>NW_026575114.1:1200000-1800000 GCF_905146905.1 Nyctereutes procyonoides | reverse complement strand
TTGGCCCTGGCGGGTCCACCTTACCACGGGTGAGCACACAATGTGCTCCGGAGAAAAGCCACGGCGCCGCCAGACAGCCCTGCGTAGCAGCGGCTCAGATGGATCAGCCCCTTGCGCAGGCTTTTCTGCAGGTCGCGTGTCCCTTCACTGTTCACGGGGTACTCGGCACTCAGCCTGCACGCGGGGTGTCAGGACACCCAGGTCACTCTCAGGTGGATGGAGCCACAGGGAGCTCTGGGGTCACCCTCGATGGATAGGGAATCATAGGGAACTGAGATCACCCTCAAATGGATGGGGGACTCGAGGTCTGAGGCTACCCTCATTTGGAGGACACACAGGGGGCTCCCGGGACACCTCGATGGATCCCCAGTCTCCCAGCCCCTGCGCTTGGGGGACTTACATGATGAAGGCTGTGACGCCTATGGCCCAGATGTCGGTCTGCGGGAGGGCACTCTGGCCCTCCAGGAGCTCGGGAGCTGGGGGACAGCACAGGTGAGAGGCTGGCTGTTTGCAGGGCGGGGGGGGGGCAGGTCTGGGGGCTGGGCTTCCTCCTGTCCCCCCCTTTTCCCCTTCTCAACACCCGGGTCAGGTTGGCCTCTGCTCCCTGCGCACCCATGGTCTCCACGTAGTCCTTGAAGCCCTCGGAGGGCAGGATCCTCTCCTGGGTGAGACTCTGAGCGTTGCCCAGGTCCACGACCTTGAGTAAGTTGTACTCGGTGATGATCATGTTCTCCGACCTGAGGTCCAGGTGCAGGATGCGCTGGGCGTGCAGGTACTGGGCCGCACTCAACATCTGCCACAGGTAGTCCTTCACCTCTGATTCTGAGTAGGAGACCCTGGAGTGGCACGGGGAGGGGGCTTAGCCCTGTCCACGCCGCGGAAGTTGTGCAGGGACACCAGCCCTTCTGGTGGGCTTGGGAGGGGTGCCCCCCCAGAGCCTCCTGGCTCTGGCGGGCCGCGGAAGCCGGGCAGCAGGTGGGCGGCGAGGTGAGAGGCGGTGCGCCTGTGTGTCGGGCGCCCCTCCACGCCCCGACGTGCTGAGCATCCCGCCCTGGGCCCTGCATCCAGGCGAGGCCTCACCTCTCCGCCAGGCAGGGGAGCAGCTCCGGTCCCAAGCACAACTCCAAGATAAGAACCAGGTGCCGGGGGCTGAGGTAGGCGGCCTGTAGCTGGGCCAGGTGCGGGTGGCGCAGGCTCTTGAGGGCTTCGTATTCCCGCAGCACGTCAGGCCTGTCCTCGAGGCGGTAGGGGATGATCTTGGCGGCCAGTGCGCGCCCGCTGGCCTTCTCCTGGCACTGCCGCACGACGCTGAAGCGGCCCCTGGGCGAGCAAGCACCGGACTGGCTGGTGAGGACCCCCGCGCCCTCCTTCCCAGGAGGGGCTGGAAAGCCGGGCAGTGGGAGGTGACTGGAGCCTTGGGGAGGGGGCTGAGGCTCTTGGAACCATACCATGTGGGCATGAGAAGCAGGGAGAGAGGCTGAGGCTGGGATGGGAGCAGGGAAAGCGGGGAGGGGGGGCAGGGGGGGCTGCAGCACCTTCGGATCTGTGTCTGGAAGGTGAAGGTCTGCGTGCTAGGGAGGGGCTGCGTGGGCCATGGGATGCTGCTCTCTTCCTCCGAGGCTGTGGGAGAAGGAGCCAGTGAGTGGGAGGCACCCCTACAGCCCCAGCTCGCCCCACCTGGTCTCCTGTACCCCTTCCCAGGCCCCCTAGCAGGGGCCCCATCTGTGAAGCCCCACACTTTTTTCTCTCATTCCTCAGGCCCTTTGGGGGCAGAGGCCTACCAGTGAGTGGGTGGGTCTGAGTGAAGGGGCAGGGCCAATGGATAGGACTACCGCCCCACGCCAGCAGGCTTGACAAGCACCTCACCCAGGTGGCTGGGCCCTCCCAGGAGGACCTGCTCTGAGGGGCTGCTGTAGGGTCCCATGCCCGCCTTGCTGACGCAGGCCGTCCGGAAAGTATACAGGCCCCCCGGGGAAAGCTTGCTGGTGAGGTAGCAGCAGTCAAAGATGTCGGAAGCCAGGGTGCTCCAGCTGCCGCCTGGGCCACAAGGAAGTGGGTGAGGGACAGTCCAGGGCCTCCCCACTCCCGAGTCGGGGGGTGCAGAGACCCTTCCCCAAGGGAATACAGAGGTGGCTGGGTTCTGCCCAAGAGGCAAGGCAGCGGGGGCTCCTACCTTCCAGACTGCACTGCACGATGTAGGTCACAGGTCCGTAGGACTCCACGGGCTTCCAGACCAGCAGCACCGCATCAGCATACACCTCCCCAATGTCCGGGCGTGGAGAAGATGAGGGGCGCTCTGCAGGGCCCATGGGCAGCCGTCAGAGGTGGGCCCCCCACGGCTTCCCACCACAGCTGAGTGCCCCCAGCCCTGCCTCAACCTCCCGCACCTGCTGCCAGATTCCTGAGCCCACCATCCCCTACAGCTATGCCCCACCTGGGGGCGTCCCAGTCTGCAGAGCAGACTCTCCAGGCCCTGGCCGTGCTGGGGTGGGGAGATGACTGAGTGGTGAGCATCATGCTAAAGGGGCCTCCTCCTGGAAGGGGACCAGCACAAACCAACTCACAAAGCATGAGGTGGTCGGCGGGCACCCTAGAAGCACCCATCAGGGTCAGTACCCACCCCCACCCTGCTGAGAGGGCCTGGCCTACCCACCTGCCTTCCGGAGGACAGCCGTGGTGGTTGCCGTCCCCAGTGTGTTGCTCACACGGCATGTATACACCCCCAGGTCCTCAGCAGTCACCACCAGAATGGTGAGCAGCTGGAAGTGCTTGAGCGTGGCAGAGATGAGGAGGCGGCTGCTGCTCTGCAGGAGAGCCCCGTCTACGGCAGGACAGAGCAGGCCTGGGCAGTGGCACCAACATGCACCCTGCCTTCCAGGGGCCTGCCTCCCCCTATTGCAGGGGGCACCCTCTGCCTTCCTGCCACCTGCCCCGGGACATTTTCTTACCTTTGGTCCAGGTGGCCTGTGCAGCCGGCTGGGCCGACACTTGGCAAGCAAGAGTCACGGACTGGCCCAGGACCACTGTTTCATCTGAGAGCTCCCGTAGAAAGGATGGCGCTAGGGAAGGGGGCCAGACAAGCCTTCAAAGCCACCCCCAACCTGAAAACATGGCCTGCACCCCCGAGACGGGGATGCTAGGGAAACCCATGCCCACTCAGCTCCCCTTCAACACTAGCACCTCCTCCAGGACTGCCCCAATGCTGAGCACCAGAGCCGCCCCCATGTCCCCACTAATCAGGGCCCCAGGCCCTGTGGATGTAAGCTTGGCCCCTCCAGTGGCCCTGGAAACCAGAGAGGGGCTCCCTCCCCCTGCAGTTGGGTCCCCATGGCTGCCCCTGGGCAGCACACACACCTTGGTCCCTGCTCTTCAGGCCCAGCCGGAAGGAAGCCAGGCCTGCCTTCTTCCTGGGGGGGCTCTCTTTCTCTGGGCCTGCAGGGAGGAAGAGGCCTCTGGAAGTCACAACTGTGGGGTCGGCTTCCCTGATGCTGACTGTGTTGGCATCGGTGCGGGAGCAGGGGAGGAGGAACCCGGACCCCCACCCCCCACAGCGGGATTCCTGCATGGCCACAGAGCACACAGCCCAGGGGTCCAATCCGCTGCTGACACCACACCTTTCCCACCCTGTCAGGGTCAGTCTATCTTGGGCAAGGGCACCAGGGGCAGGGGATGGGGAACGCTCGGGCCACTGGTGTCTGGGGAGGCCTGGCCATGGAACCCAGGGTCAGGGCCAGTCAGGCAGGGCTCTCTGTTCCCACGCGGGCCATATGGTGACCTCAGGAACAGAAGCCCCTGTGTGCAGGTGATGTGTGTGGCCCAGGGAACCCCCACCCTAGAGAGTGGCTTCTGGGTCAGCACAGGGGGTGAGGTGCCCCAAGGTTCAGACAGACACCGGCCACCTGCCAGGGCTGAGGGGACGGGTGGGGGGGCGGGGGAGTCACCTTCAGGCCTGCCCTTCAGGAGGCGGGAGATGTGGGCCACAGACGCCCTCACCCTCCGGCGAAGGCCCAGCTCCACGGGCTCCTGCTCCTCTGGCAGCACATGCCTCCCTGGGAGATGGAAGAGGTCACGGGCGGGGGGCGACCATTTGCGCTTCCTGCTGCCCGTGGCCTCTCTGAGCAGGGTCTCCATGTCCTCTGGCTCCTCAGTGATGTGCAAGCTGGCTGGTGTGCCCAGGGCACCTGGCCAGGGCCACCCGGCCTCTGGGAGCGTGGCCAACTCCTCCCCGGCCTCAGACTCAGGGGAGGATGGTGGCTCTGGCTCCACAGGCTTGGGGACCCTCCTGAAGATCATGAACTCAAAAGGGAGGTACTTGATGTCATACAGGTCAGACAGGTTGAGGTAGGCAGGCTCCACCTCTGAGATGTCCAGGGATATGGTGTCTGCTGCCTCGGAGTCCCCGGACAGGTCTCGGATCTGCACCAGGGACACCTGGGAGCCACCACCAAAGTCTTCCCACGCACTCAGCTCCGGGGAGGCCAGTGAGGGTGCCCCACTGCCCTTGGGAAGGGGCGCTTTGCTGGCCTGGGGTGGCGGGCTCTGGGCCCCTACTTCATCATGCTCCTCTGAGGACTGAGAAGTGGCCCAGGCCATCCTGGCCCACAGGGGACCCTGCCCCAGCATGCCCCCTGCATCCCCACCGAAGGCAAAGGTGCCATAGCCAGCCACGCCTGCGTAGCCTCCACGCCATGCCCCCAGGGAGAACTTCCGTGTAGTAGCCTGCTCCTGAGGCCGCTGCAGGCTGGGTTCCCACTCAAGAGCTTCCTCAGGCTCTGCAGCCAGGCCCTCCCTATCCTGGGTGGGGCCAGGCTCCGCTCCCATTGGGGAGGCCAGCCCTGGGGCGCTAGGGGGGCCCCGCCTCGCAGGGAGAGGGCTGTCCTTCAGTTCTGTCTTACCGCCTGGCTGGGGACACTCTTGGGCTAGGGACAGGAACCCCTTTGGCTCCGGGGAGAGGAGGGAGCTGGAGGGAGCTGAGAGGGACCCCGTGCACTGTTTTGTAGGGAAAGAGCCTGGAGCCTGTGGTATAATGGCCGGAGGGGGAACCCAGCCTTCCAGGGCAGTAGGACCCCACTGCCCCCCACAGCTGTCCTGAGATGACCCCTCTTGCTGGGTGGACCCCAGGGCCCCGGTGATGGACTGAAACAGTCTTGGCCCCTGCTGGGGTCCCTCTGGCAGCTCCCTCTCCCGGGCAACTGTGGCGCCAGCTCTGCCCGGCCAGCTCTGCCCGGAGTCCATCCGGGCGTCCGAGGGAGCCGGGGTAGCGCACTGGCCGCCACCGCAGGCCACGGCCGAGGGGCTGCGGCTGCGCGCGCCCCCGAGCTCCAGGGATCGGCTGTGGCCCCGGGCCCCGCGGGCGCTCTCGGAGGAGGGCGCCTTGGCCATCAGGGCGGCCTGCTCGTCGCGGGCCGCCGCCTCCTCCAGCGCGCGGCGCTCCAGCAGTGGCTCCCGCAGGCCCGGCAGGGCGCGGGCGAAGTAGCCGCCCTTGAGCAGGTGCCGCCGCCGCGCCGGGGGCCTCCCGCCACCCGCGGGCCCTCGGCGCTCCGGGCCCTCGGCCGCCTGCTGGTAGAAGAGGCTGCGGATGACGCTCTGCCGCGGCACGCAGCCCGGGGCGGCGGGGGACGCCGCGGGCGGGGGCGCGGCGGCAGGGGGCGCGCGGGCCTCGGCCTCCTCGGGCAGGCTGGCCGAAGGCCGCAGGAAGCCCCGCGGGTGCAGCAGCGGCGAGTGGGTCACCGGAGACGGCGGCAGCGACTTGGCCCGGGCGAAGGGGGCCAGCTCGTTGTCGGAGGAGGAGGACGAGCTGCTGGAGGAGGCGCTGGCGCCACCGCGCAGGTGCCGCGCCACCCCGAGGGACGGGCTGTCGGGCGGGCCCTGGAGCAGCTCGGGGATGGAGCGCATCACCAGGATGGACTTGTAGCTCATCAGGGAGCGCTGCGGGGCGCGGGGGAGGGGACGTCAGCCGTGCGCCCCCCACCCCCGCCTTCTTCGCTCCCGGCAGGCTCAGAAGGGGCACCCGGGAGCCGGGAGGCGCTACAAGCTCCACGCTTCGGATCCCACGGCTCTGCCCTCGCGGGGACTCTGCACGCCCCGCCGCCCTGCCCCCGTGGCTCCCAGAGCGCGGGCCCCGAATTGGGATGCCCTGTGCCGCCTGCGGGGCCTGCTTTCTGTCGCCCCCCGCCCCTCCAGGCCCCTCCTGGGCGCTGACACCGCATGGCACCTTCCCCCCTCCCTCCCTCCCTCCCTCTCCCCGCCCCCCCCCCCCCCCCAGAGGCTGCAGGGCTCACCTGCCAGCGGCTGCGGGCCAGCAGAAACTTGAGTTGCTTGGTGTTGATGAAGTGGGCCTCCTCCGCGGGCACCGAAGTCTGAGGGGGTCCAGGTGAGAGGGGCGATAAGGGGGGCCCCAGTGCACCCTGGGTCCACACAGCCCCCCCCCCCCGGACTCAGATTGGCCCCCTGTGCACATCTGCTTGGGCCCAGCCTACTCACCTGGAACCAGGGGTGTGTGAGGCATTTGGCTGCGCTGGGCCGGGCCCTAGTGAGAGAGGAGGACCAGGGATCAGGCCAGGTGGCAGCTGCCCCAGGCCTTGGCCTAAGAGAACCCCAGATGAGGCAACAGGTGGGGGGTGCTGTGCACTCACTTTGGGGCCCTTTGCAGGGTAGCCTTGATGAAGTCCTGGGCATCCTTGCTGAGGTGGGTAGTCATGGGGCTGTTCCAGGACACCTGCCCCTCCAGCACGTTCAGGAGGGTGGCTCGGTCACTCTCACCAGCAAATGGTGATGAGCAGGTCAGGCTAGAGGCAGAGACATGACTTGCCTTCAGATGTGACCTGGACTTGTGATCCATAGAAGCCAGAACTTGTATGGGGCCCCCACTCCTGCCTGGGGTGGCCACAGTGCCATGGCCATCCAGACCCCAGGATTTCCACAATGGTCTGAGACTTGCCCAGAGATCCAGGCTCAGCCCAGGACAGGGATCAAGGCTTAGCTTGAGGTGGGATCCAGGTGAAGTCTACACCAGCAACATGCTCAGAACAGCAGTAATTGGTGGAAGGGGCCCTCCAGCAAACTACCCAGACCCTTTAGGGAAACAGCTCACTGCTTTGCCTGGTGACTCCACAGAGCATCTCTGGGACAGTGCGTGTAAGAAAAGAGCTCAGTGGAAACCCCTTATTAGTTGGCTGACCGCTGGTTAGCCCTAATAGCTGCCCTTGGGGTCCTGGATCTTTGATCTGGGGAGCGGCCAGTAGTGCTCGAGGCCTCCCCTGGGCCTGATGGGGAGGGGGTCTGGGGTCGGCTTCAGAGGAGGTGGCTGACAAAGGCTTGGGTCTGCTCACCTGAGGTAGGAGATGACACCCATGGACCTGCAGAACAAAACCACAGTCACAGGGTGTGCTCGAGGTTGTGGGGTGTGTGTGCTGGGGGGCTGCTGGCATGGAAGCTGGCCTCCCCAGGCACCCACTCACTCACCAGATGTCAGAGGCCTCGCTCACTGGGGTCTGCTCGATGATCTCGGGAGACACAAACTCTGGGGAGCCATACTTGCTGTACTGTGGCTCTCCTGGGGTGATTTTTTGGGCAAAGCCAAAATCGCAGATTTTAATGTCTTCCCGAGCAGGATGTACCATCAGGATGTTGGGGGGCTGTGAGGGAGAGTCAGGGAGGGGTGAGGTCGTGCCCTGAGGAGGTGACTCCTGGGGCTGCAGGGAACACTCAGTTCTGTGAGGCCAATGTGGGAGTGCCTCTGATTCATCAGAGCTATACCCCACCGGAGAGAGCTCCCCATCCCCAGAGGCAACCGTGTCCTAACAGGGAATCTAGACATGGTAGGCCTGTGCCCACTCCCTCCCATGTCTGCAGGCCCCAGGCTCCCACCTGTCCCTCCTGGGTCCCTGGGCACCCATGGGGGCTGAGTACCTTTATGTCCAGGTGCAGAACGCTGTGGCTGTGCAGGTACTGTAGCCCCTCCACCAGCTGCTGGACATAGACCTTGACCTGAAGCAAAGGCCAGGGCTCAGGTGGGAACCCTCCTCCTCCCCCACCCCCTTCCCTCCTCCTAGCCTTCCCTCTTCTATTCCCCCTATCTACAAGGTATCCACTTCCCTCACCATCTGAGCTTGGGATGGTGCCATGGGGCAGGTCATGTGTAAAGCCTCCCAGACCCCATGCACATCAAGGCCAGAGGACTCCTCCAGCCTGGAAATGGATCAGCCTGACCAAAGCAGGACGGGGTGCCTCAGGAGCAGGCTAGGATGGCACACTGGCCAGGCAAGGAATCAGTGTGTGTGTGTGGGGGGGGGAGGGGTGCATGGGAGGACTGGGAGAGCTCTAGGAGGAGTTGCCACACCCTGTGAGGCCCAGGGAGCCCCAGAAGTTCTCTGGGCTGGGGAGCCTGGGGGCGGGGCCTGTGTGGGCAGGGGGACAGCAAGCAGGCAATCACCTCGGCCTCGGTCACCACACTCTTCTTGAACAGACGGTCCAGCAGCTCCTCCGACGAGCACCTGGCTCAGGTCAAGAAAAGCTCCGGAGTCTGGAACCCACCCAGCCCCACACATCTTTAGCCAGTCTCACCTGGGGTGGGGGTGGGGCCATGCTGGGGAGGAAGTTGAGGAGAGTGGGAGGGACAGGGTCCCCAGGAGGGGGGCTGGGGGAGGCCGCCCCCCGCAGCAGCAAAGGGGGGGGAGCGAGCAGTGCGCATGCGTCCCTCCCTGGAGTCCCTCCCTGGAGCTCAGGTGGGCAGCCCGAGGGCCCTCTCCGCATGGACGCTGGGGGCACCCACCTAGCTGGTGAACCCCCGTGAAGCATGGCAGGGGCCCGGTGAAAACACGTCCTGGACCCTGCGGACACAGCTCCGTGGACACAGCCCTGCCCTAATCCCCGGCCCCTGGCCCCGCGAGCTACGAGGACGGTGCTGCGTCCAGGGACCCCAAAACAGCAGGCCCCGCAGGGCCCTGGGACCCTGCCTACCCTCCCTTAGGCTGAGGGCAGGATACAGCTCCAAGACAAGGATCAGGGTCTTCCGGGTCTCAAACTGGTCCAGCAGCCCTGTTACCAGCGGGTGGCTCAGCGTGGCCAGGATGTCCCGCTCGCGGTAGGCCTGGGCGCGTGTCCTGCTCCGCAGCGGGATGAACTTGGCTGCGCAGGACATCTGGCTTCCCTTGTGCTGCGCTCTCCTCACGAAGCCGAACACGCCCCTGCGCGGAGGGGGGCCACGATGGGCGGGCACAGGGCGTGGGGGGCGTGTCGGGCGCAGGAGAGGCGGGGTGGGGCGGAGCTCCCGGCGGTCGGGTCTCAGGAGGCGGGGCGGGCGGCGGGGACCCAGGGAGGCGGGGCAGCGGCTCGGGCGCCGGCTCGCGGGCTGTACCTTCCAATTTCCTCCTTGACCTCATAGGAAGAGCGCAGTTTCCTTCGGTAGCTCTGCTTCTCAGAGTCGGGTTCGCTGTCTCCTGCAGCCAAGGAGCGGGCAGTGCGGGTGAGCACGTCCACTTCGCCCCCCGTAGCATCCCGGTGCTGGAGCCTGTGGGAGGCGACGTACACACCCTCCCGCCCCCGTGCCAGCGAGGCACTGAGACTCACCCCCATGGACCACCAGCTCCGCTTTACACAGCACCTGTCCACCCGCGTTGCGGGCCAGGCATGTGTAGACACCCGCATCACTGTGTGTCACGTCCCTCAGCACCAGGGAGTAGGTGGTGCCTTCCCGCTGCTGGCTGAGCCGGGTGCCATCCACCAGCTGGGCGTTGTCCTGGGGGCACAGGCGGGTGGGCGGGGCCATCAGCCCGACCTGGGGGCCCCTGCAAGGTGGCCTGTTCCGTCCCCCAGGTACTGCCTTACTGCGGGTGGGAACGCCACGCACTCCCGACTCCCAGCACCCAAGGCGGCGCCTGTCCCTACCCGGTACCAGGTTACTGTGGGCTGCGGGTTGCCATCAATGACTGCCTGGAACTGGGCTGTGCTGCCCTTCTGTGCCTGCACATCCTCAATGGTGACCTGCATGGACGGGGATCCTGGGGTGCAGGAGGGAGCCTGTGAGGGGGGGCCTGGTGGTGCGCAAGCCCAGCATTGAATCATCAAGCTGGAGCTTGCTCTGGCCAGAGACCCCCTGGTGGGTGAGTCTTGCTCCTGGGCCTGTCCTGACACCCCAGGCAAGCAGCCAGGCCCTGGGATACTCCCCAGAGCAAGAGCTCATCTAGCTCCCCCAGTGAGGGCAGCCTTCTCCTGACTCTGCCAAGGCCCCTGAGAGTCCGTCTAACCTCTGTCTGTCCTGCTTAGAGACCTTAGCTGTCCAGAGCATGCTAAACCCTGCTGGGGAAGGGGGCATCCACACCCAATTCACTATTGTGGGCACCCCCAAAGGAGCGTTCTCACCCTCCCCAGAGAGGCCCCTCCTAGGGTATGCAGGGCACAGGGCAGTGAGGCCCCCATCACAGCAAGGCTGGGACATGCCAGGTGGCCTTGCAGTTTCCTCTGCACAAGTGTCCGCCCAGTCCAGAGCATGGGGAGCACACGTGTAACCTGCTAAGTCCCCACCTACTTGTGGCACCCGTGTCGCTGGCCTGGTACACGTATGTCCGATGTGTGGTCTCCATGAACACGTGGCTGTGGATGTCCCATAGCTCCCCTGCACCTGCCCCCAGCCAGGCTGCACCCTCCATCCTGTGGTGGTGGAGCTGGGTGAGCTGTCTGCCTTCTTCCTGCACCTCTGGAGTGTGGGCAGCCAAACCTCACCCTAAGATGGGGGTCCCTGCCTCCCCCTCCCTGGACCCCAGTGGACTTTCTGGGAGGGGATGTCCAGAGAGGGGACCCAGCCCTGTGCAAGGAGAGGGCTCCACCAACATCCCAGGGCAGCCTCTTCTCCCTGCCCTGCCCCTGGCATGTCCCCTCATGAACTGCCCCCACCCAGCACGCCAGGGAGGTTACCGGATGGGCACAGTGCATTCCTGGCCCTCAGCATGGTCCCCCAAGTCCCGCTCCTGGTCCTCCTTGGGGAGAGGCTGTGGAACCTTCTGCGGCTCAACTGGTCCAAGACAAGGGGCTTAGTGAGAGAGAGCTTGGGATGCAGCTGGGACTGCCCCCACAATGCGCCCCTTGTCGTCCTCCAGTCCCAGAGGGTGAGAGCACGAGGCAGAGCAGGGGCTTCGGGGGTGCAGGGCCCTCTAGGTCAGAAGAGACAGGGAACATGCACCCCTAAAACCCAGGGCTCCAGACCTCCCTGCAGAGCTCCGAGGTCCAGGCACCCTCGGTCCTAGCTCCTAACTTGGGCCACCAGCCCTGAGGCTCCCCCTGCTGGCCACCCAGACAAGGGCCATGCTGACAGCCAGGTGTAGCAGCTTCTGGGGGAGGGGCCTGAAGGGCTACATCCCTGGAGGGAGCACCTGTGGGGTGGGGGTCATGAGGGATCTACTCCTCCCTCTCCTCCTTCCTCTCCCTTTCCTCTCCCTCCCCCCTCTTCCCTCTTTTCCTCCTCCTTCTCTCCTTCCCCAGCCTCCTCCTCTTCTCTCCTCCTCCCCCTTCCTTCCACCCCCTACCTCCTACTTCGTCTCCTCCCTATTCCTTCTCCTCCTCCCACTCCTCTCCCTCCTCCCTCTCTCATCCTCATCTTCCTCCCCCCACCGCCTCCCTCTCCTCCTCCTCCTTCTCTTCCCCCTTCTCTTCCCTCCTCCCTCTCCTCCTCCTCACCCACCTAGGAGCACAGGGTACCCAGGGTGTCTGCTCAGGACTGACCACCAAAGCTTCCGGTTCCCAGGACAGATGTACTCATGAAGAACCTCCTAGTACCCATCCCCTGCCTAGTTTCACAGACAGGGAGACTGAGGCTGAGTATATGGGGCTATTGGGATGTCAGGGTCCCCAGGGTTCTGCCCATTTGCCCACATTGGATGGATACCTGGGGTGGCCAAGGTTGGGGCCAGCACAGGCCAAGGTTGGGGACTGAGAACAGGTGGCACTTGGTGGTCAGCCTGAGGCCACTGGGCCTCACCAGATGAATCTGCAGCCTCCATGCCTAAGAGTTGGGGGCCAGACTCCTGGGCTTTGATTGGCCCTCTAGGGTCAGGGCTGGAGCTGGCATGGTCCCCTGTGGAGGGTCCCGGAGCCTCGGGGCACACCAGCATCATTGGGACAGACGTGATCTCCTGGTCTGCTGGCTCCAGGGCAGGAGGAGAGACAGCAGCGTCTGTGGGAGAGGCAGGTCAGCGTGTAGGGGTGAGGTGTGACCTGGGCCCCAGGAGAGGGCTCCAGAAATTTTGTGCCAGTCCTCAGAGGCTGCCCTTCCCACCTGCCTGCCCCACACACCCACTCAAGGCAGCGGAGCTCAGGACCTCTGGGAGCATGTGGGCTTCTTTGGGGACAGGTGAACCTGAATACTTACCCCCTGTCCTGGCTGGCCCCTCAGGCTCAGTTCATGCCCTCCCTTCTCCCACCCCATGGCCCACTCCAGACCCCAGGGTACTGGGCCACCCAGGCCAAGGTGGGCCCAGCCCCACACTGTAGGGAAGTCTGGGGACAGCCTGGGACCAGGCGCTCCTTCCTGCCCTCCCAGGGTAGCCCCCGCTCCCTGCCTGGCACCTGCAGCCTAACCCCACCCAGGCCACTGCACCATCACTGGCTCCTACCACAGCCTCCCACACAGCCCCCTTAGGGGACTCTCAGACTGTCCCATATGTTTGCCCCCTGCTCCCCACTTCCCAGCACATTTTCCTTCTCCAGCTGGAGACTAGTGTGCATGTAGCCAAATCACAGCTTCACATGCCCAAGAATGCCCACCACTCCATTCCCAGTAGGTCCCCCTGCCTGGAACTCTCCCCTGCCCCAGACCCTTTCTCTTGCTGATTTTCCATATCCTTGGGCCCTCCAGGCCAGAGAGGCAGCTGGGCAGGCTGCTGTTTGCCCCCTGTGGCCCTAGAGCACCCGTCTTGTCCTTACCCAGTCCAAGGACATCGGCAGACCCATGACACATCACACCTTCCCTATCAACCTCGCCGACAACCCCCACTGCACAGGGGGCAGGAAGACCTGCTTAACCCCCAGCAGGCTGGGAGTGACCACTATGTGCTGTCCTGGTCACAGTATATGCACCCATGTGAGCAATCTAAATTGGCAAGCTGTCACACCTCCACCCAGGGACCCCAGAATGGGCCAGAACCTACAGGCTGATGCCAGGGGCTGACTCAGGGCTGCCATTGGTTGGTCTCTAGGACAAGGCCTGGACGGCACTCCCCACAAGTCGCCGGAGCCACCAGAGAATCAAGAAAGCAGAGGCAGTACAGGGAACTAGTTTATTATCATTGGGGGTAACCGATGGGCCGCCTCCCATACACGGACCCTGGTCCACCCTGCAGAGAGGGCTGGGCCCCACACAGGCCTCCTGGAGGCCGAGAGAAATGTTCATGGTGAAGATGTGGCCGGGAAGTCCCCACTGAGAGGAAGACTGGGTTCCCAGCCTAGAGCAGAAGGGACCCAACTGACAGCCCGGCCTCGTAAACATGGCAGGGCAGATGCAGAGTCCCTGACCTGTGTCTAGAGCCCTGAGCCCAGAGCTGCGGTCCAAGAGTCCCTCTGGCCTGCACTCTTAGGTGGCTTCTGTACTTTCTGAGATTCCCAGTCTGTGTGCAGTGTCTTCTGCTGGATCAGGCCCCATGAGGTAGGAAGTGCCTGGAGTGGAAGGGGTAGGCAGGCTCCAGCCCTGAGTTCTTGGAGATTTGGAGGGAGGGTCAGAGCACACATGTCCACAGAGCGCTGGCTTCCTCCATGCAGCCTAAGGGCCCACAGCCAAGCACCTGCTGCTCACAGCCTCAGCCCTGGGAGGGGCCAGGGGCCTTGTCCCCATCTGGGCGGATGTGCAGGGTGACTGTCTCACCCACTGTCCCAAAGCTGACTGTCTGGGTGGAAACCTCCGTTTTGAAGCTGCTCTGGCCACTGTCTGCAGATCTCTGGACCTGGATGCAGAAAGATGGCTTCCAGGATGCAGCACCCCCAGCCCGGGCCTCCTGCATAGAGAAAGAGACTCCTGCAGGGCTGAGCACCTGAGGCCCCAAGGGAGATGCCTCTCGGTGACTGAAAAAACTGGGTGGGTTTCGAGGGCCAAGGAGATGCCCCACGTTGAGCAGGACAGGCTGCCCCACAGTGGGTTCACTGATCTCTCTCTGGAGCACGGACACTTCGCAGGGTGGGTCGTCAGAAGTGCTAGGCACAGGGCCACAGCAGCCGAAGGTCTCCCCCTCCCGGGGCACATAATCCTCCAGGTCAGCCAGCGTCAGCACTTGGCCATCGTGGGTGAGGATCTTGGGGTCATGGCCCCAAAGGCCATTGGTGCCCAGGGGCTCCTCGGTTGGGAGGGCACCTCCTCCCTCCACTTTCTCCAGGGGGGCTTCCTCTTCAGCCACCTCGAGAAGGGATGGCCCCGGGGTCTCCTCTGGCCCAGTGTCCATGCAGAAGATGAGGGGCTCTCCAGTGCTGACCGTGGCTCTGCCCCAAGCCTGCGGCTCCTGGGCCAGTAGGTTATTGTTGGAGTTGTTTGCATTGGGGTCTCCTACGGGGGTCCCACCAGGCAGTGTGAAGAGAAGCCCTGCCGAGCTGTCAGGTGCCTCTCTGGCAGGGGATGTACCTCTGGAGCCTGTCTTCTTCACCCTGACTTCAATGGTCTCTTCAACTTCTACCCACTTGGGCTGGGGCCTTGTGCCCTGGGGTGGGATTGGCGTGTGGGACTCAGGCTCTGTCACATACAGCGTGGGTACGGTGGGCCTCCAGCCTGGCTCCACCTCAGGCCTGAGAGGCTGGCCAGCCCCCAGTGAGTACAGCAGCTCGGGGGCTGCCTGGCCTGGCTTAGGTGGGCTGGCAGTGTGGCGGGAAGGTGAGCGAGAGGGAGACTTGTTGGGGGACCGGCGCCGGCCACGAGGGCTCTTCACCACGGTGGTGATGGTTTCCTCTCTGCAGGGAGAGGCCAAGAGGAAATCTGTGCGGAGACCTACAGCTTCGCCCAATGCCCATGCCATCAGCACATACAGCAGCCACATGGGTGATCAGGTTAGTGTAGCAAGCAAATGGTGACACTGAGTGAACAAATTTCTACATATGTGCTTGAGCCCAACCTCTGGAACCAAAGAAACAAAGCACAAAGCCTCATCTGGCCAACATTAGGCTCTACTCTGCAGGTCTCAAAACAAGAGTTGAGGCATCAGTGGAGGCCCATGTCACATCACAAGGCACCTCCAAACCCCAGACCATGTCTGGGTCACAAGTCTCCATGTGCCAGTCTCTCCATTTATGGCCATCTGATTTTGGAGCTGCTAATGCTCCTTGCCGAGCTAATGGACAGGGACACAGGAACACAGCCATGTGGCTTTCCTCATCTGTCCCATGAGTGCTTTTTGCTTTGTATCATGAGGGGTTGCTCCAGGGAGTTCTTAGAGGACAGGAGCCTCATGGTCCTCAGTTGGAGAAAGGTTGGCAGCTGATGCCACAGGCACAGGTGCAGGTCCAGGAGGGTTGTCAGAGCCTTGCGGGTGTGACAGCCCAGCAAGAACACCTGGCTCCAGGCATGGCTTGGCTATCATGGGCTGTATGATGTCAAACAGGTACTTCCTCTTTCTGGACCCCTTCCCCCAAATGCAAGTGGGCAGGAAGGAGAAGGGGAGGCAGAACTCAAGGCCAGTGGCATGTGGGTGAGCATCAGGCACTGGCCAGGGACTTTGTAGCAGCCTCGGGGGATGGACCTAAGCTTCTGCAAGTGTGGACCACGAGGCTGAGAAGGCCAAATACTTGCCCGGGGCCAAGATTCAGAATCCCACCAGTCAGCCCTGGCACTCCTCTGCCACCCAGTGCCCCTGACCTTGCTGGGCGCTGTGGTTAAAATGAGTATTAGGGGATCCCTGGGTGGCGCAGTGGTTTGGCGCCTGCCTTTGGCCCAGGGCGCGATCCTGGAGACCCGGGATTGAATCCCATATCGGGCTCCCGGTGCATGGAGCCTGCTTCTCCCTCTGCCTGTGTCTCTGCCTCTCTCTCTCTCTGTGTGTGACTATCATAAATAAATAAATTTAAAAAAAATTAAAAAAAATAAAATAAAATGAGTATTAGGTGGTATCAGGGAGCAGAGTAGTGCTGAGTAACACACAGACCCTGGGGAACTCACAACTCTCCTGGGCCCTGGAACCTGCATTTTCTCTTAGGCTCAGGCATACATATGGTGAAAGTTCAATGTTGTTACCAGCTGCCTGTTAGGACTAAGGCAGGCTCATGCTCTCTCTCTCCCTCTCATTCAGCATCTGCCCAACTCAGGGCTCCAACCAGGAGCAGGTACACCCAAGGATAGGCTCAGAGGTGTGTGCTACCCCTTGGGGTGCACGGCAGTTACAGACCTTGCCTCCTCAGCCCTCACCTGGTAAGAAGGAAATGCTACACCCCACCTAACTAATGGGAACACTGAGGCTTGGATGTGTGACCTATTCAAAATCACGAGACTGCCTTCCAGCCTCATGCCCAGGCTCAGGAGCACTAGGCTTGTCCCTGAGTGAGAGCTTGCCCAAACATCAGGGGAACCTGGGCCAGGCCCATCTGCTGGCCTCATGCCTTTGAAATTCGCCAAGGCAGGACAGTCAGACTGGGGTTCAGGGTGCCTCTTGAGTCCCCTAGCCCAGCTGTCCCAGGTGCGAGTCCTTTCTGAAGTTTTACTGATGGGGCAGCCTGGCCCTGTCTGTTTTCCATTTTGTCATCTGTAAGATGTAAATAATAGAAATGTTCCCTTCATGGGTGAAATGTAGGGTTAATTTGTGTAAAGCTCTGGCACAGCTGTACACCTCCAGGAAGGCTTACTACTGCCCTATGTACTTTGGGCCACAGTGTGCCTTGGGGGAAGAGGGAGGGAGGGATGGAAGAGGTAACCCAGGATCTGACCAAATGTCGGGTGATAGGGTTCTCCAAAACTTGGCCAACTACAGGCCCCTTTAGGAGATCACAGGTCCATGAGGACCAACTGGAGCTTCCCAGTCATCTGATCTTAGACCAGTCTTTCTGGTCTCCTGCCTTTTGCAAGCTTTTCCACGATCTCCAGCTGCACACACTTCCCACTGGATCGAGGACAAAACCAACTCTACCTTCTGTGGGCTTACTCAGTTCCAGGCCTCTCCAGTTAATTAGCCACAACCTCAGCCTTGAAGGCACTGAATGAGGGGATGGTGGGTGTGGCACCAGGGAAATGGGGTACCTGCTGGCTTTCCATCCTGAACCACCCTGAACAAGCCTCCTTTTCCCTGAATTTCAGTTCCCCATCCCCCAATGCTAGGGTTGGTCCTGGAGGCCTTTAAGGGCCCTAGAGTTGTGCTGCCTATCAAGGTTACACTATTTTAATTAAATGCAAGTTAAAGATAATTTTAAAAATCCAGAATTCAATTCTTCAGTGGCTCTCGATACACTTTAAATTCTCAGCCACGTGTGCCTAGTGACTGCTTTTGTAGCGAGCATAATTAAGATATAATATTCCCAACACAAGAGAAAGTTTGTGGGACAAAAATGCCCTAGATCTTTGGGTTTTGAGGGGTAGAATGTTCCCTCTAGCCCACTGTGGGAAGCAGTTCAGTTCCTGCTCCAAACTAAGTGATGTGATCTGGGCCCAAGGCCTGAGTGAGCCGTTGCCAAGTACACAGAGCAAGTCTACCTTGTGGAGGCACTGGAGACCTGGAGGCCCTAGAAGAGAGCTGTGAAATGTGAAGGCAGCCAAGGCCTCAGGGAACAGTGAGCCCCTTCAGAGGCGTCTGCAAGGTGCTGGCAGTCTGCATGGTGAGCAAAGGCCATGTGAGCAGGTAGTCAGACAAGCAGGTGGCTGGGCCACACAGGCAAGGTCCATTTGGGTTAGTGGGCATGCAGGGGGCACTACAGTCAGAAGGAACGGTAGGAACACGCCTGCACTTACATGATGACGGTTTTCTTGGGGACTTTAGTCTCCTGCTCAGTGACTACAAAGAAAACAGTTGGAATAGCGAGAGTTACAGATCAGCCAGTGCTTGGGGGCTGAGCCATTTGAGTGGCATGGCAGTGTAGTAATTTGCTCGGCTTCGGAGCACTGTGTCCACGTCGTGCCTCACCTTGCCTGTTATGGGTTGGGAACTCAGTTTTGTCATCTTTAACATGTCTGCTCTGAGTGGCCGGGAGATGAGTGAATGTGACATCAGTATGTCCCACGTGAGGGAATGAGGGTCTTGTAGGGAGTGCAGCAAGAGTAGGGGCCCCACCTGGGCTGCTCACGCAGAAATCCCAGCTCCTCCATCAGCCCATGTGCCCAGGGAGCCCTGTGAATCTGTCAAACCTAACGTCCCACTTCTCAGACAGAAACTGAAGGCTGGGGGAGGGTGGCAGGGTATGGAAAGAACTATGGGAGCCAAACTTGGACTGGGATGGCTGGTGCCTGTTTTATAAAATATCCTGAAGACCAAGGGGACCTCTCCAGGGGAAAGGGGCTTTGTAGTACTAGAGATGGCACGTCTGAGCTTTGTCCCATGAGGCTATGGAAATCCCATCAAGAGCAACCAGAGACACCATGACAGGGTCCTGAGTTCCAAGTGAGTAGGGAAACCTAGGTGTTCCCATAGATGCTCCCCATAAACTCAACAGCCTTGATTGTCCTAACTTCCCACCTCCCTGGAGTCAGCAGATGGAGGACCTGAGTTCCAGGGAGAGGACTCGCTTGGGACCAGGCCACACCTATTCCCACCCATCTTGAGGCCTCTTCCTCTGTAGCTTCTGGGCAGGGCCACACTTGAAAGAGAGGTGCCCCTCCTAGCCACACCCTGCTGGGCAGCAGATAGTCCACCGGATACCAGTACCCTCAGATCTCAACAGTCCCTCTTGCCATTCTGGGGACAAAGCTGAGTGGGATGCTCAGCAAAGTCAAGTGGCACAGCCTGCAGCACACAGCACCCTGGCTTCCGGTGTGTGGGATTTTAGGCTTTGGTGCAGGGCCACGCAGAGGAAGAATTTCCCTTAGATGACCAAGAGTATTTTAATCTTGTGTCCAATTGGGTACACGTGAGTTAAATAGACCAGCTGTATATGTATGGCCTTTGGGAGCCTCATTTACTTGTGTACGTGTGTGCATGTGTGTGAACATACATACACATATGTATGTACGTCTGTGTGTTTGTGCCCGCTGCCTCTGGGAGAAGGAAATCCCCTGGGAGAGAGAATGGGATCCAGCCAAAATGCCTTGTGTGTTTGCCTTAAGTTGGACCTGGAAAGAACCAACCTGTTTGCCACCTGCAGGCCAGACCCTGTGTGCAGAGTGATGGGAGGACACTCCCCTGTTGGGGTCCCGTTCTGGCTGCTACATTGCTGGTACCTTTATTCCTGACCTGACCTGCCACCTGACAGGCTCTAAGCTCCAGTGAATACTGGCAGCCATTGGAGGAGTGCAGCTGTGCGAAGCGGGGCTTCCAGCCCAATGCAGTTCCAAAAGCAAGGGGGCAGCACCCACCCTACAAGGCTGGCTAGGGCTGTCTTGGCTGCAGAGCCACCAGGTTAAAGATAAAGCGGCAGGATAGGGTTAAGAAGCAGGACATGGCGGGCTCCAACCACTGGGTCTGTGAGGACTGGCCTTCTCGGATGTGAGGTGCCATGTTTCTGGTATTAAGAGGGCTGCCCCTCTTCCAGACTCCAGAGCCATGAGATGATGACAGAAAGTGACCTATCATGACCATGAAGTGAATGCCTCTGTAGGACACACTTGTCACCAGCCCAAGAAGGAGTGCTGAAGTCCTTGCTCCCCAACATAAGATGCCATATGGCAGAAAGCACAGGTCCCTGCAGACACCACTAGGCCCTCTGAGGGGCAGGAACATGGACCCCTGCCCACTCTGTGAGGGCTGTGGAAGGCATCAAAGGCTGTGAGGTCGAGCTTCAGATGCCAGGTAGGCTGACTCTGGGAGGGTCCTCAGATAGAGGCTCCTGGACACTGGGCCCCAGGAGGGACTGGATCCATTAGCCCAAGGCATCACAGAAGCCACCTGGGAGGATATATCTTCCAGCCCATCCACCGTGAGAGCTGCAGCTCCACCAGCTGTTGATCTAGCATCAGCCTTCATGTCGCTAGGGACAGGAAGCACAGCTTCTTCTAGGTGGAGCAACTCACACTGGGAGAAGCTGTCTCTGAGGCTGCAGCCTGCCCTGCAAGCACCATAAGGTGCTCTCTGCCTGAGCAGGCCCAGGACACATGCCAGTTGTCCTCCTTCCCATCCTGGCCATTCTGAGGCTAGGCCCAGCTGGAACCCTGGACTCAGAGGTGAGTGGAGGCATGAGGCATCCTGCTGCCCACCCTTCACCTCCCACACAGGAGCACATCTCCCCTCAAGGAGCCCAGACACCCCCACAGGCCAGGCTTTAGAAGTGTAGCCACAGCATTCTGTTTGCTTCCATGACGGCCCAACCCAGTGTGGAGGTACCAGGCCCCCTGCCATCACTCCATCTCCTGGAGCCACACAGGGACCAGCAGGTGGTGCACTGCTCTCAGCACGCTTTGCTCAGAGCCGTCCTCCCTAGGGTCCACTGCCCTGCAGCCTGCCAGGCCAAGCCTGGCCTTCCTACACACTCATTACTGCCCCAGGGGTGGTGGGCAAGATGCAGGCCCCCACCCAGGGCTGCCGTCTAACCTGGCTGGAACTCTGGGCTCAAGGTTCACCTCATGCTGCCCAGGATGGGGCTGGAACCAGCCCTTGCCTCATAGTCTCTGCATCCCCTTCTCTCCCAGACAGACCCCTCCTCAGCCCTCACTGTCCCTCCTCCAGGAAGCACACCCTGGTTGGAAAGGCTGGTGGTTTCCCCCCAACTTGGCCCCACAGCGGCACTTACCTTCCACGGCTGCAAGCTGCTCCCTGTGAAGCTGTTCCCGGGCCCGAACAACAGGGCTCTGCATGCACAGCTCTGCCCCGCCCCTCACAGAGCCCAGCTGGTTCACCAACTGCAGGACAGATGGCAGGAGACCACTTAGAGCCTGGGGCTCCCTTGGGACCATCCAGGCCATCTCTAGTATGGGGGGCCCTCTGTGGCTGTGTCCCAGAGCCACAGAGCCTGCCACAGAAGAGAGGCCTAGGGGTTTCTTAGGTGGTGGGGATACTATCTGCACAGTATGGTATGGTGGCTGTTGCCACACCTGAGCACTGGAAACGGAACCGAATCTTTACCTACAGTTAACTTGATTTCAACTCAAATTGCATGTATGGCCAGTGGTGATTGAATCAGTGTGGATCTGACTGGCTCAGGTCCATGTGCCTCCCCAGGAGCTGCATGGGGGGCAGGACCCACCTGGTCCAACCCAAGCTACTGGTCTAGCCTCAGCCTACATGTTACTAGGGACAGGAGGCCACACAGGAGCAGCCACATCGGAGAAGATGGCAGCCAGGAAGAGTCACAGCCTACACGTACCTTCCACAGACCACAACTGGCCCTGCAGGTGGGCAGATGGCTTGGGAAGAAGACAGGATGCCACCTAGGGCTCCCACTCAGGTCCCTGTCCCCTTACATGTACACTTGGTGATGGGCTGGGGGCTCCTCCCTCATCAGGGTGACAGTGGGCTGGGGGCCCCTCCCTCATGGGGGACACTGGATGATGGTGGGCCGGGGGCCCCTCCCTCATCGGGGACACTGAGTGATGGTCCCCCAGCCATTCCTGTGCCCGCCTACCTCACCTCACACTCATAATGGCCCAGGTCCTCCTTGCTGGCTGCCAGGATCTCCAGCACCAGCAGACCGCTGCGGGGCTCACTCAGGGTTCGGTATTTGCTGCTAGGCGTCAGCAGAGCCCCATCCTTGTACCACCTGCAGCCAAACCCGGGTGTGAGGCAGAGCCACCCCAGCTTCCTCCACTGAGACCCTCTTCTCACCCACCCTGCAATTCTGGGCGTCCATACAGAGCTCACACTCTCCTGAAGCCCGCCACTCACCCGCCATCCAGCAGGTGATGCCCTCTCTGCGGCAGGAGCCATGTTCAGAACCTGCCCAGCCCCAAGAGGCCCCTTCTCATCAGAAAGGCCCACGTTTAGTGTCCAGCCCGCCCCAATGTATTGAGCATGCCACCTACTTTCCCTCCCATGCCCCCAGGCTCCAGCTGCCCAGCCCACCTGATCTGAGGGTGTGGGGCGCCTTCGATGGTGCAGGTGACCTGAGCGTCCTCTCCCTCCACAAAAGGCACTGCCCGGACCTTTTTCACAAACCGTGGGGGTACTGTGGGGCCACAGGGCAGGTAAGGGAAAGACATACAGAGACACCATGGTGGGGCGTGACCCTACACCCACCAGCAAGTGTCCCAGACTCCTGAGGCGGCCCACCTGCAGGCCTGCACCCCCCATGGTGCCACCTAGGTGGATGGGGGTCTGGATGCCTCATACCACAGTCTCCCTCCCCAGACTCACCTTGCACCAGGATTTTGCCCAGTGTGCTGGCATTGCCAGAGGCACTGGCCGCAAAGCACATGTACTGGCCGGAGTCCACTCCAGTCAGGTTGTCCAGAATGAGGGCACACGAGCCGTCAGGGTCTTCAATGAGGATGTGGTGTGGATCCACCTCCACTGGCTTTCCATCTGGAAAGGAAGGCAGGGCCGTCATGGAGGGGACCCTGCTGGGGACAGGAGGCTGGACTGTCCGGGGCTTATGGTCCCAGGGCAGTGGGCTGGAGCACAAACCCCTGGCGGGGCACCTGGCTGACCACGCTGACCCACAGTCCTGTGTCCTTCCCCGATCTCTCGTGCCTGCTGTGCCTGCTGTGTGGCCTCGGAAAAGTAGCTCAGAGCTAGAGGCAAGAGCCAGGAAAAGGGACCTGACCCCACAGAGGACACACAGACCCTCAATAACCTGGCCACTGATTCCAGGACTCCCCGCCCGCCCCCTACCCCTACAGACAAGGTGAGACACTGCCTGTGTCCCTCATCACCGCCCTGTCAAACACCTTAGGCCATAGCACGATTCCCTCCTGGGTGGGGCGGGGGAGGGGGTGGGGAGATGTGTTCTTTCACTGGGTAGGCCCCCATCCTCCACCAATACCTGCAGCTCCATGGCTGACCGCCTTCCAGCAGCCCTGTACCTGCCCAACGAGGCTGCCGTTGAAGTCATAACAGCCCACGAGCAGCATCCTGACTCATGTCAGGATGCTTTATGTCAGGTGACCCTGCTCTTTCCCATCTGGGGAGAGCACCGGCAGGTGTGCCCACAGCCCCACAGAAGCTCAGCCTCCCCCAAAACCCGTGTTCTCTCCTGTGGGCAGCCCCCTGCCTGCATTTAACACTGAGCCCTGAAATGTGGGGCTGGAACATGCCTCTCTCACCACAACCACCCACCTCTCCCCAGCCCCAGGGTCTTGGTTTCTGTCTGTATCTGGCTGGCTTGTTGGTTTGTAAGTGGGGAAACACCGCAGATCCTTCACACGTTGGGGACATGGAAGGGATGCCCTCAAGGATGCGGTATTCCAGAAGAGAAAGGAGGTAAATAAGCAGAGACCCCGTGGCCCTGTGAGAGGACCTGAGCGGGTCCCTGGGCGTTGGCAGCACACACGCTGACCACACCATGGCACCTGCTGGACAGTGAACCCCACTCCCCTTTGCTGCACGAAGACAATGGGAAACAGGGCAGGAGACTGTGTCTGGGTACTGAGAAACTGGTTCAAAGATCCCTGGACAGTGCCCTGGTTGACACGTTCTGCTCTGAGCATGCCTGAGGTCAGCTGGTGCCCAGCCAATGCCAGAGCCCACGCTGGGTGCCAGCCCTGATGGGCAGTGGGCAGGACCGCCGGCGAGGAGCGCAAGGGACCCCCTCGGAGGGAGGTACAGCTGCTGTGTGTGCAGACCTGGCCGCGGACCCCCTCGGGGAGCTGTGGGTGCCCATCAGGCGGGCTCTGGGCTCCAAGGTGGCATCCACAGTGTGGTGACAGGCTCGAGGAGGCAGCGGCGAGTGGGGGGTGTTGGGGCGTTCTGACAGGTGGCCCAGCTTCCTGGGCAGCCTTGCTCGGCCCCTGAGGCCAGTGGATGCCCCGCACCTGCATCACTCATGATGTGAGCCAGGTTCCCCGCAAGCAAAGAGGGGACTGTTGCCTTGGAGCATGTCAGGGGACCTGACATGTGCCGTTTGGGATGCCCTGGCTGGAACGTGTCAGGGCAGAGGTGACCTGGGACCCCCAGACTTTGTGGCTCCCATCATGCCCCAAGCCAACCTGAGAGCCCGGCACAGGGCCCACATCAGCATCCACTGTCCCCTCTCCTGGCCACCTGGCTTCCTGCCCCGAGCTGCCAAATGTCCACCAGAGAGGTGGCTGCAAGGTATCAGCCCCTGCCCCCCGTCCGCCCTATCTCTCGGGCTGGCCGCACCCCTGCCCATGTCCTGCCACTGCTCTATCCTACAGGTTGCCACCTGTCTCCTCCCCTGGACCCCTGGATGCCAGCACCCTTGGGCAGCAAGGGCAGGTCACCGCATCTGAATCTCGGGAACACACCCTGAGCCTCTGTCCCCCACCTCCACCAGCACACCGGGCTCCGCCGACTAAGTTGGCAGGGACTACTGGACAGGAGGCCTGGGCCCTGTGCCCTGCCATGCCCATCCCTGCCCCTGCCCCCCATCCCGCTCCACACCCCCTCCCTGGTGGCCCAGGCCCCGCCCAGGCCCCGCCCAGATCCTCCTCCGTCACCCCCCCAACCCCCCCAACCCCCCCCCCCACGCCATCCCCAGCCATCCCCACCCCGCCCAGGCCTGATTTCCTCCCGGTTCTTGCTACAGGAACACCACTCTAGGGCCTGGGCCTGCGGACCTTTGTACCAGCTGACGATGGGCTTTGGGGTGCCCGTCACGCGGCAGGCCAGCTTCACCGTCTCACCCAGCTCAGCTGTGCAGTCTGCCAGCTCCTCCTCGAAATCTGGTGGGTCTGGGCACACATACACAGGCCCTGAGCTCTTGGGGGGTTGGGGAAGGACAGCGGGGCCCCATGTCCTTGGTACGTCCCTGGCAAGCCCTCCATCCCAGGGTGTGGTTGTTATGGACACTACCTGTAAGGACCTTCCCTCCAGGTGGCCCCTCCTGTCCCTAACGCTGTCTGGGCTCCTGCGCTGTGGTGGGGGTGGGGGGCTGTGCTGTGCCAGGGGTGGGGCCTGTCCTGTGCTGGGGGAGGGCTCTGTCCTGTGCTGGGTGGAGGCCCCTATCCTGTATTGGGGGCTGCTGTCCTGTGCTGGGGGGCCCCTGTCCTGTACTGGGTGGAGGCCCCTGTCCTGTGCTGGGTGGAGGCCCCTGTCCTGTGTCGCGGCCGGCGCGAGAAGGTCCGCATTCAGGAACCGAGGGCAAGGGGATGAGAAATAAACAAGAGACTAAAAGTTCATGGGATAGGAGGTTGCATGCAGCTGATGACTACAATGGACAAGCTTTATTTTTGCATGTAGAGTTTATATAGCGTCCGTAAGCAGGCGGCTTATTTCTTTAAGGAGAAGTACATCTCGCGCACAAACATACATTGTTTTTAAAACTAACACCTGTTATTTGTTTAAGCAATAGAGAGGGAATGCCACATTTAGACTAAACAGTGAGGTTTGTTTATTAAGTAATGTCTGCCAAGGCGGTCAAGTGTCAGGCCACCTACTCGCTTACTTTATGGGAACTTGTCTCGATAACATTTTAAAGGAGAAGCAAATATGTACTTTTACTTCCATAAGGGGGAAGAGCTAGGTGCAGTCCCAGCGGGTTGGCCAGGTAGGACAAGGAGCCTTTGCTCAACCTGGAACCCTGCCTGGCGCCGAGGGACCGCCCCCGACAGTCCTGTACTGGGTGGGGGGCCCTGTCCTATACTGGGGACCCTGTCCTATAATGGGTGGCCCCTGTCCTGTGCTGGGTGGGGCCCCTGTCCTGTACTGGGGGGCCCATCCTGCACTGGGGGGACCCTGTATGAATCCCGAGGCTCCCCTATGCTCAAGTAGGGGTCAGCCCCACTCCCCCGCTCAGGCTGCCAGCAGGCTGAGCTGACTGTGCCCCAGACGGAGTGTGTCCTGTGTCCCCGGGGCCAGGGGCCATGTGCACTCACGCCACACAGGCAGGGCCAGGCGCTGCTGTAGGCCACAGATCTCCTTCACCCAGGAGCTCTTGGTGATGACTGTCCGTGCCTGCAGCACGTACTTCCGCACGGAGTCCTCCCGCTCGTGCCACACCTCAAAGGCACGGTCATCACCCTCCACCTGGTCGTTGAGGTCAATGCTGCTCAGCTGTAGGGGCGGAACACAGGCTGACTGCCTGGAAGCAGGCCTCAGCCCTCGACCTGGGGTCCCCACCTGCCCGCCACCCCCCTGCCCTACCTGCCACCCCCGTGCAGTACCCCCTTCCCCGCCCGCACCCCCCTGCCCTGCAGCCTCCACCCCACCCCCCTTGCCCTGGCTCCGCAGGCACCCGCAGACCTTCATCATGTTCCGGAAGACGTAGCTGAAAGTGTCAGTGCGGGAATCCCTGCGGGGCTTACAGACCAGCAGGTGGTGGCGGAACAGGAAGACGTGCCGGTGGTGGCCCTTCCAGGGCATCCGTGCGCCCGGTGCCCCCTCCCACACGATGAAGTGGCCCTGGGGGAGCACGCGGCAAGTGGTGAGCCTGGTGCCTGGCCCCCAAGGGGCCCTGCCCAGGCGACAGGCCGTGTCCCGCATCCCAGACCTGACGGATGGGCTCGCCCAGTGCCTCCAGGGTGCCCGGGTAGTTCTCCATGAGTGACAGGTGCAGCTGGTTTTCAGCGCGCTGCGGCAGGGCCGACACCACAGCGTACGCCTGCTCCAGCAGCGCACAGTTCTGCGCGTTCCTCGCCTTGTTGCGGATCAGCTCCTGGGGGACATGGCGTCAGGCCCCGGTGGTGCAGGGGAGGGTCAGGGACGGTGGCCAAGCAATGCACCCCTACCTTGAGCAGGGCCTGGTACTGCTGGACCCGCTCCACGGGCTGTTCCAGAAAGTGCTGCAGGGGTGGTGGGGGCGGCTGCGAGGGGTCTGCGGCCGACAGCACCTCTTCTGTGTATTTCTGTGAGAACCGCAGGCCGGGGTTGGGGACACACAAGGCTCCCCAGATGACCAGTGTCACCAGAGGGGGGGTGCTGGAGGGCAGGGGCATCGGGGTACACACACGCACACACTCACTGCCCCTGTCCCCAGGCCAGCCATACCCCGGCCCCACTGTGTCACCACCTGAAGGTGAGCACAGGGCTGCAGGGGCCCAGGTGGGGGTACCTTGTAGAACTCCTGCACAGCCGGGCTGACCACTGCTGACTCAGCCTGTACTCGGCCCACCAGGAATGCCAGGTACTGCTCGAAAGCCGCCTGATTCTTGATGAAGCACATGGCCACATCGTCATCTGTGTCACAGCTCTGCAGCTCCCGCTGGAAGCTGTGGTGGAGGGCAGGGTAGTCACAGGGAGGGCGAGCCCTCGGGTTTGGGAGGCAACAGCCTGCTGCCCACAGCTGGGCTGCTCGGGAATGAGTATGCTGGGCTGTGGGGGCTGCAGGCGTGGGGCATGAGGGCATGCATGTCTGTGTGCATGTGTGCTGTGTAGGCAGGCAAGGAAGTTCATGTTCATGCAGATGTGCATGAGCAGGTATGTGTGCCACATATATATATTTTAATAAGCATCCCTTTATTTGCTCATGCCATTACAAAAAACAGATTACGTTAGCAATAAAAAAAGTGTTTTCTTCAAGTCAGAGGCAGTTGCTCCCCAAAGTGTTAAGTAAAACAGTGTACATCAGTATTAAAATGTTAAATTTTTTTTTAAATTTTTATTTATTTATTTATTTATTTATTTATTTATTTATTTATTTATTTATTTATTTATTTATGATAGTCACACAGAGAGAGGGAGAGGCAGAGACACAGGCAGAGGGAGAAGCAGGCTCCATGCACCGGGAGCCCGACATGGGATTCGATCCCGGGTCTCCAGGATCGCGCCCTGGGCCAAAGGCAGGCGCCAAACCGCTGCGCCACCCAGGGATCCCTAAAATGTTAAATTTTATATTGTTTTTACCACTTTCGATCTTCTGAACAATTTTATTGAGCAAAATAAGATAAAATATTACATATTTATTTGATGTTAGGAACGTAGATAAACACATGTAAGAGTGTGCATGTGAATGCAGGCCTGCACGTAGGAGAGTGTGCCTGTCATGTGTATGGGTAAGTTTCCAGAGTGTTCTCATGTACATGTGTTGGCGGCAGGTAAGTATACTGCAGGGGCTTCCATGGGTGTTCCCATTTGTGTCCTCATACAGGAGTGTGGTGCACTGAAGAGTAAATCAAGTCAGCAAAGTTGTCTCACATATGCATGTATGTGGGCATGTGTGTACCTCTGTATGGCGTGTATCTGCACGTGTGTGCAGGCATCACTCTCAGCTGTGCACCACTCACACTGTACACGAGTGCCTGGCACATTTGTGCACCCTTGAGGACATGCCCGCCTGCCCACCCACCTGCTGTGGAAGCGGCAGATGTCCTGCACATTGCGGAAGATGACCGCCTTCTGGCTGGCCACAGCCGTGGGTACGTGAGGGCAGCGGTCCAGGTGCTGCATGTGGTGGCTCTGCAGGAACTGCAGCTTACCCACAAAGGTCTGCTCAGAGCTCAGCAGGTCCTGGATGATGGAGCTGGGAGGGGACGGGGCGAGGGGGATCCAGGAGCATTGAAGGGGGTACTCGGCCTCCCCCTGCCACGCAGCCTGCCACCCACTGTCAAAGCAAGCCCGGTGAAGTAGGGAGAGAGCACTCCCAAGTCCACCTCACCACCACAAAGCCGCTCACATCCCCGCCTGCTGGACCCTCACCTCAGCCTTGTCTTGTATTCATCCTCAGACACGGCCTCCCCCGGGAACTCGGGGGCCTCGGTGGGCCCCCACTCGGGTGACAGCTGGTGAGAAAATGGGAGTGTGGCCTAGGCTCTGGCCCCACCTGTGGGAGTCGGGCTCCTGTCCTCACGGGGGACGACAATCCCAGGCCCCACCCCAGCCGTCCAGTACCTTAAGCCGCCTGTCCAGGTAAGCAGGGGACACCCAGCCTTGCCGAGAGGGGCTGGATTTGGTGGGTTTGGTGCGCACGAGCCAGCGCAGGGGGTGGGCTGAGTCTAGCACTTCCACGTACTGGCCTTCCCGCAGTGAGAGGGCATCCTGCTCTGCCCCCAGGGGCAAGTAGTCAGCCGTGACCACGTAGATATCAAAGATCTGGAGAGATGATGCTGAGTCAGACCCCAGGGGTGCCAGCCTGGCCTATAGCCCTCCCCCAGCCCCTAAGGACCCCAAAGGGGCAGGACCAGGGCAGGTGACCACCCAGGCTTCCCAAGGCACCCCCGACCCCTAAGGACCCCAGAGGCTACAGGGTGCCTCACATTAAGTGGTGGGAAAAGCCATCCTGAGATTCCATAGAGTTCCAGAACAGGCTCAACACGTCTCTCCTGATGGGAATCCCATCGGGGGGGGGTGGTAGTGAGGTCACGCCAGAGGGCCAAGGCACAGCCTCAGGGGTGCCACCCAGATGTGTGCCCTCCAACCTACCTCACACCCCCTGTGACCTGCCCACCCCTGCTGGCAGAGCACCTCGCCTCGTGAGTCTCCGTCCTCTGACTCTGAGGACGACTCCTGGACACTGGAGGAGGGGCGGGAACGGCCGTGCCAGGGGGATGCGGAAGGCGTCTTGGATTCCTCATCGCTGTCACCTCCCGGCACCTGCAGCTTGGCTAGGGGATGCAGGGCAGGTGACACCCAGGAAGGGCTCCCCCCATGAGTCCCCGGGGTGGATGGACAAGGGAAACCCCGCCCTCGCTCCATAGCCTGTGGTGCCCTCACCATGTGTGATCTTGGCCGACACAATCTCGGTGATCTGGGATGTGAGCTTCTGCAGGAACTCCTCTGTGCCCATCTCAGCCAGGGACAAGTGGCCACGGGCCTCCACTGCTGTGGGCTCTGCGGGGGGGCCACAACCTAGCTCAGCTGGACACATGCCCTGCACACATGCCCAGGAAGCCCCTCCAGGTCCTGTGCTGGGCTCAGTCGGCCAGCAGTGCCAAGGAGCACACAGATGTGAGGCCACCACTGCAAGGAGCTTTGCAGGGCCGGGCTAGGTGAAAAGAGAGCTGCCTGGGTGACCCCAAAGGTCAGCAGGCAGACCCTGCTGGGGTTGGGGGGCGGATCCAGGAAATAGGAGGTCCTGACAAGGGCATGCCCAGCACATGCGTCCCGCACCACCCTTATCCTGCTCTCAGATGCCATCTGCATCCAGGCCTGCTGGAGGGGAGTCCTGAGCCTAGGGCCGCAAGGCCTCCAGGGGAAGGCGAGCAGGCATTCCTAGGGGCACACAGCCTGGGGCAGCCCCTCCAGGCCTCACCCCTGCCAGGGGCATGTCGGCCCCCACCCTGCAACAACATGCTCCCAACCATCTCGTACCTTTCCTCTGCCCAGCAAGGTCAGCGAATCCCACAGGTTCTGACATCTGTGTGGAAATGGCTTGGGTCCTGAAGGGGAGCGGTGTCCTGAGGAATGCCTCAGCAAAGTCCTCTTTTCACAATGGGAACACTGAGGCACAGGGTGGGCCAGGGCTGGCCCGAGCCACAGAGCCCTCGCGGGGCAGGTTTGGGCTGCAGTCTAGATGGGGTTCCCTCCCCCACAACAGCACTGTACCCCCAGGGCTGGGACGCCCTGCTCCTAGGCCTGCTCCCTGCACTCACCCCTGTAGGAAAGTAGAGATGAGGGCCTCCTTCACCCCAGCACGCTCCTCCGCCACCCTGGTCTCCTTAGGCACTGTCAGGAGAACAGGTGAGTCAACACGTGTTGGCCCAAGCCCTGAGCCACTTCTGGTTGACACCTGGTCCAGGACATCTGGGGCCCCAGGGGACTTGGCTCTGGTCCCCTGGGAGCCCCAAGATTGAGTGGGGCCCAGGAAGGAAACACTAAGGGTGGCAGGGGGCTTCTAGGAGGGTCCCGGCCAGCTGAGCACAACTGGCAGAACGGGGATGGGAGCTGGCCCACCAGGGGCTGTGGACTCCAAGTTGGGGGCTTGGTGGACGTGTCCTGAGTAGGTCCCGACCCTGGAGGGGACTCACAGCCAGAGACGTGCAGGCTGGCGGAGCAGAGGGCCTGGCCGGCAGCATTGGTAGCGATGCAAGTGTAGGTGCCCTGGTGCGGCCTGCCCACGTCCAGCAGGACCAGGCTGTGCTGCTGGGCAGAGCTGGCCACTGTGTAGCCTGGCGTGTCGCGGCCAATCCACAGCACGCCGCGCTCAGCCTCCTCCCGAAGCCAGTGCACAGCTGGGGCCGGGAATCCTGCAGGCAGGCGGACAGGCCCTCTGAGGGGTGGGGGTCGCCTCTGAGCTCCCTGGGGGCGTCGTAGGTGGGGGCAGGAAGGGGCCTCCTCTGAGCCTCCCGGGGAGATGAGGGGGATCCCAGGGGAGGGGCAGGGAGGTACCTGCTCTGAGCCTCCCCAGTTGGGGGGGTCCCAGGTGGGGGCAGGGAGGTAGGAGCACCCTACCTTCCACCTTCACTGAGAAGGTGATGCTGGAGCCTTTCTTCACTTTTTTGGAGGTGAATCTTTCCAGGAACCGGGGTGGTACCAGCTGCTGCTGCACATCTGGAGAAACAGTGGGCAGTGGTGACCAGCACCTGGGGAGCCTACACCCTGTTGGGGCACCCAGCCCAGCCACAGCCTCCAGGTCCCAGCCTCATCCTGCCCAGGGCTGGGTTTCCACAGCCTACACCCAGCCCTCCTCCCAGCCTGCCTCCACCTGCATCACGAGGTTGTGTCCCTCACGCGCTTTGGGGGAGCCACCCGCCCCCTCTGCCCTCCGAGTCTGCTCACCCGACGCTGGCTTCTCTTCAGGATCTTTGGGGCCTGAAAGAGACAAGAAATGGAAATCAGGCCTATAGCAGCCAGGGTCCTCCTGCCCAGGGCCCTGCACCTGCTGGGGGTGGGGCCCACAGGGGAGCCCCACCCACTCCTTTACACACTTCCCAAGACCCAGGCCACGCAGCCGGGGAGTTCACACTGAGGCTATGTGAACCCAGGCTGATGCCACCTACACCCCATGGCCCCGGGAGCGTGGTGTCCCTCTGGAGCCTACGCAAGGTCTCAGTGGAGGCTGGAGACAGACTAGGCAGCATAGGGCCAGCCAGGCCCAGACTGGAAGCACCTTGCCGTCAGTGCTCAGAACTTTGGAAAACAAGGAAGCTCAGACCTCCCCTCCCACAGTGGCCCTTGGCCTCTTCCTCCGCGCGGTCTCCTGGTGCCCGCACGCCTGCCTGTTGTGTCTCAGGGCCCCCCAGCTCCCCGCACGGCCTATAGCCACCACCCAGTCACCACACCCACCCCGGACAATCAGCCGAGCAGACGAGTAGGCAGCGCCCACAGCGTTGCTGATGTAGGCCGAGTACTGGCCATCATCCTCGCAGGTGACCGACACGACCTCCAGGGTGTGCAGCGTCTTCCGGTCAGCCATGTGGATGTGCTCAGAAGCCGTCAGGGGCTGCCCATCTTTGAACCAGTACAGTCGGGGTGCCGGGTAGCCTGGGGCCACAGGAGAGTGGTCAGCACAGAGCCCCCGTCCTGGGGGCACCACCCTACAGCCCCCTGGGACCTGGGACCGCTCAGACTGCATGGTTATATCACGGCTCCTGGCCTTTCTCCCTTTCTCACCTTTCACTTTGACCTGGAACTTGGCCAGGCGTGTGCCGGGGGCCACCTGGAGATCTTTCAGCTCCTCCACCACCTGGGGCAGCTGCCCCTCCTCCGAGGTAGATTCCGTACCCTCTTGCTCCCGGCTTGTGGGTGGAACAAAGAAGGTGCAGTGAGGTGGACCAGCAAGGAGCCCAGCACCTGGGGGTCAGGTCAGCCATGGTGGCTTCTGAGGGCCCTGTGTGCTGGACAGACACTGCTGGGGCCTGGATCAGAGCTCCAGCATTCAGATTCTCTTAGTGCCACCCGCTGGGGTGCCGCCACCTGCTGGGGGACAGCCCGCCTGTGTATGGTCCTCTACCTGGACAGGTAGCCCTGGGCGCTGAAGTAGGAGGAGGTCTCTGTGGCATCTGCCGCAGTTTCATAGTCTGTGCTGGTCACTGGGAAAGGAACAGTGGTCGCAGTGAGGCTTGTGTCCTGCCTGCCTGGACACAGCCCCATCCCAGGGCCAGGTACCAGCTCTCACTTCGAGGCCATCCCTGGGAGCTACACACATTCCTGGGGCAGACGCCATGGGGTACGTGGCTGCCAGTGGCCCTCTGCACCCAGGCTGTCACCAGCCCGTGCTTCCAGGCCTGGAGCTAACTGCAGGCCCCAACAAATTGCCAACCCTGGGTGATTCTGGGCCTCATGACAGGCGGGGCTGTGTCTTCCAGTTTTACCCGCTAGGGGACCCACGCTGGAACCCAACACTCTGGCGCCTGAGCTCAGACGTGCAGCCTCCAGAACCAGGAGCAGGAACCTTCTGTTTAAGCCACATGCTCCGTGGCACCTGTTAGAGCAGCGGGACCAAGACAGCCTCCCCCATCCTGCCTCCGCCCAAACAAGATGTCAGGAACAATGGTTGTGATCGTGGGATTTAGAATAAGAAACACACATTTGGTCTTTGTCCCAGGATCCTGGCAAGGAGCTCCTAAAACCCTTAGCATTTCCTGTGCTGAGAGCCGTAAGGTGTCTTTGTTACGTACTGAGGTGACCTTGGGCAGCCCCTCAGGATGGGGGCGAGTGGCCAGGGGACCCAACCCTGGGAGCAGAGGGTTGGATGCTTCAGTCCCACCCCCTGACCTCTGGGAAGGAAGAGGGGATCAGTCACCAATGCCCAGTGATGTAACCAATCACACCCGCATCATGAGGCCCCATGAAAACCCGGGAGGACAGCCTTAGGGAGCTTGGAGTTGGTGAGCACATGGAGACGTGGGGAGAGTGACCTGCCCCGGAGCTGGCCCCAGGTCACAGCCTTGGATAATAAGCTGGTAACGTCAGACATTTCTCTGAGATCTGAGCCGCTCCAGCAAGTTCAGGGACCCGAGGAGGGGCCGTGGGAGCCTCTGGCCTGTAGCTGGGGGGTCAGCGGGGGCGACCCCTGGACTGTGGCTGGCGTCTGCTGTGAGGCGGCCTGTGGGGTGTGGATGGGGGCAGAGCGGAGTTAATTATAGGACCCCCAACTGGTATCAGAGAATTTCTTGTTGACCCCTTACAGACAGGAAACAATAATGAGCCCCAGCTTCCTGCCTTGAGTTTCCAGGTCCAGGAGGAGCAACTGAGGAAGAGCTAGGTAGACCCTGAGTAGAGGAGCTGGTGTCCACAGGACAGAAACCAGACAACAGAAAGCTGCAGAGGCAGTGAGCTCTCTCCTGGAGGATTCAGCAGAGCACTGGCTGGCACATGCACACAGGGGCAGAGACACCTGAGGGGCCATTAAAACAGCACAGAGGACGTCATGTTTCCAATAGGACTGGGAACTTCCCCAGTGGATGGCTTCAGGCCCTCAGCAGAGGGAGGGGATCAGCCCTGGACTGAGCCTGCTCCCCACCTAAGAGGAAGACCTTAGGCCTGCAGAGGTAAAGTATGCAGCCCCCACGAGGGCAGGCATCCAGTCAAGGACCACCAAACATGCTCACAGGCAGGAAAACACCACCCAGTGGGTCAAAACCAAGCCAGGACGGTGCAGGTGGAACTGGCAGAGAAGGAAGTCAAAGTATTAGGACTGCATACGTGTCTCCAAATCGTCAGAGACACAGAGCATGTGAAAAAGACTCAAGAAGCTGTAGAGAAGAAAACTACAACGACGGGACGGATGGCAGGTGAGCGATGACAGGACAGTGAAGGGAAGCAAGTAGAGGTACAAACCGCAGGAAATGAAGTGCATGGTGGCAAGAATTGTAAGGGAAGTGTGTCAGCGTGTGGTAGCATCATGGCACACAGCTTCATGTGCATGTGACTGAGGTCCCCAGACGAGGGGGAAAGTTAACACACTTGAAGAAATAACAGCCAAAAACACTTCCAAACTTGATGAGAAAACTAGAAACGCCAAATCCCAAGTGGCTCAGTGAACTGCAAGCACGAGGGAACATAAAGAAAAGCACACCCAAGAACAGCACGGTCAGAGTACTCAAGACCAGCAAAAAGAAGGAAATCCTTAAAAATACCCAGAGGCCATTTTGGAGGACTTTGAGAAACTGATCCTAAAAGTCATATAAAAATGCCAGGGACTCAGATGCTCCAAACAATCGTGCACAAGAGCAAAGCTGGAGGACTCACTTGTCTCAACTTCAACACTGAGCACGAATCTACAGGAACCAAGATGGTGTGGGGTTGGCAGAATGACAGACATACCGATAAATGGGAGAGAGGTTGGAGACCAGAAATAGACCCATGTATGTCATGGAAATCAGTGTCTGACACGAGTTCCAAGACAGTTTTTTTTTTTTTTTTTTTTTATTTATGATAGTCACAGAGAGAGAGAGAGAGAGAGAGGCAGAGACATAGGCAGAGGGAGAAGCAGGCTCCATGCACTGGGAGCCCGACGTGGGATTCGATCCCGGGTCTCCAGGATCGCGCCCTGGGCCAAAGGCAGGCGCCAAATCGCTGCGCCACCCAGGGATCCCCCAAGACAGTTTTATGAAGGAAAATAGTCTTTTCTACGATCGGTCCTGGAACAACTGTATTTCCACAAGAATGGATTGGGGCCTTTCACACCATACACCCAAACGAAGCCTACACACAAGAGCTAAAACCATGAAACACTTAGAAAAAAACAGGGGTGCAGATCTTTATAACGTCGGATTGGGCAATGGTCTTGTAGACGTGACAACAAACGTACAAGCAACCAAAGAAGCAATGGAGTTCATCACAATTAGAAATCTTTGTGCATCAAGGAACACCATCCAGAGAGTGGAAAGAAAATCCTCAGAATGGGGAAAATAATTTGAAAATCATATATCTGATAATGACCCAGTACCCAGAACATATATATGTATATAGGGCTTCTTTCCGGGATCACAGAAATGTCCTGGCACCTGATGGCAGCAACGCTTGTGCGACACGACGAATATATGTTTTCAAACGGCACATTTTTATGGCATGCAAGTGTCTAAAGCATCCCAATCCTACGAGTAAAGGCAAGTTTTGCACAGAGAAATGAAGATACGAGTGGCGTCCTGCTTCTCAGCGGAAGCAATGCAAGCTACAAAGGTTGTCTGCGCAACAATATCTTTCAGAACCACCACAGACACACAGATGTTTTCTCCAGGCATACAAAAGCTGGAAGAACTATAGCACACTCAGGCTACGGAAAAGATGCCGAAAGATGTCCTTCAGGCAGAAGTAAAGCGGAGCCCAAATTCACATCCCCACCGCAAAGTGAAATCCCTTCTATGTGGGCCAACATGTACAATTTTGTCTGGTTCGAGGGACCCGGCCAGCTGTTTGCAGCCGTGCCCAGGACCCCGGTGGGCCGCGTGTCTCAGACCCTTGGAAACACACGCAGGCCGTAGGCCCACCAAGGCAGGATGGGGGAATCCATCAGGGAGGACAGTCCTGCCCACACCCCATAGATGCTTGGGTCTCCAGCTGGGACGCTGCCATGCTCATTTCCAGAGAACATGTCCACGTGATGTTCCCGCCAGCAAGGAATGAGCGACCCCTGTCACTACACCCTGGGCACAGCGTGTTATCTCCAGTTATCATCCTCCCACCCTGCCAGGCACAGCGACGTCTCACTGGGGTTTCGTCAGCATTTCCCTGCCGCCTAATGATGCAGACAGCTCCCGTGTGCGTGTCGTCTCCTATGAACATCTGGACATGTATTTTGCTTTGTTCTAACTGGACTTTTAATTTTTATTTATTTATTTTTTACCATTTACTGCTAAGCATTCTTTATATTTTTTTAAGATATAGCTCTTTACTGGACATGTGGTTTGTAGACACATTCTCCCATCCTGAGGTCCATCCACACAGAGAAAATTTTACCAATTTTCCCTTTTGCAGGTGTTGCTTTAGTGTCAAATCTAAGAAGTTTTTTCCTGGCTGTGGCTCCTAAAGATGTCTTCCTTTTTTTTTTTTTTTTTCCTGAAAGTACCATACTTTCATATCTTGTATTTATGGACGTAATCCATGTTGAGCTGAATTTTGTTTGAGGCCAAGGTCTAATGTTTTGTTTATAAACATCCCAACTCCTCCAGCACTATGAGATTCTATCCTGGAATCTAAAAGTCTAACCTTCCTCCACTTAGTTGCTCTTGCACTTTTCTCAAAAATAAGATGGATGTACTCATGTACTCATGTGAGGCCCACCAGGAGTCATTGCGCTGGACTAAAACAGGCCTCCTGTCCCCTTGTTACTGGGGGAGACTTCTGGGGACTTAGGAACTATGTGCTAGGAGCCAGGGACGAGACCAAATACCCACTTATCTCAGCACAGCCAGTCACCCATACGTGCCTGGGGCATCTCCAAAGTCCCCAGGCCCATCCCCAGCTTAGACACCCCCCAAGGAGGTAAGGCCCCCCAGCTCCTGTGGTTCCAAATCCCGCATGACCTGACACGAGTGCTCTCTGGGTCCTCCGGCCACCCCGCCCCACCGCTCCCAGCTCCTACCCTGGGGCCACACTCACGGTCTACACGGAGCTCCGCCTTGGTGGAGGACACACCCACACTGTTCTCAGCCATGCAGCGGTAGACGCCCATGTCTGCGGGCACCACGGCCGTAATGATGAGCTGGTGGCCGCCCTGCTGGTCCTCACTGATCATGTAGTGGTCATCCTCCTCCAGCATCCTACCGTCCTTGAACCAGCACACGGTGGGCACAGGCTGGCCTGTCACCACACAGTCGAAGCTCACGGGATACCCATCCAGCACCTCTTGATTCTGCAGCTCAGTCAGGAACACCGGGGCTAGGATGGATAGATGGGTGTACAGGGGTTCGGCCCCGGGCTTTTCCCCCAGCCACCCCAGCTGCTGGCCCCTCAGTCTGCATGATCTGCACAGCGTGCTCAAGTGGGAGTGCTGGCGGGCTCCCGGGTGGAACAGGACTGTGCCTCCGGAAGACATAGACATGGCCAACATGCACATGAGAAAATGCTCTGCATCACTTGCCATCAGGGAAATACAAATCAAAACCACAATGAGATACCACCTCACACCAGTGAGAATGGGGAAAATTAACAAGGCAGGAAACAACAAATGTTGGAGAGGATGCGGAGAAAAGGGAACCCTCTTACACTGTTGGTGGGAATGTGAACTGGTGCAGGCACTCTGGGAAACTGTGTGGAGGTTCCCCAAAGAGTTAAAAATAGACCTGCCCTATGACCCAGCAATTGCACTGTTAGGGATTTACCCCAAAGATACAGATGCAATGAAACGCCGGGACACCTGCACCCCGATGTTTCTAGCAGCAATATCCACAATAGCCAAACTGTGGAAGGAGCCTCGGTGTCCATCGAAAGATGAATGGATAAAGAAGATGTGGTCTATGTATACGATGGAATATTCCTCAGCCATTAGAAACGGCAAATACCCACCATTTGCTTCGACGTGGATGGAACTGGAGGGTATTATGCTGAGTGAAGTAAGTCAATCAGAGAAGGACAAACCTATGTTCTCTTTCATTTGGGGAATATAAATAATAGTGAAATGGAATATAAGGGAAGGGAGAAGAAGTGTGTGGGAAATATCAGAAAGGGAGACAGAACATAAAGACTTCTAACTCTGGGAAATTAACTAGGGGTGGTGGAAGGGGAGGAGGGCGGGGGGTGGGGGTGAATGGGTGACGGGCACTGAGGGGGACACTTGACGGGATGAGCCCTGGGTGTTATTCTGTATGTTGGTAAATTGAACACCAATAAAAATTAATTTATTAAAAAAATAATAATAAATTAAAAAAAAAAAAAGGACTGTGCCTCCGCCAGCTTCCCCCCATTCTCTGGGAGAATCTGTGCCCTGCCAGCCTGTGTCTCAGGCCACTGAGACGCTAGAGGAATAGAAGCCAGGAGACAGCAGGAGGGGGAGCTGAGGGCAGACAAAGGCTGTGTGGGCTGGGGGTCCAGGGGCTGCAAGCATGAGGACGGCCCCAAATTACACGGAGGTTTCCAGACATGACGCCATGGGTTACATGTTACATCACACCCCTCACAGCTCCCAGGGAGTCACAAGCAAAGAGTGTAAAGGCTTCAGTTGCTGGAGCAGATAGATGATGTGGGCATGGAACCCCTCTTTTAGAATACTTGTATTCCAAACCCTCACAGAGCAAAAAACACAAGATGTGGAAAGCCAGGGTTCCTCTACCCACTTCACAGAGCAAGACCCCGAGGCCCGCAGAGGCTAGCTCATGACAGGTAGAGCCAGGACGAACAGCGAGCTCTGTCTACCCATAAATTCAGGGCTCTTCCAGCTCAGGAGTCCCCTGGGGCAGCCCCATGCCCCTCTGTCCTGTCCCACCCCAGGCCACAAGCAGACTCACCACCCTCGGAGGTCAGCGCGGGGAGCGTGGGGAGCGCCCTCTCCCGGGGTGCCGCAGGGGCCGGAGCCACTTTGCTGATGCGCATCTCCACCCCCCGGGGCCCCTGCTCCGACAAGCTGATGTCCACCCCGATGTCCATGGTGCCAAACATCTCCCGGAAGCACGCGGCAGCGCGCTGGGACTCAGCAAGTGACTCGAAGCGGATGTAGACGAAGCGCTCATCTTCATGGTAGGTCTGCCAGTCCCCGGGCTCCTGGGGCTCCGCGGGGCCCTCATCTGCACTGACGAAGATCTCTTCATCTGAAACCTCGGCGGGGCTCTTGGTGCGGAAGAGGCGGTGCAACCGCCGGGCTGCCCGGCGGAAGGCGTCATCCAGCTCACCCCCCGAGGAGCTCTCCGCCTCACTCTCTGTCCCGCTAACCACCACACATGCGCTGTGGGCCACATGGCCGAACTTGCTGCTCACCTGGCAGGTGTAGCGGCCGGCATCAGCACGGCCCAGGCCCGTGACCAGCAGAGAACAGGTGCCATCCCCAAGCTGGTCAATGTGGTGGTGCCGGCTGTCAGTCAGCTCCACACCATCCTTCAGCCAGCAGGCACGTACGTCCGCCTTGCTGGACACCACACACTCCAGACGCAGGACATCCCCCACCTGGACCTCGGTGTCCCTGAATGTGCGGGAGAACGCAGGTCCCTCCTGCTGCTTCATCTCCTTGCGGACCTTGTAGCCCTTAAAGGCAGCCTGGATCTTCACGGCTGCTTTGTCCATGGATGGGTCACTCAGGTCCTCAGCACTCAGGTCTGCTGGTGCAGAGTGAGCTGCAGCTGGCTGCTCCTGATGCTTCTGTGGCCTCCCAGATGGGACTGTGGGAACCCCGACCTGTGCACACAGGGAAGGTTTGGAAACTGAGGCCTGTGACAGGGCCAGGATGGGGCAGGGATGTATGGAGCAGAGCAGGAAGCAAAGCCCATGTCTGCTGCCCCAGCTCCACGTGGAGCCACTTCCTGCCCACCCAACAACTGGTCAACCATTGCATGCCTCAGGGCTCCTACTGCCACTGAAAGGCAACTCCACCTTCCCTGAGTCACTCTAAGTGGTCACCCAGACAGAGTGACAGGTTGTGAGGGACACCACAGAGAAACCAGTTCCAGCTCGTAGCAGCCAGGTGGATGGTGGGGTGGGTGGATGGGTAAGAGGTGGGCAGATAGGTGAGTGCTGGATGGGTAGATGGGTGAGTAGATGGGTGAGGGGTGGATGGATGAGGGGTGGGTGGGTAGGTGAGATGGTAAGTGGGTGGGTGAATGGTGGGTGCGTCATTGAGATAGGTGGTAGATGGTTGGATGGTGGGCGGGTACATGAGTGAGTGAATGGTGGAAGGATGGGTGGGCAGTGGATGGACAAACAGATGGTGGATGGATGGGTGGATGGATGGATGGATGGATGGATGGATGGAGAGGTAGTGAGTGAATGGTGGAGGGATGGGTGCTGGATGATGTAAGGATGGGTGGATGGACGGGTGGTGGCTGGGCGATGTGTGAATGGACAACAGGTGTATGGACAATGGCTGGCAGATGGGTAGTGAGCTGATAGGTGGCTGTATAAGCTGGCGTCAAGTGGACAGATGATGGAACAACGCGGGGTGGCTGGTGGAAGACTGGTAGAGACCTAAGACGTCCAGGCTGCTCCCTGCAGGCCACACAGGGCACTCACCTTGCTGGCTGGGGGTGAGGTGCTGGGCCTTCCAGCCTTCTTGAGGTAGGTAACCAGGGAAGGAGTGCCTGCCTGGGACTCGTCATCAGAGCTGGTGTGCGAGAGGTCAGCCTCCCCAGTGCGTGCCAGCTCGTCTGCCGTGGAGTAGTCCTCGGACAGGTCAGGGGCCGCTTCCTCTGCCTCCTGCCGCAGGCGCTGCACACGCCCGTCCTCCTCGGGCAGCTCACTGATGGAGTCCAGCGTGGGCTCACGGCTCATGCGGCGCTTCCGTGCCAGGGCTTCCCACAGCAGGTGCAGGTCACCCTCTTGGGCCGCCTCAGGGGGCAGGCTGGGCTGCACAGGGGCCTCATCCCTGGATCCTGGGGTCAGCTCCACTGAGGAGGACATGCCACTGGTCAGCAGGGTGGGCACACAGCCTTGATCCTGGGCCGGCCTTGGCTGCTGACTGCGCTGCCTGCCTGGGCCGCCAAGAGCTCTGAAGGCCCACTGTGCACAAGGATTTAGGGGTTCTGGACTGGCCCTGGGCCCCAGCTCCCCTGAGGAGGCCAGACCTCAACCTACCTCAGGCTCCGGCACAGAGGAAGTGGGCCCAAGCAGAAGGCCAGAGGCAGTGCAGGTGCAGGGGGGCTCATGGTGTGGAGGGGCTCATATTGTGGGGGGTTCATAGTGTTAGGGGGGCTCAGAGCGCAGGAGGTGGGGGCATGAGTTCAGGGGAGGGTGGTTCGGAGTGGGGGGCCCATAGTGTGGCGGTGCTCAGAGCATAGTGGTGGGGTCAGGGCATGGGGTTGGGGAGTCAGAGTGAGGGACTCAGAAGGTAGGGGGAGGGAGGCTCAGAGTGCAGGTGGGGGGATGCAGAGCATGGGACGTGTGGGGTGCAGGGCATGAGGGGGAGGCTCAGAAGGCTGGTGGAGGGACGCAGAGCATTGGGGGTGCGGGGTGCAGGGCATAGGGTGGAGGCCCACAGGGCAGGGTTGGCCAGGGTCCTGTGGGGGAGCAATGTGAGCTGAGCTGCCAGCCTTCTGAGGAAGCTGAGCCACAGGACTCTATGCATCTCCCCCACCAGGCCTCAGTATGGCAGGAGGCAGGCTCCTCAAGAGGACCCCCTGACTGTCTCCAGGGAGCTAATGAGGATGAGGGCCCAGCTCATTCCCACATCCCATGCCCTCCCACCCCCACTGGGTCCCCAGGACGCACCCTGGAAGGAGGCAGTGGCTGCAGAGGAGGTGGGGTCCCAGGCAGGGCTGCAGCAGTACTCCCCCTGGTCCTCTGCCGAGAAGCCCTGGATGACCAGCGTATGTCGCTGACCCCGGCAGAGAACCTGGACGCGCCCGCCAGGTTGGATGAGCTCCGTCCCCTTCAGCCAGACAACCTCACCCGCCTCGGCCACCTCGCACTCCAGACACAGGTCCTCGCCGGCACCCACCTGCCGGGTCTCTGGAGCAGGGAGCATGGGAGCCAGGGGCGCAGGAACTGGGTGCGCAGGAGTCTGGGTCTCTGGAGCTGGGGGCACTAGGGTGGGGGGTGCCGGAGCCCAGGTCTCTGGAGCTGCGGGCGTGGGAGCTGGGGGCGCTGGAGCGGGGGGCTCTGCGGGCAAAACCACCACTTCAGCAAAGACATGCCCCGAGGCTCCTCAGCCTGGGAAGACCAGGAGTGCTCTGGGCAGACTTCACCCTCAATAGCCGCAGGGCACACAGCGACTCACCTAGCCTCACTGTCTGGGGCAGGTGCACTGGCTCCCCAGCCCCCACGGGGCCCACCGCTGCCACGCGGAAGCGGTAGGTCTCCCCGGGGGCCAGGCCGTTCACGATGCACTCAGGCCCGGGCACCAGCTCATGGCACAGCCGCCACTCGCCCGTGGTGGCTGCCTTCATCTCCACCCGATAGCCGCACAGCCCACCGCCACCATCGCTTGCCGGCGCCACCCATGACAGCGTCACAGAGCGGCCACTTTGCGCCACCACCTCAGCGTCCTCTGGGGGGTCCGGGAGGCCTGCAGGGAGGGGGCTGGTCAGTGGAGGCTCCCCATCAGTGCCCGCGGGTGCCCGGCCTGCCTGCCTGGGGTCTGATCCCAGGGTGGGGAGTGGGTGCCGGGTGGTCCACCCCCACAAGCTGGTGAGGCGCTGTGCTTGGGGTCCAGACCCTCTGAGACAGCAGAGGCCGCGCCGCGCACCGCGCTCGGGCACCAGGGAGACTGTGTGCCCGAGCCCACCAGGATGGGGCCCTCTGGGACCAGAACAGCTGAGCACCCAACCCACACACACTCCCGCCCCCGCAGCAGTCTCCAGAGCCACCCACTCAGCACGGTGAGCCGCGCGGAGGCCACGGCGTCGTGGGCGGCGAAGGTGACCTCGCCAGCGTGGTGTGGCTGGGCACCGCGCAGCAGCAAGGCGTGGTGGCTGCCATCTGCAGTGACCGTCCAGTCAGGGTCGTCCGGCTGCACCGCGGCCCCGTTGAGGTACCAGGTAGCCTCGCCCACCGGCACCGCCTCGCTCAGCGCGCAGGTAAACTGGGCCTGCCCACCAACTCGTACCGACGCGTCGCGTGGCGACTCCAGGACGTCCAGGCGCCAGCCTGCGGGGCGGGGGCTGCGGTGAGCGCGTCCCGGGGCTGCCTGGAGGCGGGGCGGGGAGCCCCGGAGCCACTGCGTCCGCCAGCCCGGCCCCCCGCCCCTGGCCAAGGAGGAGGCCCGGCCCGCGCAGGAGGGGTCTCGAAGACCAGCGCCCCCAGGCCCCAGCCCTGCACCTCCCCTGGGCGGGATCCGGTGGGAGGGGGCTCAGACACCTGGCTCCCCCCTGCAGCCCCGCCTCTCCCACACACCTGGGGCGCGGCGTCCGGTGGGAAGCACCTCAGATACGGGCCCCCCACGCCCCTAACCTCTGACTGTGAGGAATGCGGAAGTCACCACATCCCCCGCCAGGAAGGTCACCCGGCAACTGTCCTGCGGCCGCAGGTTTTTGAGCAGAAGCAGATGCCGCAGACCGTTCTCGAAGTAGACCACCTCCGCGTTTTCTGAGGTGTGCACAGGCTCATCGTCCAGCAGCCAGGTGTGCGCGGCCACCTCAGGGCGGGACAGCTGGCACTCGAACAGCGCCTCGCCACCTTCCAGTGTGTCCACGTTCTCCAAACCGCGTACCACGGTGTTCTTGGCTGCGGGGAACGGGCAGCTCAGGGCGCGTGGGGGCCTCCTCTGCACTGACTCCACACAGTCAGGGGGAAGAGCCTCCCCCGCGGGAGAAAGGGTCCGAGGGCTGAACATAAGGCCGCCAGGGGAAGGGCAGCGTGGGGTGGGAAGCTCTGGTGGCCTTCAACTGTGGCCAGGGACGGGGTTCTCCACACCAGCCAGGTGAGACAGCTTACTCAGCGGTGTTCCCAGAGCTGCCTGACCCACAGCCAGGCTCATACCCCCCACCTGTACCCCAAGAGCTGTGCCCCTGCGGGGACTACAGAGTGCAGCTCTGGAAATGCGCACCCATCTTCCCAGCCCTGAGCCAGAGCTGAGGCAGGCCAGTCTGCTCCCTGACTCACACACACCAGTCCTGTCCCTATTCCTGACCCACTCTAATCCTCTTCCACACACGGTACACTGGTCTTACTAACTGAGCATGGGTTTCTTCTGTAAGCCATGAGCTCAGGACTGGGGGTGCCTGGCCCCAGCGCCAGCTCAGTGCCTGGCTGCACAGGCCTGCCCCTGCCATGGCCCATTCCTGCCACGTACCACCTCTTGGGCAGGTGATATCTGAGTGGGCTTCCAGGAGAATGAACCTCAGGGCATGACTGAGCTGGGTGGGGTAGTTGTCTAGGCAGGAGGAGTGACAAGAGAGGACACCAGGATAGGAATGAAGGCAGGATAGTCAGCAGAGCAAGGGATTCAAGGCACCAGGTGGGGTCCTGGCGGCAAGGCTGCATGTTAGGCCAGAAAGGAGGGCCAGGTGGGCCAGGGCTGGCCCAGATGCTGGCAAGGGTGTGACCCTGATGCATGTGACCTCAGGAAGCCACTGCATACAGGATCTGACCTGACAGAAGAGGGGACAGCCAGGCCCACAGCCCCACCTGCTGTCTGAGGGATGTCCCCAAATGAAACTTGTTCACAGCCCAGGGCTGAATCCAAACTTGTGCACGCGCCCTGCAGGCAAGCGTGTCTGCTCAGGACCAGCAGCCCCAGGGACTGAAGGGACCAGAGCAGAGGCCCCCAAGGACCTGTCCACATTCCTCTTCTGGCCACCTTCCTGGGCCTGGGCTGCTCACAGACCACACATCCCCACATCCTGGCCCTGCTCCTCCCACATCAGAATAAACAGCGGCCACAGGGCCTAGCAGCCCATCCACACCTCCACTGTGCACTGATGGCCACTTTGGGGCTACAGCTGCCCTTAGTCATGAGGGGAGGAGCAGCGGGGTGACTGCCAAGCCTGCAGTCACCCAGAGTTACCCAGATGGCACTCAGAGTCACCCAGATGGCACCTAGAGTCACCCAGATGGCGCCGAGATGACACCCAGATGGCACCCAGAGTCACCCAGATCACACCCAGATGGCACTCCTGCTTCATCGCGATACAATCCCGGATATCGAGGCAACAGCAAGCCCCTGAACCCCCTGCTGTCTCCCACCTCTCTGGGCTCCCCTGTCTACCTACCCTGCCCAGATGCCCTGTTCCCCCACTCCCACCTCTGTCCAGCCTGGCACTCACGGCAGCCCCTGCCCACAGCTGCTATCAGGTCCTCCTGCAGCTCCCACCGGGATAGTCCCCAGAATGGAGGAACTGCTGTCTATTCTGATCTGTGCCCCCAGTGACCACAAAAAAAATTTTAAAAACTTAGCTCTTTAAAGAGTGAAGGAAGGGGTGGGTGTGCCATCAGGCAGTAGCCAGACAAGCCCACCTGCTCATCCTGATGGCCCAGAACACTGCTCCCACCCTCCTGCTCACTCGCCACTAGGAATGGTTCAGATTTTCCCAGATAGGAAGTGGCAGCAGCCAAGTGATGACCCCCTCTGACAGGGGCTGCAGCCAACACCACTCCCCTGATTCCCCAGAGTGTCCTTGCTGTACGCAGACAGGGACACAGGGCTCCAGGGCCCTCTGGGTGGCCAGCCTGGAAAGCAGAGTAACAAAGACCCCAGGATTCCAGGAGCTTAGCCCAGCACCCCCATCCTGTCCCATCAGGCTGCTGTGGAAGGAGCAGGGGGCTGCCTGCTGCGACCCTGTCTTTCTGGCCTGGTCACAGGGCATAGGTTGTCGCCGCCTGCCTCTATACCACTAAGGACAATCCCAGCCATGCCGGAGCTGTGCAAGGCCTCACCTTGCACTTGCAGCAGGGCCACCACATGGGTGCCCGCAGCCTCACAAGAATAGATGCCACTGTCGCAGGGCAAGGCCGGCCGGAAGGACAGCCTGGCCACGGTCCAGTCCTGCTCTATGACGACACGGCGCCCGTCGGCGCGCACCTCCTGCTCGTCCATCTTCCACGTGGCCTGCACGGGCCGTGAGTACTGGCAGAGGAGCTCGGCCGGGCCGCCCTCCTCCACCACCAGGTCCTGCATGGCACTGACCACCTCCAGCGTGGGATCTGTCGGCCGACACCCCAGTCACGCGTCAGCTGGAGCCACGCAGCTGGACCCCACCCTCCCTCTGCCCTCAGAGGCTTGGCAGCAAGCAAGCGCAAGGCTGCGGCGTGAGGGGACCTGTAATGATGACCCAGGGCCCTCTTCACAGGGCAAGCCTTGCCTGCCCCCCGCACCACCCACCCTGGCAGATAGCCCTCAGGGCTAAGCCCTCCCATCCCCTGGGTCCCTGCATCCCCCTGAAGCCCTGGCCCAGGGCATGCTTTGCCTCAGCAGGGACACAGCACTTCTCCCCAAAAGCCCCCTGCTGGACACACGGCACCTCCAGCCCAGGTTGTCCCTTCTCCGCAGGCCTTGCCAACCTCCTTGGGGTCCCTATCCCTTGTTAGCCTGCTGAAATCCTACTCAACTAATGGTTCGCCCCTCAGATGTGGGTGAACATCCACACTTATTCTAAAGCACAGAGGAGGATCAGGGCAAAAGTGCTGGGTGAAGCCTTTCTGGCCAGCCATCCCAGGGGGACCAGACACCCCCACTGGTGTTCCCCGAAAAAGCCTAGCTCGAAGGGCACAGGACCTCAACTGAGCCCACAGCAAGGGAAGCAGCCACGAGCAGGGACAGTGCAGGCTCAGCCCAGGGCCAGGAAGGGGACTCTCACCTCCTGGCAGCCCTGTAGACAAGCACCTGGCCACACAGCAGGGGCCAGGCAGGAGGCAGTGCCTGGGCCCCACAAGTGGGTGGGATGGGGTTGGCTTACAGCTTTACCATTGCCCAGCCTGACCTTCTCATCCACCAGTCAGGCCAGCAGACCTCCCACTGTTCCTGCCCGTGACACGCACAGAGCAATGCCCAGTCCGTGTCCCAGGACCTGCCCAAACCTGCCACCCCGGGAGCCTGCAGCAAGCGTGCAGAGTCAGTAGGTGCAGAAGCGCCAGCTCAGGGCAGGGTCCCATTGGCCAATACCTTTGACCAACAACTTGGCCGTGGAGACCAGGGGCCCTGCGCGGTAGGTGATGGTGCCGGAGTCGGCAACCCCCAGGCCCGAGAGTGTGAGGGAGTGGAAGGTCCCGTCACGCACGGAGATGGCACTCTGGGGGCCATCCTGCAGCAGGGTGCCATCCAGCCACCAGCGGGCCTCCGGCCCACCCGCACGGGACACCTCACAGGAGAACGTGGCCACCTCCCCCGCAAAGACGTCCACATTCTGCAAGCCACGTACCAGGCATGGTGCTGCCTCTGCGCAAGAGGGCAAAAGGAGGGGAGCTGGGCATCCTGGGTTTGCGGGGCCAAGCTGGGGTCCACACAGGCTACGCTGGGCTGAGTCTAGAGATCTACCCAGGCCAGCTGGATCACCTCACTTGTAGAATGACAGGCAGACTGCCTACAGCAAGCCCATGGAGGGCTGCCTCAGCCCCCCTGTACTCAACACCCCCACTGGAACATGTCCAGGTTCACCAAATGAGACTGATGACCTACATCCATGCCCTTTTCACAAGGCACAACACATAAGCCCCATGCCCCCAGAATGTGATCTCTGTGGGGTGGGTACAGGGTGAAGAGAAGCCATGGGGCCTGCTGCTCTGATAGGGTGGGGGGGATCTCCCTTGGGAAGTAAGCCCTCCATCCCTGGAGGTGTAGAAGCAGGTACTTCTCCCATCCCCAGAGCTCCATTTGTCCAGACGTCTTGAGGTCCCCCCAGCCCTAAGATTCCTAGGCCCTATTGCCGTGTGGCAACTGCCCCCTGCTCTGTCATGCAGTAGGACCTGAACCCAGGGCCTTCCCAGACACAGATGATGACTACTCTGTACCCCTGTGCCCACCATGGCTGCATGGCTGCTCCCCTCAGAAGACCCCCATGCCCTTCCTAATGGTGCACTTAATAGTGCACCATTAACATTCCAGCCTGCACTTGCCCTTCCACCCTCTCCCAAAAGTGCACACCTGATGGCATCCTTGCCCTACCCCATCAGCTCCCCATTCCCATCTCCAGTAGAGTTCCCAAGTTCATCTATATGCCACCTACCAGGGCATCCATTCACACACCCCCAGGCTCACAGCCCTCCCCACAAGGCTATGGCCAGGTATCTGACATGAGCCAGCACACTCCAACAGGAGACACCGGGCCAAGAGGCACAGCCCTCAGTGGAGCCTGCAAAGTCCAACCCAGTCCCATGCTGCCCCCTTACAGATGCCCACCCTGGATCCACTCCACTCAGGACACCCAGAGTGCCACTCCTCCCCCATCACTCACTCAACTTGAGGGCACTGCACTCTGGAGCCTTTCCCAGTCCCACAGTCCACAGAGCTAACTGTGTCTGTCCACCCTTTGAAGATCCCAGAACAGGGGAGGGGACCTGAGATTCAGGACACATACTGTCTCTATGTCTAACTCGCCCAGCAGACTGGGGACTCCCTGAGGGCAGAGCTGCATCTGGCCCTTCTCCAAGTAGATGGTAAGATAGATGCTAGGTGGCTAGATGGGCACATGGATAGAGGTGGGTGGATGGATGATGGATGGATAGATGGATGGATGGATGGATGGATGGATGGTGGATAGATAAATGTTGGATAAGCAGATGGATAAATGGATACGGTGGGTGGATCTGCAGTAGCTGGATGGATGGTGGGTGGATGACAGATGCATGAATGAATGATGGGTGAACGTGCAGTAGATGGATGGATGGATAGCAGATGGTTGTGCAGTGGATGGATGGATGGGTGGATGGATGGTGGATAGATAAATGTTGGATAAGCAGATGGATAAATGGATACGGTGGGTGGATCTGCAGTAGCTGGATGGATGGTGGGTGGATGACAGATGCATGAATGAATGATGGGTGAACGTGCAGTAGATGGATGGATGGATAGCAGATGGTTGTGCAGTGGATGGATGGATGGGTGGATGAGCAGATGGATGGATGGATGGTGATTTGACAGATGGATGGATAGTGGACGGATGGCAGATGAACACATGGACAGTAAATGGACAGATGGATGGTGAATGGATGGATGGTGGATGGGTACATGGTGGAGAGATGGATGAAAAGGTAGATATGTGGATGTAGACAGAAGGATGGGTGGTGAATGGACGGGTGGATGGAAGAGTAGAGGAATGACCCACAGGCACGCGGCTGGTTATGGGAGCAAGCTGCCCACCTGTGACCTTTAGCTGGGCCTCCGAGCTACACGAGCCCACTTGGAAACTGATGGTTCCAGCATCCTCCAGGGTTACCTGAAGGAGAGAGGGGGTCTCAGCCTGGCAGCCCTGCTCCCATCATTTCCACAGGCCCCCAGCCCAGCCCCAACCCAGATGCATCGTGGCAGGCAGCAGGTCCCAGGGAGCCTACCTTGTGCAGGGTGAGCAAGTGGAGTGTGCCATGCTCTACTGTGATGTCATTCATCTCATTGGCCTTCAAGGGCACCCCTCCCAGGGCCCAGTGGGCCTCCTGGCCAGAGGCCCTGGACAGCTGGCACCGGAAGTGGGCATCCTGGCCCTCACTGAGCTGCACATCCTGTAGGGCCTCCACGATGGTGACCTCGGGGACTGTGCAGTGGGAGATGGGGCATTGGCCTCTGTGCCAGGCATGCCTCCCAGCCCCCAGGGCCCGCCCTAGCACCAAATCCCATTTCCTGGAGACATCACGTGGCGCACCACTCCAGTGCATCTTGGCCACCCCAGCACCACCCATTCACAGGGCCACCTCCCCACCGGTTCCCTCCCTGCAAGGGCAGGGACCCGGGGACCTGTCGGGCCCACAGAGGGCCTGGACCTTCCACCCAGGGGCCAGTGAGCCAGCCTGGAGCCCACTACCTCGGACAGTGAGCTGGGCGGAGGATGTGTGCATGCCCACATGGAAGGAGACGGTGCCTGCATCCTCTGGTGTCACACCCTTCAGCTGCAGCATGTGGGTGCGGCCACCTCGCATGGACACCTCCGTCACCTCGTTGCTCTGCAGGGGCAGGCCTTGGAGCCGCCACTCCACATCTGTGACGCCGGGCCGTGACACCTCGCAACTGAACTCCACATCCCCGTCGACCTGCACCTCAGCATCCACCAGCCCCCGCACGATGGTCACCTCTGGTTCTGGGGTATAGGTGAGGAGATCCCTTCACCAGCCAGGCCAACCTCCCACTTCTCCTTCTCTGGGAAGCTTTCCTGAACACCCTCACTCTTCTCTTGCCACAGCCTCTATGTGCCCCATATGACATCTGTCACCATGACATTCAATTGCTAGGAGCAGAGACCCGGCTGGGGGTGCCTCTGTTTGGAGGAAATGTGAAAGGAGTTGTAGAGGGGTGGGCTGCCTCTGTCCATCCCCACCCTGTGGCCAGCCCTACCCTAGCCAGGACAGCAGGGAGCCAAGCCCTTTGAGAGACGCAGGGGCTCCATGGCGACGACCAGGACAGGCCGCCCACCCGTGGGCTGGGGGTGAGAGGCAGGGCAGTGTCTGGGGAGGGGTGCAGCTTGTTTCCCAGAGCAGAGCAGAAAGGACAAGAGAGAGCCTGTGACCCCAGAGCCACCAAAACAAGGTACAGACAAGTGCTTGACCTTAATGGGTGCTGGGCTGGGCCAGGTATATGCCTGAGCAGCCGCAGGGAGAAAGTGTGTGGCAGCGAGGGCTCACCTTTGACCATGACAGAAGCCATGGTTTTCTGACCACCGGCCACGCAGACGTACTCGCCAGTGTCTTTTGGCTCTAGCCCGTGGATGAGCAGCTCACACGTGGTTCCCATGCGCCTTATCTCATATTTGGGGCTCAGGTGCAGCTCCACACCCTCCTTGAGCCACTGCACTGGGACATCAGTCTCTGCCTTGCTCAGCTGGCAGTGCAGCCAGGCCACACCGCCTGCTTCCTGCTCCGTGCTCTGCAGCTCCTCCTGGAACACGGGCCTGGGGGCTGGGGGGCCAGGGAGCGGCGCTCAGGGCTGCCAAGCAAGGCTCTGGGCTCCCAGCCGGGGATTGAGGGCTCCAGGGGGGGACAAGGGGGCACTGGGCAGCTCACCTCGGACAGAGAGGCTGGCTGTGCTCTGCGTGTGGCCAGTGTCACAGGTATAGTGGCCGGCGTCCTCCTGCTCTACGCTTCGCACCAGCAGCTCCACGGTTGTTCCCTTCTGCACCATCTGGTACTTGGCACAAGGGAAAAGCTGCAGGGAACCCTTGCGCCAGTCCACGCTGGCACATTCCTGGCTCAGCTCGCAACGCAGGCATGCCGTGGCACCTTCGTCCACCTCCTGGGCCTCCAGCTCCCTGAGGAACCGCACAGGTGCAGCTGCGGGAGGCAGAAGAGTGTGAGGGCCATGAGGGCCATGGGGGCCATGAGGGCCATGGGGGCCATGAGGGCCGGGGCAGGAGCAACCAGGGGGTGCAGGGGGGACAGAGCAGGAGCACAGGAGCAGTGTCGCTAGGGGTGCAGGGAGACGGGGGATGGGTGCAACTGCGTGGGTAGGAGAGGAAGTGGGGGTGGGACCCAGGGTGCCACAGAGGTGCAGGGGAGGATCACCAGAGAGCAGCTATAAAGTAGGGGAGGCACCACAGGTGCTTAGCTGAGGGGTTCCAGGAGATGGGACTGACTGCTGGGGCGGGGCTAAAGAGTGGGCGGCGCAAGCTGCTAAGGATCTGAGGAATGGGAACCTCAGGGGTATGTCTATAGGGTGCAGGGGTGTGGCTACCGGGTGCAGGGGTCCTCAGGGGTGTGGCTATGGGGTGCATGGGCATGGCTGCTGGGTAGAGGGGACCTCAAGGGTGTGGTTATGGGGTGCAGGGGCATGACCACAGGGTACAGATGGGAACCCCTATGGGTTTCCAGTGGGACCTTCATGGGTACAGCAGCTACAGGACGAGGGTGGATCCCACAGGGGTGCTGCTATGGAGTGCAGGAGGGGAACTGCAGAGGTGTGGCTATGTGGCGCAAGGGTGAACCACAAAGGGTGCAGCTGTGGGGGATGGGGTAACCTCAGGGTGAAGGCTGAGCTTCCTGCCAGGCTTGACAGGCCCCCAGGGGATGCCCAGGGTGACACTGCCACCCCAAGGCCCAACCCAAAGCACTGGCTCCGGTCTCGCCTTGGGGTTCACCTGTAATGGTGAGGGTGGCACTGGTGGACTGCAGGCCACAGGCACAGGTGTACTCCCCTGAGTCCCCCCGTCGCAGGTCCCACAGCACAAGCTCCACCGTGGGACCCTGCTGCCGAGGCTCCCGACGTGAGTCAGCCTGCAGCTCCAGGCCGCCCTTGCTCCAGACCACAGTGGCACCGGGCCGGGACAGTTCACAGCGCAGGGTGACTGATGTACCCTCCTTGGCCTGCAGGCTCCGGAGAGGCTCCTTGAACACCACCTGGGCAGCTGAGGGGTGGGCAAAGGCAGACAGGAGCCAGGATCAGCCCTACGTGGGAGTCCCAACATGCAGCTGGACACACTGAAGGGGGATAACTGGGCGGACTGGGGTGAGACGGTGGCGGGGGGGTCTGTCATACCACCAGGACGGGCCCGTGAGGCCATAAGGATGAACATTAGTGACCAAAGGACACAGAGGTGAGTCCTCTAAAGGCCCGAGAAGATGCCAAGACATAGACAAGGACAGGCACTCATGCACTCCATGCGGCCCCACGCGGCTTTTACCCCTGACGGTGAGCACAGCCGCCGTCCTCTCCTGCCCACACACACACGAGTACTCCCCGGAGTCCTCCACGGCCAGGCCCCGGATCTGCAGCTCGCACACGGCCCCGTCCTGCCTCAGGCTGACCCTGTCCCCGGCTCTGAGGACCTCAGGCCCCTTCCTCCACTCCACGGGGGCCGCCTTGCTCAGCTCGCAGCGCAGCGTGGCCGTGGCCCCTTCCGTGGCCTCCTCATTCCTTAGACTTTTTGTGAACTTGGTGGGCAGCTCTGCAGAGGGTCAAGGTGACACAGAGGAAATCAGATTGTCTTGGGGACACTTGGTCTAAGATGGAACACCCACGAGAATCACATACCAGTAAAGGGTCACAGCGTGAATGACTTAATGAACACACAGACAGCGAGGAAGACAGAGTCCAGAGGGGACATAGCATGGATGTGAACATCGCGACAGATACAGAATAAGGATGTGGAGGCTGGGAGAGACTGGAGAAGGTCACTGGCAAGACGCAGACGTCCACAATCCTACTAGAGAGAAGGGGTGACAGGATGACACTAAGCTGACACCAAGCTCCAGGTCCACGCGGCCCCATGCGGTGTTTACCCCTGACGGTGAGCACGGCCGCCGTCCTCTCCTGCCCGCACACGCACGAGTACTCCCCGGAGTCCTCCACGGCCAGGCCCCGGATCTGCAGCTCACACACGGCCCCGTCCTGCCTCAGGCTGACCCTGTCCCCGGCTCTGAGGGCCTCAGGCCCCTTCCTCCACTCCACGGGGGCCGCCTTGCTCAGCTCGCAGCGCAGCGTGGCCGTGGCCCCTTCCGTGGCCTCCTCCTTCCTCAGGCCCTTGGTGAACTTGGCGGGCAGCGCTGCAGAGGGTCAAGGTGACACAGACACAATCATGGTCTCTGACCACAGGGAAGAGGCAGGACACGAACATGACAGAGAAGACACAAACCCCAACAGACATGGGCCAGGTGCTGGGTGTGCAGAGCACTTGGTGTAGGCCGTGCCCCGCCCCCCCAGCCTGGCCTGCTCACAGTGTGGCCGTGGCCCTTCCGTGGCTCCCCAGACGTTACGCTTGGTGTGATGCTGGCCAGCACGGCCGGGGAGAGCCAGGACTCCAGAGCCAGTCAGCTTTCTGGGGCCCTGTGTCCAGGATGGGTACACATGCAAGGATCACACCACCTCGAAGGGCCTCACATTAGTGAGACACATGTGGAGACAATGAGGGAGGCCCACAGGCCTTGCACAGACGCGGGGCACAGGGCTGAACATAAACATCAGCATGTCTGCTGAAGGAGCAAACAGGATCCAGGACAAACACAGAACCGCAGGAGGACAGACATAGGGGCCCACAAAGTGCTACGAAGGAGGGGTGATGGGGAGACAACGGGCAGACACCAAACCCCAGGTCCACGCGGCCCCACACGGCGTTTACCCCTGACAGTGAGCACGGCCACCGTCCTCTCCTGCCCGCACACGCACGAGTACTCCCCGGAGTCCTCCACGGCCAGGCCCCGGATCTGCAGCTCGCACACGGCCCCGTCCTGCCTCAGGCTGACCCTGTCCCCGGCTCTGAGGGCCTCAGGCCCCTTCCTCCACTCCACGGGGGCCGCCTTGCTCAGCTCGCAGCGCAGCGTGGCCGTGGCCCCTTCCGTGGCCTCCTCGTTCCTCAGTCTCCCTATGAACTCGGTGGGTTGGGCTGTAACAGGGCACACAGACTAGGTCATGTTCATCATCCCACCAGCATAAAGGGGCCTGCGGGCCGGCAGGCATGGGTGCTTACCCCTCACATTGAGGTTGGCCAAGGTCATCTGGTCCCCAAAGCAGCAGGAGTACTGCCCAGTGTCCTGGGGCCGCAGGTCCCGCACCACCAGCTCCAGCACTGGGCCGTCCTGCCGCATGCTGTACTTGCTTCCGGGCTGCAGAACTTCGTCTCCCCGGCGCCACTGCACGGGTGCAGCCACCGTGGACAACACACAGCACAGTGTGGCAGCGCCACCCTCCAGCATATCCAGGTCCTGTAGCCCCTCCCGGAAGCACACTGGCCGCGCTGTGGGCAGGCACAGGCCTGGCTCAGCACCCATTGCGGCCACCTGGCTGATAGCCCCTGCATTAGGGGCCACGGGCATGCCGTGGCCTGAGAGTTCAGGCAGGCCCACCTCCCCCTTCCCACACAGGGGCTACAGAACACAATCCCCAACACTGTCTTCCAGGAGGGGGACAAACGGTCAAGAGCAGAGAAGGACAGAGTAGGGTGGTCTGTACCCCCCAAATCCACACACTGGAGTGCCCCAAACCCCAGAACCTCACAATGACTGTGTTTGGAGGTGGGGTCTTAACCAACGTGATTAACATAGATGAGGTCATCTGGAGGTGCCTAATCCCACAAGATACATGATCACGTGAGAGAAAGTTAGGGCACACACACAGGGGGAAAATGGCACGTACACGCCGTGGAGGGACCTTCGGGAGGATGTGGCCCTGCCGATGCCCGGCCCTGTGACTTCCCAGCTCCAGGACAAGGAATGCTAAATGCCGCTGTGGAAGGGCTGGCCTGTGGTGTCTGCGATGTGGCCCATGCTGACACAGGTGGAGATGAGCCGAGTTGGGAGAGGGGGGACACAGATGGGCCAGAAACCAAGACACAAGATTGCTGCTGGTCAGGAGGCCACGGTGGCAGGAGGGGCGACTGGAGCCGGACTGTGGGGGCCATGGGCCTCCCCGACCAGGAGAAGAGGAGCCACATGGGGCCTGGGCCCGCCCCAAGACAAGGGCATGACCCTGGGAACTTACCGTGGACCCTGACGATGGAGCTGCTCCAGGAATCCCCAGCCTCACACCTATAGCGCCCGCCGTCTTGCTTGGTGGCACCCGTAATGATCAGCTGGGCACGATGGCCCTCCTGGCTCAGCTGGCACCGGGCTGATGGCCGCAGGACCTTCCCATCCTTGGTCCAGCACACAGAGCCGTCCAGGGTGGTGATCTCGCAGACCAGGGTCAGCTCCTCCCCCTCTGTGACCGTAGTATCTGTGAGCTCCCGGGAGAAGATGCTGGGCTTTTCTAGGGGTACAGAGCAAAGCAAGGACACTTGGGGACTCCTGCAGACCGAGCAGCTCCCTGGCCGAGTGTGCAACTGTCCCTTCAGGCAGGGCCAGAGGGGAACAGGGCAGGCCCGAGGTGCCGCAGCCCACAGTGTGGACACAGTGGATCATCTCTGCACGCCGTATGCAATGATCACCCAAAATGAGCCCTATGGGCCGGGCACGGTCTGCCCAGGACCATGCTATGCACGTGGCTGAGATCTGCCCACCATGAGGCTGCACCCTCCAGCCCAGGGACCCGACCCCTCAGTGCACAGAGCATACCACCCACCACCCACCTGTGACCCGAAGGGTGGCCGAGGCCCGCTGGTCCCCTGCCTCAAAGTGAATGGTGCCCGAGTCCTTGAGGGCAAGCTGCCGCAGGGTTAACACGTGGTAGCCACCTGGCTGAACCTCGATCTCATTGAGCTCGTTGGGGTGCAGAGGCGTCTTGTCCAGGAACCAGTGGACAGGCCCATAGTTGGCAGGGGAGACGCGGCAGGAGAAGGTGGCTGAGGCTCCCTCACGCACCTCCACGTCCTCCAGAGCCTCCGTAATGAGTACACGCTGGCCTGCAGAGTACAGAGCAGTAAGTCAGGGTCCCCAGCCACCAGCTCCAAGAGAAACGGTCACTCCTCAAGACCCAGGCAGGCTCACAGCTCATAGGCCGCAGGTGACAAACCCAGGAACCAGGAAGGGGCGCAGAGCTGAACTGTCCAGGCCCACCTCCAGGGTCCTCCTGCGGAGCACAGAGGCTGGGCACAGAGGGCCCTCGGCTGCTGAACTGTACTCCACACCCGCCTGCATCCATCCCCAAGGTCCCAGACGCCATTAAATCAGGGATGAACAAGAGGACCAGGAGCGTGACAACAGTTTTGCCTTCACTAAAATCAAATTCAAATGCTTTGGAGGATTAGCGACATGAATCATTAGGGACAAAGACCCCACTTCTGCCGTGAACAACGTAGGTGTGGGGACAGCTCAGAAAGCAGTCCTGACGACTACGGTGGATGCTGCTTCCAGGCTCCTCCTGTACCTGCAGGGGTCTGAGGGCTGTGGGGCTATGGAAAGAACTTGGGGGCGACCCAGAAGCTGGCAGCAAGTGCAGAGCAGATGAGAAAGCACACGAAGACCAACACAACTCTGGCCACACTGCCGACAGCCTCACGACCATGTCTGGTCTTCGCAGACAGGGCTTTGCTCCTGTGGGGTCTCACTCTAACCCATGTTGTTTGGACTAAGCATGGGTGCTGCTTTGTTATGGAGCATGGTTTCTAACCTACTCAGGGGTCTCCACGTGAGCTCGCTACACGGCTGGCTGTCATAGAAAAAACACAGCAAGCCTTTGTGGTTCTTCCCTTGCTTCCTGTGGACAGATTCCATCCCCCGCCCTGCCCCGGGGGACCCTGCCCTGAGCCTGGATGCTGGCCCTGGTGATGAGGGCAGTGCACTCCCCTGCTAGACACGTGCGCCCTATGGCCCTAGGCAGCCACAGCTCCTACGGCAGGCCCGTTCCCCTATCTGCGAGGTGGGGGAGTAACCTTCAGGCTACCCACAGGTACAGCTGCTACTCATACCTGAGGCCTCCCAGGCCCCCACATCCCATGTGTAATCCTTCCCGAACCCCGGGGCCAGCACACAGGAGGGGCTCTCAGCAAACAGCTGCACGAGGACACCCACGCCGTCACACCAGGTCCCTCCAGGAGGGCCTCGGTGACAATACCCCCAGTGCTGAAGTGTCAGGGATCAGGTCCAATGGCCTCCAAGCCCATGTTCAACAAAGCTTGTGCCCACCCGGGCCTCACCTTGCACCAGGAGCCGGGCCTGGGAAGAGGCCTGGCCAATGTCACAGGTGTAGGTGTCACTGTCTGCTTTCTCCAGGGCATTGATGGTGAGCTTCAAGGTCAGGCCCTCCTGGCTGGGCACGTGCTTCCTTGAGGCATGCAGTTCTGTGACACCCTTGCGCCAGGTCACCGTGGCTGCGGGATGCTCTGTCTTGCACATGAACACAGCCGTGCCCCTCTCTTCCACCTGCACATCAGTGAGCTCCTCCATGAACCGGTTTGCCTTTTCTGGGAGGGGGTGGAAGGAGGGGAGGTTGAAGGCAGCACAGACCCCATGCCAGCCCCTCAGGATGGGGAATGGCCCCCATCCTGCACAGATCCCCTGCTGAGCCAGGAGGGGAAGAGGCCATGGGGACCCATGCCGGGATCTCTGGTAGGGTCACCTTCCACACAGACGGTCGCCGTAGTCTTGGAAGCCTCTGTCTCGCATGAGTATTGGCCTGAATCCCTGAGTGAGACTGCATGGACCACCAGCATGGCCCGAGTGCCTTCCGTGACCAGCTCGTACTTCTGACTGTTGCGAATGGACTTCCCATCCCTTAGCCACCGCACCGGGGTGCTGGCCCGAGACAGCTCACAGCTCAGCACCACATCGTCGCCCGGAGCGGCCCGCTGGTCCTCCAGGGGCTTCGTGATATCCACTGGCCTCTCTGAAGAGAGTAGAGCAGCCACACATGAGGCCCAGTCAGGCCCTAGCCATGCTGAGGGAGAGGCCAAGACCACAAAACCTATACAGAGCCCCCTTGGTCACAGGGGAGGGTTGGGGAGGGGAAACATGAGACCACAGACTCTCAGGCCTCAGGATCACTCAGATCCCCAGCATCTGCTGTGAACCAAATCACGCAGCCGTGTTTCTGCCAGGTGCACGAGCTCAGGAACGCCAGTGGTGGTGCCACAAGCTCAGGGGGCTGCCCAGCTGTGGGACCACACAGGAGACACCAGAAACTCTGCTCCCGCCCACACACTGGACGAGGACGATCTCACCCTCTGGAGTGAGCTCCCTTGGGAAACTAAACCCCCAGCACCTCAACAGATGCCTCTGGGCCCCCACCAGGGGAGCTCCCCAGGCCTGGGGAACAGAGTCCTAGCAGTGCCCATCCTAGCCCGTGGCCCCGCTCCACCTCCAGCCTGCCCTCCCCGTAATGCTCACCTCTGACAATGAGGGAGGCCTTGGAGGTGAGGTCCTGCATGGAGAACACCACCTCCCCAGCGTCACTAGCTGCAGCATCTCGGACAGCCAAGGTGTACTTGCGGCCCTGGCGTGTGGCCCGGAAGCGGCCAGAATCTCCCACCATCTTGCCGCCCACGGTCCATGTGGCTGCATCGCCGGTGCTCTCGTGGGACAGGACACACTCAAAGCTGCAGCTCTGGCCCTCCAGCACCTCCACTGTCTTGAGTCTCTTGGTGATGCCTACGTGCAGGTCTGAGGGCCACAGGAGACGGTGGTCATGCCAGCCAGGACGCCAGTGCCCCCTCCCTGATCTACATGCCCTGTCACAAGGGCTGAGACTCACTCCCACCCTCCAGCCCCAGTCTTGGTGGGCCTGCTGACCCCCAGCCTCCAGCTGGCCAAACCCTGGCGTTTGCATCACCGAGGGCTGTTGCAACCAGGGTGATCGCCATCCTATCTTACAGAGAGCAATCACCGTCCACAGTAGTCATGAGCTCAAAAGCTCCTGAGCTTCCAGTGTCCCCTTCCTGAAGGGGAAGGATGGGTGCCCCAAGTGAAGGGGCCCTCCAGCTCCCAAACTCACCACACTGCCCTGTCCTCTTCCCTGAACCATCTCAAACCTCGCCAGACCTTTAGAGACCTGCCACAGGGTGACCAGGGCACAACCCTGCCATGTAAATACAAGAAGGGAGAATGGGACCACAGCTGGGCCGGGACAGCAGTGCACACAGGAGGCCAGGCCCAGGCTGAGAGGGACCTCCGAAGGGACCCTGGTATCCCAGGGGGTGAGAGGGCTGATGCTGCCCTGCTGGCAGGTGACCTATGACGTGGCTGCCTAACAAACAAGAAGGTGGTCTGCCAACAACCACCTTCGCCGGGTAGTGCCTGCAGCCTAGGAGTCCTTCTAGGGCATCCTATGTCTGACACCTGGGCCTCTGCCACAGGCTGCCTCCAAGAGGTAACCCCTGACTACCCTCTGCACCCCTGCAACTGCTCGCACAGACCCTGGTGCAGAGCGAGGTCTCCAGCCTCTGCAGAATCCCTGGCATCTGGTGACCCTCTCAAACAGGGCCAGCCCAGTGTCCCCAGCCCAACCTTGCTTGGCATCGCTCACGCCCTGCCTGCACCTGGGCCTGCTCAGATCATAGGAACCTGCTCCTCCAGGGGTCTGCGCTGACCGCTCGGTCTGCAGCAGCTTCTGGCCTTGGAGAAAGGGTGCCCCCCTCCCCCGACCCTTTCCCCTGCCCTGGGCTCAGTCCAGACCCTGGCCCGCTCCCGCCCCCTGAAGCTAACCCCTGCCACACACCGTGCACAATGACTCGGGCGCGGGTCTCCTCCAAGCCCACGCTGCAAGTGTAGAAGCCAGTGTCGTCCCGGCTCAAGTCGTGCACCACGAGCCCACGCGTCCCCGCCGTGTGCAGGAAGTCATACTTGTCACTGGGGCCCAGCTCCACACCATCCTTTCGCCACACCACGCGGGCCTGGGGGTCTGAGACCTCGCACTGCAGGGCCAGCGTGCCCCGTTCCTCCGCGGATACATCGTCCAAGGCCTTCAGGAACACTACCGGCTTTGCTGGGGGGAGAGTGTGGGGAGCTGAGCCGGTGCCACCTCCTACCTGCGGAGAGCACCCCCCCCCACGCCGGAGGACCCCAGGGACGCCTCACCCTTGACCTCCAGGCGGGCAGTAGCCGACACTTTGGGGGAGGAGACACGCACGGTGCCTGTGTCCACCCGCCGGACCCGCTTCAGCACCAGCGTGTGGCAACAGCCCTCGTGGGTGATCTCGTGGAAGCTGTCGTTGTACAGAGGCACGCCGTTGAGCGACCACTCCACCTCCTCGTCCTCATGGGACAGCTCGCACGAGAAACAGGCCCGGCCCTCCTCCGTGGCTTGTGCGTCCTGCAGTGGCTGCGTCACGGTCACCTCGCGGGCTGCCAGGAGCACAGCGGCTGCTTAGCACCCGCCACAGGCGCCCCCGGCCCCGGCCCCCTCCCGGACCCTGCGCGCCCCCGCTACCTTCCACCGTGACCTGGGCACTGCTCTGGGCACTGCCAGCCTGGCACCGGTAGATGCCTGCATCAGCAGGCGTGAGGCGGAGAATGCGCAGCTCAGCCATGTGGCCCTCCAGCATCATCTTGAACTTCTCCGAGGGTGCCAGGGGCGTGTCCTCCTTGTACCATTGCACAGCCTTGGGGGGCGGCTTGAAGTCACAGGACAGGACCACCGACTGCAGCTCGCGCCCTGCCTTGGGCTCCAGCGGCCGTGTGAGCACCATAGGGATGTCTGCAGTTGGAGGGGAGAGGGTAGCGCTGCGGACACGGAGGGCCCCCCGGGGTCCCCACAGCCCGAGGAGGTTACCCCCACCTGTGCCAGGTCCATGCCAGGTCCATGAGCAGCCTACCTGTGGGGCCACGCCCTCACCTGAGACCACCAGGCGCGCGGTGGAGCGCGACTTGCCAATGGTGAAGTGCACTGGGCCGGTCATGGTGGAGCAGGTGCGCCGCAGCGTCAGCCGGTGCACGGTGCCCTCCTGCTCCATGCTCACATTGGCCCCGGCCTGCAGCACCGTCTTTCCCAGGAGCCACTTGGGTGGCCGCACCGATGGGATGGAAGTCTCACACTCAAACCAGGCAGGGGCAGGTTCCATCACTGTCATGTCCTGCAGGCCGCGCACGATGGTGATGGATTGCTCTGTGGGCAAGGGGCTGGTCACCGGCGGCGTCCCATAGGGAGGACAGCCAGCCGCTCCCAGGACGCTGGAGAGGTGCTCACACTGCCCTGCCCGCACCTTCCACAAAGAACTGGGCGCTTGTCTTCACGTCCCCGGCATCGCAGGTGTAGGTGTCTTCGTCCTCGGGCTGCACATCCTTGATGACTAGCTTCCGGTAGAGGCCGTCACTGACCATCTCGTACTTGGGCCCAGAATGCAATTCCACGCTGCCCTTGAACCACTGCACCTGGGCGCTGGCCCGAGACATCTGGCACTCCAGCACTCCGCGGTGCTTCTCCATGGCTATCTTGTCCCGCAGCGGGCGCAAGATGGTCACTGGCAGCTCTGTGGGTGTGGCCCATGAGGAAGCAGGGTTCTCAGGGCGCCCAGAACCCTACCCTCACCGTGGCCTGGGGGCTCTGCCTCTGTGTCCTCCTGCCACCAGGCTGGGCCCCTGCGCTGGGGCAGAACAGCCCATGCTGACCCCTTCCCCTCTCACCAGGGCCACTAGGGGGCGACCCCATGTCACCCAGGGGCTTGCTTCTCTGGGGCCCACTTGGAAGACGGGAAAGGGGTGTGTGCTCACTCAGGAGCCATCCAGCACAAACCCTCCCCTGCACTCTCACCTTTCACTCGCAGCTGCGCTCGAGATTCTGCAGTTTCAACCACAAATTTGATCTCCCCTGCATCTTCTACCAGGACCCTCCGGTAGATAAGCGTGTGTGTCCTTCCTGGAAAGACGGGCCACTCAGTACTGGGGGACGGAGGGAGGACGTGCCCACCCGAGGCCTGTGAGCGTCGCACCTTCCTGGCGGATGCGCACGTTGTCACTGGGCCGGAGCTTGCTGCCCTCCCAGAACCACTCTGCTGGCACCTCATCGAGAGAGACCTCACAGGAGAAGGTGGCGCCCTCCTTCTCCATCACCTCCACATCCTCCAGAGGCCTCACGATCTGGACCTTGCGACCTGGGGTAACAAGCCAGGCCCTGTCACACACAGACACACGGAGCTTTCCCCCTCCCCTGACTACTGAGGAGCACAGGGCAGGGCAGAGCAAGGGGGCTCAGCATTCGGCTGGGAAATGCAGGGAGGCCTGGACCCCTAATCTGCCCACCTTGCACCTTCAGGGAGGCTGAGCTCTGCGTGTCGTGGGCGTCACACACGTACACGCCCTGGTCCCCGAGCTCACACCGGTAAATGATGAGACTCCGACATGCACCTTGGGCCACCATGCCCACTGTCTTGCCCACCCGCAGCTCCACACCGTCCTAAGGAGGGATGAGGTCAGGTCAGACACTGGGGCTGCCCAACAGAGCCACCCCACCCCTGCGAGGCCACGAACAGGCAGGGGGAGCCCAGGACTCCCGCAACAGGGAGGTACCTTCAGCCAGCGTACATCCACGTTGGGGCGTGACAGCTTACACTCCAGGGTCACCTTGTCCTTCTCTGTGGCCACTATGTCCTGCAGGGGGCGGCTGAACCTCACAGGCAGCTCTAGGTTAGCAGGACAGGAGAGGTGAGAGGCAGGGTGGTGGGGGGAGGGCTGAGCTGGGTGGTATCACATGGCTGGTTCTAGGAATGAGACCCAATGCCCCTGACCCACAGGATTCCACCACCCTGTGCTGCCCGCCTCCCCCAGGGGCAGAGGTGAGGCGCTCTGCAATGGGTCCTGCCCAAGCCCACGCACCAGTGACTACGAGCCGTGCAGACGTGTGCACCCCCTCAGCTTTGAAAGCAATGAGGCCACCGTCCTGTGGCCGCAGCCCGAATAGCGTCAGGGTGTGGATGGGGCCGTGCACCGCCAGCTGGCATGTGGGCCCTGGCTGCAGCCGCAGGCCGTCATGCGTCCAGCTGCCCTCCACATCCTCATGGGACAGCTCCACCTCCATGCTGACCGTGCCCTGCTCCGATGCCTCCACTGCCTGCAGGCCCCGCACCAGCCGGACCTGGCGCACTGCAGGACAAACGCACAGGGAGGGGTGAGCCCCTGTCTGGACACCATGGTCCTCAGGCCACTCGCCGCCCCAGGGGCCTCAGAGCAGGCCAGCTGTCCAGGACGGAGAAGCCCACCCCATCCGCCCTTGCTCCCTTCCTGGCATCTCCCAGGGCCCATCCCTCCAGGGGGACATCTGCTCCGCTCCCCGTCCCATCTCCTTCCCAGTTGCCGACCCCCCAGGCCCAGCCTGCTGCTGCTGCTCACTTTCAACGGTGAGCTTGGCCTGGGTCTTGTCGTCCGGAGTCTCACACCCATAGAAGCCACGGTCAGCAAAACCCACGCAGCGAAGAATCAAGCGGTGACTGGTGCTCTCCGCGTGAATCTCCACATTCTTGCCTGGCACCAGGGCGGTAGCATTCCGCGTCCACTTAACCTCAGGCCACGGCCGAGTCAGCTCCACTTCCATGGTCACCAAGCTCCGCTCTTCCACTGTCTGTGGCTCTAGCTTCTTTCTGAACAGCACTGGGGCCTCTGGGGTCCCAAGCAAGGGAGGTCACTGCAGCCACTGCCACTCTTGGGAAGGCCAGAGCTCGGGGGCCCTTCCACCCCGGCCCACGCCTGGCGGCACAGCTGATCCCCAGCATGATCTCACATGCTAACTCCAGGCTGGGCCCAGCGTGCACCTGTACAGGTACAACTACAGGGGAGGAAGCCCAGGCCCTGGGAGGCTGTGCGTACCCCAGCATGTCTCTCATCACCAGCTCCCCTACCCCCCATGACCCTGCCATGCCTGGAACTCCTAAGTGTGGTGCAGGCCTCCTAGTCCAGGCCCTGCCACCATCTCCCCAGAAGCTGTGTGCTCACATGACTCCCACTCAGGACCTGCAGCAGCTCCCCAGGGGAGGTCCTGGCGTCAGCCCATCACCAGCTCCGGCCTCTGCCTGCACCAGCTGCCAACCCCACTTCCTCCGCTTTGCTCTCCAGGGGGTTTTGGCTTGGGATGCCTCCTCCGGGAAGCCTCCCTGGACAGCTTCAACCTCTGCCCACTCCCCAACCAGATGCATTTTGTAGGAGTTTCCTTTGCCTCCTTCAGAGTAGGTACCTAACACCTGGGCCCCACCCAGAGAAGCCTCCAGGTCACCCAGACCAGCTGGACACAAGCTGGCATCGAGTGCTGCCAGGAAACCAGCCCTTGGGGAGGCCCTCCCTGCCACGCATACACACACTGCACACACACACACACACACCTCGCACGCGGAGAGCAGCAGAGGACAAGACGCCCTCAGCCTCCACGGTGATCTGGCCAGAGTCCTCCAGGGTCAGGCTGCACACCGTCAGGCTGTGGCTGGCACCGCTCTGTGAGATTAGAAACTTCTCGCTGGGCTGCAGCAGGGCGCCGTCCCGGAACCACGAGACCGCTGTGTCGCTGGGGGACACGACGCACTGGAAGGTGGCCTCACCGCCCTCCTCGGCCACTGCTGCGCTCACCCCCGACGTGAACTTGACCATGCGGGGAGCTGCGGACGGGAATTTTGCTGGAGAGGCGGGAGGAAGGCGGGGGACCAGGTAGAGGCAGAGGCCCCACCTCGCGGGCATGGACAAAGGACGCCTCCTCCAGGAAGCTGCCCAGGTGCACCCCGCCCGACCACCTCGCGGGCATGGACAAAGGACGCCTCCTCCAGGAAGCTGCCCAGGTGCACCCCGCCCGACCGCGCACCCCACCGCCGCGTACCGCTGACCATGAGCTGCGCGCTGGTGCGGTCATCGCGGGTTTCGCACGCGTACTCCCCTGCATCCTCCAGCCGCAGGCCCGACACGGTGAGCGTGCGCCGGGGCCCCGCAGCTTCCATGCGGAAGCGCTTGCCGGCCCGGAGCTGCGCGCTCCCGTAGCGCCACACGACCTCAGCCTGGGGCAGGCTCAGCTCGCAGGCCAGCGTCACCGTGCCGCCCAGCTCCCCGCTGGCAGGCTCCAGGTGCTGGCAGAACTTGGCTGCCACCTCTGCGGGGGGGGGGGGGGGGGGCAGGCGCATCACTGCGGGGGGCCCCGAGGCCACGTCTGCGCACAGCAGCGGGGCGGTGAGTCCTACTCTGGCTCCGCACAGGGTCACTGCCCACAGCACCTCCCGGGGGAGCGCACCCCCCGGCGCCCTCACCCTGCACACACGGGGCTCTGGGAGCCGCCCAGTCCTGCTGACCTTCCACCTGCACAGGGAAGTCCTGCCCCTCTGCGCCCACGCGGCAGCTATAGACCGCGCTGTCCAGGGTTTGCGCTCCGCGGACCGTCAAGGTGTGGGTGACCCCCAGGCTGGCCATTTCGTGCCGCTTGCTTCTGCGGATCTCCACGCCGTCCTTGAGCCAGGTCACCGCAGCCACAGAGGGCGTCGCCAGCGTGGCGGTCAGGAATATGTCCTCGTGCTCCCTGACCACCAGAGGCTCCCTGCGGCCAGGTTTCTGCAGGGTAGGGGGCTCAGGCTCCGGCTCTGGGGAGGACATCGGTGGGCATAAGAGCAGGGCCCTTGCTTTCCTGGCCTGTGCCCCATCCCACCTAGGAGCCAGGCCACCTGCCAGCCACCACCCAGCTCCCAGAGCCAGAGAGCACCCAAAGGATCCACCTGGGACCACAGGCCTAAGCCAGGAGCTCTGTCCTTCCCAGAGCTGAGAGCCCAGGATCCCTGCCCACCAGGCAAGGTGGGCCCCATGGGGAAAGACTGCAGGATGGGAAACCAAGTGATACAAAGAGAACCTGACACAGCCTGGGCCTGGCCCCATGTTTCAGAAGGGCCTCAGGAACAGGGCAGGAGGGGGGATAGGATAGGACAACCTGGCCCAGGTCCATGCCTGGATTGGCACCCAAGCAAGGGCAAGCCAATGGGGCTAGGCAGAGGACAGCTGGACCCTCAGGATCCCAAGACCGAAGACCACTCAACTGAGGCTGCATACCTCCACAACAGGGATTTAAAATGGGAAATGTGTCTGTTCATAACCCTACACAGAAAAGTTCTTCTGATAGACCACTCCTTAGCAGTTGCAGGTGACCAAGGAAGCCTCAGTGGCAGGTTTTGTACTAGATAAGGTGCAGATGTGACAGAGAAGACAAAACCTTACAGAAGCAGATGCCAAGAACTTGCGACAATAGGGCCTGCAGCATGTTGTCCAACCCAGGGACCCGGAAAGTGGACAGAGGCCGAGATTGGGCCCATCAGCAGACAACCCAACACAGGGGCAACACACACCAGCTCCCACAGTGTCAAAAAGGCCCCTTTCCAGATTTGTCAGGTGCTATAACCTCTACCCAATGCTACAACCCACCTGCAAACTCGAGACTGAAAAACACCTTCTGGCCCCCAGCCTCGCAGCTGTACTCCCCGGCGTCGGCCCGCCCCGCCTGCTGCACCACCAGCCTCCTGCTGCAGCCCTGGGCCTCCACGTGCACCCTGGAGCTCGCACTCAGCTTCTTCCCGTCCTTGTACCACGTCACCTCCGTCCCGGCCTGGGCCACCTCGCAGCTCAGCGTGGCGCTGCCGCCCGCCTTCGCCTGCACCTCACTGCGTGCTGGCTGCTCCTTGGCAAACACCAGTGTAGGCTCTGGGGACACAGGGGGACGCATGATCAAAACCTTATCTAAGTCAAGATGCAGTACTGGGCGGTGCCTGGGTGGCTCAGGTCATGATCTCAGGGTCCTGGGATTGAGCTCTGCATCGGGGCGGAGGGCGGGGGGGGGGGGGCGGGCGGCGGGGGGTTTTCCCTGCTAGGCGAGGAATCTGCTTCTCCCTCTCCCTCTCCCTCTGCTGCTCCCCCTGCTTGTGCTCTCTCGAATAAATAAAATCTTAAAAAAAAAAAAATTAAAAGATGCAGCACTGGGGAAGCGGGAGTACCCAGGAAGCTGGGATGTTCTCCAGGCTGGGCACCAGCTGTATGGCCCTCAGTCCCACATGGGTCCCTGCTCCCACCGGCTCTGTGCCGACAGCTATTGCTGATGGGCTGGGGGGTAAGGAAGCTGTACCTCTATCCCCCGTGTGATGCTTCCGACAGACTGGCGTCACCTTGCTCATACTTCGTCTCACGTAGGGACCCTGAAATCCATGACAGACCTACACTATGAAGTGTTTCTACAGCCCCGGCCTGCTTTGCTATAGAACTTACGCTACCACGTAAAATGAGATAAGAGCACAGCTCCCTTCCTATTCCGTATAAGAAAGTCCACGAGCAAGAAGTGATTAAATTCCAGCATATCTGGAAGAATTCACCCGGCAAGCCTTTGGACTCACACGTGGATTCACAAAGACATTTTGTTACTGGCGCTACATCCCGGCGGGGCCGTTTGCATTGTCTACTTCTCCTAAGATTTTGTTGGAGAGAGAGGAAGAGAGAAAGCAAGCGGGGGGAGGCGGGCAGGCAGAGGGAGAAGGAGGGAGCCCGGCACAGCTCGATCCTGGGAGCATGGGAACAGGACCTGAGCCGGAGGCAGACGCTTCACCCACAGACCCACCCAGGGAGCCCCACTGTTGACGTCATACATCAGTTTGATTTCCTTTCCTACAACCACTGGGACAGTGTGTCATCACCATTCTGATTCTCTTGCATTAAATGGTGTCAGACTGTCTTAAACAGCAAGTCGAAAAGGCGCACAGCCGCCGTGGCGGTGTCCATGCTCGCCCGCGGGTCATGATGTCCTGAGACAACAGCAGTCCACTGCGTGCGGCCCCAGGACCAGGGCGGGGCTGCGCTGACCCTCATCCGAGACACGGAACATAAAGACAAAGTCACAGGATTCTCTGAGAACCGGCCCGGGAGGCACAGCTCATGGACCCCCATCGCAGACCCTTTTTGCCAGTCGGGGCGGGGGGGGGGGGGCGCCACCACAGCGCTCTGGGTCACAAGTGTGCCCATGGGCTGCGTACTCCTCTCCCTCCCTCAACCCTTGCCTCGGAATCCCACGGAGTTCTAACACGGGATATCCTAACCGAAGACAAAATGATGCAGGACGAGCTTTGTGAAGACAGCTCCCGAACACACGCCTGTTGCAGCACGGGTGCTTGGCTACCACTTCCATGCTCACTATTTCCCTGAGGCTCTGCCATGAGCATCTCTCTGGCCTTTGTGCAGAGAGGTTCCATACCCGTGTGCAAGGAAAGAAGCACGCCCAGGACACCAAAAACCTCCATCACAAACACGCAGTGTCGAGATAATTCCAAGGATGACCGGGGGCCCGCGTGCTTGCCCTGGGTACTGGACTCCACACGTCTCTCGATGGGGAGAAACACCCAACGAGGCCTCTGGGAACCACTAGAGCGTCCACAGGTGAGGACATCTGGTCAACTATGGCCGGGACACCAAATGGAGCCCAGGTGCAGGACGGCAAAGAACAACCGTGCATACGGAACGAGTGGCTGAGGGTTGCCCACGAGGGGCCCATTCGCTTCAGTAAACCCTTGCCCGGCAATATCTCTGGGATCAGCCACCAGACAGAAAGTGGCAGCTGGGAGGAAGGGACAGGAAAGCTCCCGGGTCCGTCTGGGCTGTGGGCTAGTGTGACCATCGCCTGTAATCCAGGCTATTCTCCGCGAACTGACCTGCGACGTCCAGGCGGAAGGACACCTTCTGGCCCCCGGCCTCGCAGCTGTACTCCCCGGCGTCGGCCCGCCCCGCCTGCTGCACCACCAGCCTCCTGCTGCAGCCCTGGGCCTCCACGTGCACCCTGGAGCTCGCACTCAGCTTCTTCCCGTCCTTGTACCACGTCACCTCCGTCCCGGCCTGGGCCACCTCGCAGCTCAGCGTGGCGCTGCCGCCCGCCTTCGCCTGCACCTCACTGCGTGCTGGCTGCTCCTTGGCAAACACCAGTGTAGGCTCTGGGGACACAGGGGGACATGCAGGGTCAGAGGCACCATCCAAGGGAGGAAGGCAGCACTGGGAGGAGAAAGATTACACGGGGCTGCACGGGACTGGGAACGTCCCCAGGCTCTGCAGCAGCCATGTGACTGGAGAAGCCCCATAGCTTCTCGACCATGAGGGACACGATTCATGTGCCCATCCCTCACTGCTCCGCAGGGGCCCCTACGCGTGGGGACCACACATCCCATCATGGCTCTACACACGCTTTCCAGGTGGGGGGGGGGGCGCCACATTCTAAAAGTGTCCCACCTACTCTGGTTCCAGGTGGGGCTAGAATGTTTATCACCGCCGCATGTGGGCCACCCAGTGAGGCACCTCCATTCTAGGCTGATCCACATGGGCTTGTCCAGGAGCAGACCATATCTTCTCCCAGAACTCCGTGAGAGCTGCTCCAGTGGGGATCATACATCCTACAACTGCCCCATGTGGGCCCTCCAGGTGAGGACAGGACATTCTAAGTCTGCTCCACATAGGCTGTTCCAGGGGGCACCACACATCCCATCATTGCCCCACCTGGGCTGTTCCAGGGGGGGAGTCTGGGACACTTCTGTGTACATGGACTCTGTGGTCATGATACATGGATTGTTCTACTTTCCCGGAGGACATTCGACATTTCTGTACAGTTTGAAGGGAACTTTCCCCCGCTATGGTCTACAAAGCTTCCGAGTCTCCATGCCGTTTCCTATCTTAGTATTTTCAACTGGTGTCTATCTGCTGGAGTCCCTGTACTTCCCCCAGCACCTCTGTCACTGTCTGCTGACTCATGAGGCCTGGCACCTCCCCCAGTATTACTGGGCTGCCCACTCCTGGTTGCTCCACTGTGGGGACACTGTTCATGTCTCTGCTCATTCACCAACAGTACTGTCTTTTCTCTATTCATTTTAAGGCACTCTTTCCTTAAAAGTTAGAGACTGACAACTATGTGTTTAAAGTTGTTTTCCCAAATCTGTGGCTTGCCTTTTCACTCTCTTATGGCCTCTTCAGAGGAATGAAATTCTCAATGCTAGTGTCATCACATATGTCTATCTTGTCCTATTGCATTCAGAGCTTTCAAGTTCTACGGAAGGAATCTTTCCTTACCCGAATCTTCAAACAACTGTGTGTCATCTGAAGGTTTCATGGTTGCTACCCTACCAGGACATGGCTTTTGGGTGTTGTGTGAATTCCGTTACAGTTTAATTTTTTCCCTATTTTAAAGGATTCAAGCGCCGTTTATGAAAACAACTCCTCTCTCCTTATCCTCCTTATCGTATAGACATCGCAGTAAAAACAAACAAACCTGCGGGGTGGCAGGAGTCCGTTTATGCAAAACGCTGTTTCTGTTTTGTTTTGACCCCTTGATCTGCAAACTACCCCTGCATCGAGCTGCACAGACACCGCATATCCATGTGAAAAACAATATCCCGAAGCAACTAAGACAGGATAATCTAAAGTTTAGTTGAGATATTTCCAAATATGATTATATGGTCAAAACCTCCCCTATCGGTTTCAAGAAACTGAAATGTCTCTTGCTAAGAAGAACCCCGGACAGTGCCCCCCCAAAAAGCACAGTCACATAACCAAGGTGTGAGATGCTTAGTCTACTTGATGCCTCTACCCGAGCGTGGAGCACAGCCATCATCCTGGCCACCGAGGAACTCTGGGAGGATTCTGTGCAGGTGCTCACATGCAGGACTAAGCATTAGGACGTGACAGCGCCGCTCGGGGGCGCAAACACGGCCCTGTCACTGCACACACACACCCTTCTCATTAAACCTCCATCCGTCCAGCCGTGGCTACGAAAATAGAAGGCAACGGGATGGCAGAGGTGAAAAGGTGAGGACGAATGTAGGGAGCAGCAGGGCCTATGGGGTGTGTAATGCAATCCCTTCATCACCTCCACACAAGACTCAGTTGGTGGAACTGACCTGCGACGTCCAGGCGGAAGGACACCTTCTGGCCCCCGGCCTCGCAGCTGTACTCCCCGGCGTCGGCCCGGCCCGCCTGCTGCACCACCAGCCTCCTGCTGCAGCCCTGGGCCTCCACGTGCACCCTGGAGCTCGCACTCAGCTTCTTCCCGTCCTTGTACCACGTCACCTCCGTCCCGGCCTGGGCCACCTCGCAGCTCAGCGTGGCGCTGCCGCCCGCCTTCGCCTGCACCTCACTGCGTGCTGGCTGCTCCTTGGCAAACACCAGTGTAGGCTCTGGGGACACAGGGGGACGCATGATCAAAACCTTATCTAAGTCAAGATGCAGTACTGGGCGGTGCCTGGGTGGCTCAGGTCATGATCTCAGGGTCCTGGGATTGAGCTCTGCATCGGGGCGGAGGGCGGGGGGGGGGGGCGGGCGGCGGGGGGTTTTCCCTGCTAGGCGAGGAATCTGCTTCTCCCTCTCCCTCTCCCTCTGCTGCTCCCCCTGCTTGTGCTCTCTCGAATAAATAAAATCTTAAAAAAAAAAAATTAAAAGATGCAGCACTGGGGAAGCGGGAGTACCCAGGAAGCTGGGATGTTCTCCAGGCTGGGCACCAGCTGTATGGCCCTCAGTCCCACATGGGTCCCTGCTCCCACCGGCTCTGTGCCGACAGCTATTGCTGATGGGCTGGGGGGTAAGGAAGCTGTACCTCTATCCCCCGTGTGATGCTTCCGACAGACTGGCGTCACCTTGCTCATACTTCGTCTCACGTAGGGACCCTGAAATCCATGACAGACCTACACTATGAAGTGTTTCTACAGCCCCGGCCTGCTTTGCTATAGAACTTACGCTACCACGTAAAATGAGATAAGAGCACAGCTCCCTTCCTATTCCGTATAAGAAAGTCCACGAGCAAGAAGTGATTAAATTCCAGCATATCTGGAAGAATTCACCCGGCAAGCCTTTGGACTCACACGTGGATTCACAAAGACATTTTGTTACTGGCGCTACATCCCGGCGGGGCCGTTTGCATTGTCTACTTCTCCTAAGATTTTGTTGGAGAGAGAGGAAGAGAGAAAGCAAGCGGGGGGAGGCGGGCAGGCAGAGGGAGAAGGAGGGAGCCCGGCACAGCTCGATCCTGGGAGCATGGGAACAGGACCTGAGCCGGAGGCAGACGCTTCACCCACAGACCCACCCAGGGAGCCCCACTGTTGACGTCATACATCAGTTTGATTTCCTTTCCTACAACCACTGGGACAGTGTGTCATCACCATTCTGATTCTCTTGCATTAAATGGTGTCAGACTGTCTTAAACAGCAAGTCGAAAAGGCGCACAGCCGCCGTGGCGGTGTCCATGCTCGCCCGCGGGTCATGATGTCCTGAGACAACAGCAGTCCACTGCGTGCGGCCCCAGGACCAGGGCGGGGCTGCGCTGACCCTCATCCGAGACACGGAACATAAAGACAAAGTCACAGGATTCTCTGAGAACCGGCCCGGGAGGCACAGCTCATGGACCCCCATCGCAGACCCTTTTTGCCAGTCGGGGCGGGGGGGGGGGGGGCGCCACCACAGCGCTCTGGGTCACAAGTGTGCCCATGGGCTGCGTACTCCTCTCCCTCCCTCAACCCTTGCCTCGGAATCCCACGGAGTTCTAACACGGGATATCCTAACCGAAGACAAAATGATGCAGGACGAGCTTTGTGAAGACAGCTCCCGAACACACGCCTGTTGCAGCACGGGTGCTTGGCTACCACTTCCATGCTCACTATTTCCCTGAGGCTCTGCCATGAGCATCTCTCTGGCCTTTGTGCAGAGAGGTTCCATACCCGTGTGCAAGGAAAGAAGCACGCCCAGGACACCAAAAACCTCCATCACAAACACGCAGTGTCGAGATAATTCCAAGGATGACCGGGGGCCCGCGTGCTTGCCCTGGGTACTGGACTCCACACGTCTCTCGATGGGGAGAAACACCCAACGAGGCCTCTGGGAACCACTAGAGCGTCCACAGGTGAGGACATCTGGTCAACTATGGCCGGGACACCAAATGGAGCCCAGGTGCAGGACGGCAAAGAACAACCGTGCATACGGAACGAGTGGCTGAGGGTTGCCCACGAGGGGCCCATTCGCTTCAGTAAACCCTTGCCCGGCAATATCTCTGGGATCAGCCACCAGACAGAAAGTGGCAGCTGGGAGGAAGGGACAGGAAAGCTCCCGGGTCCGTCTGGGCTGTGGGCTAGTGTGACCATCGCCTGTAATCCAGGCTATTCTCCGCGAACTGACCTGCGACGTCCAGGCGGAAGGACACCTTCTGGCCCCCGGCCTCGCAGCTGTACTCCCCGGCGTCGGCCCGCCCCGCCTGCTGCACCACCAGCCTCCTGCTGCAGCCCTGGGCCTCCACGTGCACCCTGGAGCTCGCACTCAGCTTCTTCCCGTCCTTGTACCACGTCACCTCCGTCCCGGCCTGGGCCACCTCGCAGCTCAGCGTGGCGCTGCCGCCCGCCTTCGCCTGCACCTCACTGCGTGCTGGCTGCTCCTTGGCAAACACCAGTGTAGGCTCTGGGGACACAGGGGGACATGCAGGGTCAGAGGCACCATCCAAGGGAGGAAGGCAGCACTGGGAGGAGAAAGATTACACGGGGCTGCACGGGACTGGGAACGTCCCCAGGCTCTGCAGCAGCCATGTGACTGGAGAAGCCCCATAGCTTCTCGACCATGAGGGACACGATTCATGTGCCCATCCCTCACTGCTCCGCAGGGGCCCCTACGCGTGGGGACCACACATCCCATCATGGCTCTACACACGCTTTCCAGGTGGGGGGGGGGGCGCCACATTCTAAAAGTGTCCCACCTACTCTGGTTCCAGGTGGGGCTAGAATGTTTATCACCGCCGCATGTGGGCCACCCAGTGAGGCACCTCCATTCTAGGCTGATCCACATGGGCTTGTCCAGGAGCAGACCATATCTTCTCCCAGAACTCCGTGAGAGCTGCTCCAGTGGGGATCATACATCCTACAACTGCCCCATGTGGGCCCTCCAGGTGAGGACAGGACATTCTAAGTCTGCTCCACATAGGCTGTTCCAGGGGGCACCACACATCCCATCATTGCCCCACCTGGGCTGTTCCAGGGGGGGAGTCTGGGACACTTCTGTGTACATGGACTCTGTGGTCATGATACATGGATTGTTCTACTTTCCCGGAGGACATTCGACATTTCTGTACAGTTTGAAGGGAACTTTCCCCCGCTATGGTCTACAAAGCTTCCGAGTCTCCATGCCGTTTCCTATCTTAGTATTTTCAACTGGTGTCTATCTGCTGGAGTCCCTGTACTTCCCCCAGCACCTCTGTCACTGTCTGCTGACTCATGAGGCCTGGCACCTCCCCCAGTATTACTGGGCTGCCCACTCCTGGTTGCTCCACTGTGGGGACACTGTTCATGTCTCTGCTCATTCACCAACAGTACTGTCTTTTCTCTATTCATTTTAAGGCACTCTTTCCTTAAAAGTTAGAGACTGACAACTATGTGTTTAAAGTTGTTTTCCCAAATCTGTGGCTTGCCTTTTCACTCTCTTATGGCCTCTTCAGAGGAATGAAATTCTCAATGCTAGTGTCATCACATATGTCTATCTTGTCCTATTGCATTCAGAGCTTTCAAGTTCTACGGAAGGAATCTTTCCTTACCCGAATCTTCAAACAACTGTGTGTCATCTGAAGGTTTCATGGTTGCTACCCTACCAGGACATGGCTTTTGGGTGTTGTGTGAATTCCGTTACAGTTTAATTTTTTCCCTATTTTAAAGGATTCAAGCGCCGTTTATGAAAACAACTCCTCTCTCCTTATCCTCCTTATCGTATAGACATCGCAGTAAAAACAAACAAACCTGCGGGGTGGCAGGAGTCCGTTTATGCAAAACGCTGTTTCTGTTTTGTTTTGACCCCTTGATCTGCAAACTACCCCTGCATCGAGCTGCACAGACACCGCATATCCATGTGAAAAACAATATCCCGAAGCAACTAAGACAGGATAATCTAAAGTTTAGTTGAGATATTTCCAAATATGATTATATGGTCAAAACCTCCCCTATCGGTTTCAAGAAACTGAAATGTCTCTTGCTAAGAAGAACCCCGGACAGTGCCCCCCCAAAAAGCACAGTCACATAACCAAGGTGTGAGATGCTTAGTCTACTTGATGCCTCTACCCGAGCGTGGAGCACAGCCATCATCCTGGCCACCGAGGAACTCTGGGAGGATTCTGTGCAGGTGCTCACATGCAGGACTAAGCATTAGGACGTGACAGCGCCGCTCGGGGGCGCAAACACGGCCCTGTCACTGCACACACACACCCTTCTCATTAAACCTCCATCCGTCCAGCCGTGGCTACGAAAATAGAAGGCAACGGGATGGCAGAGGTGAAAAGGTGAGGACGAATGTAGGGAGCAGCAGGGCCTATGGGGTGTGTAATGCAATCCCTTCATCACCTCCACACAAGACTCAGTTGGTGGAACTGACCTGCGACGTCCAGGCGGAAGGACACCTTCTGGCCCCCGGCCTCGCAGCTGTACTCCCCGGCGTCGGCCCGGCCCGCCTGCTGCACCACCAGCCTCCTGCTGCAGCCCTGGGCCTCCACGTGCACCCTGGAGCTCGCACTCAGCTTCTTCCCGTCCTTGTACCACGTCACCTCCGTCCCGGCCTGGGCCACCTCGCAGCTCAGCGTGGCGCTGCCGCCCGCCTTCGCCTGCACCTCACTGCGTGCTGGCTGCTCCTTGGCAAACACCAGTGTAGGCTCTGGGGACACAGGGGGACGCATGATCAAAACCTTATCTAAGTCAAGATGCAGTACTGGGCGGTGCCTGGGTGGCTCAGGTCATGATCTCAGGGTCCTGGGATTGAGCTCTGCATCGGGGCGGAGGGCGGGGGGGGGGGGCGGGCGGCGGGGGGTTTTCCCTGCTAGGCGAGGAATCTGCTTCTCCCTCTCCCTCTCCCTCTGCTGCTCCCCCTGCTTGTGCTCTCTCGAATAAATAAAATCTTAAAAAAAAAAAATTAAAAGATGCAGCACTGGGGAAGCGGGAGTACCCAGGAAGCTGGGATGTTCTCCAGGCTGGGCACCAGCTGTATGGCCCTCAGTCCCACATGGGTCCCTGCTCCCACCGGCTCTGTGCCGACAGCTATTGCTGATGGGCTGGGGGGTAAGGAAGCTGTACCTCTATCCCCCGTGTGATGCTTCCGACAGACTGGCGTCACCTTGCTCATACTTCGTCTCACGTAGGGACCCTGAAATCCATGACAGACCTACACTATGAAGTGTTTCTACAGCCCCGGCCTGCTTTGCTATAGAACTTACGCTACCACGTAAAATGAGATAAGAGCACAGCTCCCTTCCTATTCCGTATAAGAAAGTCCACGAGCAAGAAGTGATTAAATTCCAGCATATCTGGAAGAATTCACCCGGCAAGCCTTTGGACTCACACGTGGATTCACAAAGACATTTTGTTACTGGCGCTACATCCCGGCGGGGCCGTTTGCATTGTCTACTTCTCCTAAGATTTTGTTGGAGAGAGAGGAAGAGAGAAAGCAAGCGGGGGGAGGCGGGCAGGCAGAGGGAGAAGGAGGGAGCCCGGCACAGCTCGATCCTGGGAGCATGGGAACAGGACCTGAGCCGGAGGCAGACGCTTCACCCACAGACCCACCCAGGGAGCCCCACTGTTGACGTCATACATCAGTTTGATTTCCTTTCCTACAACCACTGGGACAGTGTGTCATCACCATTCTGATTCTCTTGCATTAAATGGTGTCAGACTGTCTTAAACAGCAAGTCGAAAAGGCGCACAGCCGCCGTGGCGGTGTCCATGCTCGCCCGCGGGTCATGATGTCCTGAGACAACAGCAGTCCACTGCGTGCGGCCCCAGGACCAGGGCGGGGCTGCGCTGACCCTCATCCGAGACACGGAACATAAAGACAAAGTCACAGGATTCTCTGAGAACCGGCCCGGGAGGCACAGCTCATGGACCCCCATCGCAGACCCTTTTTGCCAGTCGGGGCGGGGGGGGGGGGGCGCCACCACAGCGCTCTGGGTCACAAGTGTGCCCATGGGCTGCGTACTCCTCTCCCTCCCTCAACCCTTGCCTCGGAATCCCACGGAGTTCTAACACGGGATATCCTAACCGAAGACAAAATGATGCAGGACGAGCTTTGTGAAGACAGCTCCCGAACACACGCCTGTTGCAGCACGGGTGCTTGGCTACCACTTCCATGCTCACTATTTCCCTGAGGCTCTGCCATGAGCATCTCTCTGGCCTTTGTGCAGAGAGGTTCCATACCCGTGTGCAAGGAAAGAAGCACGCCCAGGACACCAAAAACCTCCATCACAAACACGCAGTGTCGAGATAATTCCAAGGATGACCGGGGGCCCGCGTGCTTGCCCTGGGTACTGGACTCCACACGTCTCTCGATGGGGAGAAACACCCAACGAGGCCTCTGGGAACCACTAGAGCGTCCACAGGTGAGGACATCTGGTCAACTATGGCCGGGACACCAAATGGAGCCCAGGTGCAGGACGGCAAAGAACAACCGTGCATACGGAACGAGTGGCTGAGGGTTGCCCACGAGGGGCCCATTCGCTTCAGTAAACCCTTGCCCGGCAATATCTCTGGGATCAGCCACCAGACAGAAAGTGGCAGCTGGGAGGAAGGGACAGGAAAGCTCCCGGGTCCGTCTGGGCTGTGGGCTAGTGTGACCATCGCCTGTAATCCAGGCTATTCTCCGCGAACTGACCTGCGACGTCCAGGCGGAAGGACACCTTCTGGCCCCCGGCCTCGCAGCTGTACTCCCCGGCGTCGGCCCGCCCCGCCTGCTGCACCACCAGCCTCCTGCTGCAGCCCTGGGCCTCCACGTGCACCCTGGAGCTCGCACTCAGCTTCTTCCCGTCCTTGTACCACGTCACCTCCGTCCCGGCCTGGGCCACCTCGCAGCTCAGCGTGGCGCTGCCGCCCGCCTTCGCCTGCACCTCACTGCGTGCTGGCTGCTCCTTGGCAAACACCAGTGTAGGCTCTGGGGACACAGGGGGACATGCAGGGTCAGAGGCACCATCCAAGGGAGGAAGGCAGCACTGGGAGGAGAAAGATTACACGGGGCTGCACGGGACTGGGAACGTCCCCAGGCTCTGCAGCAGCCATGTGACTGGAGAAGCCCCATAGCTTCTCGACCATGAGGGACACGATTCATGTGCCCATCCCTCACTGCTCCGCAGGGGCCCCTACGCGTGGGGACCACACATCCCATCATGGCTCTACACACGCTTTCCAGGTGGGGGGGGGGGCGCCACATTCTAAAAGTGTCCCACCTACTCTGGTTCCAGGTGGGGCTAGAATGTTTATCACCGCCGCATGTGGGCCACCCAGTGAGGCACCTCCATTCTAGGCTGATCCACATGGGCTTGTCCAGGAGCAGACCATATCTTCTCCCAGAACTCCGTGAGAGCTGCTCCAGTGGGGATCATACATCCTACAACTGCCCCATGTGGGCCCTCCAGGTGAGGACAGGACATTCTAAGTCTGCTCCACATAGGCTGTTCCAGGGGGCACCACACATCCCATCATTGCCCCACCTGGGCTGTTCCAGGGGGGGAGTCTGGGACACTTCTGTGTACATGGACTCTGTGGTCATGATACATGGATTGTTCTACTTTCCCGGAGGACATTCGACATTTCTGTACAGTTTGAAGGGAACTTTCCCCCGCTATGGTCTACAAAGCTTCCGAGTCTCCATGCCGTTTCCTATCTTAGTATTTTCAACTGGTGTCTATCTGCTGGAGTCCCTGTACTTCCCCCAGCACCTCTGTCACTGTCTGCTGACTCATGAGGCCTGGCACCTCCCCCAGTATTACTGGGCTGCCCACTCCTGGTTGCTCCACTGTGGGGACACTGTTCATGTCTCTGCTCATTCACCAACAGTACTGTCTTTTCTCTATTCATTTTAAGGCACTCTTTCCTTAAAAGTTAGAGACTGACAACTATGTGTTTAAAGTTGTTTTCCCAAATCTGTGGCTTGCCTTTTCACTCTCTTATGGCCTCTTCAGAGGAATGAAATTCTCAATGCTAGTGTCATCACATATGTCTATCTTGTCCTATTGCATTCAGAGCTTTCAAGTTCTACGGAAGGAATCTTTCCTTACCCGAATCTTCAAACAACTGTGTGTCATCTGAAGGTTTCATGGTTGCTACCCTACCAGGACATGGCTTTTGGGTGTTGTGTGAATTCCGTTACAGTTTAATTTTTTCCCTATTTTAAAGGATTCAAGCGCCGTTTATGAAAACAACTCCTCTCTCCTTATCCTCCTTATCGTATAGACATCGCAGTAAAAACAAACAAACCTGCGGGGTGGCAGGAGTCCGTTTATGCAAAACGCTGTTTCTGTTTTGTTTTGACCCCTTGATCTGCAAACTACCCCTGCATCGAGCTGCACAGACACCGCATATCCATGTGAAAAACAATATCCCGAAGCAACTAAGACAGGATAATCTAAAGTTTAGCTGAGATATTTCCAAATATGATTATATGGTCAAAACCTCCCCTATCGGTTTCAAGAAACTGAAATGTCTCTTGCTAAGAAGAACCCCGGACAGTGCCCCCCCAAAAAGCACAGTCACATAACCAAGGTGTGAGATGCTTAGTCTACTTGATGCCTCTACCCGAGCGTGGAGCACAGCCATCATCCTGGCCACCGAGGAACTCTGGGAGGATTCTGTGCAGGTGCTCACATGCAGGACTAAGCATTAGGACGTGACAGCGCCGCTCGGGGGCGCAAACACGGCCCTGTCACTGCACACACACACCCTTCTCATTAAACCTCCATCCGTCCAGCCGTGGCTACGAAAATAGAAGGCAACGGGATGGCAGAGGTGAAAAGGTGAGGACGAATGTAGGGAGCAGCAGGGCCTATGGGGTGTGTAATGCAATCCCTTCATCACCTCCACACAAGACTCAGTTGGTGGAACTGACCTGCGACGTCCAGGCGGAAGGACACCTTCTGGCCCCCGGCCTCGCAGCTGTACTCCCCGGCGTCGGCCCGCCCCGCCTGCTGCACCACCAGCCTCCTGCTGCAGCCCTGGGCCTCCACGTGCACCCTGGAGCTCGCACTCAGCTTCTTCCCGTCCTTGTACCACGTCACCTCCGTCCCGGCCTGGGCCACCTCGCAGCTCAGCGTGGCGCTGCCGCCCGCCTTCGCCTGCACCTCACTGCGTGCTGGCTGCTCCTTGGCAAACACCAGTGTAGGCTCTGGGGACACAGGGGGACGCATGATCAAAACCTTATCTAAGTCAAGATGCAGTACTGGGCAGTGCCTGGGTGGCTCAGGTCATGATCTCAGGGTCCTGGGATTGAGCTCTGCATCGGGGCGGAGGGCGGGGGGGGGGGGCGGGCGGCGGGGGGTTTTCCCTGCTAGGCGAGGAATCTGCTTCTCCCTCTCCCTCTCCCTCTGCTGCTCCCCCTGCTTGTGCTCTCTCGAATAAATAAAATCTTAAAAAAAAAAAAATTAAAAGATGCAGCACTGGGGAAGCGGGAGTACCCAGGAAGCTGGGATGTTCTCCAGGCTGGGCACCAGCTGTATGGCCCTCAGTCCCACATGGGTCCCTGCTCCCACCGGCTCTGTGCCGACAGCTATTGCTGATGGGCTGGGGGGTAAGGAAGCTGTACCTCTATCCCCCGTGTGATGCTTCCGACAGACTGGCGTCACCTTGCTCATACTTCGTCTCACGTAGGGACCCTGAAATCCATGACAGACCTACACTATGAAGTGTTTCTACAGCCCCGGCCTGCTTTGCTATAGAACTTACGCTACCACGTAAAATGAGATAAGAGCACAGCTCCCTTCCTATTCCGTATAAGAAAGTCCACGAGCAAGAAGTGATTAAATTCCAGCATATCTGGAAGAATTCACCCGGCAAGCCTTTGGACTCACACGTGGATTCACAAAGACATTTTGTTACTGGCGCTACATCCCGGCGGGGCCGTTTGCATTGTCTACTTCTCCTAAGATTTTGTTGGAGAGAGAGGAAGAGAGAAAGCAAGCGGGGGGAGGCGGGCAGGCAGAGGGAGAAGGAGGGAGCCCGGCACAGCTCGATCCTGGGAGCATGGGAACAGGACCTGAGCCGGAGGCAGACGCTTCACCCACAGACCCACCCAGGGAGCCCCACTGTTGACGTCATACATCAGTTTGATTTCCTTTCCTACAACCACTGGGACAGTGTGTCATCACCATTCTGATTCTCTTGCATTAAATGGTGTCAGACTGTCTTAAACAGCAAGTCGAAAAGGCGCACAGCCGCCGTGGCGGTGTCCATGCTCGCCCGCGGGTCATGATGTCCTGAGACAACAGCAGTCCACTGCGTGCGGCCCCAGGACCAGGGCGGGGCTGCGCTGACCCTCATCCGAGACACGGAACATAAAGACAAAGTCACAGGATTCTCTGAGAACCGGCCCGGGAGGCACAGCTCATGGACCCCCATCGCAGACCCTTTTTGCCAGTCGGGGCGGGGGGGGGGGGGGCGCCACCACAGCGCTCTGGGTCACAAGTGTGCCCATGGGCTGCGTACTCCTCTCCCTCCCTCAACCCTTGCCTCGGAATCCCACGGAGTTCTAACACGGGATATCCTAACCGAAGACAAAATGATGCAGGACGAGCTTTGTGAAGACAGCTCCCGAACACACGCCTGTTGCAGCACGGGTGCTTGGCTACCACTTCCATGCTCACTATTTCCCTGAGGCTCTGCCATGAGCATCTCTCTGGCCTTTGTGCAGAGAGGTTCCATACCCGTGTGCAAGGAAAGAAGCACGCCCAGGACACCAAAAACCTCCATCACAAACACGCAGTGTCGAGATAATTCCAAGGATGACCGGGGGCCCGCGTGCTTGCCCTGGGTACTGGACTCCACACGTCTCTCGATGGGGAGAAACACCCAACGAGGCCTCTGGGAACCACTAGAGCGTCCACAGGTGAGGACATCTGGTCAACTATGGCCGGGACACCAAATGGAGCCCAGGTGCAGGACGGCAAAGAACAACCGTGCATACGGAACGAGTGGCTGAGGGTTGCCCACGAGGGGCCCATTCGCTTCAGTAAACCCTTGCCCGGCAATATCTCTGGGATCAGCCACCAGACAGAAAGTGGCAGCTGGGAGGAAGGGACAGGAAAGCTCCCGGGTCCGTCTGGGCTGTGGGCTAGTGTGACCATCGCCTGTAATCCAGGCTATTCTCCGCGAACTGACCTGCGACGTCCAGGCGGAAGGACACCTTCTGGCCCCCGGCCTCGCAGCTGTACTCCCCGGCGTCGGCCCGCCCCGCCTGCTGCACCACCAGCCTCCTGCTGCAGCCCTGGGCCTCCACGTGCACCCTGGAGCTCGCACTCAGCTTCTTCCCGTCCTTGTACCACGTCACCTCCGTCCCGGCCTGGGCCACCTCGCAGCTCAGCGTGGCGCTGCCGCCCGCCTTCGCCTGCACCTCACTGCGTGCTGGCTGCTCCTTGGCAAACACCAGTGTAGGCTCTGGGGACACAGGGGGACATGCAGGGTCAGAGGCACCATCCAAGGGAGGAAGGCAGCACTGGGAGGAGAAAGATTACACGGGGCTGCACGGGACTGGGAACGTCCCCAGGCTCTGCAGCAGCCATGTGACTGGAGAAGCCCCATAGCTTCTCGACCATGAGGGACACGATTCATGTGCCCATCCCTCACTGCTCCGCAGGGGCCCCTACGCGTGGGGACCACACATCCCATCATGGCTCTACACACGCTTTCCAGGTGGGGGGGGGGGCGCCACATTCTAAAAGTGTCCCACCTACTCTGGTTCCAGGTGGGGCTAGAATGTTTATCACCGCCGCATGTGGGCCACCCAGTGAGGCACCTCCATTCTAGGCTGATCCACATGGGCTTGTCCAGGAGCAGACCATATCTTCTCCCAGAACTCCGTGAGAGCTGCTCCAGTGGGGATCATACATCCTACAACTGCCCCATGTGGGCCCTCCAGGTGAGGACAGGACATTCTAAGTCTGCTCCACATAGGCTGTTCCAGGGGGCACCACACATCCCATCATTGCCCCACCTGGGCTGTTCCAGGGGGGGAGTCTGGGACACTTCTGTGTACATGGACTCTGTGGTCATGATACATGGATTGTTCTACTTTCCCGGAGGACATTCGACATTTCTGTACAGTTTGAAGGGAACTTTCCCCCGCTATGGTCTACAAAGCTTCCGAGTCTCCATGCCGTTTCCTATCTTAGTATTTTCAACTGGTGTCTATCTGCTGGAGTCCCTGTACTTCCCCCAGCACCTCTGTCACTGTCTGCTGACTCATGAGGCCTGGCACCTCCCCCAGTATTACTGGGCTGCCCACTCCTGGTTGCTCCACTGTGGGGACACTGTTCATGTCTCTGCTCATTCACCAACAGTACTGTCTTTTCTCTATTCATTTTAAGGCACTCTTTCCTTAAAAGTTAGAGACTGACAACTATGTGTTTAAAGTTGTTTTCCCAAATCTGTGGCTTGCCTTTTCACTCTCTTATGGCCTCTTCAGAGGAATGAAATTCTCAATGCTAGTGTCATCACATATGTCTATCTTGTCCTATTGCATTCAGAGCTTTCAAGTTCTACGGAAGGAATCTTTCCTTACCCGAATCTTCAAACAACTGTGTGTCATCTGAAGGTTTCATGGTTGCTACCCTACCAGGACATGGCTTTTGGGTGTTGTGTGAATTCCGTTACAGTTTAATTTTTTCCCTATTTTAAAGGATTCAAGCGCCGTTTATGAAAACAACTCCTCTCTCCTTATCCTCCTTATCGTATAGACATCGCAGTAAAAACAAACAAACCTGCGGGGTGGCAGGAGTCCGTTTATGCAAAACGCTGTTTCTGTTTTGTTTTGACCCCTTGATCTGCAAACTACCCCTGCATCGAGCTGCACAGACACCGCATATCCATGTGAAAAACAATATCCCGAAGCAACTAAGACAGGATAATCTAAAGTTTAGTTGAGATATTTCCAAATATGATTATATGGTCAAAACCTCCCCTATCGGTTTCAAGAAACTGAAATGTCTCTTGCTAAGAAGAACCCCGGACAGTGCCCCCCCAAAAAGCACAGTCACATAACCAAGGTGTGAGATGCTTAGTCTACTTGATGCCTCTACCCGAGCGTGGAGCACAGCCATCATCCTGGCCACCGAGGAACTCTGGGAGGGTTCTGTGCAGGTGCTCACATGCAGGACTAAGCATTAGGACGTGACAGCGCCGCTCGGGGGCGCAAACACGGCCCTGTCACTGCACACACACACCCTTCTCATTAAACCTCCATCCGTCCAGCCGTGGCTACGAAAATAGAAGGCAACGGGATGGCAGAGGTGAAAAGGTGAGGACGAATGTAGGGAGCAGCAGGGCCTATGGGGTGTGTAATGCAATCCCTTCATCACCTCCACACAAGACTCAGTTGGTGGAACTGACCTGCGACGTCCAGGCGGAAGGACACCTTCTGGCCCCCGGCCTCGCAGCTGTACTCCCCGGCGTCGGCCCGCCCCGCCTGCTGCACCACCAGCCTCCTGCTGCAGCCCTGGGCCTCCACGTGCACCCTGGAGCTCGCACTCAGCTTCTTCCCGTCCTTGTACCACGTCACCTCCGTCCCGGCCTGGGCCACCTCGCAGCTCAGCGTGGCGCTGCCGCCCGCCTTCGCCTGCACCTCACTGCGTGCTGGCTGCTCCTTGGCAAACACCAGTGTAGGCTCTGGGGACACAGGGGGACGCATGATCAAAACCTTATCTAAGTCAAGATGCAGTACTGGGCGGTGCCTGGGTGGCTCAGGTCATGATCTCAGGGTCCTGGGATTGAGCTCTGCATCGGGGCGGAGGGCGGGGGGGGGGGGGGCGGGCGGCGGGGGGTTTTCCCTGCTAGGCGAGGAATCTGCTTCTCCCTCTCCCTCTCCCTCTGCTGCTCCCCCTGCTTGTGCTCTCTCGAATAAATAAAATCTTAAAAAAAAAAAATTAAAAGATGCAGCACTGGGGAAGCGGGAGTACCCAGGAAGCTGGGATGTTCTCCAGGCTGGGCACCAGCTGTATGGCCCTCAGTCCCACATGGGTCCCTGCTCCCACCGGCTCTGTGCCGACAGCTATTGCTGATGGGCTGGGGGGTAAGGAAGCTGTACCTCTATCCCCCGTGTGATGCTTCCGACAGACTGGCGTCACCTTGCTCATACTTCGTCTCACGTAGGGACCCTGAAATCCATGACAGACCTACACTATGAAGTGTTTCTACAGCCCCGGCCTGCTTTGCTATAGAACTTACGCTACCACGTAAAATGAGATAAGAGCACAGCTCCCTTCCTATTCCGTATAAGAAAGTCCACGAGCAAGAAGTGATTAAATTCCAGCATATCTGGAAGAATTCACCCGGCAAGCCTTTGGACTCACACGTGGATTCACAAAGACATTTTGTTACTGGCGCTACATCCCGGCGGGGCCGTTTGCATTGTCTACTTCTCCTAAGATTTTGTTGGAGAGAGAGGAAGAGAGAAAGCAAGCGGGGGGAGGCGGGCAGGCAGAGGGAGAAGGAGGGAGCCCGGCACAGCTCGATCCTGGGAGCATGGGAACAGGACCTGAGCCGGAGGCAGACGCTTCACCCACAGACCCACCCAGGGAGCCCCACTGTTGACGTCATACATCAGTTTGATTTCCTTTCCTACAACCACTGGGACAGTGTGTCATCACCATTCTGATTCTCTTGCATTAAATGGTGTCAGACTGTCTTAAACAGCAAGTCGAAAAGGCGCACAGCCGCCGTGGCGGTGTCCATGCTCGCCCGCGGGTCATGATGTCCTGAGACAACAGCAGTCCACTGCGTGCGGCCCCAGGACCAGGGCGGGGCTGCGCTGACCCTCATCCGAGACACGGAACATAAAGACAAAGTCACAGGATTCTCTGAGAACCGGCCCGGGAGGCACAGCTCATGGACCCCCATCGCAGACCCTTTTTGCCAGTCGGGGCGGGGGGGGGGGGGGCGCCACCACAGCGCTCTGGGTCACAAGTGTGCCCATGGGCTGCGTACTCCTCTCCCTCCCTCAACCCTTGCCTCGGAATCCCACGGAGTTCTAACACGGGATATCCTAACCGAAGACAAAATGATGCAGGACGAGCTTTGTGAAGACAGCTCCCGAACACACGCCTGTTGCAGCACGGGTGCTTGGCTACCACTTCCATGCTCACTATTTCCCTGAGGCTCTGCCATGAGCATCTCTCTGGCCTTTGTGCAGAGAGGTTCCATACCCGTGTGCAAGGAAAGAAGCACGCCCAGGACACCAAAAACCTCCATCACAAACACGCAGTGTCGAGATAATTCCAAGGATGACCGGGGGCCCGCGTGCTTGCCCTGGGTACTGGACTCCACACGTCTCTCGATGGGGAGAAACACCCAACGAGGCCTCTGGGAACCACTAGAGCGTCCACAGGTGAGGACATCTGGTCAACTATGGCCGGGACACCAAATGGAGCCCAGGTGCAGGACGGCAAAGAACAACCGTGCATACGGAACGAGTGGCTGAGGGTTGCCCACGAGGGGCCCATTCGCTTCAGTAAACCCTTGCCCGGCAATATCTCTGGGATCAGCCACCAGACAGAAAGTGGCAGCTGGGAGGAAGGGACAGGAAAGCTCCCGGGTCCGTCTGGGCTGTGGGCTAGTGTGACCATCGCCTGTAATCCAGGCTATTCTCCGCGAACTGACCTGCGACGTCCAGGCGGAAGGACACCTTCTGGCCCCCGGCCTCGCAGCTGTACTCCCCGGCGTCGGCCCGCCCCGCCTGCTGCACCACCAGCCTCCTGCTGCAGCCCTGGGCCTCCACGTGCACCCTGGAGCTCGCACTCAGCTTCTTCCCGTCCTTGTACCACGTCACCTCCGTCCCGGCCTGGGCCACCTCGCAGCTCAGCGTGGCGCTGCCGCCCGCCTTCGCCTGCACCTCACTGCGTGCTGGCTGCTCCTTGGCAAACACCAGTGTAGGCTCTGGGGACACAGGGGGACATGCAGGGTCAGAGGCACCATCCAAGGGAGGAAGGCAGCACTGGGAGGAGAAAGATTACACGGGGCTGCACGGGACTGGGAACGTCCCCAGGCTCTGCAGCAGCCATGTGACTGGAGAAGCCCCATAGCTAGCTCCACATAGGCTGTTCCAGGGGGCACCACACATCCCATCATTGCCCCACCTGGGCTGTTCCAGGGGGGGAGTCTGGGACACTTCTGTGTACATGGACTCTGTGGTCATGATACATGGATTGTTCTACTTTCCCGGAGGACATTCGACATTTCTGTACAGTTTGAAGGGAACTTTCCCCCGCTATGGTCTACAAAGCTTCCGAGTCTCCATGCCGTTTCCTATCTTAGTATTTTCAACTGGTGTCTATCTGCTGGAGTCCCTGTACTTCCCCCAGCACCTCTGTCACTGTCTGCTGACTCATGAGGCCTGGCACCTCCCCCAGTATTACTGGGCTGCCCACTCCTGGTTGCTCCACTGTGGGGACACTGTTCATGTCTCTGCTCATTCACCAACAGTACTGTCTTTTCTCTATTCATTTTAAGGCACTCTTTCCTTAAAAGTTAGAGACTGACAACTATGTGTTTAAAGTTGTTTTCCCAAATCTGTGGCTTGCCTTTTCACTCTCTTATGGCCTCTTCAGAGGAATGAAATTCTCAATGCTAGTGTCATCACATATGTCTATCTTGTCCTATTGCATTCAGAGCTTTCAAGTTCTACGGAAGGAATCTTTCCTTACCCGAATCTTCAAACAACTGTGTGTCATCTGAAGGTTTCATGGTTGCTACCCTACCAGGACATGGCTTTTGGGTGTTGTGTGAATTCCGTTACAGTTTAATTTTTTCCCTATTTTAAAGGATTCAAGCGCCGTTTATGAAAACAACTCCTCTCTCCTTATCCTCCTTATCGTATAGACATCGCAGTAAAAACAAACAAACCTGCGGGGTGGCAGGAGTCCGTTTATGCAAAACGCTGTTTCTGTTTTGTTTTGACCCCTTGATCTGCAAACTACCCCTGCATCGAGCTGCACAGACACCGCATATCCATGTGAAAAACAATATCCCGAAGCAACTAAGACAGGATAATCTAAAGTTTAGTTGAGATATTTCCAAATATGATTATATGGTCAAAACCTCCCCTATCGGTTTCAAGAAACTGAAATGTCTCTTGCTAAGAAGAACCCCGGACAGTGCCCCCCCAAAAAGCACAGTCACATAACCAAGGTGTGAGATGCTTAGTCTACTTGATGCCTCTACCCGAGCGTGGAGCACAGCCATCATCCTGGCCACCGAGGAACTCTGGGAGGGTTCTGTGCAGGTGCTCACATGCAGGACTAAGCATTAGGACGTGACAGCGCCGCTCGGGGGCGCAAACACGGCCCTGTCACTGCACACACACACCCTTCTCATTAAACCTCCATCCGTCCAGCCGTGGCTACGAAAATAGAAGGCAACGGGATGGCAGAGGTGAAAAGGTGAGGACGAATGTAGGGAGCAGCAGGGCCTATGGGGTGTGTAATGCAATCCCTTCATCACCTCCACACAAGACTCAGTTGGTGGAACTGACCTGCGACGTCCAGGCGGAAGGACACCTTCTGGCCCCCGGCCTCGCAGCTGTACTCCCCGGCGTCGGCCCGCCCGCCTGCTGCACCACCAGCCTCCTGCTGCAGCCCTGGGCCTCCACGTGCACCCTGGAGCTCGCACTCAGCTTCTTCCCGTCCTTGTACCACGTCACCTCCGTCCCGGCCTGGGCCACCTCGCAGCTCAGCGTGGCGCTGCCGCCCGCCTTCGCCTGCACCTCACTGCGTGCTGGCTGCTCCTTGGCAAACACCAGTGTAGGCTCTGGGGACACAGGGGGACGCATGATCAAAACCTTATCTAAGTCAAGATGCAGTACTGGGCGGTGCCTGGGTGGCTCAGGTCATGATCTCAGGGTCCTGGGATTGAGCTCTGCATCGGGGCGGAGGGCGGGGGGGGGGGGCGGGCGGCGGGGGGTTTTCCCTGCTAGGCGAGGAATCTGCTTCTCCCTCTCCCTCTCCCTCTGCTGCTCCCCCTGCTTGTGCTCTCTCGAATAAATAAAATCTTAAAAAAAAAAAAATTAAAAGATGCAGCACTGGGGAAGCGGGAGTACCCAGGAAGCTGGGATGTTCTCCAGGCTGGGCACCAGCTGTATGGCCCTCAGTCCCACATGGGTCCCTGCTCCCACCGGCTCTGTGCCGACAGCTATTGCTGATGGGCTGGGGGGTAAGGAAGCTGTACCTCTATCCCCCGTGTGATGCTTCCGACAGACTGGCGTCACCTTGCTCATACTTCGTCTCACGTAGGGACCCTGAAATCCATGACAGACCTACACTATGAAGTGTTTCTACAGCCCCGGCCTGCTTTGCTATAGAACTTACGCTACCACGTAAAATGAGATAAGAGCACAGCTCCCTTCCTATTCCGTATAAGAAAGTCCACGAGCAAGAAGTGATTAAATTCCAGCATATCTGGAAGAATTCACCCGGCAAGCCTTTGGACTCACACGTGGATTCACAAAGACATTTTGTTACTGGCGCTACATCCCGGCGGGGCCGTTTGCATTGTCTACTTCTCCTAAGATTTTGTTGGAGAGAGAGGAAGAGAGAAAGCAAGCGGGGGGAGGCGGGCAGGCAGAGGGAGAAGGAGGGAGCCCGGCACAGCTCGATCCTGGGAGCATGGGAACAGGACCTGAGCCGGAGGCAGACGCTTCACCCACAGACCCACCCAGGGAGCCCCACTGTTGACGTCATACATCAGTTTGATTTCCTTTCCTACAACCACTGGGACAGTGTGTCATCACCATTCTGATTCTCTTGCATTAAATGGTGTCAGACTGTCTTAAACAGCAAGTCGAAAAGGCGCACAGCCGCCGTGGCGGTGTCCATGCTCGCCCGCGGGTCATGATGTCCTGAGACAACAGCAGTCCACTGCGTGCGGCCCCAGGACCAGGGCGGGGCTGCGCTGACCCTCATCCGAGACACGGAACATAAAGACAAAGTCACAGGATTCTCTGAGAACCGGCCCGGGAGGCACAGCTCATGGACCCCCATCGCAGACCCTTTTTGCCAGTCGGGGCGGGGGGGGGGGGGCGCCACCACAGCGCTCTGGGTCACAAGTGTGCCCATGGGCTGCGTACTCCTCTCCCTCCCTCAACCCTTGCCTCGGAATCCCACGGAGTTCTAACACGGGATATCCTAACCGAAGACAAAATGATGCAGGACGAGCTTTGTGAAGACAGCTCCCGAACACACGCCTGTTGCAGCACGGGTGCTTGGCTACCACTTCCATGCTCACTATTTCCCTGAGGCTCTGCCATGAGCATCTCTCTGGCCTTTGTGCAGAGAGGTTCCATACCCGTGTGCAAGGAAAGAAGCACGCCCAGGACACCAAAAACCTCCATCACAAACACGCAGTGTCGAGATAATTCCAAGGATGACCGGGGGCCCGCGTGCTTGCCCTGGGTACTGGACTCCACACGTCTCTCGATGGGGAGAAACACCCAACGAGGCCTCTGGGAACCACTAGAGCGTCCACAGGTGAGGACATCTGGTCAACTATGGCCGGGACACCAAATGGAGCCCAGGTGCAGGACGGCAAAGAACAACCGTGCATACGGAACGAGTGGCTGAGGGTTGCCCACGAGGGGCCCATTCGCTTCAGTAAACCCTTGCCCGGCAATATCTCTGGGATCAGCCACCAGACAGAAAGTGGCAGCTGGGAGGAAGGGACAGGAAAGCTCCCGGGTCCGTCTGGGCTGTGGGCTAGTGTGACCATCGCCTGTAATCCAGGCTATTCTCCGCGAACTGACCTGCGACGTCCAGGCGGAAGGACACCTTCTGGCCCCCGGCCTCGCAGCTGTACTCCCCGGCGTCGGCCCGCCCCGCCTGCTGCACCACCAGCCTCCTGCTGCAGCCCTGGGCCTCCACGTGCACCCTGGAGCTCGCACTCAGCTTCTTCCCGTCCTTGTACCACGTCACCTCCGTCCCGGCCTGGGCCACCTCGCAGCTCAGCGTGGCGCTGCCGCCCGCCTTCGCCTGCACCTCACTGCGTGCTGGCTGCTCCTTGGCAAACACCAGTGTAGGCTCTGGGGACACAGGGGGACATGCAGGGTCAGAGGCACCATCCAAGGGAGGAAGGCAGCACTGGGAGGAGAAAGATTACACGGGGCTGCACGGGACTGGGAACGTCCCCAGGCTCTGCAGCAGCCATGTGACTGGAGAAGCCCCATAGCTTCTCGACCATGAGGGACACGATTCATGTGCCCATCCCTCACTGCTCCGCAGGGGCCCCTACGCGTGGGGACCACACATCCCATCATGGCTCTACACACGCTTTCCAGGTGGGGGGGGGGGCGCCACATTCTAAAAGTGTCCCACCTACTCTGGTTCCAGGTGGGGCTAGAATGTTTATCACCGCCGCATGTGGGCCACCCAGTGAGGCACCTCCATTCTAGGCTGATCCACATGGGCTTGTCCAGGAGCAGACCATATCTTCTCCCAGAACTCCGTGAGAGCTGCTCCAGTGGGGATCATACATCCTACAACTGCCCCATGTGGGCCCTCCAGGTGAGGACAGGACATTCTAAGTCTGCTCCACATAGGCTGTTCCAGGGGGCACCACACATCCCATCATTGCCCCACCTGGGCTGTTCCAGGGGGGGAGTCTGGGACACTTCTGTGTACATGGACTCTGTGGTCATGATACATGGATTGTTCTACTTTCCCGGAGGACATTCGACATTTCTGTACAGTTTGAAGGGAACTTTCCCCCGCTATGGTCTACAAAGCTTCCGAGTCTCCATGCCGTTTCCTATCTTAGTATTTTCAACTGGTGTCTATCTGCTGGAGTCCCTGTACTTCCCCCAGCACCTCTGTCACTGTCTGCTGACTCATGAGGCCTGGCACCTCCCCCAGTATTACTGGGCTGCCCACTCCTGGTTGCTCCACTGTGGGGACACTGTTCATGTCTCTGCTCATTCACCAACAGTACTGTCTTTTCTCTATTCATTTTAAGGCACTCTTTCCTTAAAAGTTAGAGACTGACAACTATGTGTTTAAAGTTGTTTTCCCAAATCTGTGGCTTGCCTTTTCACTCTCTTATGGCCTCTTCAGAGGAATGAAATTCTCAATGCTAGTGTCATCACATATGTCTATCTTGTCCTATTGCATTCAGAGCTTTCAAGTTCTACGGAAGGAATCTTTCCTTACCCGAATCTTCAAACAACTGTGTGTCATCTGAAGGTTTCATGGTTGCTACCCTACCAGGACATGGCTTTTGGGTGTTGTGTGAATTCCGTTACAGTTTAATTTTTTCCCTATTTTAAAGGATTCAAGCGCCGTTTATGAAAACAACTCCTCTCTCCTTATCCTCCTTATCGTATAGACATCGCAGTAAAAACAAACAAACCTGCGGGGTGGCAGGAGTCCGTTTATGCAAAACGCTGTTTCTGTTTTGTTTTGACCCCTTGATCTGCAAACTACCCCTGCATCGAGCTGCACAGATACCGCATATCCATGTGAAAAACAATATCCCGAAGCAACTAAGACAGGATAATCTAAAGTTTAGTTGAGATATTTCCAAATATGATTATATGGTCAAAACCTCCCCTATCGGTTTCAAGAAACTGAAATGTCTCTTGCTAAGAAGAACCCCGGACAGTGCCCCCCCAAAAAGCACAGTCACATAACCAAGGTGTGAGATGCTTAGTCTACTTGATGCCTCTACCCGAGCGTGGAGCACAGCCATCATCCTGGCCACCGAGGAACTCTGGGAGGGTTCTGTGCAGGTGCTCACATGCAGGACTAAACATTAGGACGTGACAGCGCCGCTCGGGGGCGCAAACACGGCCCTGTCACTGCACACACACACCCTTCTCATTAAACCTCCATCCGTCCAGCCGTGGCTACGAAAATAGAAGGCAACGGGATGGCAGAGGTGAAAAGGTGAGGACGAATGTAGGGAGCAGCAGGGCCTATGGGGTGTGTAATGCAATCCCTTCATCACCTCCACACAAGACTCAGTTGGTGGAACTGACCTGCGACGTCCAGGCGGAAGGACACCTTCTGGCCCCCGGCCTCGCAGCTGTACTCCCCGGCGTCGGCCCGCCCCGCCTGCTGCACCACCAGCCTCCTGCTGCAGCCCTGGGCCTCCACGTGCACCCTGGAGCTCGCACTCAGCTTCTTCCCGTCCTTGTACCACGTCACCTCCGTCCCGGCCTGGGCCACCTCGCAGCTCAGCGTGGCGCTGCCGCCCGCCTTCGCCTGCACCTCACTGCGTGCTGGCTGCTCCGTGGCAAACTCTGCAGAGGGCTCTGGGGCGACAGTGTGATGTACAGTTTAGAGACTCAGAGCTAATACCGCTTAGTCACAGAAATGAAAGCTTCACAATTCACTAAATTTACTCCTGGGAGAAAATGCCATCATGTGCCTAGCAGGTTGCTGGCATTTGTTTGTGACATGTGTCTCTCATCCTGGATCCCTAGTGTACATTTGAACGTGTCTGACTTATGAGCAATTCTTCAGGCTGGTGCAAGGGGTGGAGGCTCTTTGGTCACCTGTCCCTGCTAGTTCATTGTCCTTCCCAGGCTACAGCCAGACCTCATGGGCAGGTGCAGTGGTTCACTCCTGTACCCCCAGCATATGGTGTGCCCACGAAACATGTCTTATCAAGGTGTAACTCCCATGTAAAGTGGAGTAATATTGTTTGCACAACCCAGTGAAGTTTATTGTGCTTGTTTCCACATAAACAAACTATCAACAAACAGAACATGTCTAGTTCCCCACTCACTACTAACCATCCTCAGAAGTAACCCTATCCTGACCTTTCCCACTATGAATCATTTTTTCCAGGTCTTCTACTTCACATGAATGCATACTATATTGTGCGTTTTTTGGGTCTGGTTTTGTTTTTTCCATTGACACAATGTGAGATGCACCCAGGTTGTTCCACTGATGGATGGTTTTCCATTGTATGAGCGCCTCAGTTTATTTTATTTTTCCTGTGTCTCTTCTGGTTCATTTTGGATGTTTCCAATTTGGGGATATGATGAAAAGCACTGCTATGAATGGTCTGTTGGGGGAACACAAAACTGCTGGAACATAGTTATGGGTACATTTGGCTTTAATAGGTATTTCCAAAGAGTTTTCAGAAATGATTGTGCCAACTTACACTCCCACCAGCAGGGCATGAGAGTTCCAATTCCCTACATCCTTACCAACACCTGAAATCACCTTTTAAAAAAAAAAATCGTGTATCTCCCATTAAACTCAAGTGCATACATACAGAATCTCAGAGATTCTATGTTCTAGAGGCGGTCAGCCATGCATACAATCATTGGCACAACTCATGTGAATGGTGGCCCACGTCATGCAGGCACCAGGCACCATGGTGGTGGCTGGGAATTTGACAGTCAGCACACAGTCTACTGAGGCAGACAGAAAGACAAGCACATCAGCCATGACAGCAGTGATGCAGTGCTGTGGTGAAGTTAAATGAGGTGACACATATGAAAGAAGGGACTGATGGGGCCCTTATGCTCTGTACTCAGGGCAAACCTCACTATGCAGTGATGAATGATTAAAGCCTGGGGGAGACATTAGTTTTTTAAAAAGATTTCATTTATTTATTAGAGACACAGAGAGAGAGAGAGAGAGAGAGAGAGGCAGAGACACAGGCAGAGGGAGAAGCAGGTTCCACGCAGGGTGCCCAATGCGGGACTCAATCCCAGGAATCCAGGATAATGCCCTGGGCTGAAGGTGGTGCTAATCTGCTGAGCAACTGGGGCTGCCCTGGGGGAGACGTTCTAAGAGGTGAGCCCAGGGCCAGGCTCTTCTTTAGGGATGCATGTGAAATGATTTAGGGTGGTACAAGGGAACCACTCTCGGATGTGGGGTCACACTGGCCCTGCTGTGTCTGGGTATGATATGATAATGACAATCAAGGCACAGAGCAGCTACTGAGAAACAGGGAGACCACCAGCATGTGCACACCTGTATGCATAGAGGGGTGAAGTTAGAGGTTGAGAAGCCAGGTCTCCAGAGAAGAGGGACTGTGCAGAATGCAGCCACCACTCAGCCATGTTCCCCACAAGGGGTTTGATGAGTTCTAAAGCTGTCTGTCCAGGAGACTATGAAGCCCAGCAGAAAACTTCTGAAAACCAGAGCAAGGAGCAAACTCTGGCCCCTTGCATCCCAGGGAAACAAAGATTAGCACTGAGCATCTGCCAGGAAAGGGGCCTTACCCACACTCAGGTGTCTACAGGAGTGCCAGGAGGACTATGCCCAGGGTTGGGGCACACTCAGACACAAAACTTTCATCAAAATTGCAAGGCAGCCCCAAATCAGCATGGTTCTGGAATGGGCCAAAGTTTAGTAGTCCTCTCCCTGCCTTGCACAGGAAGGAGCAACCCTCTTTCTGGAATAAGATACCATCACCCATATCCAGCAAGTTTTCTTTTCTTTTTTTTTAATAATAAATTTATTTTTATTTGCCAATTTGAATATTTTTATATTCAATTTGCCAACATACAGAATTAACACCCAGTGCTCATTCCGTCAAGTACCCCACCTCAGTGCCTGCCACCCAGTCACCCCCAACCCCCGCCCTCCTCCCCTTCCACCGCCCTTAGTTCGTTTCCCAGAGTTAGGAGTTTTTCATGTTCTGTCTCCCTTTCTGATATTTCCTACCCATTTCTTCTCCCTTCCCCTCTATTCCCTTTCACTATTATTTATATTCCCCAAATGAATGAGACCATATAATGTTTGTCCTTCTCCGATTGACTCATTTCACTCAGCATAATACCCTCTAGTTCCATTCACATTGAAGCAAATGGTGGGTATTTGTCATTTCTAATGGCTGAGTAATATTCCATTGCATACATAAACCACATCTTCTTTATTGATTCATCTTTTGATGGACACCGAGGCTCCTTCCACAGTTTGACTATAGTGGACATTGCTGCTAGAAACATCGGGGTGCAGGTGTCCCGGCGTTTCATTCCAGCAAGTTTTCTCATGCAATGTCTGACAGTCCATCAAAATGTTTCTGGTGTGCCAAGGAGAGTAGTAAATAGAAAACAAAAAACCAAACAAACAAACAAAACAACCCCCCCCAAAAAAAAACAGGACAATATGAGATGATTGATTTTTATGGCTTTTCAGACTGGGATGTAGCCATGATTAAAACTGTTTTAAAATGAAATTTTAAAAAATAAATCAAAAATGAAAAATTTATAATTTTCCAAATAAAAATTCCAGAAAAATTTCCAGAGTCTAAAAGCTATAAGAAAAGAAACAGAAGATACGTTACTTGAAAATAGTAAACACGCTAAACTGGGAAGGAGAACACATTACACATAGAAGAAGAGAATATAAGACATTAGGAAGGCAGAGGAGGGGGCAAGATGGCAGAAGAATAGGGTCCACAAGTCACCTGTCCCCACCAACTTACCTAGATAACTTTCAAATCATCCTGAAAACCTACGAATTCGATCTGAGATTCAAAGAGAGAACAGCTGGAATGCTACAGTGAGAAGAGTTCACGCTTCTATCAAGGTAGGAAGACGGAAAAAAAATAAAGAAATAAAAAGCATCCAAGGGGGAGGGGCCCCCGAGGAGCCGGGCTAAGGCTGCCTGGCGAGTGTCCCCAGGACAGGAGAGCCTCGTCCCGGAGAAACAGGAGCTTCATCAATCTTCCCGGATGGAAAGGTGCTCGCAGGGAGTTAGAGCAGGACCCAGGAGGGCGGGGATGCCCTCGGGCTCCCTGGGACACTAACAGACACCTACGCCCCAGGGAGAGCGCCACACCTCGCCGCCTAAAGGGCTGCAGCGTGCGCACGGCTGGGTCCAGAAGCAGCGCGGAGGTGGCTCGGCGTGGAGGGGGCTGCGCGCCCCAGGAGCGCAATTCCAGCGGCTCGGGCCCGGGAGCCCAGGGCGCTTGGGACACAGCCCAGGATCCGGGGCTCTCCCGGGACAGGCAGAGGCCGAGAGGGCACAGGACACTAAGAACGCTCCTGCCGCTGGGCGACTCTGAGCTGTACAGATAAGCGGCCCCGCCCCTGGAGCATCCAGGCCCCTGTGAACTGGGAGCTGCAGTAGCTACTGCAGAAGCTGACTCCAGGGCAGGAGAGCTGGCAGCTGCCACTGTTGTTGATCCTCCTGGGGCATCACAGGATAAACAACCCCCACTGAGCCTCACAGTAGCCTAACAGGATAAACAGGATAAACAACTCCCACTGACCCGAGCACCAGGAAGGGGGCTGAGCAGCTCCCCCAGGTGCTCAGACCTGAGAATCAGCACAGCAGGCCCCTCCCACAGAAGACCAACTAGAAGGACAGAGGAAAAGCAAGTTATTGACCAAGCAGGACTGGAAAGTTCCAGCGGAAGTCGAGGGACTAACAGTATATAGAATCAGAGGATACTCCCCCTTCTTTTTGGTTTTCTGTTTGCTTCCCCGCCCCCTATATTTTCTTTTCTCTTTTTGTTCTTTTTTTCTTTTCTTTTTTCTCTTCTCGCTTTTTCTCCTTTTCCCAGTACAACTTGTTTTTGTACACTCTGCACTGAGCAAAATGGCTAGAACGAAAAACTCACCTCAAAAGAAAGAATCAGAAACAGTCCTCTCTCCCACAGAGTTACAAAATTTGGATTACAACTCAATGTCAGAAAGCCAATTCAGAATCACTATTATAAAGCTACTGGTGGCTCCAGAAAAAAGCAAAAGGATTCAAGAGACTTCATGACAGCAGAAATTTAGATCTAATCAGGCAGAAATTAAAAATCAATTAAATGAGATGCAATCCAAACTAGAGGTCCTAATGACGAGAGTTAATGAGGTAGAAGAATGAGTGAGTAACATAGAAGACAAGTTGATGGCAAGGAGGGAAACTGAGGAAAAAAGAGAAAAACAATTAAGAGATCATGAGGATAGGTTAAGGGAAATAAATGACAGCCTCAAAAGGAAAAATCTACATTTAATTGGGGTTCCCAAGGGTGCCGAAAGGGATAGAGGTCCAGAATATGTATTTGTATTTGAACAAATCATAGCTGACAACTTCCCTAATTTGGGGAAGGAAAAAGGCATTCAGATCCAGGAGATAGAGAGATTCCTAGAATCAATAAAATCCACTCAACTCCTCGAAATTTAATAGTGAAATTTGCAAATTCCAAAGATAAAGAGAAGATCCTTAAAGCAGCAAGAGACAAGAGATCCCTAACTTTTATGGGGAGAAATATTAGATTAACAGCAGACCTCTCCACAGAGACCTGGCAGGCCGGAAAGGGTGGCAGGATACATTCAGGGTCCTAAATGAGAAGAACATGCAGCCAAGAATACTTTATCCAGCAAGACTCTCATTCAGAATAGAAGGAGAGATAAAGAGCTTCCAAGATATGGGATCCCTGGGTGGCGCAGCGGTTTGGCGCCAGCCTTTGGCCCAGGGCGCGATCCTGGAGACCCGGGATCGAATCCCACGTCGGGCTCCCGGTGCATGGAGCCTGCTTCTCCCTCTGCCTCTCTCTCTCTCTCTGTGACTATCATAAATAAATAAAAATTTAAAAAAAAAACAGTATTTAAAAAAAAAAAAAGAGCTTCCAAGATAGGCAGAAACTGAAAGAATATGTGTCCACCAAGCCAGCTCTGCAAGAAATACTAAGGGGGATTTTGTAATAGAAAGAGAAAGTCCAAGGGAACAATCCACAAGAACAGGGACTGAATAGGTATCATGATGACACTAAATTCATATCTTTCAATAATAACTCTGAACGTGAATGGGCTTAATGACCCCATTAAAGGCGCAGGGTTTCAGACTGGATAAAAAAGCAGGACCCATCTATTTGCTGTCTACAAGAGACTCATTTTAGACAGAAGGGCACCTACATCCTGAAAACAAAAGGTTGGAGAACCAAGTACCATTCAAATGGTCCTCAAAAGAAAGCAGGGGTAGCCATCCTTATATCAGATAAAATAAACTTTATCCCGAACACTGTAGTAACAGATTAAGAGGGACACTCCATCATACTTAAAGGATCTATCCAACAAGAGGACCTAACAATCATCAATATTTATGCCCCGAATGTGGGAGCTGACAAATACATCAATCAATTAATAACCAAAGTTAAGACATACTTAAATAATAATACACTTATACTTGGTGACTTGACTGTAGCACTTTCTACAATTGACAGGTCTTCTAAGTGCACAACATCTCCAAAGAAAGAAGAGCTTTAAATGATACACTGGACCAGATGGATTTCACATATATTTACAGAACTTTACATCCAAATGCAACAGAATACACATTCTTCTCAAGTGCACATGGAACTTTCTCCAGAATAGACCACATACTGGGTCACAAATCGGGTCTGAACCGATACCAAAAGATTGGGATCATCCCCTGCATATTTTCAGACCATAATGCTTTGATATTAGAACTAAATCACAAGATGAAGTTTGGAAGGATTTCAAACACGTGGAGGTTAAGGACAATCTGCTAAAAGATGAAAGGGTCAACAAAGAAATTAGAGAAGAATTAAAAAAACTCATGGAAACTAATGAGAATGAAGATACAACCATTCAAAATCTTTGGGATACAGCAAAAGTAGTCCTGAGGGGGAAATACATCGCAATAGAAGCAGCCTTTCAAAAACTGGAAAGAACTCAAATACAAAAGCTAACCTTACACATAAAGGAGCTAGAGAAAAAACAGCAAATAGATCCTACACCCAGCAGAAGAAGAGAGGTCATAAAGAGAACTCAATGGAAGAGAGACTAGAAGAACTGTGGAACAGATCAATAAAACCAGGAGTTGGTTCTTTGAAAGAATTAATAAGATAGATAAACCATTAGCCAACCTTATTAAAAAGAAGAGAGAAAAGACTCAAATTAATAAAATCATGAATGAGAAAGGAGAGATCACTACCAACACCAAGGAAATACAAACGATTTTTAAAACATATTATGAACAGCTCTATGCCAATAAATCAGGCAATCTAGAAGAAATGGACGCATTCCTGGAAAGCCACAAACTACCAAAACTGGAACAGGAAAATAGAAAACCTGAACAGGCCAATAACTAGGGAGGAAATTGAAGCAGTCATCAAAAATCTCCCAAGACACAAGAATCCAGGGCCAGATGGCTTCCCAGGGGAATTCTTTCAAATGTTTAAAGAAGAAATCATACCTATTCTACTAAATCTGCTCCGAAAGATAGAAAGAGATGGAATACTTCCAAACTCATTCTATGAGACCACCATCACCTTAATTCAAAAACCAAAGAGACCCCACCAAAAAGGAGAATTATAGACCAATATCCCTGATGAATACAGATGCAAAAACTGTCAACAAGATACTAGCCAATAGGATCCAACAGTACATTAAGAAATTATTCACCATGACCAAGTGGGATTTATCCCTAGGATGCAAAGCTGGTTATGTGATAAACCATATCAACAAGAGAAAAAACAAGAACCATAAGATCCTCTCAATAGATGCAGAGAAAGCATTTGACAAAATACAGCATCCATTCCTGATCAAAACTCTTCAGGGTAGTGATAGAGGGAACATTCCTCAGCATCTTAAAAGCAATCTTGAAAAGCCTACAGAAAATATCATTCTCAATGGGGAAGCACTGGGAGCCTTTCCCCTAAGATCAGGGTCAAGACAGGGATGACCAATCTCACTACTGCTATTCAACAGAGTACTAGAAGTCCTAGCCTCAGCAATTAGGCAACTAAAAGAAATAAAAGTCATTCAAATTGGCAAACAAGAAGTCAAACTCTCCCTCTTGGCAGATGACATGATACTGTACCTTGAAAACCCAAAGCGTCCACCCCAAGATTGCTAGAACTCATACAGCAATTTGGCAGCGTGGCAGGATACAAAATCAATGCCCAGAAGTCAGTGGCATTTCTAGACACTAACAATGAGACTGAAGAAAGAGAAATTAAGGAGTCAATCCCATTTACAATTGCACCCAAAAGCATAAGATACCTAGGAATAAACCTAACCAAAGAGGTAAAGGATCTATACCCTAAAAACTACAGAATATTTCTGAAAGAAATTGAGGAAGACACAAAGAGATGGAAAAATATTCCATGCTCATCGATTGGCAGAATTAATATTGTGAAAATGTCAATGTTACCCAGGGCAATTTACATGTTTAATGCAATCCCTATCAAAATACCATGGACTTTCTTCAGAGAGTTAGAACAAATTGTTTTAAGATTTGTGTGGAATCAGAAAAGACCCCCGAATAGCCAGGGGAATATTAAAGAAGAAATCCATAGATGGGGGCATCACAATGCCAGATTTCAGGTTGTACTACAAAGCTGTGGTCATCAAGACAGTGTGGTACTGGCACAAAAACAGACACATAGATCAATGGAACAGAATAGAGAACCCAGAAGTGGACCCTAAACGTTATGGTCAACTAATATTCAACAAAGCAGGAAAGACTATCCACTGGAAAAAAGAAAGTTTCTTCAATAAATGGTGCTGGGAAAATTGGACATCCACATGCAGAAGAATGAAACTGGACCATTCTCTTACACCGTACACAAAGATAAAGTCAAAATGGATTAAAGATCTAAATGTGAGACAAGAGTCCATCAAAATCCTAGAGGACAACACAGGCAACACCCTTTTTGAACTTGGCCACAGCAACTTCTTGCAGGATACATCCATGAAGGCAAGAGAAACAAAAGCAAAAATGAACTATTGGGACTTCATCAAGATAAGAAGCTTTTGCACAGCCAAAGAATCAGTCAACAAAACTAAAATACAACCAAAAGAATTGCAGAAGAGGGCACCCCCGGTGGCGCAGTGGTTTAGCGCCGCCTGCAGCCCGGGGTCTGATCCTGGAGACCTAGGATCGAGTCCCGCGTTGGGCTCCCTGCATGGAGCATGCTTCTCCCTCTGCCTGTGTCTCTGCCTTTCAGTCTCTCTCTCTCTCTGAATAAATAAATTAAAAAAAAAGAATTGCAGAAGATATTTGCAAATGACCTATCAGATAAAGGGCTAGTATCCAAGATCTATAAAGAAGTTATTCAACTCAACAGCAAAGAAACAAACAATCCAAACAGGAAATGGGCAAAAGACATGAACAGAAATCTCACAGATGAAGACATAGACGTGACCAACAAGCACATGAGAAAATGCTCTGCATCACTTGCCATCAGGGAAATACAAATCAAAACCACAATGAGATACCACCTCACACCAGTTAGAATGGGGAAAATTAACAAGGCAGGAAACAACAAATGTTGGAGAGGATGTGGAGAAAGGGGAACCCTCTTGCACTGTTGGTGGGAATGGGAACTGGTGCAGCCACTCTGGAAAACTGTACGGAGGTTCCTCAAAGAGTGAAAAATAGACCTGCCCTACGACCCAGCAATTGCACTGCTGAGGATTTACCCCAAAGGTACAGATGCAGTCACACGCCAGGACACCTGCACCCGATGTTTCTAGCAGCCATGTCCACAATAGCCAAACTGTGGAAGGAGCCTTGGTGTCCATCGGAAGATGAATGGATAAAGAAGATGTGGTTTATGTATACAATGCAATATTACTCAGCCATTAGAAACGACAAATACCCACCATTTGCTTCGACGTGGATGGAACTGGAGGGTATTATGCTGAGTGAAATAAGTCAGTCGGAGAAGGACAAACATTATATGGTCTCATTCATTTGGGGAATATAAAAAATAGTGAAAGGGAATAAAGGGGAAAGGAGAGAAAATGAGTGGTAAATATCAGAAAGGGAGAGAGAACATGAGAGACTCTTAACTCTGGAAAATGAACAAGGGGTGGTGGAAAGGGAGGTGGGCAGGAGGTGGGCAGGGGGTGGGGGTGACTGGGTGACAGGCACTGAGGGGGACACTTGATTAGATGAGCAATGGGTGTTATGCCATATGTTGGCAAATTTAATTCTAATAAAAAAATTACAATTCAAAAAAAAAGACATTAGGAAGGCAAGTCAGCATAATGTCCAGAATTAAGCAGAGAGAGAAAAATAGTTAAAAGGCAGCAAGAAAGATGCATACAAGACATGTAGGGTAACACAGAAAGGTCGAATAAAATGTTAACCAATTTCAGACACAGAGAGAGATGGGACAGATCAGAGAAAAGCCAAGCCTATTGTTAAGGAGAACATAAATCCACACATTCAAGAGGATCTGCAGCCCCAACCAGTTTGAGTATAAAGGAAACCATACTTAGGTTCATCAAAGTAAAAGTACTGAAAGCCAGAAGCAAAAACAGTATCTTAAAAGCAATAGAAGAAGAAAAATTTTTTTTAATTTTGAAAAGGCAACAGAAGAAAGAAAGAAAGAAAGAAAGAAAGAAAGAAGAAAGAAAAGAAAGAAAGAAAGAAAGAAAGAAAGAAAGAAAGAAAGAAAGAAAGAAAGAAAAGAGAGGAAGGAAGGAAGGAAGGAAGGAAGGAAGGAAGGAAGGAAGGAAGGAAGGAAGGAAGGAAGGAAAAGATCCTTGAAGGAACATAACAGATCTGACAATTGATAGCTTAAGAGAAAATATGGAACCCAGAAGACAATGGAATATCTTTATTTTTTTTAATCCACCAAGAGATTTATGAGTTTCATGTCACTGTAAGTGATTTTTAAATCACTGACAATTTTCTATGTATCACTTTTAATGCATATGTACTTTCTTTTTTAAATTTAAATTCAATTTGCCAACATATAGCACCCAATGCTCATCTCACCAAGTGCCCTCCTCAGTGCCCATCACCCAGTCACCCCATCTCCCCTACCTCCAATTCTGCCACCCTTTGTTTCCCAGAGTTAGGAGTCTCTCATGGTTTGTCTCCCTCTCTAATTTTTCCCGATATCTTCAAAATACTAAAATATGCGCAGTTGACACTTAACAACATAGGGGTTAGGGGTGCTGACTCCCCATGCAGTCAAAAATCTGTGTATAACTTTTGTTCCTCTGAAATATAACTACTAATAGCCTACTGTTGACTGGAAGCCTTACTGATGATATAAACTGTCAGCTAACACACACTTTGCATAGTATATGTATTACAGATTGAAGTAGGCTACAGGCAAGAAAATGTTATTAAAATCGTTAGGAAAACATTTATATACTATACTGTATGTATCATAAAAGTGGACCTGTGGGGGATCCCTGGGTGGCCTGGCGGTTTGGCGCCTGCCTTTGGCTCAGGGCGCGATCCTGGAGGCCCGGATCAAATCCCACGTCAGGCTCCCGGTGCATGGAGCCTGCTTCTCCCTCTGCCTGTGTCTCTGCCTCTCTCTCTCTCTCTCTCTCTCTCTCTCTCTGTGACTATCGTAAATTAAAAAAAAAAAGTGGACCTGTGGAGTTCACATCCCTGTTGTTCAAGAGTGAATGTATTTACATATGAGGAGCTGCTACAATGTAACTTGATACCCAGAGAAAATAGCCCTCAGAATTGAAGACAAAATAAATGTTTTCACATAAGCAAAAAAAAAAAAAAAAAAAAAAAAAAAAAAAAAAAAGCACCAGAAGACGTGCTTAAAATAAATACTGGTGAGAGCTCTTCAGGCAGAAAACGTAAATAAATAATCTCAGAATATTGAGCCCAAATCCTGGCTCAGTTTTCTGACTGTGTGAACTTTCGCAAGTTACAGAATTTTCTTAGCCTCATGTTAAAATATGAATTATCAGAATTCCTCCTCTGAGGTTGTTGCTATGTTTACACAAGTGAAAAGACAAAAAGCACTCATAAAATACAGTCAAGGGCATGTCATTAATACCTGCTGACTGCTCCATGGGAAACTGTGTGAAAAAACAGGCCGCTAGACATCACCTGCATATACCCCACTCCCTGATAACTACCCTAAGGAGCATAAGAAACACCTCAAGGCACCTACCTGTGACATCCAGGCGGAAGGACACCTTCTGGCCCCCGGCCTCGCAGCTGTACTCCCCGGCGTCGGCCCGCCCCGCCTGCTGCACCACCACCCGCCTGCTGCAGCCCTGGGCCTCCACATGCACCCTGGAGCTCGCACTCAGCTTCTTCCCGTCCTTGTACCACGTCACCTCCATCCCGGCCTGGGCCACCTCGCAGCTCAGCATGGCGCTGCCTCCTGCCTTGGTCTGCACCTCACTGCATGGTGGTTGCTCCTTGGCAAACACCGCAGAGGGCTCTGGGGACACAGAGGGACAATCAAATACCTAGAACCAGATGAGGGTCTACCTTCTAGATGCCAACACCAGGATGCCTCGGCCACAAGCCTGCTCTGCTCCTAGCACCCTCTACATGGAGAACCCCACACTCTAAAGACACATAAAGCAAGGAATAGCTTAGTTCTCAGAATGTGAAGACAGGTCAAATAATTTCCAGGTATATGAGCATTATAATTCAGGATTTGGCATTTATCATCTGTGATCCCATAACTCTCCTAACCTATGGAGGCATACCCTATTGCCTGCATGTCATAGCACAGGTATTTTCAGGGAGAATTTCCTGTGCACTGTCACCATCAATGGATGACACCCAAGTCACAAGAACACAGACACAACTTCTAATTCAGCCTGTAGATTCTAGCAAGTCAATCACCATCCTCATAATCAAACCCTGGCCTTAGGACTGGGCATGGTTTTTATCAATTTACTTCTTTGCCTTCATGTCACATTACTTCTTGGACCCACTCTGTCACTCTAGACTAAATTTTTTTCCTTTGAACATATATTCATCAGCAATTTTTTCCAGCTAGCTTTTGTGAGTGGTAAATTCTCTTCATTAACTTGCTGAAAACATCTTTATTTCACTCGAACTTTTGAATGATAGTTTAGCTGGATACAGAATTCTAGTTGACTGTTCTCTTCCCCCAGAACATTAAAGATGATCTTCGTTGCCGTTGACAAGGATAACTGTCCTCCCATTGATCTTTGTTTTTCTGTGGTTCACTAGGATGCATATAGCTAGGAATTTATTTTTCCTACATTTCCCATGATCACTTGGGAGTCCTGAAGCTTAGCATTCACATCTTCAACTGCTGCTAAAAGTTCTCTGCATGATGGCCTTCAGACTTTTAACTTCTCATTCTCTCCAGTCTCTCCTAAAAGTCCTTTTGGACATACACCTGGCCAACTGCTTCTCTTCTCTACATCTGTCCTTTTTTGTTTGTTTGTTTCTGTGTTCCACTCTGTGTAACTTCTCCTAAATCTATCTTCCTATTCAGTGATTTTTCTGTCTAATGTGTTATTTATTACTTCACTAAGTTGTTCATTCTGAATGCTGTGTTTCCCATTCAAGAAGCTTCACTTGCTGCTTCTTTGAATCTGCCTGTTCTTATTATTATTTTACTTTTTTCTTGCTTTTTCAAGTCTCCCATATTACTCATCTTCAGTGTGCTGCTTCATCATCTGAGGTCCCTGGGGGGTCTAATCCCAATTTTTTCTGTGACTTCCAACTCTCTTCTATATAGGATTGTTCCTCCGGTGCTTAGATACATTTTATTGTGAGTGCATCTGATGTGGCGTCCTTTGCCATGTGGCTCTGGTGGTGGGGTAACCCTCCTGGTACTCTTACCATTGCCAGGCACTCCAGGAGTACCACTGGCCCAGAGCCCCATTTGTAGGTTAACTTCTCAGTCTGGGGTCCCTAGTATTATAAATTGAAATCTCAATCCCAAGTGAGAAATAGTTTCCTATTTCTTAGAGGGAACTTTTCCCACCTGAGCCAAGGAAGATGTACAAGTCCCCTGTGACCTCCCTGGGCTGCAGGAGATTGCTCTTCTGGTCCACTTTTTCTTTAATGATGTAGTTCTAGAAGGTTTCCATCTCTTTATGCTGATCTCCGCTCCACTTCCTATTTGTTCTCATGCCTATTTGCAAGCTGGTAAGTCAGACCCAGGTCCCTGGGACCCAAACTCCCCGCAGCAACTGTGCACCAACTCATCACCCACTGCTTTAGTTTCTTTAGTGCCTCCTCCTCTCTAGCACCTCGAAATGTCCCTTTTTTTCTCCTTGCCAGTCCATTAAATTGACCTGACTTTGTTACATTCTGCCTAACATTTGGAGATGTCCATAGTGGGAGAGTTTTCAAACTATAGAAGTCCACAGTACTGCTGCTGGAACCTGAAATCCAGAGGGGGTGCTTTTAACTCTACCTTTCCAATTTCAACTACTAGAGACTCTGCTTTGAGAACACCTCTCTATTGTCCCAATAGAAGTCAATGAAACTCTTGATTTTGGACCTGCACATCAAAGCACAGGTATTCTCAGGGAGAATTCTTTATGTTATATCACCAAGAATGGGCAATATCCTTGAGTTACAAGATATTTAATTGAATTTTTAATATTTTTGAAATGCACATAGCCAAAGTATAGACAGTTTTATTTTTATGCCTCAACCTGTATTTTTCATGGAGAAAAACATAAAGCATCCAGCTGACTTTCACCTGGGGCAGGCAGCTGGATGGAGTGATGATCCAACAATCTGTGCAGTGGCTAATAGGGGCTGTGATCAGCCTCCATGCCACTGGGTTCTCCCTCCAACCTTCCGGGCCTATATGGTCCCAGCTCCCTCAGGATCCCAGGGCTAGGTCCCATCATCATCCACTCCTTCCACAGTACTTCTTCCCCCAGTCCCTCCCACCACCAAAATGCCAACAAATCCTGAATCTCTATTCCCAGACCAGCATCAACTGAGTACCATGCCCAGACAGCCAACTACCCCCCAGAAATCCCAGGCTAGTTTGCTACCTGCTCCTCCCAGTGAATCTGCTCCTATCCACATGCCACATCTCAGATGGTGGCCCCTCAGTCTATCAGTGCTCAGTGTTCACCTAAGCTTGTAAGACTCACCTATGTCTACTGTTTCTCAGCCCACACCCACCTGAGCACCACTTCATATATTCATACACCTTCTCTGTCCCTTCAACCACCACCTCTGTTTGACCCAGACACCTCCAGAGGCAAAATCTCTGCAGTAAGATGTCTCCAGTGGCCAAACAGATTAAGTGGAGTCCACATGCTTCTTGTGGATGTGATGTTCACATGAGCTCCTGCCATATCTGCCCTTCCAGCCAATAACAGCCTTATTTCTGGAATCATGGCCTCTCTATAATTTCTCCACCCCTTCAGGCTACCACCAGAATTCAGCAAATGGATGAGTCCTCACAAGCACTACCATGTGAAAGCAGAGAACACCTCAACCACACAGCCAACCATCATCCTCAGCAATGACCAGCTGGATACACACCTTTCAGACTGTATGGTGAGGCACCTGCCACTCATTCTGTGGCCCCAGATTCACCTGAATCCTCAAGATAAGATCACACCAAGTCTCTGTATTTCTGATGTTCACTTCACAGGAATCCTCACAGATTAACCTTGAAGGAAATTGTGTCTCTTTGATATGCATGTCATAAAATCATTCCTCATCACACTGTGTGTGGGTATGTCTGTGTATATATGGGGGGTATGTATGTATGTGTGGGTGTATGTCCATGTATATATTTATGTATTTCTATGCATGTGTTTAAATGTGTATGTGTGTATGTATATCTATGCATGTGTTATGAGAATATATGTTTAAATGTACATGCATGTATGTTTCTGTGTATGTATGTTTGTGTGTGTGTTGAAAGGTGTGCTGGGGTGTATATATGTCCATGCATGTGTATACGTGTGTTGTGAACATGTATATGTGTCTGTGCACGTGTGTGTGCACACATGAATGTATTTAAATTGCACACATGTATGTGTGTGCATGTTTGTGTGTGCTTGAGATGGCGTGCCACTGGCTGTGCTCCGGAAGAAGTATGTGGACTCTCCATAGTCACTCTGACCGCACAGCTGAGCCCACACCATGAGGCCCCCAGATACACAGTGGTTTACCTTCAAAATTGACCTGATTGAGTTACAAATATCACCACAAGGATGCCTAGGATTTGTCCCACACTAGAAACACCAAAGTTTGGGTCCATCTACATAATTACAAAAAATTAGAATACATATTTTTACAAAAACACCTGTGGTTAGTCCCAGTTTTGGGCACAGATACTCCACTATATCTCAGTCACCAAATATAGCCACAGGGCCATGGAGCTGGTTTGAAGGTTCTCAAAGTAAGCAGCAGCAGGCAGATTGGGGAGGAAAAAAAACAGAATTCAAAATCCACCAAACAAAAGTGAGTCTACCTTTTCCCCCTTGTCTACACACAGGGCAGCTCAACATCCAGAAGTAGTCCCCCGCTCTCCCCCACAGCATAGGGAAGAGAACCCCAAATGCTCAGAGAGAATGGAAGACATCTCATTTTTTCTCCATGTTCTCACACCCTAGCCCATGAAGATTAGAGACCCCTAGAACACTGGGGGAGGGTGAAGAACATTGTTCTCCAACCAAAGGAGGACCCACAGATCTTTCTTTTTTCCATCCTCCTACTGATGTATGTTGGACCATGAGAGAAGCAAGTACCAGAACAACATGCTTAGAGCTCCACCTTTCCAACTAAAGAACTAAAAAAGATGACAGAGGATCTAGAACATGACATTGTCCAGGAACACCAGGGCTCACCCTTGAGCCACATGTGAGTGGATCTGACCCCAACCAGCAGACCAAAGACTTTGAGATCTAAAGGGGGGTATGGTCCCTGTCCAGAACTACACTACCCACTAGGTAAACATATTCAGGACAAACCCAAATGGTACTTCAGAGCCTCTGGAAACAAAATAACCCATGGGAGGCTGGCAGGAACCCATAGCTTGAACTCAACAAAGCTTATTTCCAGCTTAAAAAAAAATCAACACTAGACGTAAAGAAGACCCAGGGTTTCAAAATATAGTAATCAGTATATCCACAATGCCATCCAAAACAGTGCCCTAAAAAAACAGGAAACTCGCAGTTCACATGCTTGGGAGAAGACTATTAACAAATACCAATGTCAGAATGACACAGGTGCTGGAAATATCTGACAAAGACTTTAAAGCAGCTATTACAAAAATGTTCCAAGAAGTGAAAGCAAATACCCTTGGAAGGATTAGAAACACAGAAACCCTCAACAAAGAAGGACAAGATATAAAGAACCAATGTACCTTTTACAAGTGGAAAATAAAATAATGGGAATAATTCACTGAACAGGCTCAGTAGCAGAATCAGTAGACAGAAGAGCTACTGAACTTGAAGATAAGTTAATGAAAATTAAACAATCTAAGAGAAAGAAAAGGAATTTTAGATAGAGCTTCAGGGATCTATGGAATGAAACTGAAAGGACTAAAATTCATGTCATTGATCCTATAAATAGAGAAGAGTATATTTCAAAAAATATTTTCAAGAAACAATGATTGAAGCCTTTTCAAATTAGGTGAAAAACATCAACCAGATTAAAAGAGCCCAGCAAACCCCAGACACAATAAACCTAAAGAAATCCACACCCAGACACACCATTTCAGAGTCACTGAAAACTAAACAACAAAGACTCTTGAAAGCAGGAAGAGAATACAAACACATGATTTTCAGGGAGACAATTTGAATGACTGAATATCTCATCGAAAAATAGTCATCATCAAAAGAAAGAGCCAGAATTCTGTATCCAGCAAAAATATCCTTCAGGAAGTAGACTGAAAGTCAGTAACAGAAATATGAGAGTAAAATCTCTACTAGTTGGGAATCAAACAGTACACTTCCAAAAATACAGAAATCAAATTAGTCTGAAGGTAAATTAGGAAATATTTTAAACTGAACAATGAAAATAAAAACATATCAAAATGTGTAGGATAAACTTAATACTTAGGGAGAAACTTACACCATTAAATATTTATAATAGACTCCTGATGTACCCACAACTGATACACTGTCTATAAACCTGGTCACAGTCTCCCCTCTCTGAACCAGACACACGTGAATTTGGACCAGATCCTGCAGACTCTCCCTGACAACACCCCCACCCCCTCCCTCCTCTTCTCCCCTCTGTTCCCCTGTCCCTCAGGCTTTGGTCTCTCAAAAAAAAAATTATAATAGAAAAGAAAAAATTTCAATCAGCAATCCATTTTTTCCACCTTAATAATTTAAAAGCAAAATAAGGGGATCCCTGGGTGGCTCAGCAGTTTGACGCCTGCCTTTGGCCCAGGGAGCAGTCCTGGAGTCTCGGGATCGAGTCCTGCATTGGGCTCCTGGCAGGGAGCCTGCTTCTCCCTCCTCCTGTGTCTCTGCCTTTGCCTCTCTCTCTCCCTCTCTCTCATAAATAAATAAATCTTAAAAAATAAAAATAAAAAATAAAAGCAAAATAAACCCAGAGCAAGCAGAAGGAAAAGCAATAAAGATAAGAACAGAAAGCAACTAAATTGAAAAAATAGAGAAAATCAATGAAAACTATATATGGTACTTTGAAAAGATCAATAAAATTGATAAATCTCTAGCAAGGCTGAAAAAGAAAAAAGAGAGATGATCTAAGCTAACAGGGATGCCTGGGTGGCTCAGCGTTGAGTGTCTGCCTTCGGCTCAAGGCATGATCCCAGGATCCAGGATCAAGTCCCACATCAGGCTCCCTGTAGAAGCCTGCTTCTCCCTCTGCCTGTATCTCTGCCTCCCTGCCTCTCTCTCTCTCTCTCTCTCTCTCTCTCTCTCTCTCTGTGTGTGTGTGTGTGTGTGTGTGTGTCTCTCATGAATAAATAAATAAATCTTAAAAATATGTGTATATATACACATATACATATACACATATATATATGCTAACAATATCAGGAATGGAATGAAACATCACCACAGATGCCCCTGACATTAAAAGTATAATAAAGGGGGGATCCCTGTGCGGCTCAGCAGTTGCAGTTTAGTGCCTTTGGCCCAGGGCGTGATCCTGGAGTCCCGGGATCAAGTCCCATGTCGGGCTCCCTGTATAGAGTCTGCTTCTCCCTCTGCCTGTGTCTCTGCCTCTCTCTCTCTGCGTCTTTCAGGAATAAATAAATAATATATTTAAAACAAAAAAAAAGTATAATAAAGGAACACTACAAGAAACTCTGCACATAAATTAAACAAACTTGATGAGACAGAACAATTCCTCAAAAATCACAAACTACTAAAATTTGCCCAAGAGGAAATAGGTAATCTCCATAATTTAATCACTATAAATGAAATGCTTTCAAATTTTAAAACTTCGAAAGAAATAAAAATTTAGGTCAGGATGATTTCACTGGTTTCATCAGGGAAATAATTAAAAAAAGAAATTTAAAAAGAAAGAGAAGGGGAAAGGAGAAAAAATGAGTGGGAAATATCAGAAAGGGAGACAGAACATGAGGGACTTCTAACTCTGGGAAACGAACAAAGGGTGGTAGAAAGGGAGGTGGGCAGGGGGTGGGGGTGACTGGGTGATGGGCACTGGAGGGGGCACTTGAAGGGATGAGCACTGGGTGTTATGCTATCTGTTGGCAAATTGAACTCCAATAAAAAAATAAAAATTAAAATTAAATAAATAAAAAATAAAAAGGAAGAGAAATCACATCAATTCTACACAATCTCTCACAGAAAACAAATGAGAAGGGAGCCCTCTCCAAGCCATTTTGTTAAGCCAGCATTACTCTGGGGACAAAACCACACAAAATCATATATGAAAACTACAAACCAAAATTCCTCAATAATATAAATACAAATATATTCAACCAAATGCATCCCATTGAATCAGAAACATGTAAAAAGAATAACACACCATAATCAAGTGGCCTTACTCTCAGGATTGCAAGGCTAGTTAAATATTTTAAAATCTAAAGGAGATGTCAGAAAAAATGGTAAATTAACAACTTTTTAAAAAATGTGTAAAACTCTCCACCATAAAAGCAATTAAAACCCTTGCAAAAATTGTTGGAATCACCTTTTTTTTCAGGATCTGGAAATTAACCAAAGGCTTATAGCAATCTATGGAGCATATATTCCAGGAAAACAGCTGAACAGTAAGATCATCAAGATTTGTGGTGTTTTAACCTACTGAATTTTCATACCTGCCTCCCTATCCCTGGGGTAGTCTGGAAAACCAATAGTCCACAGTCACAGTGAAGAATGGCAGCCTGGAAGCCACATGAGGGGACAGAATGGGGCAAAAGCCCCATTCCCGGAGAACTGTCATTATTTGACCTATGTGGTGATTCACTAGAAAATTCCACTCATTGAAAATATCAGTAAGGGTGACAACACATGAGAGACACCTAACTCAGGGAAATGAACAAGGGGTAGTGGAAGGGGAAGTGGGCAGGGGTTTGGGGGACTGGGTGATGGGCAATGAGGGGGGCACTTGGCGGGATGGGCACTGGGTGTTATGCTATATGTTGACAAATTGAACTCCAATAAAAATTTTTTTAAAAAAAGGAAAATTCCACTCAGAAGACTGACTTCCCTCCTGCCTTCCTGCCTTCCTTCCTTTCTTCCTTCCTTCCTTCCTATCCAAGCCTGAACAGAAGCTCACTCAATGCAAATAGCCTTTTCCCCCTTAAGCAGTTGTTGAAACGATCACAAGCAATTACTGAATATCATGGCTGCCCAAGGTGGTGAATATCAGTTGGGCAAACAACAGGCTAACTAAACAGCTTAAAAGGAAATGCTGCAGAATGATGTCCATAGAGAGCTATGGAAAGCTCTGGCACATTCCTAGAAGGCCATACATATACGTACACTCAGGAATCACTTGAGAAGGTCCTAAATTCACACATTGGACTAATCTTGAGGATGTGGAAGCATGACATAAGGGCAAATATGGAGTTGTAAACTGCCTGGCTAACTGGTATATGCATGCACCAACACCCATACAAAAGCCCACGGAAAAAATTGAGAGACTTACTGGTTACAGGCATCTAAAGTCATCACTGTAGCTGACCAATAAGCTAACCAATCAGAAACTTCAGTGGTTTACACAGTATAAAATGCAGACTTCACAGAGGTAGTTCAGAAAAGTGACTGAACACACAAACAAACAGCAAAAGGTTGGACAATATGAACTCAAGATCCCACATTATATTACTTAATATTCCACTTATCAACAAAGAATTACATGACATGCCCATTACAGGAAACGAAGAAGTCACAGTGAGGTCCCTGAGAACGTCTAGATATTGTCTCACTAAACAAAGTCTTGGGAACCCTGGGTGGCGCAGCGGTTTGGCGCCTGCCTTTGGCCCAGGGCGCGATCCTGGAGACCTGGGATCGAATCCCACATCGGGCTCCCGGTGCATGGAGCCTGCTTCTCCCTCTGCCTGTGTCTCTGCCTCTCTCTCTCTCTGTGTGTGACTATCATAAATAAATAAAAATTAAAAAAAAATATGTTCAGAGAACTAAAGGAAACCATTTCTCTACAAATAAAGAAATATATGAGAACAATGTCTCACCAAATAGAGAATACCAATAACAAGATAAATTTCTTTAAAAAAAAAAAAGAGAACCGGCAAGAGAGGCAGTGGAGCTTCCAGTATCCTGGAGTCACTAACAGAGGAAGTGCACCCCGGGGTACAGTGCCCCACATACCATGGCCCATCTTGGTAAAGGGCTGGAGTGCATGTCCAGCGGGGCCTTGGGGAGAAGTCGGTCCATCAGGCAGGGGCTCCAGATGGAGGGGGCTGCACTCTTGCTTTTGGGAGCCGGGGCCCTGGGAGCGTGATTCCAGTAGCACAGGCCCTGGATCCCAGGGCGCCGGGGGACACAGCCCAGATTCCTGCATTCCCCCGAGACATGCGAAGGTGGGGAAGACACAGGACAGCAAGGACTCTCCTGACACCAGGTGCCCCCAAGCTGTGCAGATCAGTGCCCCACACCAGGAGCATCCAGGCCAGTGTGGACTGGGAGACTGTGATAGTTATAGTGGAAGCAGACTCCAGAGCTGGAGAGCTGGCCACCACCAGTGTTGTTTATCCTCCTAGTGTCATCCTGTGCCTGGGACGGAGCAGGGCCGCCAGGAGACAGGGGCCTCAAACAGCTCCCACTGAGCCGTGCACCTGGCAGGGGGCCGGCATCTCCCCAGGTGAACAACTGAGAATCAGCACAGCAGACCCTCCCCCAGAAGACTAGCTGGAAGGACAGGGGAAGAGCAAGTTCTTGGCAGAGCAGCTCTGGAAACCTCCAGGGAAAGTGGAGGGATTTACAGGGTACAGAACCAGAGGGTACCCCTCTCTTTTTTTTCTTCCTTTTTTCCAGTACAACTCGTTTTTAGCCACTCTGCACTGAGCAAAATGACTAGAAAGAACTCACCACAAAAGAAAGAATCAGAAACAGTACTCTCTCCCACAGAGTTACAAAATTTTGATTGCAATTCGATGTCAGAAAGCCAACTCAGAAGCACAATTATACAGCTACTGGTGTCTCTGGAAAAAATCATAAAGGATTCAAGAGACTTCACAACTGCAGAATTTAGATCTAATCAGGCCGAAATTAAAAATCAATTAAATGAGATGCAATCCAAACTGGAGGTCCTAACGATGAGGGTTAATGAGGTAGAAGACAGAGTGAGTGACATAGAAGACAAGTTGATGGCAAGGAAGGAAGCCAAGGAAAAAAAGAGAAAAACAAATAAAAAGACCATGAGGATAGGTTAAGGGAAACAAATGACAGCCTCAGAAGGAAAAATCTATGTTTAATTGGGGTTCCAGAGGACGCCAAGATGGACAGAGGGATAGAAAGCATATTTGAACAAATCATAGCTGAGAACTTCCCTAATTTGGGGAGGGAAAAAGGCATTCAGATCCAGGAGATAGAGAGATACCCCCCTAAAATCAATAAAAACTGTTCAACACCTCGACATATAATAGTGAAACTTGCAAAGTCCAAAGATAAAGCGAAAATCCTTAAAGCAGCAAGAGACAAGAGATCCCTAACCTTTATGGGGAGATATATTAGATTAAAAGCAGACCTCTGCATAGAGACCTGGGAGGCCAGAAAGGGCTGGCAGGATATATACAGGGTCCTAAAAGAGAAGAACATGCAGCCAAGAATACTTTATCCAGGAAGGCTCTCATTCAGAATAGAAGGAGAGATAAAGAGCTTCCAAGATAGGCAGAAAATGAAAGAATATGTGACCACAAACCAGCTCTGCAAGAAATATTAATGAGGATTCTGTAAAAGAAAGAGGATGCCCAAAGAAATAATCCAAAAACAGGAACTGAATAGGTATTATGATAACACTAAATTCTTATCTTTCAATAGTAACACTGCACATGAATGGGCTTAATGGTCCCATCAAAAGACGTAGTCCTTTTACAGACTGGATAAAAAAAAGCAAGACCCACTTATTTGCTGTCCACAAGACACTCATTTTAAACCTAAGGATACCTTACAGTCTGAAAATGAAAGGTTGGAGAACAATTTACCATTCAAATGGTCCTCAAAAGAAAGGCTGGGGTACCAGTCTTCATATCAGATGAATTAAAGTTTATCCCAAAGACTGTAGTAAGAGATGAAGAGGGACACTATATCATACTTAAAAGGTCTATCCAACAAGAGGACCTTAAATCATGAATATTTATGCCCCTAATGTAGGAACTGCCAAGTACATCAATTAATAACCAAAGCAAAGACATACTTAGATAATAATACACTAATACTGGGAAATTTCAACACGGCACTTTCTGCAAATGACAGATCTTCTAAGCACAATATCTCCAAAGAAACAAGAGCTTTAAATGATACACTGGACCAGATAGATTTCACAGATATTTACAGAACTTTACATCCAAATGCAACTGAATACACATTCTGCTCAAGTGCACACGGAACTTTCTCCAGAATAGACCACATACTGGGTCACAAATCAGGTCTGAACCGATACCAAAAGATTGGGATCATCCCCTGCATATTCTCAAACCATAATGCCTTGAAATTAGAACTAAATCACAAGAAGTTTGGAAAGATTTCAAACACGTGGAGGTTAAGGACCATCCTGCTAAAAGATGAAAGGGTCAACAAGGAAATTAGAGAAGAATTAAAAAGATTCATGGAAACTAATGAGAAGGAAGATACAACCATTCAAAATCTTTGGGATACAGCAAAAGCAGTCCTGAGGGGGAAATACATCGCAATACAAGCATCCATCCAAGAACTGGAGAGAACTCAAATACAAAAGCTAACCTTACACATAAAGGAGCTAGAGAAAAAACAGCAAATAGATCCTACACCCAGCAGAAGAAGAGAGTTAATAAAGAGCCGAGCAGGGATCCCTGGGTGGCGCAGTGGTTTAGCGCCGGTCTTTGGCCCAGGGCGCGATCCTGGAGACCCGGGATCGAATCCCACGTCAGGCTCCCGGTGCATGGAGCCTGCTTCTCCCTCTGCCTGTGTCTCTGCCTCTCTCAATCTCTGTGACCGTCATAAATAAAAAAATAAAAAAAATTTAAAAAAAAAAAAGAGCCGAGCAGAACTCAACGAAATAGAGACCAGAAGAACTGTGGAACAGATAAACAAAGCCAGGAGTTGGTTCTTTGAAAGAATTAATAAGATAGATAAACCATTAGCCAGCCTTATTAAAAAGAAAAGAGATAAGACTCAAATTAATAAAATCATGAATGAGAAAGGAGAGATCACCATCAATACCAAGGAAATACAAACAATTTTAAAAAACATATTATGAACAGCTCTATGCCAATAAATCAGGCAATCTAGAAGAAATGGACGCATTCCTGGAAAGCCACAAACTACCAAAACTGGAACAGGAAGAAATAGAAAACCTGAACAGGCCAATAACCAGGGAGGAAATTGAAGCAGTCATCAAAAACCTCCCAAGACACAAGAATCCAGGGCCAGATGGCTTCCCTGGGGAATTCTATCAAACGTTTAAAGAAGAAATCATACCTATTCTACTAAAGCTGTTTGGAAAGATAGAAAGAGATGGAGTACTTCCAAATTCATTCTATGAGGCCAGCATCACCTTAGTTGCAAAACCAGACAAAGACCCCACCAAAAAAGGAGAATTATAGACCAATATCCTTGATGAACACAGATACAAAAATTCTCAACAAGATACTAGCCAATAGGATACAACAGTACATTAAGAAGATTATTCACCATGACCAAGTGGGATTTATCCCCAGGATGTAAAGCTGGTTCAGCACTCATAAAGCAATCAATGTGATTGTTCATATCAGGAAGAGAAAAAACAAGAACCATAGGATCCTCTCATTAGATGCAGAGAAAGCATTTGACAAAATACAGCATCCATTCCTGATCAAAACTCTTCAGAGTGTAGGGATAGAGGAAACATTCCTCAGCATCTTAAAAGCAATCTTGAAAAGCCCACAGAAAATATCATTCTCAATGGGGAAGCACTGGGAGCCTTTCCCCTAAGATCAGGGTCAAGACAGGGATGACCAATCTCACTACTGCTATTCAACAGAGTACTAGAAGTCCTAGCCTCAGCAATCAGGCAACTAAAAGAAATAAAAGTCATTCAAATTGGCAAAGAAGAAGTCAAACTCTCCCTCTTGGCAGATGACATGATACTGTACCTTGAAAACGCAAAAGACCCCACCCCGAGATTGCTAGAACTCATACAGCAATTTGGCAGTGTGGCAGGATACAAAATCAATGCCCAGAAGTCAGTGGCATTTCTAGACACTAACAATGAGACTGAAGAAAGAGAAATTAAGGAGTCAATCCCATTTACAATTGCACCCAAAAGCATAAGATACCTAGGAATAAACCTAACCAAAGAGGTAAAGGATCTATACCCTAAAAACTACAGAATATTTCTGAAAGAAATTAGGGAAGACACAAAGAGAGGGTAAAACATTCCATGCTCATGGATTGGAACAATTAATATTGTAAAAATGTCAATGCTACCCAGGGCAATTTACACATTTAATGCAATCCCTATCAAAATACCATGGACTTTCTTCAGAGAGTTAGAACAAATCATCTTAAGATTTGTGTGGAATGAGAAAGGACCCCGAATAGCCAGGGGAATATTAAAAAAGAAAACCATAGCTGGGGGCATCACAATGCCAGATTTCAGGTTATACTACAAAGCTATGGTCATCAAGACAGTGCGGTACTGGCACAAAAACAGACACGTAGATCAATGGGACAGAATAGAGAATCCAGAAATGGACCCTCAAAGTTATGGTCAACTAATATTCAACAAAGCAGGAGAGACTATCCATTGGAAAAAAGAGAGTCTTTTCAATAAATGGTGCTGGGGAAATTGGACATCCATATGCAGAACTGAAACTGGACCATTCCCTTACACCATACACAAAGATAAACTCAAAATGGATGAAAGACATGAATGTGAGACAAGATTCCATCAAAATCCTAGAGAAGAACACAGGCAACACCCTTTTTGAACTTGGCCACAGTAACTTCTTGCAGGATACATCCACGAAGGCAAGAGAAACAAAAGCAAAAATGAACTATTGGGACTTCATCAAGATAAGAAGCTTCTGCACAGCAAAAGAAACAGTCAACAAAACTAAAATACAACCTACAGAATGGGAGAAGATATTTGCAAATGACCTATCAGATAAAGGGCTAGTATCCAAGATCTATAAAGAACTTATTAAACTCAACAGCAAAGAAACAAACAATCCAATCATGAAATGAGCAAAAGACATGAAGAGAAATCTCACAGAGGAAGACATAGACATAGCCAACATGCACATGAGGAAATGCTCTGCATCACTTGCCATCAGGGAAATACAAATCAAAACCACAATGAGATACCACCTCACACCAGTTAGAATGGGGAAAATTAACAAGGCAGGAAACAACAAATGTTGGAGAGGATGTGGAGAAAGGGGAACCCTCTTGCACTGTTGGTGGGAATGGGAACTGGTGCAGCCACTCTGGAAAACTGTGTGGAGGTTCCTCAAAGAGTGAAAAATAGACCTGCCCTACGACCCAGCAATTGCACTGCTGGGGATTTACCCCAAAGATACAGATGCAATGAAACGCCGGGACACTTGCACCCCGATGTTTCTAGCAGCCATGTCCACAATAGCCAAACTGTGGAAGGAGCCTCGGTGTCCATCGAAAGATGAATGGATAAAGAAGATGTGGTTTATGTATACAATGGAATATTCCTCAGCCATTAGAAACGACAAATACCCACCATTTGCTTCGACGTGGATGGAACTGGAGGGTATTATGCTAAGTGAAATAAGTCAATCGGAGAAGGACAAACATTATATGTTCTCATTCATTTGGGGAATATAAATAATAGTGAAAGGGAATATAAGGGAAGGGAGAAGAAATGTGTGGGAAATATCAGAAAGGGAGACAGAACATAAAGACTCCTAACTCTGGGAAATGAACTAGGGGTGGTGGAAGGGGACGAGGGCGGGGGGTGGGGGTGAATGGGTGACGGGCACTGAAGGAGACACTTGACGGGATGAGCACTGGGTGTTATTCTGTATGTTGGTAAATCGAACACCAATAAAAATTAATTTATTAAAAAAAATTAAAAAAAAGACTCCTAACTCTGGGAAACGAAACTAGGGGCGGTGGAATAGGAGGAGGACGGGGGGTAGGGGTGAATGGATGACGGGCACTGAGGGTGGCACTTGACGGAATGTGCACTGGGTGTTGTTCTGTATGTTGGCAAATTGAACACCAATAAAAAATAAATTTATTATTTAAAAAAAAAGAAACGACAAAAATCCACTATTTGCTTCAATGTAGATGGAACTGGAGGGTATTATGCTGAGTGAAATAAGTCAATTGGAGAAGGACAAACATTATATGGTCTCATTCATTTGGGAAATATAAAAAATAGTGAAAGGGAATAAAGGGGAAAGGGGAAAAAATAAGTGGGAAATATCAGAAAGGGAGACAGAACATGGAATACTCCTCTAACTCTGGGAAATGAACTAGGGGTGGTGGACGGGGAGGTGGGCGGGGGGTGGGGGGTGAATGCGTGATGGCCACTGAGGTGGGCACTTGACGGGATGAGCACTGAGTGTTATTCTATATGTTGGCAAATTAAACACCAATAAAAAATAAATTTATAAAAAAAACTGTACGCTGGGGATTTACCTCAAAGATTCAGATGCAATGAAACGCTGGGACACCTGCACCCCAATGTTTCTAGCAGCAATGTCCACAATAGCCAAGCTGTGGAAGGAGCGTCAGTGTCCATCGAAAGATGAATGTGGATAAAGAAGATGTGGTCTATGTATACAATGGAATATTACTCAGCCATTAGAAACGACAAATACCCACCATTTGCTTCGACGTGGAGGGACCTGAAGGGTATTATGCTGAGTGAAATAAGTCACTCAGCGGAGGACAAACATTATATGGAGAAACATTATACTTCTTTTTTTTATTTCTTTTTTGGAGTTCAATTTGCCAACATATAGCATAACACCCAGTGCTCATCCCATCAAGTGCCCTCCTCAGTGCCCGTCACCCAGTCACCCCCCACCCCCGCCCACCTCCTTTCCACTACCCCTTTGTTTGTTTCCCAGAGTTAGGAGTCTCTCATGTTCTGACACCCTCTCTGATATTTCCCATTCATTTTCTCTCCTTTCCCCTTTACTCCCTTTCCCTATTTTTTATATTCCCCAAATTAATGGACGTGGATTGAACTGGAGGGTATTATGCTGAGTGAAGTAAGTCAATCAGAGAAGGACAAACATTATATGGTCTCATTCATTTGAGTAATAAAAATTTGAAAGGTAATAAAGGGGAAAGGAGAGAAAATGAGTGGAAATATCAGAAAGGGAGACAGAACACAAAAGACACCTAACTCTGGAAAACGAACAAGGGGTAGTAGAAGGGGATTTGGGTGGGGGGATGGGATGACTGGGTGACCGGCACTGAGGGGGGCACTTGATGGGATGAGCACTGGCTGTTATGCTATATGTTGGCAAATCAAACTCCAATAAAAAATATGCAAAAAAAGATTTTATTTTTTTCATGAGAGTCAGAGAGAGAGAGGAGAGAGAGGCAGAGACACAGGCAGAGGGAGAGACAGGCTCCCTGTGGGGAGCCTGATGCAAGACTCGATCCCAGGACCCCTGGATCATGCCCTGCCAAAGGCAGACGCTCAACTGCTGAGTCTCCCAGGTGTCCCAACAAGATAGATTTCTAAAGTCAAACAGAAATTCTAGATTTGAAAAGTATAACTAGAATGAAAATTTACTAAAGGGATTGAACATCTGATTTGTGCAGATAGAAGAAAAAATCAGCAAATCTGAATGCAGGTCTCATGAAATTACCCAGTCTGAAGAGCAGAAAGTAAAAGGAATGGAGGAAATCAACAGAGCCTTAGTTGTCTGTGGGGCAACATACGCACAAGAGGGTTTTATAGGAAGAAATGACAAGAAAGGGGCTCAGAGAATATGTAAGAAAGAATGCTCAAAAATCTCCAAAATTAACATTCAAGAAGCTCAACAAATAATAGGAAATGTAGTTACACAGATAAACATAAAACCCAGTATTACAGCATTCTTAGTTTGTAGCTCTTCATTTTTTTACATGAATTAAAATACAAATGCACAAACAATAATTAGAAAACCACAAAGTTAATGGACTAAAGTTAGTGTATATAGACATAACTCTTGATGATGAAAACATAAAGCCGTCCGTTGTATGGGGCACAGAACTGTAAAGGAGCAGTTTTTAGTTTAAACTAAGATGGTATAATTTTAAACTTGAATATTACAAAGTAATGATATTAACATAAAAACAACTCACAGGGAGACCAAACTACATGAAGTAAAAACAAGCAGATTAAAAAGAGAAACAGATAGATGCGCAATAATAGTCGGAGACTTCAGTGCTCTGCTTTCAGTAATGGACAAACAGACAGGACCTTGGTAAGGAAAGGGCAGCATACGCCAAGTAGACCCAGCTGTCTTGCAAAACTCTGCACCCAACCACAGCAGGAGACACTTTACTCAAGCGCACACAGGAGGTTCTCTAGCACAGACCACCGGTTATCCCAGGAAATGAGTCTCAATAAATGTAAAGATATTGAAATAATACAAGGTATCTTTCCCAAACACAGTGGAATAAAGCTAGAAGTCATTAATGGAAGCAAAAGTAGAGAGGTGCCTGGGGGGCTAAGTCGGTGAAGCATCTGCCTTTGGCTCAGGTCGTGATCCAAGGGTTCTGGGATGGAGCCCCATGTCTGGCTCCTTGCTCAGTAGGGAGCCTGCTTCTCCCTCTGCCCCTTCTCTCCCCTCCCCACTCATGCTCCCTCTCTTCCTCAGAAATAAATAAATAAATAAATAAATAAATAAATAAATAAATAATAATAATAGATAGATAGATAGATAGATAAATCTTTTTAAAAAGAAGGAGAACTGGAAAATTCACAAGTCTGTGGAAATTCAACTACACACTCTTAAAGAAGAATTATAAGGAAAATTAGAAAATATTCTGAGATAGACAGAAATGAAAACACAACAACCAAGACTAATAAGGTGCAGTGTTTGGAGGAAAACTCACAGTTATAAATTATAGGCCTGTGTCAAAAAACATGAGCACAAATCAATAACCCAATTTCACACCTTAAGAAACTAGAAAAAGAGGAGTAAGTAAAACCCAAGGTTAGAAGGAAGGAAATGAAATCTCAGCTGAGATGAATGAAACACAGAATAAAAAAAAAACAATAGAAAAAATGGGAGATGTTTGAAACAACCAACAAAATTGACCAACCATCAGCTAGACAGACACAGAAAGTTAGATGACTTGGATTATTACAACAGAATCAATGCAGGGACATCAGCACAGACTTACACCATGAACAAGTGCATGGTAATGAGTTGGACGATGAAGATGAAATGGACAAACTCACAGAAACACACAAGCTACCAAAACTGACCCCAGAAGAAAAAGAAAGCCTGAACACACCTACAATAAGTAAAGAGATTAAATCGGTAACCAAAAACAAAATGAGAGGGACACCCGGGTGGCTCAGTGGTTGAGTGCTTGCCTTCAGCTCAAGGCGTGATCCTGGAGTTCCAGTATCAAGTCCCACATTGGGCTCCCTGCATGGAGCCTGCTACTCCCTCTGCCTGTGTCTCTGCCTCTCTGTGTCTCTCATGAATAAATAAATAAAATCTTTTAATAAATAAATAAATAAATAAATAAATAAATAGGTAGCCAGACTGGAAATAAAATAGTAAAACTAGCTGCACGTACAGGTGACACCTTTTTGTATCTAAAATAAAAATCCTTAGGAATCCACAAAAAAATCAGTATGTGAATAAACCAGTTCAGCAAGGGTTTAGGACGCAAGACCAATATTCAAAAGTTCACTCTATCTCTGTGTATTAGTGATGAACTAACCCAAAATAAAATTTAAGAACAATTCCATTTAAAGAAGTGTCAGAAAGAATAAAATACTTAGGGGATCCCTGGGTGTCTCAGCAGTTTAGCATCTGCCTTCGGCCCGAGGCATGAACCTGGAGTCTCAGGATGGAGTCCCGCATCAGGCATCCTGCATGGAGCCTGCTTCTCCCTCTGCCTGTGTCTCTGTCTCTCTCTCTCTGTCTCTGTCTCTCTCTGTGTGTCTCTCATGGATAAATAAGTAAAATCTTTAAAAAAAAAAAAGAATAAAATAGTTAGCAACAAACTCAACAGGTATTCCACACTAAAAACTATAAACTGTTGAAAAATTTTAAGGCCTACATAAACAGAGAGGCAGCCTGTATTTATGTCCTGAAAGGTTGATATTGTTAAGATAGCAACTCAAATGGGTCTACACATTCAGCTCAATCACCATCAAAATACCAGCTGTCCTTTTAGTAAAATTTGTAAAGCTGATCCTAAAAATCACATGGCAATGCAAGGGAACTCAAATAATGAAAACAATAGTAAAATAAAAAGAACATGGGATGCGTGGGTGGCTCAGCAGTTTGGCACCTGTCTTCGGCCCAGGGCGTGATCCTGGAGACCAAGGATGGAGTCCCTGGATGGAGCCTGCTTCTCTCTCTCTGCCTGTGTCTCTGCCTCTCTCTCTGTATCTCTCATTAATAAATAAATAAAATCTTTTTTAGAAAATAAATAAAATAAAAAGAACAAAGTTGGAGGACCCACACTTCCCAATTTCAAAACTCACCACAAGAAATATCAGAAAGGGAGACAGAACATAAAGACTCCTAACTCTGGGAAACGAACTAGGGGTGGTGGAAGGGGAGGAGGGCAAGGGGTGGGGGTGAATGGGTGACGGGCACTGAGGGGGACACTTGACGGAATGAGCACTGGGTGTTATTCTGTATGTTGGTAAATTGAACACCAATAAAAATTAATTTATTAAAAAAAAAAACTCACCACAAAGCCACAGTGACCTAGACTGTGGTATTGACATAAGACAGATGGACTGACATATATGTCAGTGAAAAAGGACTGAGAATCCAGAACTAAAACCTGACATTGGTGATCAACTGATTTTTGACAAATGTGCCAAGAAAATTTAACAGGGAAGAAAAGATATCTGTTCAACAAACAGTGCTGGAACACCTGGATTTCCACATGCAGAGGGTGGAGGTGGGTCTCATCGTCACAGCACACAGAAAAACTAACTCCAAATGGGCCGAAGACCTAAATGTAAGAGTAAAACTAGACAACTCTTAGAAGAAAACAGGTGTCAGTTGGTGTGACCTTGGATCAGGCACTGGTTTCCAAAATAGGACACAAAACATACAAGCAACCAAAGCGGGTACATTGAAACTCATCACAACTTAAAAACTTCTGTGCATCAAGAGACACTATTGACAAAATAAATGGGAGAAGATATCTGGAAATCTTGTATCTGATAAGGACCTAGTGTCCAGAATATGTAAAGAACCCTTACAACTCAACCATAAAAAGATAAACACCACTATGTAAGAATGAGACAGAGAACCTGAATAGACATTTGTCCACAGAAGACACCCAGATGGCTGACATGTACCTGAAGGGATGCTCAGCGGCACTCCTTGCCAGGGAAATGCACACCCAGACCACAACAAGATGTCACCTCACACTCACCAATGTGGCGACAAGCAAAAAATAAATAGATGAAAATAATGAGTATTGGTGAGGACGTTAAGCACATGGATTCTTGCACACTCTTGGTGGGAGTGTGAGAGGGCAGCCAGTGTGGGAAATTGAGCACTTCCAGGGCAGACGCATGAAATCGCTGCATGACCAAGCCATCCCAAGGGAACCAAATAGAAGCATTCACTCGCACAAAATGTCCTGGCAGCGCTGTTCTTAACAGCCCAGCGTGGGACCAACCACATCGTCTGCCGGCTGGCGGAAAGGACACAGTCCACAGAGCAGGAGGTCACCAGGCTGTATGCATGAAGCACGCACGCACAGCACAGCACATGGGGGCCATGGAAGCACCACACTCGTGCGAAGGGCCCGACTTGAGGGGCCACATGGCACATGGTCCCATGTAGTGTCCCCGACCGGCAAAGCCAGGGGCACACAACCGACCTATGGTTGCCAGGGGCTGGGGGAGCACACACGCGGTGGCATACTGCTGGCATTTCATAGTCGTGAAAGCGTTCTAGAATGAGGTGGTGCTGGAGCATACAACCTTGCAACGTACTCAAAATCGCGGAATCGGGAAAGCACAGGTTTATGGTGTTTTACTCAATTCTCCTGGCCCTGCTTCCTGCTCAGCCTCCTGTTCCAAGCCTCATACACCACCAGCCAGCGCCTTCCAGAATGTTCCAGACCTCAGCGTATGGGCCCTCCTTGAGGGCTACCCGCCTACGACACTTGGGTTCACCCTGCAGGGCCTATGCCCTGGCTGTCTTGCGTGGCCAGCCCTGGTCCCCTCCCCTGCCTACCTTGGTCAGGAAGTCAGAATTCACAGGCAGCTGTGAATATTCAGCAATTCACAGCCCAAGCTGCCCCCAGAGGGCCAGGGGGTCTTGTGGGCACAGTGTCTCAGCAAAGCCCCAGAAACTCCATTACCACTTCACATATGGGACAACTGAGTCACAGGGAGGAAATTCATGAGGTTTCAGGGAGGCAGGATCAAATGGTCACTAACAGGGGGCTCAGGACACCAGGCTCTGTCCCCTCCCAGGTCTGGAGGCCAGGAGTCCTCAGTCAAGGTGTCGTGGCTGTGCTCCCTCTAAGGTTCCAGTAGGACCCCTCCACCTGGAGGGGCCCCTTGCATTTTGGGCTCGTGGCCATGTCTCCCCAGTCTCTGCCTCTGTCACCACATGGTCATCTCAAATCTCCTTCTCTTGTAAGGACACCTGTCATAGGACTCAGCGCCCGCCCGGCACCAGGGTGCTCTCACCTCGAGATCCCTGCCTGGGTCACCTCTGCAAAGACCCCATTTCTACATAGGGCCACACTCTGGGGTCCAGCAGGATAGGAATTTGGGGGGCACACATCAGCAACAATCTGACCAAGATCACCCGGCAGGGCTGAGATCGGACCCCTTCCACACCCCAGCACTGCCTGCCTTGAAGGGAGCGTTCGGACTCAGGATGCATCCACCCCACATGGGCACAGGGGGGTCCCAAGTCAGACCCAGGCTGGACACTTGACCCCAGGCCCACCTCCTCCACCCTGGACATCCCACTGCCCAGACAGTAGGCCAGAGGCTCATTTTTCTGAGCCAAATGCACAGCCCCAGCCAAAGGGGTCCTGCCTCAGCACACCCCTTGGGGGCAGACATGCACCCTTCCTGAGGCCCTAAGCAGAGCCAGCTGCTCCAAGGTCTGGGGTGTTTGTTACTGGGCATTAGCTCACTGACTGACACAGGCCTGACCCAGCTGTTGACCTCAGTCCAGCCCCCAGCCAACGTCTCCTCCAGGCCTGCTCCTGGAATGTGGTCACACCTCCTTGTCAACTGACCTGCGACGTCCAGGCGGAAGGACACCTTCTGGCCCCCGGCCTCGCAGCTGTACTCCCCGGCGTCGGCCCGCCCCGCCTGCTGCACCACCAGCCTCCTGCTGCAGCCCTGGGCCTCCACATGCACCCTGGAGCTCGCACTCAGCTTCTTCCCGTCCTTGTACCACGTCACCTCTGTCCCGGCCTGGGCCACCTCGCAGCTCAGCGTGGCGCTGCCGCCCGCCTTGGCCTGCACCTCACTGCGTGCTGGCTGCTCCTTGGCAAACACCATTGTAGGCTCTGGGGACATGGGGACACACAGCGTCAGAGGCCCCAGAGATGACATTCTCTGAGCCCTGGAGCCCGGGTACACACGCTCTGGACTCAGGGCAGCCTTGCACACCCCCCCAGGTGCAGCTGGTGGGACCCTTCTCAGGCACAGGGGAATCCAAAGCCCTAACCCCTCCTGGGCCTGCTGGGGAGCAGCCTCCGAACACCATGATGGGCAGCCAGGACACCGTCTGGGGCAGACGGGAGGTGGGGGGCTGTGGCTGAGACCCCACCAAGGGCCAGCACTGAGGCCCCAGTAGCTTCTAGAAAGAGCCAGAGCCACAGGCATCAAGAGCCCAACCTAAGCTGCTGAGGACACTTCCAGCACCTTTCGGGTCTTGTCAGTGTCACTGCCTCGTCTTCAAAAGGGAGAAAGGGGCTGCAACTTTCCTTGTCTTTTTATTTTCCGCATCCACATCTTTTCTCATCTAAATGTTAGTTCTCTGGGAAGTTTCTTCTCCCAAATCCAGAAGGAAGTACCCCTCCCAGGCATCTGGGGCTGCAGCTCACCAGAGACACGCAGCTGGAAGTCCACGGAGTCCTCGCCCACGTGGCACGAGTAGGTCCCCTCGTCCTGCCTGCTGACTGAGGCTGCCACCAGCCGGTGTCGCGTGCCCACGTCCTCCTGTGAGAAGCGCTGGCTGGAGCGGCTCAGCTCCATGCCATCCTTGTACCAGCGCACACGCACGTGGGCCTCAGAGGTCTCACATTCGAAGTGGGCCAGGCCTCCAGCCACGGCCTCCACGCAGCCGCCAGCTGTGTCCTTGTGCAGGAAGGGAGTAAGCCCTGCAAGGGCACACGGGCAGGTCAGGCAGCATGGCCTGGGAGGCCTCACCCCGGCCAGGGCCCCCTCGGAGGCAGAACCAAGGCCCCCTCGGAGGCAGGACCAGGGCCCCCTTGGAGGCAGGACCAGGGCCCTTTAGGAGGCAGAACTGGCTGGGCTACTGAGTTCTAACCCCCCCACCCCCCAGGGCTGCCCCCAACGCCCTCCACAGCCCTGCCCACAGGTCACCCACCCCTGCAGGGCTCCCACTGCTCAGACCCCCTCAAGGCTGCCCAGAGCTGGGGCATGTCCCACGATCAAGACAGGGGCAGTGGGCCCATGAGGACCCAGACACACACGCGGGAGACGTCACCTTGCACGGAGAGCTGGTAGGCGATGCGGCCCCCACTGCTGATGCATTCGTACAGGCCAGCGTCGTCTCGCACCACATCTCGCACCAGCAGGGTCCGCTGCCTAGCTGACGCCTGCACCTCGTACTTGGGGCCTGGTGGCAACACGTGGCCATCCTTCAGCCATGTCACCGCCGCTGCCTGGTCTGACAGCTCAGCCAGGAGCTGTGCCTCTTCATGCAGCTGGGCCAGCACCTCCCTCACAGTGGCCACCGGAGGCCTGGCGGTCAGTCCTGGGGCCTCTGGGGGCCACATACAGGAGGACAGAAGGTGTATAGACAGAGAGAGGAGGGGACAGAGGGAAAGGAAACAGAGAAGGAGCGGACAGGGGAAAGGGGATGGGTGGGGAGGGGACAAAGCAGGAGTGGAGGGGACAGACGGGTGGACAGATGGGTAGGGGAGGGGACACAGGGGGAGGGAGGAGAGGCAGTGGAGAGTGAACAAAAGGGAGTGTCAGGCAGAGGGGAACAGAGAGGAGCCAGAAATGCAAACTGTGGAAGGAGCCTCGGTGTCCATGGAAAGATGAATGGATAAGGAAGATGTGGTCTATGTATACAATGGAATATTCCTCAGCCATTAGAAACGACAAATACCCACCATTTCCTTCGACGTGGATGGAACTGGAGGGTATTATGCTGAGTGAAGTAAGTCAATCGGAGAAGGACAAACATATGGTCTCATTCATTTGGGGAATATAAAAAAATAGTAAAAGCGAATAAAGGGGAAAGGAGAAAAAATGAGTGGGAAATATCAGAAAGGGAGACAAAACATGGAAGACTCCTAACTCTGGGAAACGAACTAGGGGTGGTGGAAGGGGAGGAGGGCGGGGGGTGGGGGTGACTCGGTGGCGGGCACTGAGGGGGGCACTTGACGGGATGAGCACTGGGTGTTATTGTATATGTTGGCAAATTGAACACCAATAAAAAATAAATTTATAAAAAAAAAAGAGAGGAGCCAGAAAGGAAGGGACAAGATTGCAGAGTGACGGAATGAGCAGAGAGGAATGGGAGTCGGGGAGACACCGAGGCTCTGTGCCCCCTTCCACTCATACCCCAGCCTCCCCTCTGCAGCCCTGCCTCATCCAGCAGACCCCCTACCAGCCCACCTGCCCCACCCCAAGGACAGAGGCCTGGGGGTCATAGCTGGGTCGCCTACCTCGGACCTCCATGCGGATGCCGCTCTCAATGCCGTTGGCCATGAACTTGAGCTCAGCGCCCTGCAGGCTGGCGGACACGGCACGGATGGTGAGGGTGTGGCGAGTGCCATCCTGGCGGATCACATACATACTGCTGGCCTTCAGGGCCTGCCCGTCCAAGAACCACTCGCCCACCGAGGCCAAGGTGAGGTCCACGGAGAAGGTCACCTCGCTACCCTCCACTGCTGCCACTGCCTTCAGAGGTGTCTTCACGGCCAGCTGGGGGGCTGCAGGGTGAGGGCTTCAGGAAGGGGCCCGCCTCTGCCCACCTCACCTCCTCCCCTAGAGCTGGGGCCCAAGAGCTCCCTCCCCCAGGAAGCCCACAGAGCCCACCCCCAGAGTGCCCACACCTACCCAGGTGGACAGTCCCCGGGAACTCGAGGTAGGGGCTGTGGCCAAAGCTGTTCACAGCTGACACCCGGAACTGGAAGTCCCCCTCCTCAGACGTGTTGGCTATGGTCAGCTCCTGTGTGGCCACCCACTCAGCCTCGTGGCACCGGCTCCAGGTGTAGGCGCCAAGCCGCTTCTTTTCCACCACATAGCCGTCGATAGGGACAGGGCAGTCTCCGTGGGGTGGTGGGGACCAGCCGAGGGTCACAGAGCACTCCGTCCTGGCCTTTACCACGGGGGCCTCAGGGGCTTGCAGGGGCAGCTTCCTAGGGGCTAGGAAGAGCACAGCTCACCGATGTCACCAACTCGGAGCTCCCTCAACCCCTGGGTCCCAGGTCAACCCAGCAAGGTGTTACGCAACCCCCAGCCCTAATGAGGGGGCTGCTTCCAAGGTCTGGAATGGCCATGGCCCAAGGGGACAGCAATGCCAATGGAGGCTGTGGGCTCGTGACCCCTGGCTCCAGCCCTCTGGCCGTTGATTTGGTTGTGGTGGAAAGAGTGCTCTGGCTTTCGGGGAAACACAGCCCAGGTGGCCTAGGGACAAACCCCATCTGTGCATCCAAGGCTCAGGCTAGGCAGTGACCACAGCAGAGCACATTCCTCAGGTCCATGTGCTGGGGCACATTCCTTCCCCAACAAAGGGCTGGCCCAGTAGGGGCCCCTGGGGGAGGGTCCTACCTCCCAACCTACAAATTTGAGACCAAAGGGCCCAGAAAGAGGACATGGTCACCCACAATGCCCCACACCTGCCTCACCCACGCGTGTGCTTCTAGAACAACCTCTACCTTCTAACTTGGTTTGCAGAGTGGGGAATCACCAGCACTCCTACTTCGCAGTCACCTGGGGTGACCACCGTGAAGGAGGGCAGCAAACCAGGGGTGGGATGCGTTGGCCCAACCCCCAAACCCTCCCTGTGGCAGACCCCGGGGCACAGGGCTGGGTGGACAGAGGAAGGGGGGCTCTCCAGGGCCCTTACCAGACACAAAGAACTGAGTGGATGTCCGGCAGTCCCCGGCCGTGAAGGTCACCTCGCCCACGTCCTCCAGGGTGCACTTGGAGATGGTTAGCGAGTGGCACCTGCCATCCGTGGTGATGGCCACTCGGCCCCCAGCCACCACCTCCTCCTGGTTCCTCAGCCAGTGGACGGGGTCCTCAGGCCTGGCCAGCTCCACGCAGAACATGGCCGTGTCCCCCACGCGCACCGCGGTCTTCCTGGGGAGCCTCCGGACTAGGTTGCCTGCGGAAGGCAGGGCGCGGGGGCGGGGTATGGTCAGGGGGAGGGGGCGCGGGCTCCTCCTCCCGGCGCACCTCCTGCCCCCCCTTCCCTCTCCCCACCCCCAACCGCCGCCCACCTCGCACCGCCAGCTCGGCCACAGTGCGGCTGCCCTCGGCAGTCTCGCAGATGTAGACGGCGTCGTCGTCCGCCGACACGTTGCGCACGGTCAGCCGGCGCTCGGTGCCCGCCTCCTCGATGCCGTACTTGGCGCTAGCCCACAGCCGCGTCTCCTCCTTGTACCACGCGGCCTCCGTGGACGGCAGCGGCACCTCGCACTGGAACGTAGCCGACTCCTTCTCCTGCACCTCCAGGTCCTGCAGTCGCTTCTGGAAGGGCATGGTGGGCTCTGCGGGGAGAGGGGGAGCGCGTGAGGCGGGGAGGGGCGGGGAGGCGCAGGGGAGTGCCCCGGGCGCGGCGGGGTGAGGGTTAGGGCTGGAGCGGGGGCAGGGGACGGGAAGGCTGAGAGGCTGTAGGGATGGGGAGGGGGGGGGACGGGAGGGGGCAGAGGAGAGGGCACAGAACCTAGAGCCTCCCTCTTAATATAAGATGTCTGGAAGAGGAGAAACGGGCACGTAAAGCCACAAAAAGCCCAGGGACGCTGCTCCCGGGCGCAACACCCCGTGGGCCCGTGGCCCCGCCAGCCTCCCGCCCCGAGCCCCTGGGCCCGCTGAGACCGCGGGCCCAGCCCTGCTGCCCTAGCACTTCCCCCGCACAGCGTCTGCTGCCTGCAGACCCCCCAACCCTGGGGAGCGGGGCCACTTCCCCGCCCTGGGAGACTACTGCGGGTCAGAAGTGGAGGTCAGGAGCCTCGCCCACAAAACCCGATCGTGCTTCCCGTCCTCTGCCCCCGGACCCTGGGGGAGGCCCAGACCCCTACCAGGGCCCTCGACAGAAGCCCGAACAGCGGTCCAGAAGGGTGTTCAGGCTCAGCGGCCACAGCCTCTGGCCTGCCTTTGTCCCCACCCTGCCAGCGAGAGACCCCTCAGCATCCCGTGAGGGCGGAGTGCCTGGGGGGAGGGGGCGCCGAGGATAAAGCGCTTTGCTGTTCACTCCTGTGACTCGCAAACGCCAGAGCCGCCAGGACTCCGGATTCCACCGCGGATTTCCTTCTCGGTGGAAAGGAGCGGGGAAGGGGCCGCGCGGGGATAGTGCGGCCCGCGAGGGGAGCTCACCTCGCACGACCACCAGCACGGAGCTGTAGGTCTGGCCCACCAGGTTGGACGCCGTGCAGGTGTAGAGGCCCCGGTCCGCCTGCTTGCAGAAGAGGATCTTGAGCACGAAGTTCTCCTGGGCGTCCTCGTACACCACGTGTCGCCGGCCCTCCACCACCAGCTGCCCATCCTTCTTCCAGACCGTCTCTGGCTTGGGCTCACCGGTCACGTAGCAGCTAAGACGCGCGTGCTTGCCCTCGGTCACCGTACAGGTGCGCGTGCCCGTGCCGGAGCCGGGAGGCGAGGCTGGGGCGCCGTCGGCGCGCATGGCCTCGCGCCGCCGCTGCAGGTGCGCCAGGAGCGCGGCCGTGGAGGCCCCGGGCGGGCTGGCGGCGTCCGCGTCCGCGTCCACCGAGAGCGCCGCGTCCGCGCTGGCGGCGCCCAGCGGGTTCTCGGCGCGCACTGTGTAGGTGCCGCCGTCGCGGGGCCGCGCGTCCCGGATGCGCAGCGCGCTCGCCTCACCGAGGGCCTCCACGCGCACGCGGGGCTCGTCCGGCGCGCCCAAGCGCCGGCCGTCCTTGGCCCAGCTCACGGCCATGGGCGGCGAGCCGCGCACTCGGCAGCGGAAGGTGGCCTCGGCGCCCTCGCGCACGCGGATGGACGTGGGCCGCAGCAGGAAGTGGGGCGCCTGCTCGGCGCAAGCGGCCTCAGCGTCCACCTGCAGCCCGACAGCCGCGAAGGCCTCGCCGATGGCGTTGCGCGCGCGGCACACGTACTGACCGCTGTCGCCCAGCGCCAGGTCCAGGATGGTGAGCCGGTACAGGTCGCCGTCCTGGGCCAGGCGGAAGCGCGCACCCTCCTCCACCGGCAGCTGGTCCTTCTCCCAGCTCACTTGCGGCGTCGGGTTGCCCACGATCTGGCAGCTCAGTGTGGCGTCCTTGCCCACCGACACCACAAAGGCCTTGGGCCGGGTCAGGAATCGGGGGGCCCCGCTGAATGAGTGATCCATGGCAGCGGCGGGGGTGGGGGGGGGCGGCGGGAGGGACCTGCGAGTGGGTTGGCAGAAGGTCAGAGTGGGGAGGAGACCCAGGTGGTGGCCGAGTCCCGCACCTGTGCCCCACCTGGCCATTCCCCATTCAGACCTCCTGAAGGACCCGGAGGTCTCACCCCCCACCCCTCACCCCCACCCCCACCCCATACGTAGAGTCACCAGGAGGCACCATGGACCAGAAACTCAGATTTAACCCTTTCTGGGCATTCGTGGTCTGTTGCCACACCCCCCACCACAGGCTTTGCTCACAGTTGGGTACCTCTTCCTCCTGACCCCCAGCTCTAGCCCCACAGCCCAACTCGAGGTCCTATTGAGCACCATCTCCAAACATCACAACAGCAGCCTGGCTGGCCCTCTTTCTGTCCACCAATGTCCTTCCTACCTGGGTCCACACAGACCTGCCTGTGTGTGCCCCACCCCCCAGCTGCATCCAGGCACCAGTCCCCCTCCCTGACACACCGCAGCCTCCTGGATGCTGAACCTCCAATCTGCCTGTGTCTCCTGCTCCAAGAGGAGGCAGTTCTCCCACCTGGGCAGGGCGGGCCCTGGGAGGCCTGTGCTGGGCACCTGCTGCTAGCCCAGCCCCTCTCTGACTGCTTACTCCCGAGGTCACAGGATTCTCCACCCCAGGAGGCTCTCCTTTCCTCTGTGGGTCCCTGCCCTGCTTGCCCAGGCAGTGCCCATGACAGAAGTCCCCCCTGCAGCTGCCAGTGCCTCTCCTGGGAGTTCCAGGTCCCTTTAACCCCGAGCAGGGGAAGAATGGAAATCCTGCCACCGTCTGAGTGCTGAAGCCCACGAGCTGCCCACACCCCCTTCCTGCGAGCACCTGCTCCTGGTTTGGGACAGCCCACAGTCAGCGGGCAGGAAGGACAGGCACAGAGTACTCCGGAAGAATCTGGGCGGTCCAGGCTGAGGCTGGCCAGGTTGGCCGGCAGGGCCCGGTCAACCTACAGACTTTGGCTGGCTCCCTGCGGGGACAGGGTTGGCACCACACAAACCAAAGGCCTCAGGTGACTGGCCTCTGCCCATCCCGGCAGGCCCTGGCTGGCCTTCAGCACAGGTGGGTTAGGTGAGCTGGGCCTGGCCTACCCTCCACCCCACCCACCGCTGGCTTCAGTAAGAACAGCAGCCTGTTGGGCTCAGGGCTGGCCCCAAACGCCTGAGCGCCCTCCTCAATCCCGGGCTGGGCTTCCAGCACGGACTGCCCACTGGGGACGAGTGGGGTGACATCCTGTGATTCAGGGCCTAATCCCCTTAATCCCCCTCGAGGAGGTGAGTCTGCAGCAGCCTGCTGACTCACTGTGCAGTCAGCACCTCTGTCCCCTACCCCCCACTGCCTGGCCAAGTTCTGGGGCTGGGAGGACCCAGGCGAGTGGCTACCCGGGCCCCGCCTCCATGGACGCCCTCCTGGGCCTCGATGTCCCTCTGGGGAAGGGTTACTCTGACACCAGGTCTCCAGAGGCCCTGCGCTCTGAGCTCCCAGTGACCCTCCCTTGGATTGCAGTTGGCCCGGGGGTCCCCTGAGCCAGGACAGTGCACCTCACGCCCCCCACCAGCCACTGCGGGAGCAGGTATGGGAGCTAGGTGCTCTGAGCTCACAAGTGGACAGGGTCAGAGGGCCACCTCCACAGCTGTGGCCTCTGGGAGCCAGGACCAGGATGGGAGAGGGAGCTCCCATCACTGCACGTGCTTAGAGGGAGCCAGCCCAGCACTCGGCAGGTGATAGCACTCTGGCCTGCAAGGGTGGGTGGAGACCCCAAGATCCTCGAAGGCCTCAGGGCTGGTGCTGATGCCCGGCTCCCTGGCCTGGGGCCTGTGTTCCCCAGCTCAGTGCAGCAGCCCATGAGGCCTGGGGGCCCCCTCCAGGCAGGTACCCCCTCTGCTCAGTAGGGCCATGGCACCCTAGATGCTGACCAAGGACTCCAGAACCTTGGAGCGGGGGGCAGAACTCCTCCTGGGCATGAACATGCAACAGTGCTGGCAGAGTCGGGACACTCAGGAGGGGACACGGGGCCAGCACCTCAGCCCCAGCCTCCCAGGGAAGCCCCTTCCTCCCTCAGTGTGGACCCCATTCACACTCCTCACCCCTTGGAGGCCCCAATCTGCCACTAGCAGGAGCCTCCCTCCACATGGCTACATGGCGACCATGACCTCCCCAGCCCCATCTGGGGTCATGCCTCCAGAGCTTCCAAGTCCCTAGGACCAACCTGAGCCCTGCTTACAGCCTCCATCCTTGTTTTTCTAGAACTTGGCCAACCTTGGGGCCTCCTCATGGGGCCCCTGGACCATTTCCCAGATGAACCAAGCATGGGGAATTGCTGGCAGCCTCACTGCACAACCTTGACGCCTCCCTGGAGCCCCTGCTGCCCCCACCCCTGTCCCCCGCACCCCTCTTCTAGAAAAGACCTTCCCTAAACCCCTGGGCTGGCGGCTTCCCGAACTCCCGGGGAAATTCTTTCCTGGAGTCAGGTGTCAGTGCCCCTCTGGCTGTCCCCTCTGCTGAGCCAACAGGCCAAAAATAGCCCCAGCTGTCAGCGGGCATCCATCCTAGCAGGCTGGGGGCAGGGCCGGCCAGACCCCCAGGCCTCCCTCTGAGCAGGGGGCAGCGGAGGAGAAGGTGGAGGCCTGCATGGCCCCTGACCTCCCACCCTGCGTGAGGGCCCAGCTCAAGTCACCAGGGCATCAGGGGCTGGGTTCCAGGGCCCCAACCCATGGAGCTACACGGCCTGTCTGGACACCCCCCCACCAGGCCCCTCTGTACCCCAGAGTCCTGACCTTCAACTAGACAGCCCTGGGGGAGAGGGCCTAGGTCCCGCTCAGCCCCCACCCTGCCTGTAGGCCTCCTCACCTGTCTCTACGGGGAGGCTGGGAGCAGCTCCCACGTGGAGGTTGCAAACGGTGGGCAGGGGCTGCTGGGTCTCACTTCCCTCCACAGGCCCAGGACTGACACAGCTCCCACCCAGCAGCCCACTCTCTGGCCGATCCTCAGACTGGATGGGGACGAAAGGACAGGCGGAGGCTGTCAGCTGGAGAAGGCTGGGCCCGCCCCCACGGCCGGCCAGCCCAGCCCAGCTCCAAAATAGCCCGAGTGTCAGAGCCGGGATTTGGTTTCACCCCCAGCCCCAGGGAGGCAAAGGGCAGAGGCTCTGGGTGGCCAGGGGTGGGGGTGGGGGGCAGCGATGGTGTGGGTAAGGCCAGGACCCCACCTGGTGGGGAACCCTGCTCAGACTAGCATCCTGGAGTACTAGGCAGAGGGGACCCAGGATGCACCAGAGGGCACCCAGGACAATCCAGCGGGGAGAGGGGGACTTGGGACCACCCAGAGGGCACCCAGAATGTGTCAGAGGGCACCCAGGACTGTCGGGGGGGGAGAGGGGGACTTGAGGCCACCCAGAGGGCACCCAAAATGTGTCAGAGAGCACCCAGAACTGTCAGGGGGGAGAAGGGGACTTGGGACCACCCAGAGGACACCCAGAAAGTGCCAGAGGGCACCCAGGACAGTCCAAGGGGAAGGGGGGTGGGACCACCCAGAGAGGACCCAGAAAGTGCCAGAGGACGCCCAGGACTGTCCAGGGGGAGAGGGAAACCCAGAACCCCCAGAGGGCAGATGGACTCAGGCCATGCTGAGGGCACTGCCACCTGAGGGTCCCGGAGTCTGGGTGGAGGTGGCACCCAGAAGCCCTGCACACCCCAGCATCAGCCCCCATCTATCCACACCACACCATGCCCAAGGCAGCTTCTTTATCCCTGGTCCCTCTGGGCAGCACCTGGCCTGGCTGGGTGTCCCCAGCACCTGTAAATGGGGGTGAAGACCCTGAGAACCCATCCAGGGACCTCACTGGCCATGGACAAGGGCCCAGGCCCAGGGGGATGGCTGGCAGGACAATGGTGAGCACTGCTATGTCCCCAGAAAGGCTGTCCCCCTCCATTCCCTTGGTCCTGCTACAGGGACAAGCAGGGACAATACACCAGGCCCACCTGGAGGAAAGGTGGCCCTTGCCTGGTGAGGGCCTCACCAGGACCCAGAGGCCCCTGTGGATGTCCTGGGTCTCCTGGGAGGGGGCTGCCCCCGAGGCCCAGGTCTGAGACCCCCCCCCATCAAGGAGCTCATCTAGGGGTGGGGACCAGGGCAAGATACCCAGCAGGCTGCTTATATCCGCCCACCCTGGGGGCCTCTCCTGCAGTATCCACCTGCTGACACCCAGCCCAGCGGGTGGCCGGGGCCTGGGTCTAAGCACCCAAGGTGTGGGAACAAGGGTAGGCAGGATGGGGGAGGCTCTGCTGCCCAGCCTCACCCCTGCCCCCAAGCATGGGGAAACTGAGTCTGAGCCCAGACCAGAAGCCCTGGAGATGCAGAATCAGGCACCATCATGGCCACACACAGCAGGACGTTAAACACATTTATTTCTCAGGGTGCTGGCAGGTGTCATCTGGGAAGGCGATGCTTGCAGACCCTGGGATGCTGAGGTGTTTCCCAGGTACAGATGCAGCCCCTCTCAATGTGCCCCAGTGAACAGAGGGCAGCACTGGGGGACCCCCTGCTCCCTGAGGACACTGCTCCCAGTCCGGGCCCAGGCCAGGATGTCACTGCACTGACCCCCCTAACACCAGCATACGAGGGGTACTCACTCTCCTCCTCCTCTGTCCTGCGTCCCTCCACAGCTCACCCTCCTCCTTCTGTCCCCCTCCCTGTCCTGTGTTCCTCCACAGCTCATCGTCCTCCCCCTCGGTCTGTCCTGTGTCCCTCCACAGCTCACTCTCCTCCTCCTCTGTCCTTCTCCCTGTCCTGTGTCCCTCCACAGCTCACCCTCCTCCTCCTCCGTCCCCCTCCCTGTCCTGTGTCCCTCCACAGCTCACCCTCCTCCTCTGTCGCCCTGCCTGTCTTGTCCCTCCACATCTCACCCTTGTCATCCTCTGTCCCCCTCCATGTCCTCTGAATCTCATGCTCTGTGTCTCTGGGTCACTTGTCCCCACTTCCCTTGAGGACAGACATTTGGTCCTAGGAAGTGGCAGCTGCAGTTCAGCTCCCCCCCACACACACACACCGCCTGTGCCACATCGCATATCGCGTGTCACTGCTGTTGCCCCTGCCCACACAGCAGAGGGCTCCTGTGGACAGCCCTCTGCTGGTGCTCCCTGCCTCTAGTCAGATCCCCCACACTGGCTGCACTCCACAGTATTGGACGTCGGCCCTGACTAGAAGGACTAGCCTGGGCTAGTAAGCGCTCCATCTGCGGGGAGCCCCATGCTCACAGGCATCCCAGGCCTGAGCCCCTTCCTCTGGCTGTGACCCCACATGGCTCCCCCAGGAGCAGGGACCGGGCTGCAAACTCCTGGCCTGGAAGCTCTACCACGAGCTCCTGTGGTAGCTGGCCGTGCTCCTAAGGGGAACATGGTGCACTCGGTGGGGGAGGGGAACCTGCTTCACTCTCCCCGACTTGGACCATGTGTGGTGTAAATGCTCCTCTCGGGAAGGCAAGCCCGCGTCACCTTCTGGTGTTCCCTCCAGAGACATGGACAGTCCCCAGGACGGAGTGTCTGCAATTTGCAGCAGGGGGACTGTGGTTCAGGGGGCATGGTTTGCTTGTTCACACGGCTGAGGGGTCACACCTTTCTCCCTGAGTGACTGACCAATGGCCATGAGACCAGGGAGGTGTGATGACACGCCTGTGCAGACCCAGGCACAAAATGGGGACATTAGTGGGGGAAATGGTGGTTTCCAAGTTAAGTTCCGAAAGAACTGCCGCTGCTTTAAGGGCAGCGGTGGGATTGCACACATGCAGGCCTCCCATCTGGCCAGTTCCTGGTGCCCACACTACCCGCTCCCCACCATGAGAGGCTGAGCTTTCAGCCAGGAGCTGAGGGTGAGGGCCAGGGGTCAAGCAGGGGAAAGGGACCCAGAGCCAGGCAGTGAGAGGGGCTCCTGGGGAGCAAAGGGACCACAGGGACATCCTGGGCTGGCCTGGCCACAGGCAGGACCCCCAGGCTCTGCACAGTGGCTGCACTCACCCTGGTGCAGGGGAAGGAAAAGGGGAGCTGGGTGGGGAGCTGTGGGTGGGCAGGGCAGGTCTGGGAGAGGCATTGAGGGTCCCTGGGGCAGGGAGAGCTGCCAGCCCGAAGCCATGGCTGAGGCCCGGGGAGGAGACCCAAGGTGGGGGGACCCCAGCATCCGCGCTAGTGCCCTGTGCACACTCCTGGGGCAGGCCGTCTCTCTGGACCTGAGTGCAGCCACCCGCGACCACAGCCCACACTGGAGAGGTGCCAGGACATGCCGCCTCCAGGCCTGCACCCCAGTCCCCACCAGGACCACGGAAGCCCCACCACTGGGGCCAGCCCTGTCTATCCCCACTACAGGGGGGCTCAGGGGGGCTGCAAACCCCAGAGAAGGTTGCAAAAGAAGTTGTCACAGATTTACACCACATGCAAGGAATGGGGGGGCCAGCCAGCAGTCATGGGGTAAAGCCTTTGACTCCCGCAGCTCCGGAAGGCCCATGTTCCTGGGGCCCTGCCTCCTCTCACTCCACTGGGGCTTCAAGTGGACTTTCCCCAGCAGTCCTTGGAGACACAGTAAGATCCACTGGCACAAATGACCACTGCGCGGATCCAGGGAGTGCTGCGGCTAGGGAGCCATGGGGTGGGGAGCCACAACAGGAACCCCACAGGCGCACAGATTCCCAGAGTCAGGTTGCAGAGAACTCGTCCACAAGGTCCACAAGGTTACTAACGGGTGGGTCTCAGGCACACAGCACTGCTGGGAGACCCCGGGCTTTCTCCCCTCCATGTGCCTCCCCGGTTCCACGCCCACCCGAGACCAAGCGCTTGCTCCCTCCCGGGTGACTGTGCTGTTGCTGGGTGAGCTTGGTCAACAGAAGAAAATTGAACCATGGAGGAGTCTCTGATCCTCTCTCTCTTTCTCCTAAACATACTCCAAACAGCCTCACCTTTCTGTTTCCAAGACAAGAGTGAAGGAAGGAGGCCCCCAAATGTGTGTGCTATGAGGGTACAGCACCTGCTGCCAGAAATGAGGTGCATTAAGGACCCAGGACTTCATCTGTGGCCATGAGGACCAGTGGGCAGGACAGGGCTCGCCCGGAGGGAACCTCAGCTCTGGAGGGAAACTGGGGATCATCTTTGGGGAGGCTGTGCTCCAGTCAGGGGTCAGCAAAGCTTTCCAGGGAAATGCAGACCCCTCCTGAGGAAGTGCATCCCTGGTGCAGGTGCAGGCAGCGAGCTCCTGCGAGCTCCTGCTTCACCGAGGTCATCTGCACGAGGCCATATGCACGTGTCCTCAGGACTCTGGCTAGGTAGGGCCTTGGCTGAGCTGGGTCCCCTGAAAGCCAGTCTTCTGGGTGTGGTCCCAAGGGCTACCTCCAAGGTATCCAGGTGTGCAGCACGCCTTCTGGGTGTGGTCCCAAAGGTTGTCTCCAGGGTATCCAGGTGCACAGCATACCTTACTGGCTGCATCGTAAAACCTCACCTGTGCCCAAGACAAAGTGTGCCGAGGTGCAGCTTCTGCCTCCTTCCTAAGATGGGTTGGGGGCCTCAGGAGCAGGAGGAGGGCAGCTCTGCACCTGTAGGACCCTGCTGACCTTCTGTCAACCCACAAGGCTGTCCCCACTCCCAAACGGGCTGTGTGTGTTCTGAGTAGGGGGAAGACATGGGTGTTTTCTTCACTGAGAACTCAAGTGTGAACCAAACCTAGAGACCCCTTGATTCCAGGAGGACCCCAAGATTTCCTGGCCTGTGGTGCGGACCCAACAGACTCACAGGTGGGCTTGCTTTAGACCAAATGTTGACTGCTCCCTCAGGTACCCCCTGCACCACTCTGGGAGCTAAACCCACACACTGGAGAGCTGCCCCCCCCCAAATTCATACACTGCCACCAGTGCCATGGTCCTGGAGGCAGGGCCTTCAGGGGGTGATGAGGTCCTGAGGGTGAGTCCCCAGGATGGGATTTGTGCCCTCGTGAAGGGGGTGCCAGAGAGTGCCCTCACCCCTTCCGTCACAGGGCACAGTGAAAGACGTCACCTGTGACACCACCTGTGACCTGGGAATCGGGCCTCCATAGACATGGCAGCATCTCCAACACCCAGTCTCCAAAGCCCTGAGAAATGTCTCTACGAGAGTCCCATCTGCACTGTCCCATCTCAGCAGCCCCAGAGGACTGAGGGACCAACCGCTCATCGGAAGAGCCACAGCCACATGTGTGAACCCATGGCTGTCACATCTGAGTCATGAAGCATTTTGTAGTAGGCTTTTAGAGGATCACACAGCCCCAACCAGGTCGACTCAGAGGCAATCACAGAATCTTAGGGAGGGCTGTGCCTGCCCGTAGCCGAGCCTGCTGGGGAGCCAGGGCCAGGTGCTAGGCAGCTGGGCTGCCCACACGGCTCAACCTGTGGCATCTGGTCTCATCCTGGTTCCTGACACAGAGCTCCTAGCCCCCTGGGAAGGCCCCGGCAACAGCAGCACCCCACACTCTAAGCAGGCCACTCGGTAGGCTCCGGTGTGGGGGCTGGTCACCAGGAGGATGAAGCTGGACCAGAAGCCTGGAATTTCCAGCCCCACGTCCACCCTAGGGGCAGGTTCCTCATCCTTCATGCCTCCTTGATAAAGCTCCTACGGGAATTCCAGGAGCAGGGCATTCGGGGAGCTTCTGGGTTCGTGCCTCCCAGTGTGGGGAGGGAGGGGCACCCCGAGTCCACAGGGAAGGACACTCCTGTGCTCAGGGCCTCCCAGACCTCACCTGTGTGCTTGTCTACCTGACTGCTCATGAGTGCCCTGCGTCACATCCTTCATTGGGTAAGAAGCCAGTAACTGTCCATAACTGTGTCCCTAGAATCCATGAGCTGCTCCAGCACATACTGGAATCCAGGGTGGGGGCCCTGAGGACTGCCGACCTGCAGCCTGTGGGTCGGAGCACAGGTGACACGGGGATTGGCATCTGTGGTGAGATAGCCTTGTGGCCTGAGAGCCCTGATCCCATGGGGCCTGACGCCAACACCACACAGACAAGGTCAGACCTGAGTTAAATGTAGTCCCCCAATGCCCCCACCCCCACGCTGGTGTCCATGGAAAATCAGAGAATTGGTTGTTATCGGAAAACACCCCGGGTCCCATCGGTTCTGAAAGCTCGAGGGGAGTGGCAATTGTAACAAAACTTCCCTGAGGAAGTGGCCCTTGTGGAAAATGAAAGTGTGAAGATGAGTGAAGCCATCACGTCACCTGCACACCCACGGCCACACTGTCCAGCCAGTGAATGGCACTAGCTGGGCTTTCTGGTTTTCACCCTGTGACATTCTGATAAACCACCCCTTGTATGATGGATATCACAAGCGCTGAACATTTCTAAAATTTTTTTTAAAATTAGGCTCCACAATCCAACATGGGGCTTGAATTCAACGATCCTACTGATGGAAGTGCCCCAGGTGTCCCGGTAAATGCTGAACATGTTGATGAAACAGTGCTTCTGCTTCCCAAAGCACCAGCCGCCTGCAGCAGTCACCCAGTGCTAGGAGGCTCCACCTGCCCCAGGCCCTCCCATCACTGGAATCATCCCTGTGCCCCGTGGAAATACTTTTTAACCAAGACCAGGGGGAAATCACACATTTTGTAACTTATGTCCGGAGGTGTGTCGATCCTCTGATCCTCTATTTTGTTGGACGTGGTCAGTCCACACTGGGATGAAGCTGGTGTGTCTCCAGAGCAGGTCTGCCACACCTTGGGGGCCCACAGACACCCTCCCAGCTGGCAGATCCCCCCAACATATTCACAGTGCATAAGAGTGCTGTCAGCCCTGGCAACACATTAGCATCTACAGTGTCCCACATGTGCCCAGGCCACAGCCCAGAGCCATCGGATCACCACTCCTGGGGTGGGTAGGCCGGGCAGCAGGGCCCCTAGGCCTTGTCCCCGAGAACCATGGCCCCAACCTCCATGCAGAAACAAGGTACCGAGGTCCCACTTGCAGGGACTTGCTCGGCGGCAGACCAGGTATAACGGGCAGGTGAAAACCAACTCAAGAAAACACGTATAATCTCTGGACACGTCTCCTCAGGGCAGGGAGCCCACGAAGAGACCCAGATTCGGGAACATCTATGAAAACAGGTATGACAGTGAGCATGTAGTGCTGTCTGGCCATGTGCTCCAGCTTGGCTGCTCAGCAAGGCCAAGAGGACGGGCTCCCCATCAGCGATCAGCAGGTGGGGTATGCGCCAGTGCTGCTCACTCCACAGCCACGTCGGGGGTGCTAACCCCTGAAGCAGCACGGGTCCTGGGTTCCCAGCAAGCGCCCACCACATTTGGAGGCCGCACCTATCCATGGAGGCACGGCAGACACAGCACCCAGGCCCTGGCAGAGCAGTGGCTCCAATGCAGGAGAGCCAAACAAGCAGCCCAGGCTGCTGTACAGGGCACAGCGCACACCCCAAGGGCTCTCGAGCTCTGCTTGGAGGAACCCAGGCAAGGAAGGTTCTGGCCCAAGGCTGCCCTTGAAAACATCAGCCTGTCTTGAGTAAGCCAGAGAGCTTGTCAGGAAGCTTCAGTGATAAAGCTGTGGCTCAGGGCTGGATGAAGGGAAGAGAAGGAAATGGAATGGGATGGAGTGGAACCACAGAAAGCCTGGAAACCAGAACCAGCAGCTCTCCTCTGAAACACAAATGATGTCACCACTTCACACCTGTCACAGGATGATGTCCCCAGCAGCCATCCTAGAGGAGAACAAAACTCCCTGGACCACACTGAGATTTGTAGTGGCTGCCCAAGAAAAGACACCAGACACAAACTTTGGAAATGATGCCGCCACACACATGCCTTTCAGGCGTTCCTACATGCATGTACCACAGTACAGGGACAGTTAGGGCAGTGGTGGTGGCAAAACATGGTGAGCGTCAAGTAAGTCAGGGCAGGGCACCAGAAACACTGGCAGCTCCTCAGCTGTTGCCATGGAAGACACTGGTACGAGCATTCCCCAGAGACACAGAACCAACACAGGCCCATCCATGTTCACCTGGGTGAGCAGGCTGGAGGCCCAAGAGAGCCAGTGCTCCAGTGCAAGTCCAAGGACAGAGAGGGGATAGGGGACCCAGAGGAGGGCGTGGGGGGGGGGGCTAAGTTGGATGCCAGTTTGAGGACCGCAGTGAGGAGCCAGCTAGGGCAGCAGTGGCTTCCCAGGCCTGGGGTCAGGCGTTGCCCTGACGAGGCTCTCCAGCACGCCTTCTGTGCAAAGCAGAAGGGAGCCCACGCTGTGGCTCTCACCATGGGGGTCCCTGCACCCCATGGGCCCTTCGAAGGACCCAGCAGTCAGGACAGTCCTCACGGAAAATGCCATCTGCATCTTACCCACAGCCTCAGGCCTCCCCTCTGCAGCGTTGTGCCAAGAACCCAGCTGTCTGGGGTGCAGCTTGTGTTAGAGGGATTCCCACACTGCGATAAACGGCACTCCCTTCTCTGCGTTGTGTTGTTGGTTTTGGAGAACATAGCTTTTCATTAAAAGTATGTCTCCCATGTGAACATCATCTCCTGTCCTGCTCTGTGTGCCAGGTAAGGAGCCAAGTTTACTCCCTTGGTGAAATGTCATTGAGTCAAGATCCCTGAACCTGCTTTATATTGTGATTAACTTTTCCTTTATGATACAATAAAGCTGACAGCATGGAAAGATGCAATCCACGTGAGCATCTTTGTAGTGTCGTCATGACGGGCAGGAAGGCCCAGGTCTCACTGAGACCACTCAATGGGTGAGGGGCAGCCCCCTCAACAGACAGTGTTGGATGTCCACAGTGGAAGTTCTCCCTGACATTGGCCTTGGCAAAGATTTTTTAGACCTGATGCCCAAGTACAAGTGCCAAGAGCCTGTGGTAGGGAGAACCACATGGAAGCCCTAGCTTCTGTGCAGCAGGTGAAACTGTGGATAAGGTGAAGTGACAGCCTACAGATCAGGAGCACTCTCTGTAAACCACATGGCCGTAAGGGATTGTGGCCAAATGAACCCATGTGGCCCAACCGAGGCAGAAAAAGAAAGGGTCAGATTCACAGTAATTAGTCAAATGGTAGCTGCCAGGGGCAAGCGGATGAGGACAAACATCATCCTTCATGACAAGAGAGAGTCCCAGGGATCTGATGCACAGCATGGTTACAGAAGGAAAACACAAGCAGACACTTCTCCGAACTCACTGGATTATGCACTTTACATGGATGCAGTTGACACATCAATATAGATGATTTAAAAAAAAATGATATCATGGGGCACCTGGGTAGCTCAGCCTGCCTTCAGCTCAGGGCATGATCCTGGGGTCCTGGGATCGAGTTCTGCATCGGGCTCCCCGCAGGCAGCCTGCTTTTCCTCTGCCTGTGTCTCTGCCTCTCTCTGTGTGTCTCTTATGAATAAATAAGTAAAATCTTTTTTAAAAAATATTATTATGGGATCCGTGGATGGCTCAGTGGTTTGGCACCTGCCTTCGGCCCAGGGCGTGGTCCTGGAGTCCCGGGATGGAGTCCCACGTTGGGCTCTCTGCATGGAGCCTGCTTCTTCCTCTGCCTGTGTCTCTGGCCGTCTCTCTCTCTCTGTGTCTCTCATGAATGAACAAACAAAATCTTTTAAAAAAATGATATCATGAGCAATCTCATCACAATGAAATTGAGAACTAAGATGATGTGGACAAGTTTTTAGAAAACACAACCACCATTTCAATTCATGCCTACAAAAACCAGTAAACTCCAACAACTGGTCATGATATTTCCTTTAGGTTTTATTTTTTATATTTTGGCAGGGAGAGAGTGCATGGGCAGGGTTAGGGAGGGGCAGAGGGAGAGAGGATCTGAATGGACATTTTTCCAAAGAAGACATGCAGACAGTAACTGATACTCCACATCACTCAGCCTCAGGGAAATACAAGTCAGAACTACTGTGAGGTACCACCTCACACCTGTCAGAATGCCTAGGATCAGAAAGATGAGAAACAACAGGTATCGGAGAGGATGCAGGGAAAGGGGAGCCCTCATGCTCTGTTGGGGGCAATGTAAGCTGGTGCAGCCACTGTGAGAAACAGTGTGGAGCCTTCTCAGTGAAAAACAGAAATGCCATAGGATGCAACAACTCCACTTCTGAGTATCTATCTGAAGAAAATGAAAGCACTAAACTGAGAAGACCTCTGCACCCCCATGTTCAGAGCAGCAGTATCTACAGAAGCCCTGACACCGATCAGGGAATGGATAAACATATGGTATATGTACAAGGGAATAGTATTCAGCTATATAAAGAACAGAACCTTGCCATCTGCAACGTGAACAAACCTCCCAGGCATTATACAGAGTGACATGAGTCACAGACAGACATTTATTTCTTGATTACAGGATTTTACTCAGATGTGGAATCTAAAAAAAACCCAAAGAACTTAAATAAGCTTCCTTCCTCCCTCCCTCCTTCTGTCTCTGTCTCCATGTGTCTCTCTCCCCTCCCCCCCTGTATGGTATCACGTCTCATTCACAGACTTCAGCATTGGGATCAGACTCTCTTCTCCCTAGAAGGGCTGGGTGTCCATGGACAGCTTGAGCTCTGAGTTTCCATCCATGTTCTCTGCCTCTAGGAAGCCTGACCAAGGTTCACCGTGGGCTGCGTGCTGCAGCTGCATTGCCCTTACCCGCCTGTGTCCTTCCCTTCAGGACACACACCTGCCCGTACTGACCCAACTCACACCCCTCATCATCTTCTGGCTGTGTTCTCTCCCTGCATGGAGCCTGCTTCTCCCTCTGCCTGTGTCTCTGCCTCTCTCCCTCTCTGTGTCTCTCATGAATAAATAAATAAAATAATAAAATAAAATAAAATAAAATAAAATAAAATAAAATAAAATAAAATAAGTGACATGTACCAAGAACAGCTAATGGTGTCAATTCTGTTCACCACTAGATTTCCAGCACCAGCATGAGGTCTGCATTTAGAAATCTCTCCAGGGACGCCTAGGGGGCTCAGTGGTTGAGCATCTGCCTTCAGCTCAGGTCGTGATCCCAGGGTCCTGGGATCAAGTCCCACATTGGGCTACCTGCATGGAGCCTGCTTCTCCCTTTGCCGGTGTCCCTGCCTCTCTCCCTCTCTCTCTCTCTCTCTCTCTCTCTCTCTCTCTCAGAAGAAATAAAATCTTTAAAAAATAAATTAATTAAAAAAATTTGTTTAAAAAAGAAGTCTCTCTATGTGTTTGCAGAATTATGTAGACAGGGGATCCCTGGGTGGCGCAGCGGTTTGGTGCCTGCCTTTGGCCCGGGGTGTGATGCTGGAGTCTGGGGATCGAGTCCCACGTCGGGCTCTCGGCATGGAGCCTGCTTCTCCCTCTGCCTGTGTCTCTGCCTCTCTATCTCTCCGTGTCTCTCATGAATAAATAAATAAAATCTTAAAAAAAAAAAGAATTACGAGACAAGCTCACACTCATATCCTCAATTCTAAAGTTGAAAGTACAACTGACTTAAAAGAGAATTTGCCTGTCAGTGTAGGTAGAGAAATTTATAATCCTTGTTTACACAATAAACCATCATGCTCTTGAGAAATGAAAAAAAGAAAGAGAAAAAAATGTAAGGCTTCTGGTAGACACACACTTCCTCTGAAATTTATATGTGAAGGTGCAGGCCATCCAAGGCCTGAAGAGCCTTGAAAAAGAATTAGGTGGAAGAGCCCATCATGCCCAAGAGAAGGCGTGGACGGATGAGCGGGACAGAACAGGGTACCCACACACAGACCCACACACACATACCCAGCTGGCCTCTGGCACACCAAAGGAAGAGGGGCCTTTTTTTTTTTTTTTATTTAAAAAAAATTTTTTTTTAAATTTTTTATGATAGTCACACAGTGAGAGAGAGAGAGGCAGAGACATAGGCAGAGGGAGAAGCAGGCTCCATGCACCAGGAGCCCGACGTGGGATTCGATCCCGGGTCTCCAGGATCGCGCCCTGGGCCAAAGGCAAGCGCCAAACCGCTGCGCCACCCAGGGATCCCAAGAGGGGCCTTTTCAAGAGAGGGTGCTGAGGACCCACACATCCACCCAAATCTCACCCCAGATGTTTGCAAGACTCGTGCAAATCAGGGGCTCAGACACAGAACAGACACCATGCAGCTCTCAGAGAAAACACGGAAGAAAACCTTCCGAGTCTAGGACCCCAGCAAAGAGCGCCTGCACAGGGCACCCATCACAATGCATAAAAGGGAGCATGGGTATCAATACCCCGCCACTGGGCATCTACCCAACGGATTTGCAAAGATAAATGCACCCCTGTGTTTTGTGCAGCACTGTTCACAGCAGACGAGACCCGGCAGGACCTGAGGCTCTATCCAGAGATAGATACCAGGGGGATACTCGCCACCGAAGAGGAGATCCTGCCATCTGAGGCCACCAGGCCGGACCCAGAGTGTATGGTGCTAAGTGAAGTGAGTCAGTTGGAAAAAGATAAATACCTTGTGGTTTCACTCACTTGACAAAGATAAAAACATCCAAACAAAACCCAGAAGCAGACGTGTAAATACAGAGAATACACTGAAGGCTGCTGGGGGGGTGGGGAGGTCCCAACTCCCTATGATAGAACGACTAAGTCACGGGGAGGAAAGGCACAGCAGGGGGACACGGTCCATACTATTATGACAGCATCTGCGGTGACAGATGGCAGCTACACTTGTGGTAAGTCACCATGAAGTACAGAGAAGCTAAGTCACAAGCTCACACACCTGAAGCTGCCATGATGCTGTGTGTCAGCTACACCTCAACAAAAAATTCATTATATAAACAAATAAACAAATAAAAAAGAGGTGGGAAAAAATGACAGAAGGGACATCCCTACGAATCCTAGAGAAATTAACAGGGTAATAAGGGAATACGATGAGCCACTCTGTGCCCCAAAGCTGATAGCCTGGAGGACACACAAGGTGCCATCTGCCAACAACACTCAGGGAAGGAGAGGCAGGCAGTACCAATAGGGCTCAACCTACCAAAGAAACCAAGGCAATAATAAATAACCTTCCAAAACAGAAAGCACCAGGGCCAGCTGGGATCCGAGTGGATTCCACCAAACATTCCAGGAAGGAACCTAACAGCCCCCTCTAGTCTCTGTGGGAAGATAGCACATGGGGAACACCTCCCTTCTCCATGAGCAAGGCCAACAACACCCGGACACTAACACCAAAGACATTACAAGAAAAGAAGACCACAAACCAACATGTGTCTTCAACAGAGACACAGAAACAAAAACACAAAAAGGAAAAAGGAAAGACCATTGTTTTGGAGCCCGTCAAAATTTAGACCTTCTGCTCTACACAAGCCCAGGTGACAGATGGCACATCCAGCCACCCACAGGGCTGGAAATGTGCAAGCCACGGTCGACCCTTGGCACTCATGGTTTCTGGCTTGGCAAATCCGCCCATGTGTGAAGCGTGCCTATGCGCCCACAGCAGTTCTGGAGACATGCTACACCCCTGCAGACACATGCAGAACAGTGACACGATGCTACAACATGCACCCTCCATAGGGTCCCTTCCACGGTTGGTTCAGGACCGTGATCTGCACTTGGGGATTTCTGCTGGAGATGTCTCTGTGTACAAGCAGGGACCTGGGGGGCTGTCTGGTGCTCCAGAGTGCAAGGGGGCTACACTGTGCCTCACAGGGAGCATGAGCGTGCAGGAGGTGCTGCAGTTGGGCCTTGAGTCTCGCTGGGGCCTGTGGGTCCAGTGTGAATGCATCAGCAGTACCTACACATAAGCGGTCTTCAAACAAGACATACATCAGGTGAAGCCACCTATTTCCGACAGAAATGTTGAGGCCGGAGCTTGGCAGGAAGCAAAGTGCGCTTTGTGGGAATCAACACAACAGGACACTCTAGTACAGAATGCACGCACCCTTACAGGTGGGCTGCCCCAGGTCAGGAGAATCCTCAGCATCTGAGGAAGGACTGGGACAGAAACCCAGACTCCCCAGTAAAAATGAAACACAAGATCCCACTAGGAACCTGGCAAAAGTCCTGAGAAGGCATTGCAGCACGAGGGCAGACAGGCCATCAGGGAAATTCATGTCAAATCCACCACAAGATGCCTCTCACAACAGGTAAAACCAAATCCTCTGGCACCCCAAAACAGGAAACTGGATCTCTGGCATGTTTCCGATAGGAGCGCATGACACAGCAGGTGCTCCGGAAAAGTCTGCAGACCTTGTCAAGTTAACACATCAATGGCCCAGGCCGGCCTCACCTCCTCTGGGCATGTGTACACGTGAAACCTGTGCATGAACATTCACAGCCGCCGTTTCTGCAGTCGACTCAAGTGTCCTGGCCCAGGGGGTGGCTGAACAGACCCCGATGGATGGCCCCACGGAGCCAACAAGCAGGCAGAAATGAGCTCCATGCAGCCACCATGGGGACCTAGCACAGTCCTGGAGAGCTGTGCTGAGTGGCCCAGGGGAGATGTCTGGGTGGGTCCTCTCCCAAAGCGCCGCTGACAAGACAGAATGTAGAAAGAGGGCAGATGGTGGTGGACATGGAGGGGCTATAGAGGCTGGGGGGGGGCATCCTGTGACCCAACTGTCCTGGAGACACTGCCCCCGGGTGACAACCCCAGCAGGACCGTACAGGCACAGGAACAAGAGGAGGGGGTGCTCACCAGGACACTGGGTCCTGTGCGATGTTGCAGCTACTGCTGGGGACCGGCAGGGGGCGGGGGGGGCCAGAACACAGGGTGGTGGGGATCCCAGGCAGGTCCAGGCAGGGGGCCCCAGCGGTGAGCCCTGGGCCCAGTGTCCGCCAGAGCCCGGTCCCTCCCATGGGTCCACCATACCCTCTGCTCCTGTCCTCCAGGCCACCGGCCACCCAGCAGGCAGCCCTGCAAAGCCTCCCTGATGCCTCCTATAAGGAGGTGGGCCACCCCTGGCTCCTCACCCGTCAACACCCTCCCCACCCCCAGCCTGGGGATCCTGCCAGGACCGCCACATTTCCCCCAGCTCCTCCGGTGCACAACAGCCCACCTCCCTGACCCCACCTGAGCTCCGCCCAGCCAGGCCTCCTCCAGCGCCCCGCCTCCTGGACCCCCGCCCCTCCCGGCCCCCTCCCGGCCCCCTCCAAGCCCCGCCCTCCCAGCCCCACCCTCCAGGTCCCTCCAAGCCCCGCCTCCGGCCCCCCCTCCAGCCCCGCCTGCAACCACACTGCCCTATGCAGTTGGAAAGACAGTCCAGGTGTAGCATTCTGCAAGGCTCTCCCCAAGATGTACTCTCTCTCCGGGGATGCCCAGCACACCTGCCCCTCCACCCCGACCCTGTGTGTGCGTCCAGGCCCTGCTACACCCCGACTCCACACACTGCCTATCGTCCCGCTACTCCCCCACCCCACTGTGCCTGGACCCTGCACACAGCCTGCCCCATTCCAGCTTCATCACATGAAAATCCAGCCTACTTTGTAGTTACCTCATGGCTGGTGGGCACTCACCTACTGAGGGAACAGATGAGTGAATGAAAGGTAGAGCAGGACACGACATGGCAGACTCCAGAATATTCAGAATATTCCCTGTGGAATTCCCTGGAATATTATTCCAGAATAATCCCTGTGGCCAACTTTCCCCGACCAACTCCCCTTGGAGAGCTCTCCACAAAACACAATTTCTTCAGAAATTACTCACAAATATGACCACACTGGATCAACACCCCAGGAAGAAATGGAGACAGGGACGTTGGGGTGGCTGGGGTTCCCCACCATCGCTCACACACAGCCAGGCATCGGCTGGATGTCTGAAATCTAAACACCAGATCTCCAAGTGGAAGTTACAAGGGCTGCCACAGGTCAGCAAGGCCACGCTGTCCACGGGCACACCACACGGAGTGGTCACGCAGAGAGCATGGGCGGCTCCCCACGCAGCCCTGTGGGTCTGACCTCGGGCGGTGATCTGACCAGGTGAGGCTTATGTCTACAAAGGGCTCGCTCCCATTGTGGGCATCCGCGGAGACGCCCGCCAGAACAGGCAGAGGCCACCTGCTCAGAGCTCGGACATGGCAAGGGAGTCAGCCACCCAAGCCCATGTCTGCAGATTCACAGGCAGTTGGGGGCCTCCATCATTGGTGATGGGGGTTATGGTGTGGCTGCCGGGGCTGGGGCTGGAGACGGGCCAGTTTCCTGGGCAGGCTATGGGGTCATGAGTATTTACAACAGTCCAGCCAGGGTCCATCAGTCCATCTGTCCGCTCAGGGCTGCTTTCCCCGTAACAGGACACAGCGACACTAACTGTGGTCCAGCTGCCCGACAGGAGCACTGCCCTCCCCGCAAAGCTCTAGAGCAGCCTCAGCTGTGGGAGGTGGGGTGTAGACACTGTCTGGAACGGGGTGGACAGGAGCTGCCCGGTGGTGGGAAGTTCCAGGCTCTGGGGTGCACAGCTGTAAACACTTCTCAGAACCCATGAAATAGCAGCATCTATGCATTTCACCATAGGCCAATTTTACCCCTGAGGGGAAGAAAGAGGTTGATGTTGATGAAGACATTAGGCATGAGGGGGCTGAGGTCTGCCACCTGCTTGGACAGGCAACGAAAAATGAAAAAGGCTGAGGGGCCCAGAAGATGGGGGTGCTGGCCGGGGACCCAGCAGCCAACTGCCTGCAGTCAGGCAGGTGCACAGGTGCTCACTGCCAACTCTCATGCCCCCTGGGTTACGTGTACACAACAAAATGTAGAGGGAAGTCAGGGCACTCAGGTGGCTCAGCTGGTTAAGGGACTGACTCTGGCTTTCAGCTCAGGTCATGATCTGGGGGTCCTGAGACTAAGTCCCACGTCAGGCTCTGAGCCAAGTGTGAAGTCAGCTTCAGATGGTCTCTCTCCCTCTGCCCCTCCCCTCCTCCAAGCTCACCCTCTCTAAAATAAATAAATAATTTCTCAGTCTCTAAAATAAATAAGCCTTTAAAAAGCAATGTTACAAAAAAAAAAAAAGCAATGTTACTTGACAGGATGAGCACTGGGTGTTATTCTATATGTTGGCAAATTGAACACCAATAAAAACTAAATTTATTAAAAATAATAATAATAATAAACAAAAAATAAATAAAAAGAAATGTTGAGGGAAACACGTCTAAACAAGCTTCACAGTGGGGACCAGGGGCCTTGGGAGGGCCAGAGGCCTCCACCGGCCACTACCCGGACCCTCTCAGGGCACAGGGGTGGGGCATATGACAGCTTACTTCTCAGAACTCTGAGCTTCGCACGCACACACAAGCAGCTGTGAGACACAGCAAGGGGCTGAACACACACACCCGTTCTCAGAAATTGGCATTTGTGAGCACAGAAGCAGGTGTCAGTATCACGCACTGCCTGATGCCCTCGGACCCCCAGTGGCGAACACCAGTCTGCCCGCCTTCTGCCATCTGCTCCAGGCTCCCAGCTCCCCAGCCCTCCCATCCTCAGAGGCCTCTTCCCAGGGCTCTGCTGGGAGATTTCATCTGCTGAGTTCTCAGGGTGTCTGGTCTACACAAAACCAAGTCCCACCACCTTCTACCCAAAAGGAAACCAGAATTCCACACAGGCTACTTGTGGGTCACATTTTAATAGCCACCCTGTAACATCCAAGAGGACACCCCAGCACTAGAGGTTCACATTGCAGAGGACAACGGAAGTCAGTGGTCTCAAGCGGGGAGGAAAGTCACCCCCAACTGAGAAACCTTGGCCACATCTCAAACCAGCAGCAAGTAAACCAAGCAGAAGCTCCATCCTGGGCCCTGCTGTCCAGGCCCAGGGCAGCTCCAGGGCAGATGTGGAGGGCTGGCATGAGGGAAGGCAGTGCCCAGAGCCCGCCTGTTCTATTGGCCAGCCCCAGATGCAGAAGGATGCAGGCAGCCCCAGGGCGAGGCTGGACTGCCCTTGTCCTGCGTCGATGCTGGAATGACCTGCAAACCCTCAAAGCTGGTATCTTGTCCAACATCACACAGCAGAGGCTACAGCTCAGCTCAGCCCAGAAACAGATGTGCAGCAGGCTCCTCCTCACCCCCAGGCCAGGGTGGGCTTCTGCCACTCCCAGCCACAGGGAAGCCCCCACACAACGGCCCATGCAGGGCCTCCAACCCACCACGAGAAGCACGGTGGGCAGGCCATGCCTGGACCGCACCTGCACACCCGCAACACCGGCGGCCCTGGGAGGCCCACTACACCTGGGGGCCTCCAGAGCAGGGGACCGCTGTGGGCAGTGAGGGTCAGCCTGCAGAGCGTGGCCAGCAGACAGGGCCCTCCACAGCTCCCTTGGCAGCTCCAGAATCTCTGAGAGTGGCGGGCATCCGGGGCTACTTGGTGGCCATGGGCCACCAGTCCGGCACAGACACAGTTACGGCCACCTGGCTGCTCTCAGAGGTCCTGATGTGGAGAGGACCTCTGATTTTCTCTGACCGTAGCAAGGCCAGGCCCACGTCTCCCTGGCCTGCCCGGTACTTGCCAGCCACCTGCCCCGACTCCATGAGCACCGTGGTGCCAGGCGTGATGCCACTGGCAGGGAGAGGGCCTGAGAGCTGTACCGGGAAGAGGCGCTTGCGGATGACGCCCATGTGGTGGGTGCGGGCTGTCAGCTCCTGGCCGATGTAGCAGCCCTTCGTGAAGCTGACGCCATTCATGAAAGCCAGGTTGGACTCCAGGGGCAGGGCTACTCCTGGGGGCAGGTCACGGATCCCCTCGGGAACACCTGCGGAGTAGGAGGGAAGTGGCTCCCTGAGGCCTGAGGGGTCCTTCAGCCAGGGAGTGGGGGGCACCCCTCCCATGCCCCACACCCTGCAGAGCCCGCTGCCCACACACCAGCCTCCAGCACAGGTGGGGTTGTGGAGAGCTAGCACTGAACACCTGAGCCCCCGCCCAGGCCCCCCAGGGCACAGGCCCAGCACAGGGCCACCACTCCACCCCACCCCCACCCGACCATGCCCCATCCCACACCCAGACCTTGCCGGTACCGGTGCCGGTGATAGTCCCGGAGGTCTCCCAGCTGGCCCCTGGGTACCAGGGCCAGGCCCTCATCCTGGGTGAGAAGCCGCCAGCCCATGCGGGCGGTCCGAGGGTCGCGGGTGAGGATGGTGGCCCCGTTGGTCTGCTCCCACAGCGGCACAGCCCCACCAGCCTCCTCAGGGGAACTGGGCAGTATAGCCCACACACGCAGCTCCGGGTGCGGCTCCACCTTGACCTTCCGTCGGATCTTGTACAGAGCCAGGTGCCCCTGCAGCGCGCCCAGCACTGCACTGTCACACTCCAGAAGGAAGGCGGGTGCCTCGTCCAGCTCGGGGAGACTGCAGGCAGAGGCAGGAGCTCCTGAGGTCAGTGCCCAGCCATGGACCACCCGTCTGTACCGCTGTGTGCCACCCTGAGCCCCACACGCCGTGTGAGACCTCACGTCCACCGAGGCGGCCCTCCCCATCCATAGGGCTGGCAGAGCTAGTGCGGGCCCAGGGAGTAGACCACGCGGGGCAGGCCCGGGGCCATGGCACTGCGCAGTCTTCACAGACAGAGGAGCACAGACCACGGCTAGTGCAGGGTCCTTAGCGGGACGTCCAGGGCCCACACAGTACAGAGGTGGGATCCTGGCTACAGAAGTGGATTGAACACGGACCCACAGCTGAGGGGAAACCAAGGCAGGGAACTGGTAAGACCAGCCAGGTTTATGTCTGAGAAGGTCACCAGGTGCTGCCCCTGGCCCTTCCCCTAGTCCCCACCAGCAGGCGCCCCCCGGCCCCTCCCCCAGACCCCACCAGGTGCTGCTCCCCTCCCCTCCCCCCATGCCCCACCACCAGGTGTCCCTGGTCCTTCCCCCCAGGCCCCACCAGCTGGTGCCCCCAGACAAAACAGGGTTAAGTGCTGCCCTGGAAAAACCAGTCACTCTCAAAGAAAAGAGCTGCAGGGGTTTGCTTGCCTCACCCTAAGTATACATTGTGTTGTGTTCACACTCATCCCACAAACAGCAGTCATGGGTCCCAACCAATACAGGTGGACAGAGCTAAAAAAACGTCAAGGTACGTGAGCCCAAGCCAAACAACTCCCTTTGTCTGACCTCCTAAGACGACCCATTACTCAGGGTAGAAAGGAACAGCCAGGAAGGAGCAGGGGCTGAGAAGGGCGGATGTGCGCACAGGGCTGACGGGACAGCTGTCCTAACCCCGTCACAGACACCTGCGCACCCAGACACACATTCACACATATGTGGCTCATGTCCCACCCCTGAGTGTTACCCCAGACCACAGGAGGCAAGACTGTGTGTGGAACTAGGGGAAGGGTGCTTGGAGCCTCCCTGCTCCTTTTTCTGTTTCCTGTGTCTACAATTATTAAAAAAAAAAAAAAAAAAAGTTAAGAGATAAAAAAGCAGCTGCCTAGGAAGGTGGAGCTCAGGGTGTCTGTAGGGGATCAGCGCCCTGCACAGCGCCCAGTATGCTGGCATGTGCCCTGCCATAAACACAAGACTCCACTCTACCCTGGTCCAGGATCTTCACACATACACGGTCCCTTGAGGATGCGGCGGGGGGCCAGGACCGGACAAGGACAGAGGCTAGCTGGCATGCTCCAAGTCACCTAGGGGTGCACCTACTGGGTGCACAAGGGGGGCTGAGGACACAGTGGCCTGCAAGCTCCCAAGAGCCACCCCCCGAAGGCCAGGGCAGGAGTGCTGCCGAGATGCTGGTTATATGCATATATGCCAGGGGGCACCCCCTGCTGGAAACAGGGGAGCAGATGAGGGTCCCTGTCCTCAATGGGGAGAGCACCTAGCAAGGCCAGCATAGCCAGGGGCAGAACCTACAGCATCTCCTACATGGTCTGTACCCGGGGAGGGCCCACAGCCCTCGGGGAGGGTCCCGCATCATCAGGGCCACGTAGGGGTCACATGCATAGTTGGAATGAGACAGCACACAGCCTGGCCTGAAAGGATGAGCCAGCAAGTGTCACATCCGACAAACGTCTGTTGTTCAAAATACAGAAGAGCCCTGGAAACTCAATAAGAAACAAACAACCAGATTAAAAGCAGGCCAGAGACTTTAAGAGACAGCTCCCAGGGAAGACAGCAGAAGGCAAAGAAGCTGGTTTGCAGGACAGTACAGTCGGCGGCTTCTGGCAAAACCAAATGCTCTTCCGCTACAACCCAGCCGTGGAGCTTCTAGGCACTGCCCCAAAGCAGATCCCCAAATCCCGACTCGGTGGTTTACAGCAGCTTTACCACAACCGGGAATTGTGAATGCCTACAGACACCTTGGGCCGTCCACACAATGGACAGGACTCAGTGCTGAGAACAAACGGGCTTCTAAACCACAAGGAGCCGTGGGGGAACCTGAGGGGTGGGTTACTGGGTGAAAGCCACCCATCCCAGCAGGCACGCACTCTGTGATTTCAAGTGTGGGGCGTCCTGGAGAAGGCGGGGCTGTGGACACAGGAGACAGGTCCCCTCTGGGGGCAGCGGGGGAGGACTTGGGGAGGACTGCAGAGCTTTGGGGCCATGAAACCATCGTTGTGTGACCCTGCGGTCCTGGGCACACATCCTACTCCATGCCCACGGCAGGCACAGCACCAGGAGTGAACCCCATGGATGGGGGGGAGGGTGAGGGGGCTCTGGGTGATGCAGCACCAGTGCGGGTCCATCAGCTGGAACCCATGCACCCTCCTTCTGGTGGGGACGCTGACCTGAGGGCGGCTACATGCAAACAGGAGCTCTCCAATCCTTCCCCTCAATTCTACTGGAGCCAGAAGCTGCTCCAAACAGTCAAGGCCACTATAAGAGCAAAGCAGCGAAGCCACCCCTGCGACCAGGTGCCGCCCCTAGGAACACCGAACGGGGAGCCTGAGGAAGGAACGAGGTACGGACACCAGAAACTCCAGAGAGCAGCAGGCAGGGGGCGCTGGGCTCCCAGGGAGGTGGCCCTCTCCCCAGTTGCGCACCTGGGCCAGGCAAGTGGGCAGGACTGGACCCACAGGAGGAGCCAGACCCCACCGCAGGTATTGGGACCTATACATACCTCATATGGGTGTATGGCTCCTCACCTCCCCGAAGGGAGCCGACTGTGGGGCGACCCCCTGCGGCACTGCAGACCCCACACGCGGCTGAGCAGAAACAGCCACTCGCAAGGTGCTGACCTCGGAGACCAGCTGGGCGCCGCCGGGTGGGGTGCTCCGCCCGGGTGCCCCTCCCACCACCAAGCGTCCTCCCCCAGGGCCCTCCGCGCGCCCCCGGCCCTCCGCGCGCCCCCGGCCCGCCCCAGCTCTGCGGCCCGCGCTCACCCGTACAGGAGGACGTCGTAGAGCGTGCGGCCCTGCGCGGTGAGGAAGTGGGCGTAGCCTGCTCGCACCAGGGGCGGGGCCTCGCCGGCCGCAGGACCCGGAAACGGCAGTTCATTGGTCAGCAGCCCCAGGAGGAAGGGCGCGGAGTCCGGCCCGCGCACGCGCAGCAGAGCGCGCTCGGCCAGCGGGAAGCAGGCCCAGGCCGCACCACCCACAGGGTCGTCGCCCTGACAGCCCGCGCTCTGAGCCAGGCGGCGCTTTGGAGCCGCGCGCAGCCGCCAGCACCAGGCCGGGCCGCCGCGCCCCGGAACCGCGCCCCGCAGCAGCGCCGCGGCCGCCATCTTGGGGAGGAGTGGGGCGGCGTGAAGGGGCGGCCCCGCTACCGCGCGCGCGGGCGGGCGCCACAGCGCTCTCTGGCGGCGGGCGGGAGTACACGGGGGGCGGGGCTCGCGGAGCAGGACCGAGCTTCCGGCGGGCGGGGCTTTGGCGCGGAGGGGGGTGGGGCCAGAGCTGTGGGGCGGGATTGTGGGGAGGGGACGCAGAGGGCGGGGCGGGGTTTGCGCGGTGGGCGGGGCCTCCGGGAGGGGCGGGGCCTCGCGTTGTCCGTCAGCCTCCCGCGCGTGGTCCTGGCTCCTGGCCGGTCCCTGTCGTCCCGCTGGCTTTCCTGCGGCAGGGAGAGCTCCGCCACCTCGCTAAGGCGCCGTCCAGCTCATTTACGTGCCCCCGCCACCGGCTCCCGGGACTCCCGCTGCCCTCTGTCGGGGAACCTGACTCCCGAGGGCGTCCGGAGCAGGCCAGTTTCATATGTGTGGGCGCAGGTGCCGGGGCTTCGTCTGTCGTGGGGACGTGTCCGTGGCTTGGAGACCCAGGCCGCAGTTCCTGTGGGTATCGTGTGCAGGACGCCTTTCTCCCCCTGTGGATTCTCAGCTCTCACAATCCCCTTTTCTGGTGCTCTGGATGCTAGATGTGCTTGGGAGGGGGCCTCCGCTCTGCCCCCACCCACGTGGAGTCACACCCCACAGGCCGCCTCACAGCAGACGCCAGCCACAGTCCAGGGGTCGCCCCCGCTGACCCCCCAGCTACAGGCCAGAGGCTCCCACGGCCCCTCCTCGGGTCCCTGAACTTGCTGGAGCGGCTCAGATCTCAGAGAAATGTCTGACGTTACCAGCTTATTATCCAAGGCTGTGACCTGGGGCCAGCTCCGGGGCAGGTCACTCTCCCCACGTCTCCACGCGCTCACCAGCCCCAAGCTTCCCAAGCCTGTCCTCCGGGGTTTCCATGGGGCCTCATCACTGGGCATTGGTGACTGACCCCTCTCCCCTCCCAGAGATCAGGGGGCGGGACTGAAGCATCCAACCCTCTGCTCCCAGGGTTGGGTCCCCTGGCCACCCGCCCCCATCCTGAGGGGCCGCCCAAGGTCACCTCCTCCACACTCCCTCAGGGGCTCCTTACGAGCACCAGGACGCCTCCATCGCTCTCCTCACTTGGGGAAACCCCAAGGGCCTTGGGCGTTCTGTGCCAGGAGCCATGACAAAGACACACACGTGCTTCGTGGTATAAACCACATGATAAAATTTGGTTTATATATATACCACGTGGTATAAACCAACTCCCAAGGGGAGTTGCCAGGTCATACGGTAATTTTCTGACTTTCCAAGGAAAGTCCATACCATTTTCAGTGGTGTGTGCATCAATTGGGAGACACAACCCATCCCAGGTGGCTAAACCAGACATCGGTGTCTTGAAATTCTGGAGCCTGGAGTCCAGGAACGGTCAGTTTCTGCTGAGGCCTCTCTCCGTGGCGTGCAGACAGGGCCCTCTTGCCTTTACTGTGCCTTCTCCTCACCTGGTCTACCTGTCAGAGCCCCCCATAGCAACCTGGCATGCAAATGAGGCCAGAGGCCAGGCTGTGCCAGCCCCTGCCCAGTGCTCCAGGGCCATGCTCACACCCTGTGGTACCCACCCCCCTCACACTGCCTGCAAGCACAGCTCCACGTCCCTGTCTGCACTTGAGACATCTTCCCCAAATTCCATATCCGCAGCCTGCTGGGCACCCCCTAGTGTGTCCCGTCCCTCAAGCAAGAGCATGTTTGCACCAGTGGGACCCGCACAGCTCCAATGGCCCTGAAGAACAATTTTGGGACACCTCCCTCTGCACGCCTGCATCCAGGAGCTTGGGGCTCCACGTGGCACCAGGTCCCCCTGCGGCGTGGCCCCTGGGACTACCCGGGTGGTCTCCTTGGGTTCGGGTACTGAAGAGACCACTTGAAAAGGCTCTGGCTGCTGGAGCCACAGCCACCCCGAGTGGCATCCCACGGTAAGCAGTGTGGTCCTGCAACTAGCGACCCCACAGCTGTCCACCTGCGGCCATCTCCAGACTGCCCCCCCTTGCCCTGGCCACTCTCTGAGACACTGAACGCCCCCCACTGATTCATGTGGTTAGTGTGTGAAGCACCAGCATCCGGGGGCTCTGTGGCTCCCTGCCGCACCCTGGGGCACAGGTAACAGTTGCAATGCACAGGCCAGGGTCCAGGCAAGCTCCATGGGAGGGCCCATCGTGCGTGGTCCGAGCACCTTGGCAGCCTCATCCGGGGCCCTGACCTACCCGTCCCTCTGCCTCGGCACCTCTGCTGACCCGGCTCCCTTGCACCCTTCCCAACCCTTCTCACACTCATGCTGCCCAGGACCTAGGAGGTGCCAAGTCCTTCCGGACTGGCGGCACAATGACGAGTGTGGGTGTCCCAGGTCCTTGGCCCCCCTCCTGGCTGGCGCCCTGGCTGTGATCCGCCAGCCCTGGTATGCGTCCCCCCTGGCCGCTGGCTGTGCGCCCTTTCTATAGAAGGTCTTCCTCTGCCCAGCCTGGCATTCCACAGGTGACCTGGCACCTCCCTGTGCGCCCGGGGAGGATGGAGAGGAAGCCACTGGGACGACACGGGCTGGGGGTCACGTTCCTCTGGCCTCACGTCAGCCCATCCCTCAACAAGAGAGCTTTCCCACCAGCTCTGGCCAGCAGGCACCCCCAGAACCTTCCCTGACCTTCCCAGTGCCCCCCCACCCCCTGCACCGTCCATCGCAGCAGCTGCCTGCCCCAGGGCTGCTCAAGGGCTCCCCAACCCAAACAGAGCCAGTGAAGCTTTGGCTTCTGCCTCAAGTCACTGCCACGCCCAGAGCCTCAGGGCAGGTGGCTGCCCCCACCCACCCACCAGCGCTGCCCCAAGTCCCCTCCTCCGGGAGGCCCTCTGGGGTCTCCATGCCAGCCTGGCCAGCCCGCCAGTGTGTGGGCTGCGCCTTCCTGGGTGCAGCTCTGTGCCAGAGGTGGTGGAGGCGGTGGAGGCGGTGGGGCGGGGGTCTGTCCGGCAGCGGAGTCTCCCGGGCACCCATACTCCTCCACCCGGCTTGGTCTGGCAGCTGCATTGTCGCTGTGCCCCCCATCGGAGGGGCGGAGAGCCGGGAGCTGGGAAACCGGCAGGCCTAGGGGTCCCGGACTCGACTTCCCAGCTGCTGCTGGGCCAGGGGTGGTTTCCTGTTATTCTCTGCTCATGGCCTCCTCCCTTCCCAAAGGGAAGCGTCCTGGCAGCCCCTCCCCACAGCCCTCCACAGTTGCCCCAGTGCCAGCAAGTTGGCTCCAGCTGTGGAAACGGAAGACAGCCAGACAAGGCCATCCCGTCCGCTCTGGCCCCCCAGCCCAGCAAGGTCTGGGCTCTGCCTCCTCCGCGCTGCAGGGACCAGAAGATGGGGGGCAGTTAGGGGTTGGCCCTGCACCCTGGGTTCAGCCTGTATCCTCACAGCACTCCCAGGTGCGTGGGGAAACTGAGGCACTCATGGAGAGGGGCTTGTTCAAGTAGCTCAATGAGTATTGAGTGCAGGGGACCGCTCAGGTGTGTCTCCAGCTCCGGGAGTTAGGAGCCTCAAGAGCCTGGGCACCACGTCCTTTAGGGCGCCTTCAGGTGTGGGATCAGGCCATGTCAGTGTTCTGTAGGCTCTAGGCCTGGGCAGCCAGGACACCAGCCGAGACGGCATGACCACAGAGCCTAAGTCCCTGCGTGCAGAGGGCACAGAAGTCAGGGGATCGCTAGGGGTACATGTGGGCCCCCGCGTCCCTGGGGTGGGTGCTCTGTCAGCAAGCCTTGGCTGCTAGGATGTGGATTAGTGGGAGGTCTCCAGAAAATCAAAACCACTAGGGTATGTGTCGAGGGAGAGAGATTTATCTTAGGAAATGGGGTCGTGTGGAGACGGGGCTGGCGACCTGCATGATGGGCTGGGGGCCAGGGGAGCTGGGCTGTAGCCTGAGTCTGTCCCAGCAATGTGAGTTACCTTCCATGCCACCTTTTTGTTCTGCTTAGACCTTCACCTCATTGGGTCAGACCCACCCACACTGGCCCGGCATCTACTTTACTTGGTCTGCAGATTTTTTTTTTTTTAAGATTATTTATTTATTCATGAGAGACACACAGAGAGAGAGACAGAGACACAGGCAGAGGGAGAAGCAGGCTCCATGCAGGGAGCCCGATGTGGGACTTGATTCTGGTCTCCAGGATCATGCTCTGGGCTGAAGGTGGCACTAAACCCCTGCGCCACCCGAGCTGCCCGGTCTGCAGATTTAATCCCCAGACTGAGCAGGGACCTCAGGCTTTACTCGGCAGACCATCACCTGATTGGATGAGGCCCACCTCCACTGGCAAAAGCAATCTGCTTGACCAAAGTGTGCTATCAGTGTCAATGTCATCTGAAAACACACCTTCATGTGACATCTAAGCTGGCGTAGGCACAAGTCACTGGGCACGGATACCTAGCCTACCCACATCTGCCTTCTGTATCCAGGGACTCACAGCAAAACGGTTTCCCCAGCAGCCCCCTGGCAGGTCCTCCTCCTGTTGACCCCAACTGCCTCAAATTGCATGTAAACCAATTAAGAGTGGGGTGAGGGAGGGGATTGGGGTACAGAAACCAGATAGGCTGCACCCTAGAGGCAATTCACAAGGGGGTGTCAGGACACTGGTTTGAGGAGGGTAAGTGAAAACAAAGTCCCTGGGAGCAGGCCAGGGGTGAGGGTGAGGGCGTGGGTGAGGGGGGCGTGGGTGAGGGGATGGGGTCCCTCATCTATGGGAGGGGGGGTAGTAGGTGACCAAGCAGGCTGCAGCATGGGTGAGGGGACAGGGTCCTTCGTCCATGGGGGATGCAGGTGACCCAGGCTGGCAGGGCCCATGTGATGGTGGTGGTCTCTGAGACCCCACCGTCAGATTTCCTATCCCACATGTGCCCTTCACTGTAACATGGACCCTCCCACAATGAGTCCGGTTGGCTCCTGGATCCCGCAGGCCTGTGGCCACTGTGGAAACAGTGTGACATCCAGGCTGGGGACCAGAGTCACCGGCCTGAGTCACGCTGAGAGGCCCCACCGCAGAGACCTGGACTCCCGGGACAACACCACCAGTAGCACACCTCAAGTACAGATGCATAGGCCTCCACCATATCCTGGGCTGGACGCCCCTGGGGACCCAGCGTCACTCGGTGTCACGGGCAGGCTGACACTGGGCCGGGGACACTGACAAGGGTTTGCCGGCCAGGAGGGCTTGTCCCAGCCTGCTCGGGGCCTGAGTGGTTTTGGAGGATGCTGGGTCCCCTAAGTCGAGTTGGAGGGGGCTCCTTGCTGGCAGCAGCTGACCCTCCCCTCAGGGAGTAATGAACCCCTCAGGTTCAGTAATGCTGTGCCCTGAGTGCCCGCCACCCGCCTGTGTTCTTTGTTCTCACCATCTGCGGGTTCGGCCATGACCCCCTGGCCTGCTGCCTGGCACTGAAGGGCACCCACGTGGCTTGAGCCTTGCTTCTCCCAGCAAGGCTGGAGCTGAGCCATGCATCCCTAGGGGGCAGTGGTACACACAAGCGCATGTACACACACCCGCACACATCACACATGCATACACACAGGCATGCACACTCACCTACATGTCCACACCACACTATATACACAACATAGGTGTGCATGTCCACATGCACCCACGGAGGCAGCTGTAAACAAAAGTTAGTTTTATTTTGCTTCCTTTGTCCTGGGGACTGTGTTTGAATTAGGGAGGGGCTGGGGGCAGAGAAGGGGCACAGAGGACCCCAGAACCCCTTCCCCAGGATGGCCTCCACCCAAGCCCCAACCACCACCTGCAGAAGGTGAGCCCACAGGTTTGTAGGACTTCAGTGTGTTCAGAGGAAGGGGCCACAGCACAGTACAAGAAGCCCCAGCAGCTGTGGTCTGTCTTATGGCGTCACCACTGTCCGGCAGGGAGCTGAGAGCATGCTCCCTTCCGAGGGAGGACCAGGGCCCAGCAGGGGCCAGGCCCATCCCAACCTTGGTTTCCCCTTCTGCTCAAAAAAGACCTAGGATTGCTTTCAGCCCTGCAGGAAACAGGAGGGGCGCAGGGGGGGAGGGAGCCCCATTGGTGCCACAGGGAGTAGGGACCTAGCACGGTGCCCCCAGTGCCCCCATCCCCCCCAGGTGCCCCTGGGTGACGCAGGTGGGCTGCTGCAGAGGAGAGGGTGAAGCCCCTGCCCGCTCAGCGGGGTCCCTCCTACTAGGGCAGCCAGCCAGGGGGCCAGGAGCGGCTAGGAGGGGGTGGGAGGAGTGTACCCCAACCACAGTCCCCTCCACCCTTCCGGGTTGGGGATCAGAGCTGGGGACCCTCGCAGGGTCCTCGTCCTACCCTGGACACAGGGGGGCTCGGGGAGGGGCCGGCAGGGACATGGAGCAGACAGCGTGTGCCCCCCTCCCGCCTCCCGAGAGTGAGGGTCCCCGCGGAGGTGGGGAGGAGAAGGAAGAAGACAGACGATACCCTGCGCCGCGCCGTGTCCGCTGCCCGCCCCGCCCCGCCCCGCCCCGCAGCCCCCGCGCCCCGTGAGGCGCCCGTCAGATCCACACCGTGGTCTTGCCCTCCCTACTGCTGGCACTGCCCTTCTCTGAGCCGGCCCGGGGCTTCCCGCCCGGCCCGGCCTGCCCGCCGCCCGCGCCCGTGCCCCCCGACGCGGCGCTGCCCGAGCCCGAGGCCGGGGCGCTGGGCCGCGTGGGGCCGCGGGCGGCAGCGAGGAGGCCGGGGCCCGGCGGGCTGTCGCGTTCCCCCAGCGCGCGGCCGTCCCGCAGCGCCCGCAGCGCCAGGCTGGCCATGTCAGGCTCGTGGGGGCGCGCGCGCTCGGCCGCGCGCACCACCAGGCTGTAGTCGGGCGGGCAGGCCAGGCCGGGGGGCGGCGGGCAGGGCGGCGGGCGGGGCGCGGGCCCCGGGGCGGCGGGCGCGGGGCGGCGGGCGCGCACGGCGTCCTGCGCGCTGCCCAGGCCCAGGTGCGCCATCTCGCACAGGTTGAGCAGCAGGCAGAGGCAGCTGACCACGTACATGACCAGCAGGAACACGGTCTTCTCCGTGGGCCGCGACACGAAGCAGTCCACCACGTGCGGGCAGGGCCGGCGGCCGCAGGCGAAGAACGGCCGCACCTCGAAGCCGTACAGCAGGTACTGGCCCACCAGGAAGGCCACCTCGAAGGCGGCCCGCGCCACCAACTGGGCCACGTACACGCGCATCAGGCCCTCGCGCTGGATGCGCCTCCGCCCGTCGTGCTGCCCGGCTGGGCCCGCCACCCCCGCCGCCTTGTCCAGGCCCGCGCTCTTGGCCGCCAACGCGTCCTCGGCTTCCGCGTCGTCGTCGCCCGGGCCGTCGGCCGCCCCCGACTCCTCCTCGTCGTCGCCCAGGCCCAGCATGGGCTCCTCCTCGCTCAGGCCGGCGGGCTCGGGCCACCCGGGGTGCGGCGGGGGTGGAAGCGGCAGGGGCGCGCGGGGCGGCCGGCGGCCGGGGGCCCCCGGGGGCGGGCGGCGTCGGGGCGCGCGGCGGCGCTCCTCCTCCGAGGCGCGGGCCAGGCGGTGCACCGCGTAGCCCAGGTACATAACGGACGGCGTGGAGATCACCACGATCTGGAAGACCCAGAAGCGCACGTGCGACAGGGGCGCGAAGGCGTCGTAGCAGACGTTGTCGCAGCCTGGCTGCCGCGTGTTGCACGTGAATTTGGTCTGCTCGTCCGAGTAGATGGACTCCCCGCCCACGGCTGTGAGCACGATGCGGAACACCACCAGCACGGTGAGCCACACCTTGCCCACGAACGTCGAGTGGTTGTGGATCTCCTCCAGCAGCCGCGTCAGGAAGCTCCAGCTCATGTTGGTCATAGGGGCGGGGGCGCGGGACCTGCAGGGGCGGCAGGGGGAGCTCAGCCTGGGGCGGGGCGGGTCAGAGGGTGGGGTGGGGTGGGCGGGTGGTGAACCAGCGGATCTAAGGGGCACTCCCGGGGCGCGGAGGGGGTGGGACAAGACCAGCGGGGAGCGGAGGGGGAGCTCAACCGGGGCAGGGGACGGGACCAGCTGCCGAAGGGGCACCCGGGGTGGGGAGGGGAGAAAGGACCAGCGGACTCAAGGAGCACTCCTGGGTGGGGTGGGGAGGTTAGGACCAGAGGACCGGAGGAGCACTCCTGGAGCAGGAGTCATGGAGCACTGGGGGGGCGGGGCGCATCTCAGCGCCTGGAGCCAGGGACCCTGCCTGAGGAAGGGGGGTGTCTTGCCACCCTCCAGGAGCTCCATGCCCACCCTGGGTCCTGACCTCGCCCTGAGGAGGGATACCCCTGCCTCACCCCAAGACCCCTCCCACATCCCAGCGGCCTGCAGCTGCTCCAGCACCCTGTCTACCCTCCCACCAAAGCCTGGCCCCTGGCAAACTGTGCCCCACCCCCAGCTCTGGGGACCCAGCCCAGACCCTGAGAGCCCATGGGAGACCAAGGCCAGCCCCCTCAGGCAGTGTGCAGGTCAGTGGAAAGTGTCTCATGCAGCCCGGTCCCCACCATCCAGCCCCCAACCCAGCCCCTTCCAACCCCAGGCCCCCTAGCAGCACGCCGTGCCCCGCTTTCCACTCCACAACTGCGTGGGGCCTTGGCTTCCTCCCTCTGCACGAAGGACCCCCCACCTTCATGCCTCCCTGAAGGCACCTGCGGGGTCCCCACGCTGCTGCCCAAGCCTTGGGGCTGCTTCCCCTCCTGTCCCAACACCACCACCCTGTCCACCCTATGGCCGCATAGCAGGACATCCCCACTGGGAAGCCAAGGGAGGCCCGACATCCGTCCAGGACAGGGACTGGTCCAGCAAGACACAGGGACCTTAGGGCATCTGTGACCCTTGGAGACAGCCACAGGGCCACCCGCCACGTCCCAGATGGGAGGCCCTTGTGGATGAGCTGCCCTGGAGACAGACGCTGCTGTTCATCTTTCTCTGCCTCCAGGAAGGGGACAGGGGCGTCAGCCTCCCAACGCCCACCCTCCCAACTTGGTGACCAAGGCCAGTACCTGCGTCGGGGGGAGTTTGGGGACAGGAGACCCCTGACGTCGGGTGCGTCTGCCCCCTCCCTCTGCGTGGGAGGCAGCGTGGGCAGGTGTGGAATGGAGCTGCAGAGGCAGCAGGGGCTGGGGGAAGCTCGGCTTTATGCAGCTGGAGCCTCTCCCCTTGGGTGGGGGCAGGAAGAGGGGGCAGCTGGGGTTCCTGGGGAAATGACCCTTCTTCCTCACATCTGTGTGCAGTGCCCCTCAGAGCCACACATGCACAAGCCCTTCTCAGATGCATACATGCGTATGGTTGCACATGTGAACCCCCACCTGCATGCTCATGTGTGCACACGCTCACAATCAGATGCGCAGATGTCTATTTGGGTATTTGGGTGCACACGGGACACACATGCTCCTGTCTGCACACATTTACAAGCAAATGCACTGGCACATGTGCAAGCTCTCGGACACACGTGTGCACACTTACACCCTGGTGCACAGGTGCACACCCCCGGGGAACACAGACACACATGCACCGCCCCGCCCACACAGGGCTGCGCACCCAGAGCCCCAACTCCCTCCCTGGAGTGACTCTGACCCCCTGCACCCCCAGACTGGCTGCTCTTCCTTCCGGGGTTCTAAGCACAGGTCTCCCGCGACCTGTGCCTGCCCCAACCTGACAGCCCCACCTCCGCAGAAACCCAGAAAAGGGGGAGGCATGGGGGGAGGGGGGCCCCCACCTCTTCTCTTCCTCCCAGGACTGGGGCCCCAGGAGGAGCAGAGAGGAAGAGTCGTTGGTGTGTGCTCTAGGCGTGCATGGTAGCCTTGCTGTAGGCCCACCAGTCCCCGGGGTTCCCTGTCCCCACAGGCCCCTGGCCAGCTCCAGGTGTGCGCTGTGCAGCCCGTTCCGAGGTGTGAGGGTCAGAGCCCTGTAGGTGACACAGCCCATCAGGTCTGGCCCTGCAGGCCCCTCAGTCTGGGGGCGGGGGGGGGGAGGGTGCCATCTGGGGAGCAGGAGGCTCTCCCCGAGGTCTCCCAGCACAGTGGGGACTCAAGTTGCCTTTGGGTGGGGGGCAGAGGCTCACAGGTGGCAGCACCACTACTCTTCAGACGAGGGTCAGTGCCCAGTGTGTGCAGGGCCTGGGTCGCACCTGCCTGACGCCATCGCTGCAGTAGCCAGGAGGCTGCACTGACTGGCTGTGCCTGGAGGAGCCCAGGCCTGGCATCAGGACCACGCAGGATGGGGGTCTAGATCCAGGCTTCCGCCGCCCCCCACCCCATGCCTCATGACACACGCGGGTGCTGGCAGGAAGGGGACCCCAGCCCTTAGCCGCCCCCTGTGACCTGGACCGCCCTCTGCCCGGCTCCCCGCACCCCGGAGGCACACTGCCAACTCCCGCTCCCAGGGCTCCCAAGAGTCACAGCCAAGCACCAGCCACCCAGGTAAGCGACCCCAGGTCGAGCCCACGGCTGCAGGGCCTGTGCTCTGCCCCGGCAGGTACACGTACACACACACACACACACACACACACACACACACACACACACACGCGCTCCTGCCCTCCTGGACATGCCCACATGCACTCCTGCCCAGGTCCTCGCCCTGCTCACACCTTGCACATGCCCTACCCCGCACACACTCGTGCCAGTCAACATCCTGCATTCCGTGCCCTGGCTCACACCCTGCACGCTGCCCCCACACCCACCCCTCCACGCGGCACACGTCCCGCCCGCGGCCACGCCCCCATGTGTCCAGGCCCGCCCACACTCCATGCCCCGCCCCTCCTGCCAGGGGGCGGGGACCGCAGCGCTGCCCTCACCGGCCTGGGGCGGGGGAGGGGAGGGTTTCTCACTACTGGACCCGTTGGGGGAGGGGCGGGGAGTCGTGAGTTAGCGTGGGACACCTAGGTCTGCCCCCGTGTTCAGCTGCCCACGACACGATGACTCCCCGGGGACTGACACGGGGACGTGTGTGTAGGGAGGTTTGTACACACGCCTAGTCCCTTGCCTGGTAGCTCACAGGGTGGCAGCAATGGACACACGCACCATGGTCCTCCTCGGCGAAGAGCCCTGCATTTGTGGACATGTGGTGGGTGTCAGACATGTGCCAGAGCATGTGCCTGTGCCCGAGATCGAGGAAGTGGAACGGCACACACACGCAGACATGGGCTCTCATGCACACCCGGGCGGACATACACTCATGCACCTGTGTGCAGACACGCAGGCTCTCATGGACTCGTGGATCGACATGGGTTCTCATGCACACGTGTGCCGACACAGGCTCTCAGGCACATGGGCTCTCGTGCACATGTGTGCGGGCACACAGGCTTTCATGCGCACATGCGCACACGTGTGCCCACACACATGCACCCACACAGGCAAGCACATGCACACATCCATGCATGCACGTACACACGTCCTTACACTGCGAGGGTCGCGTCTCTGGATAGCAGGAGTAAGGAGTGGTGCAGCCTGGGTTCTGGAGTCCCCCCAGGCATAAAGTAGAGGTGAGTGGATTCTGATAGAAACTATTATGTGGATGAAAGTAGAAGGAAAGGGAATTCCAAAGTTTCTGCAGCCCCCTCCCCTAGCTCCCGTCCTGAGGGCCAGCACACCAGGAGGGACAATGCAAGCTGGCACAAATCCCCACCCAAGTGAGAAGCCGGCTTGGGGACCAGGTCAGGTTGCCCCTGTGCAGAGACAGTCATCAGGGCACCGGGGTCAGCAGGGGCCAAGTGGTGAGAGATTCTCCCACAAGTACCTGACTTTCCCGGGGACTGGGGTGTCAACATGGACAAAGTGAGGAAACAGAGCACCCGAGGCCCACAGGCACTCTCTGGGGATGACTCGATGCCCCCTGAGACCCTGGCACCCCAGAGTAGCTGTGAGGATGAATGCTCTGTGCCCTGCTGGACTCCACAACGGGAGGGCCAGGGGACAGTGTGAGAAGGCAGGGACCTGCCCCCAGGGGCGCTGGGGTACCGCCTGGCCCCCTGCTACCAGATAGGTTCTGGGAGGAGGCTGCAGGCAGGGGACCAGGCCTGGCTGCCAGAGGACCCTGACCTGGAGGAGGGGGATGCGGGGGAGCCGACCTGAGGCCCAGGGTGGGGGCACACAGGGGGAGGAGGGTCTGTTTAGATGGCATGTCACCCAGAGCTGGGTCAGGGGTGGGGTTGTGGTGGTGATGGTGGGGTGGTAGTGTCACTTCAGGGATGCGGGAGGGGCCATTGTGGGGCTGGGGGCCAGCGGGTCACCCGGGGGGGGGGGTAGGGGGTGGGTTCAGGCAGAACCAGGCCACCCCTATGCACCCCCCCACCTCAGTGGCCTCCGTGGAGGAGGAAGCTCTTTGCACCCCTGAACCTGAACAAGCCTGGGAGGGCAGGGGGGCACATGGGGGGCTGAAACTGGGCCTGCCCAGCTGCTTCCTTCCCATCCCAGCCCTGCTTCCTCCCAGGAGCCCCTCCAGGCAGGGAGGGGCTTCCTCCCTGTGAGGCGGGGCTGTGGGCAGGGCCCCCAGAACCCAGAACGCTCAGCCCACCCAGAAGGCTTCCGCTCCCCCTAGAATGCTTGCCCCCAGAGAACGCTCAGCTCCTCTGCAGTGTCCCCCCACCCCCCAGAGCCAGGTTCCTCCCCTTTCTAACTCATAAGCACCCTGAGGTCAGCTTGGCCTGGCCTCAGGACTCACCCACGGACCCCCTTGTCTGCTAGGGGTTGCTCCTTGGGGTTCCCCTCTGGGTCTCTGCCCCTGGACCCCCATCCTGGCCGCCCCAGTCAGGTTCCACCTGCACCATCCAATCCCACGGTGTGGACTCCAGGCTGCTTGGGGGGGAGGGGCAGGGAATGCACATCCACCCACCCCTGCAGCAGCCAGCACTCAGCGTGCTGAGGACCAGCCCCCAGGCTTCCGGCCCTCACAGCCTCCCTCCCTCCCCCTCCACACCCCCCCACTCCCCCACCAGCCTCCCCTCTGGCAGCCTCACTCCCCCTCCACACCCCTAGGCGCCCCCCTCTGCAGACTCCCTCCCCTTCCATATCCCCAGGCTCCCTGTCCCCTCTTCAGCCTCCCTCCTTCACCCCCCCTTCGCCTTACCTCTACAGCCTCCCTCCTCCTCCACACCCCCAGGCTCCCCTTCCCCTCTACAGCTCCCACTAGGCTCCCCTTTCATGCCCCCTCCTGCTCCTGGCTCATCTGCAGGTCCTGCCCAAGGGGTTCACAGGTCCCCATCCTCAAGGTTCTTGGGCTGGCCTGGTGCATGTGCAGACTGTGGCACTGACACACGGGGCAGGCATGCATGCACACTCCCCTACTCCCCTATTGAGCCCCTTCCCCCAGGCCCTTGGTGTGTTCCACCCCTACCACACCTGTGCTCAGCAGAGGCAGATGCACCTGGGAAGCTGGCTGGACGAGTACCCGCCAAGGACCCAGGGTTCCCTCTCTGTCCACTCCCACTGCAACCCTGATGTGAGGGTGGTCCTCCCACGGGGAGCCCTGGGGCCCCGGGTGTGGGGGAGGGCTGGGACCTGGGAGAGCACCCTGTGGGGCCCTCCAGCCCTGCCCAGGCCCTGCTGGCAAGGCCTGGAGGCTGCATCCACCCCCCTTCTAGCAGGAAGGGGACACCCCACCGGACTCCGCACATCCTCGGCACCCGCTCCAGCCCACCTGGTACAGATCCCCTGCCCCACAGCAGAGCCTGGCCATCCGCCCTTTCCCCATTCCTGCCTGGGTTGCCCAGACAACTCACTCACGACATCTGGCACACTGGGGGCCGCTCCTGGGGAACAGGCTCAGGTCTGCTCTCGGTGACCCTAGGGCCCAGACCTGAGGAACTTGAGTCTACCAGGCGCCTGGAAGGAACCTCAGGCCGGGTCAGAAGCAGGGTGTGGGGCCGGCAGGTGTGCCCACCCCAGTTCCTCCGCCCATGTGTACAGGGAAGCCTCCGCAGCCTCCTACCAGGCCCGATGGGTCTGAAGTCCAGCCTCTGGACATGCTGCAGCTGCCTGGCCAGCAGGAGCTGGCTGGACAACGCAGCCTGAGAAGTCCCAGCTGCCGGGGAAGGTCCCAGGCGCATCCCCTCCCTTCCTGCTCACCAGCTGGCCTGAGTAGGGCCCCCTCCCCCATCATCACACTTTGTCCCCCCACATCAGGGAGGGGGGCCTTGGTCTGGCCACGCTAAGTACCTGTGGTCCCCTTGGGGCAGCCACTGCAGGAGGGGGATGCCTGGGCCAAGACCCTGTGCCCACAGAGAGGTCGCATGACGCTCATCTCCAAGTCGATGCCCACACCTGGTCCCCTGGACAGGGCCCTACCTTCTCCAGGACAGGAAGTGGGAGTCCCTGAGCCCTTCCACCTGCCAGCCGGCTGGACACTGGCCCTTCAGGGTGTATGCCTGGCTGAGTCCTGGGCCTGACCCAGGGCCACCTCTCACCACCAAGCACAATGCGGGGGGAGGGCCTTCAAGGGCTCCATTGTTCCCCCCAAGGCCTAGGGTGTGAATTCTCGATTGTCCCGGGCTGGACAGGGCCCAGAGAAGGGGCGTCCCCTACGGCCCCCTCCCTCCCCTTCCCTCATGTCAGGCTGGCCCCGCCTCACCTGCCTCAGGCCTGGGCATGGGGCGGCCCAGGAACCCTCGCATCCAGGCCAGGCTCCCACCTACCCTCCTGGTGCATCTGCACTTTGGGACAGGGTCCACCCTCCCCGTCTGGCTTCTGCCTGGGTCCCAAGAGCACAGCCCAGGCGTAGCACATCTCCCGCCCTCCACAGCACCCTGGCTCCAGGTATCTCCCTGGACCCCTGAGTCCCATGTCCCCCCTGGAGCCCAGCACTGGACTGGGATGGGCCGCAGGACGCAGGGTTCGGCCTCCCTCCTGGGGCAGCAGTGCTGTCCCTCAGCCACCACAGCTCAGCTCAGGGACCCTGAGGACAAAGGGCTCAGGCAGGGCGAGCTCCGTGCCCTCCCCACAGCCTAAGGGCACCTCCACAGGGCAGCAGGAGAGGCCAGCAGACCCGTCTGCTCCTGCCAGGGCCCCATACCCACTGGGGCCTCGGGCAAGAAGCAGCCCAGCTGCAGGGGATGTACCCAACACCTGATGGGGGGGCAGCTGCTGGGGCACAGGAAGTCGGGCTGGCAGCCCAGAGCAGCAGGTGCTGCGCAGCACATGCGGCTGGTCAGGGATGGGCTGCCAGGAGTGGGGGTGCACGTGTACAGCCCGTCCCCAAATCCCCGCCCAAAGGGCAATCCACGGGCTCACAGACACCGTAACCCAGCAGTTTTTTATTGGAGGCCACCCCAGCTCCCAGGAGATGGGGAGAGGCCAGGGTCCACCAGCCGTGGCAGCCTGAGCAGGAGAGGCGAGCAGCACCCCCACCAGGGAGGACACCACTGGCATTTCTTCTCAGGAGCAGCTGGTTCTCTGAGCCTTCTTGATTTCCTGCCACGGAGAGGAGGAGGGTTGGGGTCAGGGTCGGCTGACAGGCCACGTAGCCTCTACCAGCCCTCGGGCCCGTAAGCACAACAGGCCTAAGTGCCCCCTGAGAGCCCACCTCTGATAGCGCCTCCTCCAGGGCCCGATAAGCCTTCTCCAGATTGTCGTTGATGATGACCAGGTCAAACAGGCCCTGCTCCTTGCCTGTGGGGTGTGTATGGGGGGGAAGGACACAGGATGGCATGGGCCCTCCTCCCCAGGGACTCCCGTGCTGCATGAGGAGCCTGGGGGGGGGGGGACGCTGGTGCCCACACTCACTGCTCTCCATGTCCACCTGGGCGGCAGCCAGCCGCTTGGCCAGGCTCTCCTCTGTCTCTGTGTTGCGCTGGCGCAGCCGCTGCTCCTGAAACATGTGGGAGGGTCAGAGCCTCTGTGGTCACCTGCTGCTCCCGCTCCTGCCCTGGGGCTCCAGCCTCACCCCACCCCCACCAGGACATCCAGTGAGGGTGGCTGCACGAAGACGTAGATGGGCCGCAGATCAGTCTTCTTAATGTTACGCACGCCTTGCAGGTCCACGTCTAGCACGCATATGCGGTTCATGGCCTGCACGGCCCGCACGGCTGCTTTGCTGCAGGAATAGACAGACAGGGATGGCTCAGGGGGCTTCCTGTGGCCTCGAAGAGCCTGAGCAGAACCATCGCTGCCCATGCCCTGGGCGTGGACCTGGCCGGGGCGAGCATGGGAACCTACCCGGATCCCAGCACCTCCTCCAGCTCTCTGGAAGCACCTGTGTGCTGGGCCCTCTGTGGGGCTGAGGGTGCCTGTGGGACAAGGCACAGGGTCCTGGCTGTCACCACACAGCCCAAGGCCCCAGGGACTCCCTCTGGGGGCCCACCAGCATTCCCAGCTGTGCCTAGGGTGTAGCGAGATGGGTCTTGCAGGGGCTCAGGGACAGGCTGCACATGGAGGCCTGCCTGCTTGCCCCTGACGTGGCTCTGGGCCTGGAGCTCTAGGCATCCCAGCCAGATGGGAGGTGCTAGCAAAGACCCTACTGTGGGTTATGAGGAGGGAAGGGGAGCCCAGCATAGCCCAGGCCCCTAGGGGACCCAGATGCCTGGAGTCCCCGCTGCGCACGGGTCTGGGGGGGCCCTTGGCTTCCAGGGGCTTGGCCAGGTGGATGGAGGCGGCCTGGAGAGCCCCAGTGCTGTCCCATCCTGAGTGCTGGCGGGGTGGGTACTGACCCCAACTGCCCCAAGAACCCACAGAGCACCCCCTGCCTAGGTCCAGCCAAAGGGAGAGCCCCTGGGAGGGAGAGGACACCGGCAGTGGCCCACCTGGTCCCATACAGGTTCCCCGAGAACTCGGCGTGCTCGATGAAGTCGCCTGCAGCGATGTCCCGCTGCATCACCTCCCTGGTGACGAAGTAGTAATCTGCAGGGAAGGGCCCACTGAGCCACAGCGGCTGAGCCCCCAGGGCCCTCAGGGAAGGGACCCATCTGGCTCACAGGGGGGTTGCACTGGCCATCAAGCAGGGAGCATACGTGCACACAGCATGTGGTTACACGCCCCTGCTCAGGGAGCCTGGAAACCATGGGCTCCCTGGGGGAGGCTCCTGGGGGATGGGGGGGGGGCCAGTCAGCATGGGCAGGGGAGGTGGAAGGGACTTCCTGGGTCCTGCTACCACCACAGAGACCCTCGTGGTGCATGGAGAATGGCCCACAAGCCAAGGGAAGGGCCTGTGGAGATCTCCACAGGGCGTCGGGGCCCCCACCCCGTCTGGACACCAATGCCCCAAGTCCGCCTGCCTTGCAGAAGGACCCGAGGACCCAGCTCACCTTTGCCATTCTCTTCTCCAGGCCGCGGGTCCCTTGTGGTGTCTAGGAACGAGCACCCAGGATCCATGTGGGCCCAGGGTCCCTATACTCCATCCATGGTCCTCCCCACAGGGCCTGGCTCAGCCTCCGTGTGTGGGTGTACGGGGTCAGGATCAGGGTAGCAGTGTGGGAACCCTCCCCGTGGGTGGGTGTGGGAGCTCAGGGTCAGGGTCAGCAATGCGGGCCCCCCCCTGTGGGTGGGTGTGGGGGCTCAGGGTCAGGGTCAGCAGTGCGGACACTCTCCCTGTGGGTAGGTGTGAGGGGGTCAGGGTCAGGTCAGCAGGGGGCCCAGCCCCGCATCCCCCCTTCAGGCTCCCCGAGCCAGAGCCTCACGGGACACGCTGAAGCCAAAGATGCTGCCGTGCTCCTGCAGCAGTCTCTTGAGCAGGGTGCTCTTCCCTGCCCCTGACGGTCCACTCAGGACAACAGGCCTTGGTCCCGACATCCCTGCGGGTAAGGGGAGTGGTGTCAGCAAGGCCGGAGGGACGCGCCCCCCTCCCCGCCCCCCGCATGCGGACATGTGAACAACCCCACGGCTGGGGCAGAGCTGCAGACCCTGGACTTAGAGCCCACCTGTGGTTTCCCTCCCCATCCACAGCAGGTGCCCTGTGCCCCCAGCACCCCGCCCCACAGCCTCAGACCCATCTGTGAAACCCAAAGCCTGGTCTGAACAATTCCACCGGGCCTAGCCGGAGGGACCACAGCATCCTAACTGCTCTGATGTGGGGCCCCGGGAAGCTGGCAGGTGGATAGTTGCCCCCACCCCCACCCCACACGGGAGGAGGGGAGCTCTGCACCCACCCGACCACCCCAGGCTGGACCCACCTCCGGGTGGGCTGCAGCCTCCTCACAGCCTTGGCTCCCTGAAGACCTGGCAGGGGTGGTAACCCGGCCCACGCCCCACCCTCCGGGCACTAATCCCTCCCAAGGCAGCTGGCCCCACCCCCCCAGGACAGAGGGAAGAGGCAGCTCCCCCCCACCCAGGCACGCGGTGCCACATGTGAGGAGGGCCAGGCACAGCCTGCCATAGGGAGGCCGGGAGGGTGTGTGGGGAGCTGGCACCGCCCCCTCCTGGCAGGTTCCTGTCCAGGGTCCCCAAGGGCAGGGCCAGATTCCCTGGGGCTGCCCAGTGCTCCGGCCGAGGGCTGCCACAGGGCCACTGGCTTTCCTAATCCTTGATGTAGGCCAACACGGTAATCTGGCTCAAGGCGGCTATTCTGAGACCACCCCGCCACACACACTGCCCCGGGAGGACACCACCCCAGGAGGATGGAGCAGGAGGGATCCCCTGCTGAGCACACACGAGCAGATTGAGGCCGCACATGTGAGCGTCACCTCCAGTGACACCTCACCTTACCAGGTGTCCTGCTCAATGACATGTCTTTCAACTTAGCCACAACCCCACTGGACTCCCCACTCTGTCTTGGAGTCCAGGCTCTCCTGTCCAAGGCCCAGGGTCACTGCCGCTGCCCCCTGCTGGTGGGGTCACCCCAGCTCTGTGGGACTTCCCAGGTGCTAGGGATGGGGCGAGCCAAGTGGGGCTGCAGGCTGGGGTGTGGAGCGTGGAAAGAAGGCTTGGCTCTGTCCACCACGTGCCTGTCTGCCCGCCCACCCCACCCCAATATGGACATGCACATGCACCCCACCTTCCTGCCTGCAGGGCTGAGCAGGTCTCCCTGGGCCCTGCTGTCCTGATGGTAGTGCAGGGGGACACCCGCCCAGTGGTGATCACAGCGCCACTCCCTCAATCCAGCAGACGTAGCTGGGCACCTTGGGACCCAACTGGGAGCACCCACGTCCCGGGGCAGAAGAACATAAAGGGGCTCCCCACCAAGGATGGGAGGACTGGCACCCCCACGCCCTTAGCACTGTGTAGCTCCTGCTCCCCAACCCACAGGCAGCTCTGGCTACTGCAGACAGCAAACCTACCAGGAAAGACATGTCTTCCATCAGGGCCCCACAGTGCACATGAAGTCCCAGCGCCTGCTGCCCTCACAGGTCATGCCACTCAGGTCTTACTGGCTCCTGACCTGACCCCGGGGCCCTCCGGTCTGTCCCAGGAGGCTGTGTGCCCCAGAGCCCCGCCAGTGCAGGTCACTCCCACCTGAGCAGACTGCAGTGACAGGTGTGCTCAAGATCCACCAGGGCAAAGGCCGACCCCCCCCCCCCCCCCCCCGCAGCTCGGAGGCAATGGCGCACCCTGCCGGCCTTCTCCCAGTATCCTCCTGCCTGCCCCCCCCCCCCCTCCCCGCTGGCCCTCAAACCCAGGCTCCAGACCTCCTCCTGCCCTCCCTCAAGTGCAGAAATCCTGATACGGTGGGTAGGCACAGAAGCTTGGCCCTGCCAAGGGCACTGAGTGGGTCCTCATGTGAGGCCCACAGGGCCGAGTTCCCTCCCTGCACCCAAGGCTGACTCCACCCATCACAAGCACAGGCTCACCTGACCAAACCAGGGCAGCCTGGCCTGGCACCCAGGGCCACGTAGGCACAGTGCTGAGCAAAGTCACCAGCATGGGATGGCACTACAGGCCCTGGCTGTGCTCCAGGGTGCCCTCTCATAGTGGACCTGGCCAAAACGGCTGGTCATGGCTGTCCCTGAGACAGGCCATGTGAGGACACATCCCAACTAAGCGACCTCACACAAGCCTGTCTTGAGAGGGGACGCTCAGAAAGCAGTAGACACCTTTTTTCTCACTTGCTCTGCCCACTTCCTTGAAAGAAAGCCAGGCCCTCTGAAACTGTGGACGGCTCCAGGGCAGGGCTGGGAGGCCCGAGGCACCAGAGCTACAGAGCAGGAAGGCGCCCAGACCCTCAGAGGGGACACCCAGCCCCCACGCGCAGGCAGGGTGGGGGCAGAGGTGGCGGCCCCCACACCTGTGCTCCCAGTAGGTCACCCTCACTCCTGCACATTTCCTCTGGACAGGGGGTTGACCGCTTCCACCCCCAATCCTATCACAGTGCCCCCTCTCTCAGCTACACCCAACACACTACAGAAAACAGACACAAGCTGCTTAGACTGAACTGTGCCCGCAAACAAACATGCGGCAGGTGATAACCCCCAAGACTGCTAATCCAGCCACAGGGCAAGGGCTCGGTCGTGTTCCCAGAACACCCACCCTGGTCAGCACAAGCAGACCGCACCTCTGCAGGCACAGCAGGGACCTGGGCTGTGGGTGGCCCTGAGGAGGGCTGGAGTGCCACTCTTACCAGAAAAGGGCAGCAGAGGGGTGTTCAGCTGTGGGTGCAAAGTCCGGAGACGGAAGCACCCCAGGCCCCCTTGTGGATGAAGGACAAAGCATGCCCAGTCAGGGTCCAGAAGATCTCAGGGTGACAGAACAGTCTGGGAAGGTCCACATTTGGGGACTCAGTAGAAAACCATGCCCGCCCCCCCCCCCACTGGCTATTAACTCCTCCCCTTCCTTCTGGCGGGAAAGAACCAGTGACAGCTGGGAAGGCGGCAGGCCCCCGCCCCGCACCCCAGGCCAGCTCATGGACAGCTGAGCTCACCCCCCCCCGCTCCCAAAGCCCCGTATAATCACACCAACCACCCGTATCCAACAAGCCTGACTCCTGTCTGTGCTCCTGGGACAGGCTGAAAGACGCCCAGGAGCCAGATGCGCCGCAGGCTAGCCGAGGGGGACGGAGTGGGGCCGGATCCGGAACGCGGCCCCACCGCCTGGACGCGAGGGGCGGAGCAGCCAGCTTCACCCGCGCACGCTCCCCAACCCCCGGACGCCCCGGCAGAGCGCACCCTTGCGTGGCCGTGCGCCCGAGGCCGGCAGCGGGCCTGCCCCACTCTGGTCCAGCCTCCGTCCCCGAGTTCGGGAACACGCGCCGCTCAGGACAGGGGCGGCCACACCGAGCGGTCCGACGCCCGCCCGCTCTGCCCCTGCGCTCGCTCCCCGCACGGTCCGCAGAGGCGTGGGCGCGGCGCCCCGGCCGGAAGCGCCCCCTCCGACCCCCGGAAAGACCCTTCCGACCCTGGGAGCAGCTCCGGTTCTCGCTACGACTCCCGCGCAGACCCGCGCGCTCCGGACAGCCTCGGAGCGCCGCCCGCCCGCCCCTCGGCTCCGCTTCCGTCCACGGAGGAACGCGCTGACCCGCTCGCGCACTCCGAGCCCCGGCGCCAGCCACTCACCGTCCGAGGGGGCCCGGCCCAGGGCGGCCGCCGCCAGCCCGGCCAGCGGGCGTCGCAGCATGAGGGGCGCCGCCGCCGCCCGCGGGGCTACGTCACAGCACCGCGCCAGCACGCCTCCCCCGAAGGGCTAACGTCACAGCCCGGCGCCGGCCTCGCCCGCCCCTCAGGGTTGCGTCAGCACCGTGCGACGCCGCGAGGGCTGAGGGCGGAGGGCGGAGGACGGAGGACGGAGGACGGAGGACGGAGGTAGGCGGTAGGCGAGGTGGCCCCGAGCTGCGGGACGGGGTCAGGTCGGTGCCGGGAAGGGCGCTCCCGACGGGTGCTCCGGGCCTCGCCGCCGGCGCTCGAGGGCGGCGGCGTCGGGAGTAGCCCGGCAGCCCGTCTTCCCGAGGCGCGGGGAGGGCTGCCCACGCTCCCGGGGGCCGAGGCACGCTCGCCGTCGCGGCCAGAAGGGCTCTGTTGCCGGGGTCGGAAGCGCGGCTTGCGGTCGCGGACACTGGCACGGACGCCCCGGAACCCTGCGCGCGGGAGGAGCGGCCGTGCGTCCCCGGTGTCCCGGTCCGCACGCTGCTGTTCGCCGGGAATCGCCGCCGTCCCGCCGACCCCCCTCCCCGCCGCTGACCTCCCGTCCCGCCGACCCCCCTCCCCGCCGCTGACCTCCCGTCCCGCCGACCCCCCTCCCCGCCGCTGACCTCCCGTCCCGCTCACCTCTCCCGCCGCTGACCTCCCGTCCCGCTCACCTCTCCCGCCGCTGTCCTCCCGTCCCGCTGACCCCTCCCGCCGCTGACCTCGCGTCCCGCTGATCCCTCCCCGCCGCTGACCTCCCGTCCCGCCGACCCCCCTCCCCGCCGCTGTCCTCCCGTCCCGCTGATCCCTCCCCGCCGCTGTCCTCCCGTCCCGCTGATCCCTCCCCGCCGCTGTCCTCCCGTCCCGCTGATCCTTCCCCGCCGCTGACCTCCCGTCCCGGCGACCCCGCTCCCCGCCGCTGACCTCCCGTCCCGCCGACCCCCCTCCCCGCCGCTGACCTCCCGTCCCGCCGACCCCCCTCCCCGCCGCTGACCTCCCGTCCCGCTGACCCCTCCCGCCGCTTACCTCGCGTCCCGCTGATCCCTCCCCGCCGCTGACCTCCCGTCCCGCCGACCCCCCTCCCCGCCGCTGTCCTCCCGTCCCGCTGATCCCTCCCCGCCGCTGTCCTCCCGTCCCGCTGATCCCTCCCCGCCGCTGACCTCCCGTCCCGGCGACCCCGCTCCCCGCCGCTGACCTCCCGTCCCGCCGAACCCCCCTCCCCGCCGCTGACCTCCCGTCCCGCTCACCCCTCCCGCCGCTGTCCTCCCGTCCCGCTGACCCCTCCCGCCGCTGACCTCCCGTCCCGCCGACCCCCCTCCCCGCCGCTGGCCTCCCGTTCCGTTGACCCCTCCCGCCGCTTACCTCCCGTCCCGCTGATCCCTCCCCGCCGCTGTCCCCCCCGTCCCGCGCTGACCCCTCCCCGCCGCTGACCCCTCCCGTCCGCTGACCCCTCCCGTCCGCTGACCCCTCCCGCCGCTGATCCCTCCCGTCCGCTGATCCCTCCCCGCCGCTGACCTCCCGTCCCGCTGATCCCCTCTCCGCGCTCAGGACCGCTTCCCGGCTTCTGGCGCTCAGAGACCGTCCACAGCTTAGTCTAACAGCGAGTGTGTGTGTGTGTGGGCGGGGGCAGCCTGACAGGTCACGGGGAGGACAGAGACCTGGAGGGGATGCCTCTGTGGGAGACAACATGTGTCCGAGCTCTCCCTGGGGCTAGGTGAAGGTTAATGAGGTGGGAAACCCTATTTTATTCCCTCCCCAGTCCTCAGGTGCCACAGGGGCCCTCAGGAGGAATGGCCGCCAGGGGCAACCTGCTTGGGTAAGTGGGGACTTGGGGCCCCTTGGCCTTCTGTCTGGGTGCTAAAGGGGTGGTCAGCACCTTGCTCTGGAGCAGGCAGGGGGGTGTGGATGGCTGCCCTGGCAGGGGTTGAGGGAGGCAGCAGGAAACACACCGTCACCGTGACTTTCCTGTTCAGATCTGCAGCCCAGCCTGGCTCTGGGTCCGTGGAGAGGGCCATGCCTGCCTGCTGTTCCCACTGAAACCACTTGGTCTCCCCCACAGGACAAGTGTGGCCTGAGGATGGTTTTTATGAGGACAGAAGCAGAGCCAGTCTCTAGTTGGCTCTGTGGATATGGGGCGGAGGGGGCTCCTGACACCGCCACCAGGGTGAAAGGAGCCAAGGGACTCTGGCTGCTGCCTTCCTGCAGGGCATCTGCCCTAGGAGAGTTCCCCATGTAGCCCTGTCTTGCTGATAGGACAGGGAGCATCCGCTGTGTTCTCAGCCCTGCAGAAGCCGCCTCCCCCTTCCCCTCCCCCCGCCCCCGCCCCCTGCAGTCTACCGGCCCAGGGTCCTCAGGGTGACCATGTGCCCTCTCCCCAGTGCTGCTCCTGCCCTGCCAGCCTAACCACAGGCTTCTCTGGCGCTGGAGCTGGCCATCTGTCTCCTCTCTGCTGGTGTTTCTTTTGCCAAAGTTTACTGAGTCCCCAGTTGGGGCTCTGGGACTTCAGAGCAAATAAGATGTGGTTCTTGCAGCTAGGGCTGCGGGGTCTGGTGTAGGACGCATAGGTACCATACCCTCAGGCCGAGGGGTGCTGGGAACGCCACCCAGGGCAGGTGCCTGTGCAGGGGCTGTACTGCTGCTCTGTGGAACCGGAGATCGTGAGAGCTGAGTGAAAGCCTGCAGAGCATGGGGACTCACCAGGAGCCAGAGAGGGGATGGTTTGAGCTTCGTCCATCAATGGCTCCACCACTCACAGCCCGGGAGCCCTCTGAAGGCACTTGGTGGTGTCAGACACAGCACTGGGCAGCAGGGCTACTCCTGGAATGCCTGACAGCTCCAGGGAGCTGTGCAGTTGTACCCTGTCACAATCTGGGGTCGTGGGAGGGGACGGGTGGGGGAGAGACAGCTTTGGGGTCCTGTAGCCCCTATAGGTGGCCCGCATGGGGCTTCCTCTTCTGGTTTCTTGGAGGCACACCCTGCTGTGTGCAGGGAGTTGAGCTGCCTGCCGTGTTCAGAAGCCAGGTGGACCCTTGGGGTGTTGGTTACAGGTGGGCGGCTTCCTCTGTTGGCAGTTCTGGAGGCTGCAAGTCTGAAGTCAGGGTCCAGGCAGGGTTAAGTTCTGCCAAGGCCTGCCTTCCTGGTCCTGAATGCTCTTCTAAGAGCAGCAGTCCCACCGTGGGGGGATGGGGGAGGCTCATGACCTTCTAGGGTTCCCATGTCTGATGTCATCTCATGGAGGTAGAGCTGCAGTGTGTGAATTTGGGGGAGACATAAAAGTCCAGGCTATGGCACTAGGTCTCTGCTCCCCTGGAATCTTTCCTGCCTGATGCTGTGTGGTGACCGTGCTCTCAGCCCACTGGGGGCCTGGCTGCTGACCTCTGACGTCACTTGTCCAGAAGGTACCTGCACTTGCCCCTGCAGCCTCTTCCATGGGGCAGGGGCTGCTGTGACCACACTCCAGTCTGGTATGCGTCACCGCGTGCCCCCACAGGAGCTGGACAGCCTGAGCTGCATGGGCGCTTGGGTCCGAGCACCAGCCACTGACCAGAACGTGTGTTTGTAGCCTGCTGCGGCAGCAGGTACTGACGGGGGCTGCTCCAGTATGTCGCCTACACACATCCTCCTGGCAGGCTGACAGCAACAGGGCCTTGCTCACGCGTGTGCACCGACAAGCCTATGCACGCCTCTACCCTGTGCTCCTGGTCAAGCAGGATGGCTCCACCATCCACATCCGCTATCGGGAGCCACGACGAATACTCGAGGTATGCCTCCCTCCCCAGTGCTCCCTGGGGTGCAGCTGCTCCTCCAGGGGCTCGTGGGCTGTGCCCACAGCAGCTTAAAGGGGGGAGTAGGGGGAGAAGCCATGACCTGGGATTGCTGGAGGTGGAGTGCTCACCCCATCTGTCAGACCAGACAGCAGCAGTGAGCTAGCTGCGTATGTAACGATGATCAATCTTGAGAAAACAAGTCTGTGTAAAGATGGAGAGCTCTGATGACAGAGAAAATCCAGCAGAACATAAAAGCCCTAAATACAGAGTGGAGAATGAGGTGAAGTGGAGGCAGGGACAAGGTCCTGGGCCCTCCAGGTGAGCTTGTGCATGCCCTTCCCCACAGATGCCCATGGACCTGGATGCCCTGTCCCCAGAGGAGAGGCGGGCACGGTTCCGGAAACGAGAGTCACAGGTCCAGAAGAAAAAGGAGGAGCCAGAGCTCTATGATGACTTTGACGTGGAGCCGTACAAGCAGTTTTGGACGAAAAAATGACCAGGCCTGGAAGTGTCCTTAAACCGTGTGTTCTCAAAGCTGCCTCCACCTGGCCTTTCCTTCCCGCATGCTCGAGTCTGTTGTGAGCTCTCTGCGACCCAGTGGGCTAGGTGGCTAAGGATTGGGTCAGGCTGTGGTGTTCAGAGGTCTGAAGGGAGTGCCCGTGTGGGAGGAGGAAGGAGAGGGCCCTTGAGCCCCTCACTCCCTGACCAGCTGCAGCCTCGGGGGCCAGGGGCCCTCAAGAAGAGAGTGGGAGGAGCAGGGTGTCAGGGATGTTGGTACGGGCTGTCAGTGGACTGGCCCACAAAGGGAGGTGCCTTCAGCTGGGCTTGTGGCCCCTGTGGCTACAACAAACCTGTGGTCGGCTGCCATTCTTCTGCTCCAGCGGTGGGTTTCAGCCTGGCCAGGCTTCTGCAAGACCAAAAGGGCAAGCCCCAACATTTCCACTTGTCACTGGCCTGGCCCAGGCCTGCCTCTTGCCCTGGCCTGGGCTGTCGGGACTCTTGGAAACCTGAGTGCCCACCGTAGGGCACTGATACAAAAGGTGGGGAAGGCGCCCATGTTCCATGGGAGGGGGCTGTGTCTGGGCTCCCGGGGAAGGGTGCTGCATTAAGCACCCACCTTTGGACTCCTAAGTCCCTGCTGGTCCACTGAGTTTCCTGGCCACGTGCAGGGTCCTGGGAACATCCAACGGCATTGTCTGCCCTTCCCTTGAAGTGGGGTCACAGCAACGATGCAGGGGTCAACAGCAGAGCAGAGGGTGAGCGGGGCAGGGACAAGTGGGACTTGTAGCCACAAGGCAGGGTGGGTGCTGGTGACGGAAATCACTAAGAGGGCCCCCCCAGGCAGGGGGTTCTGGCAGAAACCACCTACTGAGATTGCTGCTGGTGAGCCTGGCAAGACCTCCACTAACGCAGGGGCACCTGCTTAGCTTCTGAAGGGGGCGGGAGGTGGCAGGCTCTTCGCCACAGTGGGTGACACGGTGAAGTGGACAGAGGGCCCAGGCCCAGGCAGCGCTCTGGTCAGTGGAGGTCCCATGAGCACCAGGTGTTCCTGTGTGTGGGCCCCTGACCCCCGCTCCGCAGGACCTCTCTGCCACCCACGTGGGGGGCTTCACACACTGTCCATGCTGCTGCTCCCCCGTGTCCAGGGCTCGGAGCTGATCCTGCTTTGCCCAGCACAGCCGCCCCCCGCGGCGCCAGAGGAGCCCGTGCATTGGCGCACCTGCACCGTCCCGCCTGCCCTCCACGCTGGGGTCTCCAGGGGACAGCCCCGGGAGTTGCAGGCCGTGTCACGCTTCCTCCGGAGCCGATCCGCCTCCGGTGCCCGCTCCCGGCACTGCGGCCCCACCCGCTCGCCCATCTCCCGGCAGGCACAGCCCCAGGACCGTCGCCCGCACAATGTGGCTCCCAACGCCGGCAGGATCCTCGGGACCCGCCTTGGCGCCTACGCCGGCTCCCTTCCCTGGCGGTGCGCCTGGCGCTGGGGGCGGGCGGGGCGGGCCGGGGCCGGGGCCGGGGCCGGGGCCGGGGCCGGGGCCGGGGCCGGGGCCGGGGCCGGGGCCGGGGGAGCAATGCGCAGGCGCTTGCGGCGCTGCCCGGGTATGCGCGAGTGTGACGTCAAGGCGCGCGACGCGGCAGCGGGCCCCGGCGCCGGCGCCGCCCGGGGCGGCCAGGCCAGGGTTTACGAAGGCCGGGGGCGGCGGACGGCCGACGGCCTGGCACCATGTTCGGCTCCAGCCGGGGCGGCGTGCGTGGTGGGCAGGACCAGTTCAGCTGGGAGGACGTGAAGACCGACAAACAGAGAGAGAACTACCTGGGTCAGTGCGGCGCCGGGCCCGGGGGTGGGGTGCGGGTGGGGTGCGGGGCCGCGGGGCGGGGAGGACGCCCGAGCTGCAGTGCGAGGTGCCGCAGGTGCGGGAAAGCGGGGTCGCGAGGTTCTCGGGCGTGGGAAGCCGGGGGCGCGGGTGCGGGGAACGTGCGGGCATAGGGGTCGGCGGTGCGGGGAAGGAGAGGGCGCGAGGTGCGGGAAGGCGGGGAGCGGCGACCAGCGGGCCGAGCAGTCGCGCTGCGTCCCCGCAGGCAACTCGCTGATGGCCCCCGTGGGCCGCTGGCAGAAGGGCCGAGACCTCACTTGGTACGCCAAGGGCCGGGCGGACGGCGCGGGACTGAGCCGGGAGGAGGAGCTGGCGGCCGTGCGGCAGGCGGAGCAGGAGGCACTCATGGCGGCGCTGTGAGTGGGCCCCGCGGGGTTGGGGGAGCTCGGGGGGCCCGGGGGCGAGGCGGGGTCCGACGGGCAAGGCCAGGGACTCCGGCCGCCGCCTGAAGCTCGCCCGCGGCCCCCACAGAGGCTACAAGAACGTGAGGAAGCAGCCCACTGGCCTGAGCAAGGAGGTGAGGGGCGCACGGGGGGCGGGGCGCCCGGAGTCTGTGCGAACCCCCGCCTGAGACCCGCTGCGCTCCGCACAGGACTTTGTGGAGGTCTGCAAGCGAGAAGGAGGGGACCATGAGGAGAAGGGAGTGGACCGGCTGCTGGGCCTAGGGAGCTCCAGGTGCGTGGCTGGGGGGTGGAAGGCGCCCTCCCCAGGTGGATGCACCGCCCCCGAGGGAGGCCTGGGCCTTCTCACCGTGGGGTCCTCGCCTGCCTTCCCGCAGCGGCTCTGCAGGCCGAGTGGCGCTGTCCCGGGAAGACAAGGAGGCCGCCAAGCTGGGGCTGTCGGTGTTCACGGTAAACCCCCCTCTCTGCGGGCGGGGCACCCCAGAATCGGGCGGGCGCCGAAACTGGGACGCCCCCCCCCCCACAGCCCCCTAGCGTGCCTTCCTTCCTTGGCCCTTCCCTCCCCAGCACCACCGCGTGGAGAGCAGCCGCCCAGGGGCCTCCCCCGCCTCTGCTAGGAAGAAGCCTCGGTTTGAGGAGGAGAAGGTGCAGCCTGGGTAAGGGCTGCTCCCACCCCTTGGTCCCAGGCCCACCTGCTGGGATCCCCCGAGGGGGAGGCAGGGTGCACTCCCACCCCTGCTTTTCCTCCCTGGATGGGGAAGCAGGGCACCTTCCTACCTCTGCTGCTCCTGGCAGTTTCCTGCCACAACGGGAAGGACCGCTGTACCCACTGGCCACGGCAGGGTGTGTGTGTGTGGTGTGTGTGTGTGTGTGTGTGTGTGTACGTACGTGTACGTACGTACAGTGCACAGGGGACCCCACCCCACGTCCCTGCAGCCTGGAGAGCCACAGGAAGAGCAGGAAAGAGAAGAAGAAGAAGAAGAAGAAGAAGAAGAAGAAGAAGAAGAAGCACAAGAAAGAGAAGAAGAAAGACAAGGCACACAGGAGCAGGGTGGCCTCTCCACTGTCTCCAGCTCCTGCGAGGTAGGTGTGCTCAGCCTTGGTGGGGCAGAGGGAAGGTCTGGGGAGCGGGGCAGCCTCCCCCTGACCGCATGTCCCCATATCCCCAGGCCGGGGCACCACCAGTGCAGCTCTGACTCTGAAGATTCTTTGCCCTGCTCCAAGAGGCGACGCAGCCACCAGTGACTGAGGCCAGATCACAAGGGGCCCCCATGTCCAGCAGGGGACCTGCCCCGGGAGGACACACTTGCCTGGGAAGGCCCCGAGACACTTCTATTTTTCTTCAACTCACTTTGTACATAAATAAACTTATTTTAAGGGGAAAGTCTCTCATCCTTGAGGGAAGGTGGCTGTCATGTCCCAGTAAAGTTCCAGCAAGACCAGCCTGAGACCCTGCTGGTGGGGGGGGGGGGGCCTCTCCCTGGGTTACCACGTCCAACCCCAGGGCACAGACGTGTACCTGGAGCCAGCAGTGTGCCCCACCCCTGGGAGGTGAGCACCTAGTCATTAAACCCTCCTCTTACAGCCTGCCTGCAGGGAGGATGAAACCCAGTGTGCACTCATGATTGTGAAACTGGCATCTTTGACTTTAAGTCATCAAACTAAAAACGATTCTGTCTTCATAACCCTGGCCCTGGTTTTTCAACCTGGTAGTGGTGTAAACAATCTTGGGCGGGGGCCAGACTGGGCACCCCCAGCCAGGAGAAGGAACCAGACCAGCATGCCCAGTCAGGTGGGAGGGATGGCCTCCAGCCAAAGAGCCACTAGGAGCCCTGCCAGGGGTTTCCTACCCCTTAGGAGCAGGCTGGCTGGCAGGGATGGGTGTGGGCAAGAGCAGGCCTCGGGCACACCCAGTGTGGTGACCCTGCTGTCCCTCCACATCCCAGTCCTACAGAATAGACCAGGACCAGGGGCTGCACTACCAGTCAGCGGGTGGACGATGAGAGGGCGCTGGGTCATATGCACACCTAACACGGGGAGCAGTGAGCCACACCATGTAGGTCCCTAGCCAGTGACATCCTCTGTGCACAGTGGGAAGTGTGGGTCAGTGGCACCCAAGCACTGGAAAGCCATGAAATAGTTAAGAGATTTTATTCTAGTAGCTATAATTACAGTGCTTGTTTGTCGAAATGAAAACTGAAAACAAGTATACAAAACAGTTGATTACTAATCGTGTATTGAAAGCAGTAAGAGGTTCCACGACACCAAATAAACCAGTTCTGAGAACTTCCCCAAGATAAAGTTGAACAGCTCCAGCTTCTTCAGTGTTTATCAAAATACAAAAGAAAACAGTAGAGGTCGTTGTTTTGATGGCAAATCTGACCCTTGCAGGCTGAGGGAGTGAAAGCACATGTAGACCGGGGCGCCTGGGGCTCGGGGCTGAGGTGCTGGGATGACTGGCCTGCCCACCCGCACTCCTGCTGGTGAGACCCCAGGCAGCCCAGAGGAAGCCAGAGTGCCCACACTGCCCCCAGGGAGGCCGGGGTCCCTCCGAGGGGGTCCGTGAGCGGTGATGCAGCCCCCAGCCCATCTCCTGGGCGGCCGTGTAAGCACAAGTACAAGCACAAATGCTAGGGGATACAGAATGACCCGAGACAAGAGCGATCACAGGGACCCTATTGTGACCATGCAGAATGGACCGTGGCTGGTTCTGCCCTGTCTCACGTTCCCGACGGGAAATGGCCCACTGGTGGACTGGACTCTGGCCGCCACTGCAGAACCTACACTAGGCACGTATCTCCCTTCTGTGGGTTCAAGTGTTCTCCTTTTCTTGTATTTGTAATGATTTTAAAAATGCACTGAGTTTGGGTTAAAAACCAACCACCAAAATGGATCTCAACATAGACCTAATGCCCAGAGGAGGTGTGCCAGGCTGGTCCCACACAGCGACTCCCGGAGGCCCCATGTGCCTAAATCCCTTCTCAGTATTGAACGGTGGGTTGATTCTCTTTGTACAATAAAAAAAGCTGAGTAATATTGCATAGGAGTACCAGAAACTGCCTCGTTGGGAACACAAAACTATTTACATTAAATAAAAACCCGGCTGCAGGCTGCGTCTGCACATTTACAGCATGGTGAAGCACACTGTGACCAACCATGGAGACAGCTTCTGGCACTCACACCACATGAGAGTAAAGCAGGGTGGAAGGAGGGAGTGAGGGGAGGGGGGCGCGGCTCACTTCTGGTTCCGGAGCTGATTGGACAGCCAGTCCAGTCCCTCATACAGCCCATCCCCGCTGGTGGCACAGGTGGCCTGAATGTACCAGTTCCTGTGGCGCAGGGAGTGCAGCCCCAGCTTGTCCGTGATCTCAGCTGCATTCATGGCATTCGGGAGGTCCTGGTGAGAGAGGCCCAGTGGCCTGGGGTCAGCAGATTGCAGAGACCAGCCCTCCCGCCCTGGGACCCCTGGCCGCCCCACCCCTGCCCCCATCCTGCAAGCCGTCCACTGGCACAGGGCACAGTTTGCTGGCAGCCAGGTCCCACTTATGCACCTACCTGCTTGTTGGCAAACACCAGCAGGACGGCATCCCTGAGCTCATCCTCTGCCAGCATCCTCATGAGCTCCTCACGGGCCTCATTCACACGCTCCCGGTCATTGCTGTCAACCACAAAGATGAGACCTGCGGAGCCGTGGGCATTAGTACCAGCACCAAAGGCACCCCGACCTCTCCCTCGGGCCATAGCCCCTCTGCTCACCTTGTGTATTCTGGAAGTAGTGGCGCCACAGAGGCCGGATCTTGTCCTGGCCACCCACATCCCACACGGTGAAGCTGATGTTCTTGTACTCCACGGTCTCCACATTGAAGCCTGTGGGAGCATGACCCGAGTGAGCCTCGCGAAGAGCTGCCCCCGCCGTCCCCCCATGCCCACTGCCCCCCCTCCTCACCTATGGTGGGAATGGTGGTCACGATCTCACCCAGCTTTAGTTTGTACAGGATGGTGGTCTTCCCTGCAGCATCCAGGCCCACCATGAGAATGCGCATTTCTTTTTTGCCAAAAAGGCCCTTGAAGAGGTTTGCGAAGATATTTCCCATGCTGTAGACTGGTGGGAGCAACACTGGCCAGAGAAACCTGTAGAGACAGGAGTCCTGGGTCTCTGTGCTGCTCAGGGCCAGCAGTGTAGAAGCAGCTTGGGGCCCTCCCTCCAGCACCAGATGAGACCTGGTTCCCAAGGAGCAGACATGGAGTCCTGCCCTTACATGGGAGCTCTGGGGATCTCAGGGCAGGTATGACCGAAGCCAGAGGCTGCTGTCACCAGAAAATGATGCCCACATCTGCTCCACCTGCCCTGGGCGTGATATATAACACATGACACATGGAGGGGGAATGCTTTCAGTGAATGTGAGATGCTCCAGAGTATCGGCAAAACGGCTACAACAACCATCCCAGCAGTGACACAGGCCAGAGCCCACCTTCACTGACAAACTGAAGCTTTGCATTCACCCATAGGCAGGACCTGGGCCCTGGGACAGCACAACAGCCATGACATCCGAGGGGGAACCTGTCAGGCGGGCACTTTCACCCCAGGGTGGAAGTAGCCCCTAGGCCACATCGGGGACTATTTGCCCCAGGGTCCCCTCGTTGAGAGCAGAAACCTGGCCTGACCCCTCCTCAGGGAGGTACTTTCATTCTTCTAGTTTCTTTTCCTAACAGGGACTTGGGAGACACTTTCTCAAATGCAGGTTGCCCAGGAATCTAGGTTTTTAACACCTAGCAAAGCCACGTAGCAGGGTGTGGGGCAGCCTTCAGACAAGAGCAATTGTCTGTGTGGACAGAATGTTAGTGTATTTCAGGCAGACAGGCAGATAGAGCAGTCCTGAGGTGGAAGGAGCCCAGCCACGCACAGCTGTCCCTAGGAGTGTTCAGGAGACCCCAGGCTTTGGAGCATGGAGAGGATGCAGGCCTGCCTCCATGCCACTTCTGATGACAGGCTCAGGTAGCATCACCAGGGCTCCACTATGTTCAGCCCTCATCACCAGTGAGCACTGGGTGAGAACATATACATTCCCACTCCCCCTAGTTTCAGCACCCAACACACTCTGGCCGAATCACCACCAGAATAACTGTCAAACCTGCCTCATCATTCCTACAACCAGTCCATCAGCACTGGCCCCTAGGATCCAGGAGGCAATGACATTCCTGTTTTACGTGGTGGGTCTGATGCTGTGGTGGCTCCAGGCATGCCCAGTGGAGGCCTTCCAACTGGCTTGAGTACACTTTTTTCAGTTGTTAAGAAATTTTATAATTAAGTCCTCTCTACCCCCAATGTGGGGCCTGAACTTACAACACTGAGATCAAGAATTGCACGCTCTACTGACTGTGCCAGCTGGGCGCCTGGATTCAATGCATTTTTGACATTTTTATTCTTCTGGTTGTGAACAGTATTTATTCACAAAATTAAAATTTAAAATAATCTTTACTGCAACATTTCCTTTTTCCTCAGCCAATTTTCCCAACATATACTCTCTGGGGAACACACATGTTCATTCTCAGTTCACTGTTGAAATCACTAATGAAGAGGTACCCAACCCACAAAGACAAAAAGAAAAAGAGGGCGACAAGGCATTCTAGAAGCCATGGTGGGGTAGGTGGGCCTGACCTCATCATGTGTGTCCTCAGCTCTGCATGGAAGGGACCTTCTTAGAGCAACTGAACCAGGGGCCCTGCTGCCCCCTGTATCCTTGGCAGGTGAGGTGCTGGACAGACAGGCACTCTACCCCACAGGCCTCCCAGCCAGGGCAGGACCTATGGCTGCTCGTTTCAGGAGGACCCAGAATAGCCATGGCCTAGCTCCCTTTAAAAACCTACCAATGGAAGAAAGGAAAAGAATTTGGGGGGCGGGGGGACAGAAGACTATTGAAAACAACCACGCAACCCACACCTAGCCCCAAGGCAACAAGGTGATGATCTGATGCAGAAAAAACAAGGACAGGGTGTTGGACACAGGGAAAGGCTCTTGGCAGACCTGACAGCCAAAGTGAAATACACACACATACACACACACATACACACACACGATGGATAAAAAAGATTAGGAGCAATTTAAAAGGTCCACATTGACCTTGGTCATGGGAGTGTCTTTTTAGACACAACACCAGAGGCATGAACCATGAAAGAAACAACTGACATGGTGGACTTCATTAAAGCTACGAACTTCCACTCTGGGCAAGACCATGTCAAGAGAGTAAGACTGACCAGACTGTGAGAAAACATGTGCAAGATCAAGGACTGTTGTCTAAGAAATACCCAAAAGACCATTTAAAATTCAATAACAAGCAAATTTCTTTTTTCTTTTTCTTTTCTTTCTCTTTCTTATCTTTCCTTTTTTAAAAATTTTTTTAAAGATTTTATTTATTTATTCATGAGAGACACAGAGAGAGGCAGAGACACAAGCAGAGGGAGAAGCAGGCTCCCTACAGGGAGCCCTATGTGGGACTCCATCCTGAGTCTCCAGGATCACGCCCTGGGCTGAAGGCAGCGTTAAACTGCTGAGCCACCCCGGCTGCCCAACAAGCAAATTTCAATTGCATTTCGGAACTATAAAATGGGAGACACCAGGGTGGCTGCATCAGTTGAGATTTTAACTCCTGATTTTAGCTCAGGTCATGATCTCAGGGTCATGGGACTGAGCCCTTCACTGGGCTCCAGAATGGGCACGGGGCCTGCTTAAGATTCTCTCTCCCTCTACCCCTGCAGTTCCTCCTTCTCTTAAAAAAAGAAAAATCGTAAGACCAAACACCTCCCCAAAGACATATAGATGGCAAATGCACACATGAAGAGACTCTCCACATAATATGTCATCAGAGAAATGCAAATCAGAGCTGCCCACTATACACCTATTAGAAAAGCCCAAACCCACAACCCGGTGACACCACCTGCCAGTGAGAATGTGGGGCCACGGGAACCTAATGCCTCATTGGTGGTTTGTAGGACAGTACAGCCTCTCTGGAAGACAGTTTGGCGGCTTCTGGCAAAACCAAATGCTCTTCCGCTACAACCCAGCCATGGAGCTTCTAGGCACTGTCCCAAAGCAGATCCCCAAATCCCGACTCGGGGGTTTACAGCAGCTTTACCACAACCGGGAATTGTGAATGCCTACAGACACCTTGGGCCGTCCACACAATGGACAGGACTCAGTGCTGAGAACAAACGGGCTTCTAAACCACAAAGAGCCGTGGGGGAACCTGAGGGGTGGGTTACTGGGTGAAAGCCACCCATCCCAGCAGGCACGCACTCTGTGATTTCAAGTGTGGGGCGTCCTGGAAAAGGCGGGGCTGTGGACACAGGAGACAGGTCCCCTCTGTGGGCGCCTGGGGGCAGGGGGGAAGACTCGGGGAGCACTACAGAGCTTTGAGGCCGTGAAACCACCACTGTGTGACCGAGACATCCTCCCATATGTGTCCATGCCCACAGCAGGCACAGCACCAGGAGTGAACCTGGAAGACAGGGGTGTGGGCGGGCTCTGGATGATGTAGCACCAGTGCGGATCCATCAGCTGGAACCCATGCATCCTCTCTCTGGTGGGGACGCTAACCTGAGGGCGACTGCAAACAGGAGCTCTCTAATCCTTTCCCTCAATTCTACTGGAGCCAGAAACTGCTCCAAAGTCTTTGGAGCAGGGGGAGCAGAAATTCTTAAACAAAATAACATCTAACAGAAACTCCAAAAAACAAAGAGCACAGAAAATTTTGAGAAGTTAGTTCTTAAATGTTCCAGCTCAGGAAAACAGAAACCTCAAGACTGAGGGAGCCTGGGGTACAAACACTGAAACAGATTTACTCAAGACACCAGGGGTCAAAGCACATTATGGAAGGGACACAGCAGGGCTTTCAACCTCCAAGTCTATAATACCCAGCCACGGTAGCAATGCAGGGGAGGGGCAGAGCAAAGGTAAGGCCAGACATGCAAGCCTCCAAGTAGGTGGCCACAGGTGAGGGGAGCCCGGGGGGGCTCCTGCACAGGCTAGAGCAGGAAGGCAGAGTTCCAGAGAAGGGGAAAGCGCTACGCGCATGGCTAAAAACTGGGGCCTGGCAATCCTACTGATGACAGGTGCGATGACAGGTACGCAAAAACACCCAGGGATGAAAAGGAACAAAAAAGAGAGCGTTTTAAGATTTCCTGTGGGAAAATGTAAGCCAGTCACCAGCTGGCTCCATCACAGTTCCATTACTGTTACTGCTGGGATCCAGGGCCCAAAGCAGACAAACTAGGACTGTTTGCAGCACATTCATCTAGAAACAGCCCTCAGAGCAGAGCCACGACAGGGGACTGGGCTGTCTACTTGTTTCAGCGTTACTGGATCTTGTTCTTACCAATCGACACAAAGTCCCAGGGGCCCCCACTTTGTCCCTGGCCTCCTCTGATGAGCTCTCAAGACCAATGTGGTCCCTGTCCTGCCCGAAGTCCTAGAGCCCCCCAGGGGGGCTGGGGATGAGCATAAAGTCTTGGGTTTACCATTTCCTGTTCTGCAAAAGGTCAAGACTTAGCACAGCATCTGCCACAGGAGACAGTTGACACAGACCGCCAGAGCCATCCTGTGGCCTCTCAGCACAGGTTCTAACATGCAAGACACCTGGCCCAGGCACTATGTCACACCTTCTGCCACCAGAATCCCTTGAGCTCAAGTCCAAACCCGTCTTTCAGGTTTACTGTGATGATCCTCTGCATCAGGGAGCAATGAAAACATGGACTTTGTCACCAAAGCTCCCTCCTGGGAGGAGTGAGTGCCACCCCACAGCCCTGTAGGAATGAGTTTTTCCTCTGTTAGGACCAGGAAAAATGTAAAGCAAAGAAGGTGGTGGCCTTCGTTCTCGGATGCAAAGGTCTACTTGGCCACAGGCCAACGCCAACAACGGGGCCTCCCTGGGCAAGCCAGTCCAAAGAGATAAAAACGCAGCTCCGTGAGTTTACAACTGTTCCACTCCGATAAATGAACACAACGTGACTGGTTTAGCTGCTGTGGAAAAGTGCAGCCTCGGCATCCCCTCCACAGGCCTGTGAGGTTCCAGAAGACACAAAGGAAGAAAGTCTGCTACCTTCCCTGAAACCGTCAGAGGTGATTACCAACAGAACCTGAACTGTTTGCAGTCGTTAGCCCAAAGAAACCAACAACCCGAGTTTGACTTGGAAAATGAAAACGTGACCCAGGGAGGCAAAGACTTGAGGGTTTGGGCTCCATTCTGTGCTGGGAATGGGGAGTTCAGATAGACGAATCCTGTACTCCAATGAAACGGTGGGAGACACCTGAGCTTTTCTTCTTTCCACCTTTGTGAAAGTCAGGTTTATTGGGCCTGAGTTACACACTGTAAAATGTGCAACTCCACAGTCCAGACTCTCACTTGATATCTAATGGGAAAGAAATTCACAAACCAAAGACTTTCCCTAGGAGCTGATATGCATTGGGGACCACTTTTTTTTTTTTTTTGTGCCCAGGAGAGCATATTCCTATATATTTTATATATATATATAAGTCCAATTTGCCAACATATAGCATAACACCCAGTGCTCATTTCAGCAAGTGCCCCCCCCCGTGCCCGTCATCCAGTCACCCCAACCCCCCACCCACCTTCCTTTCCACTACCCCTTGTTCGTTTCCCAAAGTTAGGTGTCTCTCATGTTTTGTCACCCTCACTGATATTTTCACTCATTTTCTCTCCTTTTGGGGATCACTTTCTAAGGGTTTCCTGAACAAGCAAATTGTGTCTAGCAGCCACCTATGTGCAGAGTCACTCAAAAGCCCAACTCACCCAACATGTAGAATTTGACTGTAAAAGGGGTTTGTTGGTGATATGATCACAATGTGCCACAAAGCAGCTTTTTGCCCACCTACTCAGGACCCCAGTCTCGGGTCATCACCCTGCCTGCAAACCCAAAGCTCCACTTAGTAGCGCAGGCTCCTTCGGCAGCTGAGCAGCACATGACACATCATCCCTATTTCATAGAATCAGTCTGTGCCAGTACTAGTGATGAGGTACGTCTCATACTCCTAACACAACTGTGACAAAAGACAGGGATCAACATGCTCACAGGGGAGAGTATTCAGCCTGGCACTCAGTGGATGCAATTAAACTGTAATCTTTTCTCCCACCCAGTGTTATGTACATAACGGACACATCACTGAACGAGTCTCAGGTATGCAACACAATGACTCTGTGGGTAGGTATATACTGCAAAAGGATCATCACAAAAGTCTAGTCAACATCTTTCATGTCCCAAAGTTACATATTATTTTCTTATGAGAACTTCTGATTCTCCTCTTAGGAATGTCTCTATTATAAAATTCAGTCCTGTGAACTAGTCACTGTAGTTCCTGATGTCCCAGGACAGACTTAGACTGTTAAGCCTGCACCTCTGGACCACAGTCACCCAGCCTCCCACCCCTAGCAGGAACTTCCAGCAGGAAGGGACAAGGCACCCAAGCAGAGACTATACTATCCCTCTGCTCTGCACCCTTAGGCCAGCTGTCTACTTGCCCTCACTCTGTGCTCTGCCTCTGAGAGCTGAAGAAGGGGCTGGCAGATCTGACTCAGAGGGCACAGCCAGGGAAATGCAATTTGCTTGCCCTTTGCCTGCTTTAGATTCAGAGTTAAGGGACGCCTAGGTGGCTCAGTGGTTGGGAATCTGTGTTCGGCTCAGGGGGTGATCCTGGAGACCCAGGATTGAGTCCCACATTGGGCTCCTTGCACAGAGCCTGCTTCTCCCTCCCTCTGCCTGTGTCTCTGCCCCTCTGTCTCTCATGAAAAAATAAATAAAATCTTTAAAAAAAAAAAAAGAAGATTCAGGGGATCCCTGGGTGGTGCAGCGGTTTGGCGCCTGCCTTTGGCCCAGGGCGTGATCCTGGAGACCCGGGATCAACTCCCACATCGGGCTCCCGGTGCATGGAGCCTGCTTCTCTCTCTGCCTGTGTCTCTGCCCCACCCCCCCGTGACTTTCATAAATAAATAAATTTTTAAAACAATGTCATGCTAAAAAAATATATATATATTAAAAAAAAAAAGATTCAGAGTTAAATGCAACAGCTAGAAGTGAATTTCGTTATCAGTGTAGCTCCTCTACAGTAACACACATGCCCAAGAACCACTGTCCACTGTCAAAGGGAACAGACCACATGGGGACTGCTGGACTGCAACTCACCCCTCTCGCCACCAGCTACAAAGACCAAAGCTCCTAACTGAACAACAGATTTATGGTCTATAGTTCCCCTCACTAAAAGTCTTCAAGTTTTACTATTTTTTAACCTATCCTTAAAACACCTCACCGAAATGAATGGATGGGAACAAATAAGCAGACAAGCTAGCACAGTGTGAACAATATGCACAGGAGACCACTTAACACAGGTCAGTCGGCCCCCGAATCGACTCATCTGAGACAAGACACACACACTGCGGCCCTGCCAGGATGCTGCGTCAGGAGCCTCTCTCAGCTCTGTGCATTCGCCCTGCTGGCAGACGTTGACTGACTGTTCCAACACCATTTCCTCACGCCTGACTTGTCCCTGGGGTGGGGCAGCAGCGATGGGTTGCCTTCCAGGTCCTCCTGCAGGGCTGGTGATGGGGACCCCTGGCCCTCACTCTACTCTGACTTACATGTTAATGGCACAATTACTTTCCTTCTGACCCTAAATGCAGTAAAGTCTGAAGGACCTGTTACTGAAAAAGAAACCCCAAAGATTAAAAAAGCAAATTTGCATCAACCACAACAAATTAAGCTGAAAATTGAGGAATTCAAGTAATTTTTGACAAGGCAGAGCAGCATCTGAAAAACCACCCATCACCCCAAGAAGCATCCTGGCACTGACCCTTACCAATCTGCAGGGGGTTAGTTACTGGTCCTTCTCAAGCCAGCTGGAACTGTAGCTCAATCCCCCACAGTGGCAACCAGAGGACCAGCAGTCTGGGATGGGTCAGGAAACCTCAGACCTCATTCCAGGGACACTCCAGTGCCTTCTCTATGAGGTGCTCACTCAACCTGGGACCTTACCTTGATAGGAAATGGTCCTTTCTACACTGCCTTCCGGGTGTACCCTCACCACACTCATGAAAGGAGCAACTGCACAAGAGCAGCGCCGGGCACAGAGCTTCAACAACATGCAGCAAACACAAGTGGCAGACCAGGGAACGGGAGTGGAAGAGTGCCAGCATACGCCCTCTGACCCCACCTCCACTGCGAGCAAGTTCTCAGAGGAGTCTTTCATGGTGGGGTCCCCATACATGTGCTGAGTCTGCTGCACCTTTTCTGTGCCTCTTCAGAGGGGTCACCAAAGCCCACCACACAGGCCCTGAGATCCCCCCCACCCCGATACCCTTCTGGGAACCACCTAGGACAAGGAGGCCCTGAGGCTCTCTCAGCACAGGGGCATGGGGGGCAGATTAAGCTAATCTTCAACCCTTGGCTTCTGTCTTCCAGGGACCATTATTGAAAATAAAATAAACGAGCAGCCCCATCTCTTTTCTGTAGGACGGCCTTCCTGAGGACATAGAAAAGCCAAGTGCAGCAGAGGTTCAGCACCTCTGTGGGATCCCCTAGTATATCTGCCCTCTGCCAGTAGTCTTCTCAGGCTCAGGGCCCCTCTACCATGCTGGTCCTGTTCTGGAGGCCACCATCCTTATGGGGACTTCTCATGTCTGGCCATCTCTCCATGGCCTCTTCCTGCTCTGGCCACACTTGCAACCACAGACAGCCCTGGTGCCCATACCATCCTCTGCTTGAAGCCCCTCAGATGAACAGGAGGTCCCATCAGGTCAGCATCCTGCACATTCATATTCTGGTACCACCCCCTCCAGGGACCCACCCCCCCTCCTGCAGACTCCTTTCCTACAGATCTCCCAGCAAGACTGAACCCCAAACATAACCTAGCAACCTCCTCCTAGGTCGTTGGGTCCAAAACCCAGAGATACCCACCACCTCTCTCTGTGCCCCTCATCCCCCATCTGCCTGCTTCACCAGCAACTGCCCTCACCCCTCCCTCTGAAAGGCACCAGTACCTGCCCATGAACTGGCCCTGGCCCCCTCATCTCCCCTCTGGCATCCCAACAGCCTGTGGCTTCCACCCCACCAGCAAGGGGTCTGCTGGTCAGAGTAAAATGCCTGCATACTACCTGTCATGCTAGGGTGCTCACAAGGGTCACAGCTGACACCATGGAGTTTCATGTGCTACACCATCATCTCAAGAGGAAGCTGGCAGCCAGCACAACCAGCACACACCCTGGACTGCAAAAAACCGGTCATGTTGCTCCATCTATCACCAAATGGGGAAATAAAGGGCAGTGACCCATTATCAAACATGTGCTTCCAGACTAGGAACGACCACACTACAAATTCCGCCAAACCACCTGCCAGAGACTGCTGCAAATACACACCACTGCAGCACATGTCAGGGCCTCAGATCTGAGGACAGGGTGGCTCTGTCAACAAAGCAGTTAAGTTTCTCCTGGAAACAGAAAGAAACTCTGTAATAAAGTTCTACAAAGAACAAAATACAATCTTCCTTGATTTGCAAGGTAGTTGCATTTCTGGAAAATTCAGAACATCTATTAAAACCACACACACACACACACACACACACACACACACAAGTGTTGCTTTTGTACACAAAACACAGATACGAGGTCACACAGAACGCATTCTTCCCAGTCCCACAAACTCCAGGGGCCTGGGACCACTGGCTTGCAGCAGGCTTCCCCACCCTCCTCACCCAAACTGCTCCTGGCAGGTGTCCAAACCACCAGGTGCACTCCTGCCAAAGGGCCTCAGCACTGAGGGCTCCCCCAGCAGGGAGAAGCTTTCTGTTTCTCCCACACATCCACAGGACCCACTTCTAACCCTCTGTCCCCACACCCCTCTCCAACATCGCACATCCATCCACCCTGTCTCATGCTCGGCCAGTGGGGCTTCCTCCACTGCTCACCCACAAGATCAACTGTCAGGGAGCAGAGGAAAAACCATAAAGCCACACCTATCAGGACCCAGAGGGATTAAAAAGTAGAAAGACTAATCACAGATCTATAAATATGCGTTTCCTAAAAAAAAACGAGTTTGTCAGGAAAAACCCATCAGGTCAACAATGAGTTTCATGCTGGGGCGGTCTGACAATCTTCTGACATTCCAGGGAGGCAATCAGGGCTGTAGAGACATGGCAAGCGTGTGCATCTCGGCAAGGGCCCATACCATGAGACCTCAAGTGCTAAATATGTTTTCTTCACTTTCCTCAAGAATTGGCAAAACCTTCCATCACTTTGACAGAGAGAAACACTAAAAGCTATTATTATTTTCAACGAAGTTTCACCACCCATACCAACAGAACATAGGGTATTTTTTAACATGAATTAATAGATTCAATTAATCAGGAATCCCATGCTCACCTACAGATAGGAAAATTCACAGGAAAACACACTGTTGGCAGCAATTTTTAAGACAGCCTCTGTTTTGAATCCTGTGATCAAAACGCTGGCAATTTAAGTCTCTCTTCATTGCTACCCCTCATGAATGAGACTACGCAGAATCTTGAAACTGCTTCCTTGGCCACTTGCACCTAGGTCAAACTGATGCGATACTGAAGAACATCACCTTAAAAGGTAACAGAGCGGGATCCCTGGGTGGCGCAGCGGTTTGGCGCCAGCCTTTGGCCCAGGGCGTGATCCTGGAGACCCAGGATCGAATCCCACGTCGGGCTCCCGGTGCATGGAGCCTGCTTCTCCCTCTGCCTGTGTCTCTGCCTCTCTATCATAAATAAATAAAAATTAAAAAAAAAACTTTAATATTGAAAGGTAACAGAGCTAACCACCAAGTTTTCTGTTTGGCTTCCTTATACTGCACCACACAAATGATTTCACATGTACTACAAACCAAAAGACATGAGATGTTTTACATTTGACTTGTCTTTTAGAATACCTTCTAGTTCGCTAGCATTCCTATGAGGAGCAAACTTATTAAAATGTATGTGGATCCTAAGTGGGCCTCCCTTTAATTTATGCTGTACACTAAAGGTCACCTCTGCAGCCTCAGAGATACATAGAAACATTTGTGTCCTAAACAGTATCACCCCCATGCTTGTAAAATCTCAGCCCACCTTCTGCTTCTGTGCTTTTCGTTTCTTCTCTTCTTTAGTCAGGGCTGGAGAGGAGCCCCCTCTGCCCTATCTTCTGTGGACAGGCTGCTGAGCTCTCCTGGCCAGGGTGTGCAGAGACCAGGACACGAGGGGCTATAGGGACGTTTGCCACTGCTCCCGACTCACACAAGGAAGTTGGGGAGGCAAGCCTGCAGGGGATGGCCTATGATGCTCCTAAGGACACACAGCTCTGAGGCTGATTTTGTGAACCTTGTCACATTTCTTTAGTCACATTTTCTTTTTAGTCAGGCCAACCGATCCGAGAGCATGCACCATCTCCCAGGACAGTGACAAACTGTATAGTAGGTACACTACACCTATGCTTTAGAGTTCCTAGTAATCACCAGAATATGCACCTAGGATGACGTAAATCAGCTGAGGGTCACTTGCGTGACCTGGAATCCCCTCAGCCTCCTCCCCATCCGTCCACCACTCCCAATACTCTGAACTCACATGCTCACTATCCCGCTCTTCCTCTTTCTCATGCGTGCCCTAAGCTATTCTTTCCCGGCCACGTAACAAGTCACTCAATCCACTACTGGGTCAAGACCAAATACCGGCCATGCCAACAAGGAGATGGGAGTACAGGGCCTAAGCTCTTACCTAACTTCAGGAAGCCAAGGAAGAAAGAGAGCAGACTGAAATTCACACACCAAGACACCCTCTTGAAGAACTGGAAGGATCGGGGCAGCCCCGGTGGCTCAGCGGTTTAGCGCCGCCTACAGCTCAGGGTGTGATCCTGGAGACCCGGGATCGAGTCCCACATCGGGCTCCCTGCATGGAGCCTGCTTCTCCCTCTGCCTGTGTCTCTGCCTCTCTCTCTCCTCTCTGTGTATTCTCATGAATAAATAAATAAAGTCTTTAAAAAAAAAAAAAAGAACTGGAAGGATGGAGTGCAGCTTCTCACAGCAGGTGAGCACACTCGCTATGGACCTGCACAGGCTCATCCCTCTGGCCACCTGACTGGAGACCACACCCAGCATTACTGAAACAAGCAGAGAAGCCCAAGGGTGCCTTCCTGGACTTCCGAGCCTGTCCAGTCTGGGGAGACACAGCTCAGCAGGTCTGAACGTCCTCCTTGTGGAGCACACAAAGCTAACGTTTGACCACATGGGAAAAACCAGAACTGTGAGGGGCACACCACCAGTTTCTGCTTTTGGGGGCAATCAGACAGCACACGAATCAGCCATTCTCCAAACCCACTATCTCAAGTCCTTTGAAGTAGCAAATCTGGACACCTGTCTCTGAAGGCAGCCTCCTAGGAAGCAGAGCCTCCATAATGCCCCAGTGATGTGGATTATTTCCAGCAAGGCATTCCTGAAAACAGGGACAACTCTGCAGAAGCACATCTACGTTCAGCCCATTAACAAGACCAAATCCTTAGGGGAGGAGGACAGGACGCTCTAACAAAATGGCTAGATTGGTGATTAACACACACTCAACTCCTTCTAATTCTGGAGCCAGCTGGTGAGAGCATATGCATTTCCAGCTTGTGCAGTTAGGGTACTCCGTGCTTGCCGCCACTCCAAGCGATATCGGCAGCCCCGCAGTGGGTCCCCCATATAATACTCTGGGAGAGGTCTGTCTCAGCACAGGTACAACACAGCCTGGCGTCCACACTCCTTCACACAGACACACAAAGCCAGAAATGCAGAACCAGCCATGCAAACAGCAGACAGAAAAACGTGCTGACCACTCACTTGCTAGTTCCGAAACAAGAACTACAGCCGACCACTGGAACACCAGCAGCAGGCCCAAGGCACAGCACTAACAGCGACTTCCGGGACCACCCCAAAGCTCTGCGTTCCCTCCTCCTGTCAACGACTTCTTGTGCAATTCTGCTTGACGTTTGAGGAAATGGGAGGGTGCCAGAGCTCAGAGGGCAGTCGGAGCTAAGCACTCTACACTAACCAGCAAGCCTTGTTAACCCCTGGCCCAGCACCACCCGCACTATGCAACAAGTGAGCGCTAGGGCGCAGGGCCTTCCCATCTCTGCCCACCGCGGGCGGCCGGGAAGCAAGGCCCGTGTCGTGGCCCCACCACCGGCGCCTCCTGGGGCCGCAGAGGCTACCCTCGGACCCCAGGACCCCTCCCCAGGCACCGGTACGGGAAGGCTGCCCCGTCCCACCCCCATCCTCCGAGCCCATAGGAACTGGGCTCAAACCCTGGCCCTCGCGTGACCTTGGCAGCGTCCCGGACCCCGGGCTTCGGTTTCCTGGTCCTCGAGACCCCGAGGCGGGAGGCCTCGCAGGCGGAGCAGGAAGCGGAGCTTCCTGGGGAGCCCGTGGCCGGGCCGGACTTCCGGGCGTCCACCCCGGCGGCTCTACGGGGCGCGAGGCCGCGGCGGGGCGCTGGGGCAGCCGACCCTCGCCCGGGGCTCCGCCCCCGCCGCGGTCCCCTCTCACGGTCGGCTCTCGGCTCCTAGCCCCCGCCCCGGCCCCGGCCCCGACCCGACCCGACCCCCACCCTAGCCTCGACCCCAGGCCCGCTCTTGGCACCCTTCCACCCAGCCCCGGCCTCGACCCGGCCTCAACTTGACCCCCAGCCCAGCCTCGACCCCCGGCCCAGTCCTCGACACCCGCACTGCCTCGTTCCTCATCCCGGCCTCGACCTCGGACTCGACCCGAGCCCGCCCCCGTCTCCATCCCCGGCCCAGCCCGCCGCGCCCGCCCCGCCTCGGCCCTCGGCCCCGGCCCCCGGCCCCCGGCCCGCGCGGCCCCCAGTCCCGGCTCCGGCCTCGGGCCTCGCCACCCCGGCCTCACCCCGGCCCCCGCCCCGCCCGGCCTCACATGGCCCTCACCGCCCCGCCGCCACGGCGGTGGGCAGGGCCTCGCGGGGCCGGGACCGCCCCCGCCACCCAGCCCCGGCCTCGACCCCGGCCCCGGCCCGCCGCCTCACCCTCGGCGGCCGCGGCGAGGCTACTGCTCCGAGCCAGGCGTTGGTTTCGCTCCCACAAGATGGCGGCTCTGACGGCGGCCACGTCAGTGCCTCCTGCCGCGGGGGACGCTGGGGAACGGGGCGGGCCTGCCTGCGGCTCCGCCCACTCCCCGCCGCAGCGCGCACGCGCAGACTCTGGGCAGGAGCGGGCGCGCGGGGACAGGGACTGCGCCCCGCCCCGGGCCGCCCCGGTCCCGCCACGGCGCGGGCGTACTCGCTTTCCCTGGCCCGGGGCGGAGTGAGCCTGCGCCCGCGCCCCGCTTTTGCCGCCCCCGGGTGTCTCAAACCCACCTACTGGTGTAGATGAAGGGACCGAGGTGGGGAAGGGCCCTGCGGCCGTGGTGCCCTCCCTGACCTAGCAGGTCCCGGTGGACCAGACCAGCGGCCGGGCGTGGGAATCGTGGCCGCAGTCGGTGCCCGGGCCCCGGCGTGACCCCAGAGCCCACCCGAGGGAGCAGGCCGCAGACCGAATAAAGAAGCCGCGTCCAGTGGCGCAGCCAGGCTGGGGACAGCGCTGTCCCCGGGGCCCCAAACACTGGAAGGAGGAGCTGCCTCCCCCGGGAAGCCTCCTTGCGCTGGTCTGAGCGGCGCCGCTCCCCAGGCTCCAGGCTCAGGCCCTGGCTGTGATCCCACGGAGGACCTAACTCTTCCCTCCTGCCCTAAACGTGCCTCGAAGCCTCATGCAACGTGCCCTCAGGGGTCTATACCTCCAGGAGTGGCACAGAATCCTGGTAGTGCTGGCTCCCTACCCCCAGAAACCAGTCCTGCCAGATTATGCTGGTGGTCCTGTGTCTTCAGAAACTTTCTTTGAAATTTAGAAAATCTAGACAGGAAGGAGTGTCCAAAAGATACACGCACAGTTTAAAAACGAATGATTCCTGTGTGCCGGCCTCTCGGTAAAGGCATCCGCCGTCCTCTTGATTCTGTCCTTCCTGGCTTGTCCCCTGTGGGGTGGGAAGGGGCATTTTTAGGCTGTGGAGGCTGAAAAAATTAAGGCCATTCCACTTTAAGTTCAGCGTTAGCACAAGTACAGCCATCCCAGGCCCCTGCGAATAAGAGCTGAACTTTACCTTACTTCAGTTACAGGAAGAAAACGGCTTACAGCTTAATGTCCTAGAAAGCCCCATATTAGAATAAGAACAGAGCTCAATGCCCTTGAAAGCCCCATATCAGAATGTAAACAGAACTTGAGGAATTGCTCCAGCCCTTCTGGGGGTTCCCTAGACCAGCCCTTAAAACTAAGCTGAAACCCACCTTGGGGACCAAGTCCCTGCTCTGCTGTGTCGGGTGTACTTGGGCCGAAGCTCGAGCTTATAAATAAACCCTCGTGTGTTTGCATCAGTGTCGGCTCCTTGGTGGTTTCTCGGATTCTTGGTGGTTTCTTGGATTCGCAATCTTGGGCCCAACAAGGCCAGGCCACACAGGTATGGGGTTCATCAGGGGAAGGATCCCTGCCCCCGCAGGAGATCTGTCAGTGAGCAAGGAAGTGCCAGGGGGTTTCCTGGAGGAAACCGAGGCCCAGGTGCTCACCAGAGGTTCTCCAGGGAACTATGGCCCTCTGCCCCTCTTCCCTGAAGCCCACAGATAAGACACCCTGGGGACACATGGATGGCATGGGGTGCCTGCCCACCTCCTGCCAGGAGGGGTGAGGTGAGCTGGCTGCAGGGCACTCTAGATTCTCACCTCTAGTCTGACCTCTGGCCAGGGGCTTGGGTCAACCTCCTATTCCCTAGGGGGCCCAGGCCCAGGCCCAGGTCCAACACAAGGATGCTAAACAGGAAGGGTGGCTGGGAAAGCAACTCAAGGATCGGAGGACTGGCAGGAGCATAGAGGCAGAGGAGGGGATTGGTGGGGCGCTGGGGATACTCCCTCCTTTGGGGTGCCCTGGCCGGCAGGCACCTCTCACAGCTATGTGATGGGTGTTGTTCGGGGAGGCTGAGCATGCTCACAGAGGTTGCATGAGGCTGGGCCTCCTGCCTGCCCCATCAGCACCTGTGCTATTGTGCCAGCCGCTCCCTGCTGCCCAGGACAGGGGCTGCTATCTTGGGTGTCTCCAGATCACTACTCAGTTAAGGCCCTCATTATCTGGCGCCTAGGACAGTGTGGGGAGAGGGGACCTCTGGTTCCCTGGTCTGGACATGGACCCCTGAGCCCAGAGGGGACCCCAAGACAAATTCCTGCCCAGATGGGTGAGGGCCCCACATCTCCCTCTGCTCTGTTCCCCTCTTCCCCAGGCCTAGCCCCAAAAGCCCACCTTCCTGCATGTCCCTCCTAGGCCAGGCTGCAGGACCTTCGGCCCCTACACTCACCCCTCATTCCCCACCTCACCCCGAGGCTGCCCTGCCTCCTGTCCTGGGGCCAACCAGGCGGTGACTCTCATCCCTGTGGTCATGCCAGCGTCCCATGGTAGGCAGGGTGTGGGCACCGCCCAGAGTCACACATGGGGGAGGCCTGCATCGCCTTAGGGCCCTTGAACATCCCTGCTTACCTGTACCCACTCCTGCCTCCGTTTCCCCATCTCTGAACCCTTACTGTGGCCTCCTCCCCCAGCCCAGCTCGTGGGGCCCCTGCTCATCCCTGGCCCAGGCTGGAAGTACTCCTGATCTGGGGCTTTGCTCCCTCTGTCCCGGGCTGGGCAGCCCCTGCATGTGTTGCTTGACTCCTCCACCTGGGGCACCGTGGCCCTCCTGGGGCGGGCCAGCGGCATGGGGCAAGAGTATCTCCTGCCTGGTTCTCAGCGCCTGGGGAGACAGCGGGGGAAGACGAATGGGGCGCCCCACGCAGCAGGCACCGTTTCTCTGCTCTGAAGCCCTCTGTCTGCCATGTAGCGTTCCTCACCAAATGCAGTCGTCCTTCCCAAACAGCAGTAGGCCAGGACCTGTGGATTCGTGGGCAACACAAACCCCACTTTCCTATCACATTATAGCTGGTATGGGAGCCAGTGGCAGGTTCCTGCCCCCCTCACACCTGCAGTCAGGGAAGGTGCCAGCCCACCAGTGGCCCCGTCATCCTGTGGAGCCACTGGGAACCTCCCACCCCTGAGGTCGTGCACCCAGGGTGCTTTTCTGCTTTCAGTAACTGGATCTGTTCCTGTGGAAATGGAACCTCATTTATTTTAGACACTAATGAGACAGGGCCCCTTTCACCAGCCTGATAGAGGGTCCCTGTGGCACACATAGCCTCCACATTCCACATCGACAGGGACCCGCGACACCTGCTGGCCTCAGATGCTGCTCTCACTTGTGGGGCCCCGGCAGGTAGTCTGTGGGCACCTGTCTCAGCCCTGCTTCCCCACGGTGGTTGGAATGGGGTCTCTTGGGTGGCCCTGGCCCTGGCCCTGGCCCCCACCCCAGCCAGCAATGGCACAGCTAAGCCCACCCAGCTGACAGCATGGTTCCCACTAGCCTGAGAGGCCACCAGGACTGGCTGGGGCATTGGCTCTTGCCCAGGCAATGTGGACAGCTAGACCCCTGGAGGGCCCCTGGAGGGTGGCAGAGTCTCTGGGCCCCACGCCTGCGCCTCCTCCCACCTGAGCTTGGGGCTGGCTCTGTGGTATCCAGCCCAGGGGGTGGGGTAGCACACCCGATCTCATGGTGTGTCACATCCCCAGCCTCCAGCCTCACCCAAAGACAGTGGCCAGGGCACTCAACTGCTTGGCACCCGGACCCGCAGCCCCGCTTCCCTGTGAGCCTGGGTCCTGGGGGACAATTCTGGTGGGGACAGGACAGGCTGCCTTGGTGACCAGTGGCTTCTCTGGGACAAGCCGTGGCGAGTGGCCATGGGGGCCCTGGTGTGCCCCAATGTTTTAAATGGATACACACGTGTATTCAGGGAGTGTTGGGACACGGATACATCCATGCACTTGCCGGGCCACCCCCGGTTGCTGGGTCCAAGGAGGTGCGAATTGGGCTGCAGGGAGTGTCGTCACGCTGGTGTGGCAGGAATACTGTCCCTTGGGTGGCACCTGGAGCGGACTTGGGGCGAGCCGGCAGGGCATCTTTACCCAGGTCCGACCCACCAGCCATTGGGAGCAGCCATGCAGCTGACACCCTCGCAGGCGGGCCTCCCCTCTGCGGCTCTGCACAGAGCCATTTTGGAGGGGAGGCCACTGGTACTCAGGGCCTGGCCAGGCTGGGCTGCCCTTCCAGGGGGTCTCAGAATGGAGCCCCCACCCTCAGACTGGGGTCTTCCCTGGCCTCCTGGCTTCACCATCCACAGGGCACCCCCCCCCTTCTTGCCCCTGCATTACCTTGTTGGAGCAGACGACTCTGGCCCTCCCCAGTGGCACCCCTGCCCTCTTCCCTCTGCCCTCTCCCCTTCAGTAACACCCTGAGCCTGCCCCTCTTCCTAGGGACCGGGGCCCTCTTCCTAGCCTTCCCTATGTTGGAGAAAATCCTCCCTGGGCCCTGTGAAGGGAGCAGTGGACCCTTGGCCAGGGCCCACCTGGGACAGCAACAGGACCTGAGTCTGAGCTCAGAGCTCACCAACCAGCCTTGGGGTGTCCCGTCAGGGCACGTGGCGGGGGTGTGTGGTGCGGCTGCATCTGTGGCGCTGGCACTGGATTCTGCTCTAGTCACAGCTGTCAGGAATATCTGGGGGCCAGGGGTGCAGCCAGGCGGGCAGGGGCCAGCCTGGGGCAGGAGCAGCCCTGGAAGGTGGGACAGCATGCGTGAGCTACTGTCACTGGAGGCATGGAGAGGAGGTTCAGTGGTTTTCCAGCACAGGAGTTTGGCTTCAGGTAAGGCTTGCTGAAAGTGAGCTGGAGCTATAGTCCATTATGTGTTGTATAGAAGAAAGTCTGACGTGGGAAAGCTGGAGTGGAAGAGCTTCCTTTTGTCCCTGGAGCACGTGTTTGGAGGGCAGTGTGGGTAAAGGGTACGAGTGATACGTGGACACAGTCAGGGTGGAAGGAGAGCCCTCTGTGGGGCCTGAGGTGTGTCTGGGGGTGCCTGGCACCCTGTGAGGTGGTGGGTTGGGGAGGGAGGACGTGGTTGGGCCCCCATGGGTCTGGCACAGAAACATGCACTGGGAAGGCTGTAACCCCCAGCTTCACTGGGATGAAGTTGTTCTCTTGAGGTCGACCTCAAGTTTGAGGCCCAGACAGAGGGCAAAGGGGGAACCCCGCCAGGCCACGAGGCTCTGTGCATTCAGGGTTCTGAGAACCCCGGCCATGTGCCCCAAACCTGGGGCCCCTGCTCAGGGAGGCAGGAGGGACCCTCCTGAGCCTTCAAGGTGACCTGGTCTCCAGACCTGGGAAAGGATGAAGCCTGGTGTCCTGAGCCACCCGGTGGTGGTCAGTGGCCGCAGCAGCCTGGACCTTCGGGTGGGTGCTCCTCACTCACTCAGTGGGTTCGTGCCTGAAAGAGTGGGGGCTCTTTGGACACCATCTCCCTGCTCTGTCTGTGTCCACATGGTCTCTGCACACAGGCACTGCTCTGGGGCTTGGGGTCACCATGGCTCTGGCTACTGGGGTCAGACCCATTCCCTCCTGGGCCATCCCAGGCAGGACCAGCAGCGGGCTGCCTGACAGCAGCTTGTGAAGACACCCCGTCACCCCACTCCCTTCACTCATTGCCCCCAAAGCCTGGAGTCTGCAGGAAACTAGGTGTGGATGTCAGTCCTGCAGCCATAGGTATTGCAAGACCGCCAAGGGAAAGATGGGCAGAGCTCACACGCCTGCCTCAACCTCCCCACACTGGCCCCTGCCCCGTCCTGGGTGTGGACCATTCTGGGGAGCCCACGTGGGATGCACGGACTCTCCCAAGGACTCACATGTGTCTCGTGTGCCACCCTACCCAGCAAAGCCAGAGCACCTGGACACCAAGCAGAGTGGGGGGCCGCAGGGGTCAGGTACCTAGCAGGTGGCCAGGTCAGAAGCCCCCAGGGGGGCTGACAGGCTCTCCATCCCCACGTGCATGGCCCTCTGCTGCCGGACACCCCCAGCTCATTTCAGCTCACAGGCCAGGCACTCCGGCCCCCACTCTCTTCCGCCCTGCCTAGGGTCCTCACCCAGGGCCTTTGTGCTGGCTGCCCACCTCCAGGTGAGTTCCCTCCCTCTGTCCCTCCCTCCCTCCATCCCTCCATCCATCCCTCCCTCTATCCCTCTGTCCCTCCCTCCGAGGGGCTGTGTGCTCCCCCTGCTGCCTCTCTCTGACCCTAGCTCTACTCTTTTCCACTGCATACCACACATTTGATGCATTTATTTGTTTTACTGTGTGGCCCCCGCTGACAGGCAGGGCCTTTGCAGCAGACAGGTGGTGGATGCTCGTTGAGCACTTGTCCGCTGTTCGGGCGGGTCCCAGGGCCCGCCAGGAGGCTCAAAGTGGGAGCACAGGGACCAGACCAGAGCCTGGGCAAAGGCGGGCTGGCCTCCCCACCAGGGGCAGTGCAAGGCGAGCCGGATTCGCGGCGGCGGTCAGCGGGGGGCGCTGTTGCCCAGGACACGGATGCCCGTGCGCGCTGGGAACTACACGCTTTAATTAAAACCCGCCCCTCTGCCTGACCCCTCTCTGCCACCGCATTCTCCACTTAATTGGGGCTCTTCAGAGCGGCCGAGGTTAATTAAAAAGCCCACCGGAGGCATCGTGGTGTCCTGGCATCTGCCGCCAGCGCCTGCCTGCGCACCCCACCCCGAGCCCCAGAGGGCTGCCCCTCGCCTGCCCCCGCCCCTGGACCCACCTCCTCACGGCTTGCCCCCCCCCCCCTCCCCCCCCCCCCCCCCCCCCGCTCCGCCGGGGCCAAATATCCTCCAGGAACCCTGTTTCTGACCTCAGGGCGGAGGGCTGGAGCGGACATTGCCTGCAGCCCTGCGATGTGCTGACCTGTGTGCTCCAGTCGCAGCCCCCACCTGTGGGCCCGGCGGTGCACCAGGGCCTGGGGAGCCGGTTCCTGGGAGGCCAGGGGTCTCTGGCTCTGCCCAGCGCCCAATGAGGGGGAGTAGGGTCTCAGAGGAAGAGAACAGAACTTGCCCCAGGGGCTCTGCTGCCAGGTGTGTTCAGGGCAGTGAGTGCCCCGTGGGAAGCCGGCAGTGCCACGCGGGGGCTTAGGCCGCCAGGGGAGAAGCCATTGACACTGGGATCTGGGACCTGAACCTTCAAGGACCTCATATCCCCAGGCCTGGCTGCAGGGAGGGATGTGGCACAAGCCGGCAGAGAAAGGCAGAGTCCCTGACAAAAGCTAGTCTTGTTTGGCCATTGATGGGAGCACAGGTCAGAGCATCCCGGCCGCTGCCCCAGGATGGCCTCCTGCCCACCTGCAGCCCTGGGCCTGGGCCTGCAGGCAGAGTAGGGGCCAGACCCAGGGGCCACAGAGGGGCGGGGCAGGGGGCTAGGGGGCCAGAGCGGGCATCCGGGCTCTGTTAGCAGAGAGAAACACCCCTCGTTAACTTGGTGAGAAAAATCCAAACCCGACAGTGACGGTGCGCAGGTGTGCTAAGTTCTCGTGGGAGCAGCACAGGGGGCTCCGGGGACATGCTGATGGGTCTTCCTGGCCTGTAACCTGCTCAGGCTCCGGGACCCCCCATTGGAGGGGACACAGGAAGTGTATGTGTCCCTTCTCTGGCTGAGGATGCAGGCACCTCACCTGGGGGCCCGGCCGGGCTCTGCTCACAGATGAGGTCCCTGCAGGGACACAGCTGGCCCTGGAGTTAGGAACGCGTGTTGGTTCCTTGCACCTGCCACGTGTGGGGCCATGTGTCAGAGAGAGGCCAAGAGCAGGTCTGAGGCCCCTTGAGTGTGTCCTGGCCCGGGGCCCCTCCTCCAGCCTCCTTCCCACATGTGTGGGACCTGTGTCACCCCACCTGCAGCGCCCCCACCATACCTGTCATCCTCACGGTGGGTGGGCTGTGGTGGGGCTGCACCCCTGCTGCTCAGAGGGGAGGTCGAGGGCCCCGGCTGTGGGCTGAGCTGTGCACCGGGGAGGCCACGGTGCCCTGCGGGTCTGAACTGGTTGCTGGTGGGGCTCATGCAGGTGGGGAGCCAGAAGCATCTGCTGGTTATGCGGGCCTGTCCTTAGTTTGCTGTGAATGCTAGGAGGCCAGGACGAGGCCTGCCCCCTGGTCTGCACATGGTGATGGCTGTGCTGTCATTCTGAGGCTCGCCGGCGTCCGTCCTCAGGCCACCTCCCCAGGTCCTGACGTGGAGCACAGAGCCGCTCCTTGGTGGGTACATGCATAGGGAGCCCCAGTGTCACCACAGAACCAGCTGATAGAGTGAGGCAGCTCATCCAATCTAGGGCTGGGGCCAGGGCCGGCTAGGGAGAGACTGAAGGGAGCTGAGCCCTCGGATCAGGAGGGGCACCCGCCATGCTCTGGCCTGCAGCCCTAGGGACAGGCCGGGTTGGGGGCTTGGCACCAGAGCCCCCCGCACACATGTGCAAGCACACATGTGGCCGGGTACCACGTGCAGGCTCATGAGGTGTGGCTGTTGCTGGCCTTGCAGGGTCCCAGGTGACAGTGCTGTGGGAGGCATGAAGCCACCGGCCCCTGTGGCTGGAGGGTGCAGGGAGGTGGGGGTACTGCAGGTCGGATGTGCCTTGCCTGCTGTCAGCGTCTCCACTGTGGGTCGGAGCACTGGGACCAGACGGCAGCAGGTATAGGCCGAGACAGGAGAGTTAGCCTGCGAGCACTGGGGAGCCATGGAAAGTTCTTGAGCAGGGGAGGGGCTAGAGGAAGGCGACCTGGCCCTGCACTCAGCTCCTGCAGTTCTGGCTCAGACCAGGATTTTTTTTTTTTTTTTTTCAGACCAGGAATTAAGACACACGGGAAGAAGCAGGTGTCAGACAGCTGGACCCACTCCCCGCTTCGCCCCTGTGCAGGTGCTGGGCTGGCAGGTCTGTGTCCAGCAAGGACCCCGTGATTGCAGCTGGAAGGGGGGTTCTGAGACGTGCTAGAGGTGCTGCCCCGCTTGCTTGCCCCTCTGCAGCCGCCCTCAGGCAGGGACACAGGACGGGCAGTGCTGGTGCCTGTAAGCCCAGGGTTCTGCTCTTCAGCCTCCTGCATGAGGGCCCACATGGCCGCAGGGCACAGTCCTGACACCTGCCATCAGACCTGGAGGATGCCAACGAGGTGGGGGTCCTGCCTGGGAGGCAAGCGATAGGAGCCGCGGTTGGATGCAGAGCACCCTGAGGGAGTTGGAGGGTGCAGGTGAGGCTTTGGAGCTCTTCCTCGGATGACCGTCTCTGCTGTGAAAGTCTCACCTCCTCCTAGAAGCCCCCCAGGATTAGCTACAATGTGCCAAGTGTTGGCCACCTGCAAGCATGCAAGGACCCTGCTGGCAGATGCAGTGCCAGCCTCCCATGTGGCTGAGCTCCTTTAGAGTGGGGGAGGAAGGCCCTCCTGGAGCTGGGCCTCCAGGGGGGTGGGTGCCGGCCCTGCCAGCCCAGTGCCTCCTTCCAGCCAGCGTGTTTGGGTGGACAAGTCCTGGTCCTCACACCATAAACACCAATTTGCAGGGCCCCGAGAGCCAAATGACTATTTACTGTGTGCTCCAGAGACTCAAATAAAAAAGTGGGAGAGAGAGAGAGAGAGAGAGACATGGTGGAGGTGCCAGCCTCGAGCTAAACGTCAATTAGCACCTCCTGACTAGCTCCTGTCCCTGCTGCCAGGCAGGCGGTGGCGGCTCCATGGCTGGGGCCCTCCCGGGGCTGCCCGCTGACCTGGGCACCCCTCCTGGTCCCCGTGGCTGCAGGCACGGACGCCAGAGTGTCTGGCAACGCCAGAGCCAGAGGAGCAGCGCCTATGCTCTCACCTCCTGCTGGAAGCCCCTCCGGGTGGCCTAGAAGGCAGTGAAGGGGGCCACCACCCTCCACCCTCCAGGGCCAAGGTCACCAGGCAGGTGAGGGGCGGGGCAGGTGGGAATGTCATCCACAGGGTGTTCCCCATTCCCCTACTTTACAGTGGGACAGGGAGGAAGGAAACAGGGCAGCCTTGCCTTCACGAACTCACACTGGGTAGAAACCCTTGTCCAGCATGCATCAGTTTACCTGGTGGTCCTATGAACACAAGGGCTGGCAGCGCCCCCACCCAAGCAGGAGGGGAGGGACACCATCCCAGTCTTCCCTGGCCATGACTGTGCCCTTGGAGGCTGCATGCCATCCACACCAGCTTACCTGGGCTGGGGGGCAGCACGGGCGGGTCAGGCACCGTGTTTGTGTGAGCCGGAGGCCAAGGGGCTACCTTGTGGAGACGGAGCAGCTGACTGCCCAGCCAAAATCTCAGGATGCCCTGTCCTTGGGGCAGCGTGAGGGTTCCACAAAGGTAGCAGGGGTTTCAATGGGGAAACAGCCTGAGAGCTGAGTGGGTCATGGAGGACCTAAGACTCTGGTAGAAGAGGCTGCTGGGAGGGGCAGAGGGACTGGGACCACTCCAGGCCAACAGGCCAGCCCCCGACATGGACTATGTTTCCATTCCAGACCCCAGGGCAGGGCCATGTCCCCTAGGCTGGACCCTGCCCTCCAGACCAGCCCCAGGGGTAGGGACAAAGATCTCCAGGCTCCTATGCAGGGTAGGGGTCAGCACCATGCGGCACCATGTGTGTGGAGCTGGGCTTAGCCCTTGGTGCCAGGCTTGGGGACCCCTAGGTGACCCTGCACCTGCTACCCCAGAGATCCTGGCCCTGGATGTTATGGCCCAGCACAGAGTAAAGAGGTGGCCAGCATGTCCTTGCAGGGAGGGCACAGGACCCAGAAACCAGGAGTCTGGGGGAGGGAGGGCTGGTGGGGGGCTCAGGGGAGGGGGCAGCCACACCCCTTACAGGACTTCAAAGCTGCAGCCCTGGGAGTGTGAGATTTGCAGGGGGCTGAGCCAAGGGGGGCCTGGTGGGGTGAGGCCCCACTACCGCCCGGGCCTTTAATATGGTTATTCCTGTCCTGTCTCAACTACCTGCGAACAGGCCCACCGGGCCCATTTCCTCCCTCTCCAGGGCAGCGGGAGGGGCTGTAAACTCCCCGCAGAGGCCCAGGGGCCAGGCTGCCCTGCTCTGCCCTCGGAGTGGGGGGTATCGGCAGTGGGGGGGGGGGAGTGGGCCGGGCCGCAGAAGGGGCTTTCCATGTAGTACCCCTGTCAGTAAAGGCCAGGAGCAGACAGGCCCCTCAGCACATTTCCTCTTGCCCTGGAGGGACACTGAGGCTGGCCAGCAGAGCTAAGGGTTTTGGTTCCTTGCTCCCTCAAGCTGTTTCCAGCCACCCTCGCCCGCACACCAGGCCTGCTCTGCGTGGCCCACTGGCCAGGGTTGTGCCCCATCTTGGCACCGAGTTCTGGCTCCCTCCGTCCTGCAGCCACAGGGAGTGAAGACCATGTCCTCAGTGGGCTTGCTCCCAGACCTGCAGAGGGGCCTCAGGCCCAGCACCTGGGGGCCTGCCCAGGTACCTGACATGCTGTGTGTCCTCAGGCCAGCACCTTGCCCTCTGGGCACAGAGCCTGGAGGCTGGGGGTCTGCAGTCCAGTATGTGGGCCAGGCAGGCTGCGCCCACCCTGGCTGACCCCCCAGGGCGGCCCCATTGGCTCCCTAGCTCCTCTGGCAGGCCCTGCGGCAGCGCCCTCCCCTGTGACCTGGTGGCCATGCCTGTGCATCTGCCTCCTACCCCACCCACCTCTCCAACCCTTTCATCTGTGGCAACCCCAGCACCTGGGTCCCCACAGGTGCCAATTAGGGCAGCTGCTGCCTGGGCGCTATCTCAGAGGTGGTGCACTGTGCAGTGTTCCATGGACTGGGCCCGAGGGTGGCAGGGCAGGGCACCTGTCACCCCCTATCTCCAGGGCTGGGGCCTGGGCAGAGACTCAGCCAGGATGGCTGCGGGCTGCACTCAGAGCTCCCCCAGGGGACCCACCCCCGTGGAGCACATTGGCTGTCCCTGCCCCTGCCTCGGCCTTGGCTGGTGCTCTTGATCACTGGCTCCTTTTTCATAGAGTGTCTGCCCACAGCCCCACTGGTTTAGCTGACCCCTGGGCCCCAGCTGGGAGTCCCCAGTGCTCTGCTGCAGCATCAGAGCAGGGGTGACCCACCCTGAAAGGGAGGGTGGGAGAACAACCAGCATGAGGCCCTGGCCTTGGGGTGGGATGCGGGACAGCTAGCCCAGTGAGCTGAGCCTGACTCTGGGTGTGATGGGAGGGGTCGTGGGAGTCCATGGCCCTGCATCCATGTCCAGTTCCACTGCCCTACTGGGCCCCTCCTGCTCTGTCTCCAGCTTGGAGACTCCAGGGAAGAAGACCAGTGTGGCTGGTAAGGGATGGAGGGGAGGCCTGGGCTCCCCTTGACATCCTGTTGCAGGGACTAGGCCACAACCACCCCCTACGCCATACCTCTGTTTGCTCCTCCTGTACTTCAACGCCTACCACCCCACACCCTCTCCTGGTTCTCCCAGTGCACAGCTCTGCTGGATTGGATACGTCTGCCCTGGGTCTGCGCCCCCTCATCCCACTCCCCTTCCTGCCCTGGGTCTGCACCCCCTCATCCCAGTCCCCTTCTTGCTCTGGGTCTGCGGCCCCTGGCCAAGGTCCCTGTCCAGCCAGCTGTGACTTTCTGGCTGCAGGGATGCTGTGGTGGGGATGCCATGGGCCCTGGCGCTCTAGCTGCTGACCTGGCTGCTTTGGGCTTCTCTCCCTCTGCTCTGCTAAGCCCCCCCCCCACTGCCTGCCCCCAGCCCCCTCCCTTCCAGCAAATGTCCCCAGCTGGGTGGCCGTGCTGGGCTTGACCTCCGAGAGGATAGGGGCTGGGTCTTCAGCTTCCCTGTCACCTTCCTCCCATCCCCACCAATCCCAGCCTGTCCCCCACCCTTGACTCCTCAGCTCTCTCCTTCCCTGGTGGTTAGTCTGGCTGGGTATCAGGGCAGAGCACAGATGTGGGGCATGGATGTGGGGCACGGTGAGGGACAGGAGCCCTGCCCTACACCTAGCTTGGGCAGGGAAGGCTGCGTGCAGCCCTGTATACCCCACATGCCCCAAGTCAGGCCAGACGTGGGCCATAGCCATAGAAGGGCCGGCGATGCTCCAGTCAGCAGGACACCAGGCCTGGGAAGGCAGGGAGGAGGCTCCCGAAGGCAGGGCCACCCCATCCCCATCCCAAGGGCCTGAGCATGGTGCTGGGATACAGCCCAGCTTTGAGGCTGCCCATCCCTGCCAAGCTTTGCACCCTGCAGTTATTCCACCCTGGCACAGTGCGGAGGCCAGGCATCCTGTGGTGCTCTGGCTTCTGGCCCAAGGAGCTCTTGGCCTCTCGCAGCAGCTCTGCCAGCAAGAGATGTCCCTTGTGGCCTTCATGCTGGACTCTGGCTGCATGAGCTGTGACTGCTAAGCTGGCCTTGACTGGAGGCAGGGGGACGTCAGGCCCAAGAACAGCACCCCGATATCCAGGCTCTGTGTGGGCTGGCGAGCCTCAGGTCGAGGGGTGTGCGTGCCTCCCAGGCAAGCCAGTCTCCCGGAAGACCCTGTGCTGGGCCATGCTGGGGATCCCACACAGGGGCCACGTAGTCAGCCCTGGAATGTACGCTGGGGAAGCATGCTACGGATACCTGGGAATGTTTGGGGCTTACAGTGGACTTGGGGAAGACTCCGGCCCCACCGATCGGCATGAGGTCTGCCAATTGGGGCTGCCCAGGTGCTCAGCACGGCCCATCTCCTCGTAGCCTCCATCCCCCTGGACCCCTTCGGTCTACAGTCTATCCTGTCCCACACCTCAGGAGGGCCTCTTTTCTTTGGTGGCCATCCCTCTCACCCGGGACTCCTGGTCTCTGGCGTTCACCCCTCCTGGCATGGCCCGCGGACATCTCCTCTCCCAGAGGGCCACCGCTGATCTGGCCCCTGTGCCTTGCCAATGCACTGCCAAAAATCCAGCACAATCCACTCTCGTTTGGTTGTTTCTTCTTTTTGTTTGTTTTTTACTTTCCCCAAATTGTTTGAAACTCACAAGCTATGACTAAAATAATTTCTTTCATAGAAAGAAAAGGAAAACAACAACAACACATCTGTTTGTCTAGCTCCAGTGTATGGTGGATATAGCAGCATCACAAATAAAATTAAAACAAAAAACGCAAGACTCAAGGCAGAGGGACTTTGCGTCCCCACCGGTGTGCAGGTCATCCTGCAGCACCGTCTCCTCCCCCTGCCTGGCTGTGGGCCCTCAGGGCCGGGGGTGGGGGACATTTCACAGTGGCAGAGGCTGAGCAGGGAGAGGTCTCTGCATGGCAGCACTGGGTGAGAGGTCCCCGTGGGCAAGGGCCAAGGGTCCAGCAGCCTCAGGCTCCCAGGCAGGGTGGATGGGGCAGATGGAGAGGCTCTGGGACAATGGCCGGGGGCAGGCAGGTGTGGGACGCCATAGCCACAGCAGCAGGACCTGGGGTCAGTCCTAGCCGCAGGGTGCTGGACACAGACCCCCTCCCTGAGGGCTGTGGGTCCTCTGCCTGCAGCACGGGGGTGAACTTCCCCTCCTCAAACCTCCCACACTGCCCAACCCCAGCCAAGGTGAGCCTCCAAGGCAGAGTCTGGATGGTGACACCGACCAGCTGCTTGGGAAGCCTTGGGGCCTGAGCCCCCTTCCTGCCTTCCCCTTCCTACGGGGCTGTGGGCCAGGGAGATGGGGGGACAGGTGCTGAGGCCCAGTGGGAGTCAGGATGGGGATGGGACTGGATGCTTTGGTCCCCTGTGGATGGGAGGTGAGGACAGAGGAGGGCTGGCCAGGCACTGAGACTTTCAGGCAGCTGCAAAGTACAGGTCCCTCCTGACCAAGCCAAGAGCGGGGTCTGGCAGTGACGCTGGAACCGTCCCTGGGAAGGTGGCCTGGGGGGCCGAGGCCAGGGCGCATGGCAGCCAGGGCACAGCCAGGCTTTAGAGTCCAGACTCCTCTGCTGCTGGGCTCCCCGTCCTTTCACCGGCCAGAACCGGTTCCTGGGGCTCAGCACGGCCAGAGGCGACCCAGACCGGGGTCCTGCATGGGAACTTTGGCAGATGCCTCCAGTCCCCTGAACAGCTCCAGGGTACCAGACTGGAACAAGGGGCCCAGACCAGGGGTGGGAGGGCCAGATGCCATCCCTCGGGGTCTCCGCTTCTAGTTCCGCAGGAGCTACTGCTTCACACAGATGAAATGGGGGGGGGGGGCAATGGCAGCAGGGAGTTGCGCCCCAGGGATGAACTCCCTCCTACATCCGCGGAACCCCACCCACGGAACCCCGCCCATCACGGAGGAGCCCCGCTCCCACCCAGGAGGCCCGCAGCGGGGTGGAAGCCCACCCCACTCAGGAGCCTCATCCCAGCACTGTCGCTGGGAACCCTCCCCCATCCAGGGGTCCCCGTCCTGAATTCCCGCCCCCACGAAGAAACCGCGGCCCATTCAAGGAAGGAACCAGAATCTGTCCGAGGACCCCGCCTCCGCCCTCCTAGGAAGGAGCCCACCCCCATTCAGGAGCCCGCCCCCAGAGAGGAGCCCCGCCCGATCCAGGGAGGAAACCAGCACTCGTCAGGCGGACCCCGCCCGCAACTGGGAGCCCCAGTTGGGGACCCTGCCCTATCGGGGTGGAGCCCCGTCCCCCTTCTTCTCGGGAGGAGCCCTCCCCCGGGGAAGACCCTAGCCCCCCGTCGGGAGGAGCCCCATCCCCGCCCCACCAGGTAGGAGCCCCCGCCCCCATCCGGGGAGGAGCCCGCCGGCATCCAAGAGCTTCGCCCCCGCCCTACCAGGGAGGAGCCCCCGCCCTCATCCAGGGAGGAGCCTGCATCCATCCAGAGCCCCGCCCCTGACCCATCAGGGAGGAGCCTCCGCCCCCCCGTCCAGTGAGAAGCCCCGTCCAGTGAGGAGCCCCGCCCCCATCCAGGAACCCCGCCCCCGCCCCATCAGGGAGGAGCCCCGCCCCCATCCAGGAGCCCCGCCCCGCCAATCCAGGGAGGAGCCCGGCCCCCAGCCCAGCCGCTCGCCGGCGGGGTAGCGCTACTTGCAGGTGTGCACGTCGTAGACGCGCGCGCACTCCTGGCAGCTCACGTAGCAGCACCAGTGGAAGACGCAGTGGCACTTCTCTCGGCGCTGCTCGGTGCGCGCGTTGTGGCCGCGGCCACAGCACAGCAGGTCGCAGCCGTCGATGCCGTGCGAGCTCACGTTGCACGTGCGGTCGCGGGTGCCGAACGAGCCGGTCTCGGGGTTGGGCTCGCAGAAGTTGGGCGAGGCCTCGTAGTACACAAGGTCGCGCTCCGTGGGCACCTTGAAGTAGCTGTAGCGGGGCCGCAGCGTCTCCACCCAGCCGCGCGACTCGCGGTGCTTCTCCACCACCATCTCGGAGGCGCTGTCGTACTTGTCCTTGAGGAAGTCACCGATGGAGCGGAAGTCGGGCTGCGACCACCAGCAGGTCTTCACCTCGCAACTGCCCGACAGCCCGTGGCACTTGCACTTGAGATGCATGTGGCTGGCGATGGCCTGCAGGAACGCACCCCGGGGCGTCAGGGCTGGCCCTCGGCACCCCCTGCCCGGGTTGGCTCGCCTGTGCGGTCCGTCTTCCCCGGGGTGAGGTCCTGGCCGGCGGCTCCCCTCCTCCTGTTGTGCTGGCTGACCCAGTAAGACCTATCCCTTCTCACGTGGGTCACCGGCGCTGCCTCTTCCGTGCACTGCAGGGGGCATCCTGGCCGACCCAAGGTCCACGGAGGGCAGGGCCTGGGAGGAGAGAGGTCTCCTCGGCTGGGGTCAGGTCTATTTCTACATCCTCTAGGACCAAGCGAAGGAAGGGAAGGGACTGTGAGGTGATGATGCGTTTCAGGCATGCAGGAGGGAGTAGCCCAGAGGACCTGTGCATGGTGGCCAGGTGATGGGGGTGGCTGCCCCCCCCCCCCCGGAAGCTGGCTTCACGGGTATGTAAGGGAATTGGAAGAGGTGGTGCAGCACCAGGCTGGGGGACCTTGGGTCCTGAGGGTCAACAGCCACAGGGCCTGACTGAGGAATGCATTTCTTCCTTTCTCTCTTTGAGGGAAGGGACAGGGTTGGGGGCTAAGGGGTGTGTGACTCAATCAGGTTAATGTTGCATTGACCGCTGGGGTGCACACCTGCCACCCACAAGCCCTAGAGATGGGGCTGGTGCAGGGGGCCGTGGGCTGTCTGCTGGCTGGCGCAGACCCCCCAGACCTCACACAAGAGGAGGACTATAACATTTCATTCGCTGTTTTACTATTGTGACTGTCATTGCAATAACACATTGGTTGATATATCGGCCACAATAAAATTCAACATTAAAATGAATGCTAGCTGCTTCCTTTTTAAATGCAGTTACAAGAATATCTGCAGCTGCATATGCGAGTCTCATTATTCCCCTACTGGTCAGTGTGAGGTGGGCTGTGCATCCAGACACTGCCCCCACCCTGTCCCCTCCCTGCTGTGTCTTCCACACTTCTCTCCTACTGGCTATTGGCTCTTTCCCAGGGCATCTGCAATGACTGCACCCCACCCCACAGTTAATTTCTGTCTTATGTCTGTGCTCTTGTCTTTTCCAGAGGAGACCTTTTCAATGTCTTTAGGTTTACTTTTATAAAAGTTATATATGCATGTACTTTAAGGAGTCCAAGAGTACCTGAGACTTGCTCCAACACCCAGGCCCATACGGCACCTCCTGACCAGCCAGAGCAACACCTGGCCCTCTTGCATCTCAAGAGAATGTTTGACTTGCTGCATCTTGAGTGTTGAGGGGCCCAGCAATGTCTCCCCTGTCCCCATGGAGGGCAGGAAGTCAGCTCTTTTATCATCACCCCGCCACTCCAATGCACACCTGCCCAGCCCCCTCCACCCTAAAAACTGAAGCATACTCCAGTTAGATCAATAGTGAGTGCTGGCAGTATTGGCATTGTGTTAGATGGCATACCCAGCTGAGCCCCATGATCACTCCTTTTCTTTTCCTACAAAACTTTGTGGTTGCTGTTTTTAATGTACCTGTTATGGATTCAGGCTCAGGCTTTGCCCGAATTGTCTTTGAGATGTTTAAACACACCACATATTATTTTAAGATTTCAGCTTCTCGGGGACATCTTTTTCAGAAGCTGTCTGGCAGATTTGGGGAAATATGCATGTCCCAAAACGCAGCTTTTCTACCTAAAAAGTCGGCAAGATGGTTTAGCTGGGTATAAAAGTCTTGGCTTAGAAACTCATTTCCCTTTAGAACTCTGAATGCACAGCTCCATTTTTCTTCCAGCTTCCATTGTTGTTCTTGGGAACCATTTGGATCCCAGATCCTCTGCATGAAACCCACAGAGTGGACGGCTTCCCTGTGTTGTAGGCTGTGAATTTCAGGGTGATGGGTCTTGACGTGGGTCTCCTCTCTCATGCGCCAGTGCATATGGTCTGTTCGGTCTGAACCTTGTGATTCTGGGTACCTTCCTGCCTTCTTAGCTGACTTCCTCTACATCATGTCTGTCATTGTCTCTTGGACAGATCCTTTGTATTCTCCATTCTTTTCCTCTTTTCCATCTCTGCCTTGTCTCAGACAACCTTTGTGCCAGGAGTTTGGTTTCTTCTATTCTACCTTTATTTTCTAGCAGTTTCCCCCACCTTCCCTGAATGTTCTTTTGATTCAACATCCTATCCCACTTTTTGGAGAGAGTATTTTCTCTCTCTGGGTATTGTGGCAGGCTTTTTTTTTCTTTAACTTTTTTCAATCTTTTTTTTTTTAATTAAAAAAGTAATCTCAATGTCCAATGTGGGACTCAAACTCATGACCCTGAGATCAGGAGTCATAAACTCTACCAATAGAGCCAGCCAGGTGCCTGGAAGAGTGGTGGAGTTTGAAGTTTTCACCTCTCTTTACAATGTTTTATTCCTGTTTGTTTTTATCTTTACCTCTGTGGTTGTGAGAGGCCTTCCTCAGATGTCCTGTGATCCCAGGCTGTCTGCTGATACTTAAAAGGAGGACCTGACCTGTCATGTTGGAAGCTCAGTTCCTTGGTGGGGGCTAATCTGCATGGGCCCCTCATTGTAGAGTGACCTGGCTCCATTATTTCTTGGGGAACCCCAGGTCAGTAACTTTGAGTTTCCTCTTGGGTTGGTTCCATCCCCCTTCCTGGAGGGTCATCATGGTCAGTGTGGAATACCGACAATAGGAAGGTAAATGTGTGTGTAGATGGGGATTTCACTCAGGGAAACCTCACCTTCACCCAGGCTGTGCTTGCTGTCCTTCTGTCTGGACACACAGTGCTTTGTCTTTCCTGGGGAACACACCTGCAGATTTCTGCCTTGGTAAAGGGTGGGGGCATTTGCCTGGGTACAAGCTATTGGACAAAGGCCTGGTGGGTTCTAAAGTACTCTTACTGTAAATTATCAATCTATCTTCCCATTTTTAAGCTGCACTTTTCAAGACACCTGATACTAGTACGTCCTGAGTTGGTTCTCAGAGTTCTCTACTCATTTAGGATTCTACTTGCTTCTAAGACCTAAGTATTCATGCATCTGCTTCTTAGTCTACAAACTTTTGCTGCCATGCTCAGCTCCTGGCTTCCATGTTGTCGGGAGCATCCCTGTGTTGATGTGTTGTAACATTCATTCACTGTCATTTTAGTGGGGTTCTGAGGGGCTGCAGAGGGAAATGCTTGTATTCACTGCGATTCCTCACAGGTCTTTCCACTCTACAGTTGCTATGGGATTCTTTCCAAAGGATATTATATGATCTGTATAGTTTCCAGTTCCCCGCTGAGACATTCAGACTCGCATTTTGGCTTTGTAAACCTAAGTAAGCATATTTCTTTTCCACAGTCTGTGTCTCATAATTCCAGTATCAGAGTCCCTGTGGACTTGTTTCTGCGAGTTTTGCTGACAATCACTCATTGTGTCACCAGCTCATGTGACAGGTTATCCTTTGATTCTGTGCTGGATGCTGTGTTTGGAAAATTATTTGTAGAAACATTTTTTGACCTTGAATATGGTTATCACCCTTCAAAGGGGGATTTGCCTGCCTTTTCCAGGTATGTGGGAAAACGAGCAATTGGGATCACCATAATCTGTTCCCAGATCTTGAGATTTTTCTAGCCTGCACTTGTATACAAGGGCTGGTCTACTTCTGGTTTTCCTTTACTCCTCAGAGCTCCGGCCTAAACCAGGGGGAGGTTTCCTGGAGATGGCGAGGCTGCCGGAAGTGTATGCACTGTGGCCCAGTTCAGGATGAAAGCTGATTCAGCTCTTGGGCTCAGGGTTCTGCCTTCTCCTGGCCCTTAGGCCGCTAATTTCTTACTATTCAAGGTTACATATTTGACACCTAAAATAACTTCATAGGAGCATAATATACATACAAAAGTATATATGTCATAAATGCAAAACCTGACAAAATTTCACAAATTGCCAGCCACTGGACATCAGCTCCCCAGAAACTCCTGTCATGTTCCCTTCCAGTTGTCTCTTTGGCCTCTTATACCCTTCTATGAATCTTTTAATATGTCCACGTTATTACAGTTTTCTTTCATTGCAAGTGCTTTTATCAGTCTGTTTACAAAATCTCTGCCTACTCCAAGGTCATAGAAACATTCCATGTTTTCTGCCTAACATTTCTGTTCATTTGTTTTACCTTTTCCAATGATTTGCCATTGACTATATATATGGCATGAGGTAGGGGTCAGGGTCTTTTCCCCACCATGTCATTGTCTGATTGACTAGGCACCATTCATTGAAGGGACCATTTCTTGTCTGTGCTGCCCTGTTGTCCCGTGGTAGGTAGGGTGACTGTACACAGGTGGGCTTCCTCTGTGTCTAATGGGTCCCCTTTCCCATTTCGTCCTGCATTTGTACTTGTCTTGGACAGGAAGATGAGTCAGTTTCTTTGTTCTCTTTTGATGGCAGCCCAACGCTTCAGGCCCCTGTGATGCCCTGGTTCCCAGGCCAGCACCATCCTGGTGTTGCTGAAACTACTAGAGCATTCCGCATCACCTCCCATGATTGACCGGTCCCCTGTGGGCTCCCCACGACCATCAGACCCAGTCCACTCCAACATATATAGCCCTTCCCAGCATGGTCCTGTTTGTCCTCTTCCTCTGCTCTCTACATGCTGTCTGCCAGACAGCCTCACTCCTGGTCACAGGCTTCGGGTGGCCCCAGGGCTCTCCTGGCTTTCCTCTACCTAGATAGCTGTTAGCTATTTTGCATGCACTGCTCCCAGTACCAGCAGAAGGCATTTGTTTTAAGATGCCAGCCTGGGGTGTGGCCCCTGCGAGGTGCCCGGGTCACCCTGTGTGTGCATTTCTTTATCACACAATGTCCCACACTGTGCTGCAGGGGCCTCACTTTTTCCTCCCTGGACTGCAGGCAGGCCAACAAGGCAGCCCTGTATCCCACCTGCCACCCTGTGGGAATGCCCTCAGCCCTTGTGCAGTGACTGGACTGGCTGTTTCAGAGAGCCCCAGGCAGTAGGTGAGCAGATTTCTAGCCTGGCCACCAAAGATGGCCCATCCAACCAGCCACACCCTCCAGGGAACTGAGGCACACGTCCTGCTCAGAAATCTTCCATGGAGGCAGGGCTGGATGGCAGAAGAGTAGGGTCCCCAAGTAACCTGTCCCCACCAAATTACCTAGATAACCTTCAAATCATCCTGAAAACCTACGAATTCGGCTTGAGATTTAAAGAGAGAACAGCTGGAATGCTACAGTGAGAAGAATTAATGCCTCTATCAAGTACAACTTGCTTTTGGCCACTCTGCACTGAGCAAAATGACTAGAAGGAAAAACTCACCTCAAAAGAAAGAATCAGAAACTGTCCTATCTCCCACAGAGTTACAAAATCTGGATTACAATTCAATGTCAGAAAGCCAATTCAGAAGCACTATCATAAAGCTACTGGTGGCTCTAGAAAAAAGCATAAAGGACTCAAGAGACTTCATGACTGCAGAATTTAAATCTATCAGGTGGAAATTAAAAATCAATTAAATGAGATGCAATCCAAACTAGAAGTCCTAATGACGAGGGTTAACAAGGTAGAACGAGTGAGTGACAGAGAAGACAAGTTGATGGCAAAGAGGGAAACTGAGGAAAAAAGAGACAAACAATTAAAAGATCATGAGGATAGATTAATGGAAATAAATGACAGCCTGAGGAAGAAAAATCTGCATTTAATTGGGGTACCCAAGGGTGCCGAAAGGTCCAGAGGTCCAGAATATGTATTTGAACAAGTCATAGCTGAAAACTTTCCTAATCTGGGAAGGGAAACAGGCATTCAGATCCAGGAAATAGAGAGATCCCCCCTAAAATCAATAAAAACCGCTCAACACCTCGACATTTAATAGTGAAGCTTGCAAATTCCAAAGATAAAGAGAAGATCCTTAAAGCAGCAAGAGACAAGAAATCGCTAAGTTTTATGCGGAGAAATATTAGATTAACAGCAGACCTCTCCACAGATACCTGGCAGCCCAGAAAGGGCTGCAGGATATATTCAGGGTCCTAAATGAGAAGAACATGCAGCCAAGAATACTTTATCCAGCAAGGCTCTCATTCAGAATAGGAGAGATAAAGAGCTTCCAAGACAGGCAGGAACTGAAAGAATATGTGACCTCCAAACCAGCTCTGCAAGAAATTTTAAGGGGGACTCTTATAATTACTCTTTAAGAGGAAGTCCAATGGAACAATCCACAAAAACAGGGACTGATTAGGTATCATGATGACACTAAACTCATATCTTTCAATAGTAACTCTGAACATGAATGGGCTTAATGACCCCATCAAAAGGTGCAGGGTTTCAGACTGGATAAAAAAGCAGGACCCATCTATTTGCTGTCTACAAGAGACTCATTTTAGACAGAAGGACACCTACAGCCTGAAAACAAAAGGTTGGAGAACCATGTACCATTCAAATGGTCCTCAAAAGAAAGCAGGGGTAGCCATCCTTATATCATATAAACTAAAGTTTATCCCGAACACTGTAGTAACAGATTAAGAGGGACACTATATCATACTTAAAGGATCTATCTATATTGATGATAGGACACAATCATCAATATTTATGCCCTGAATGTGGGAGCTGCCAAATATATCAATCAATTAATAACCAAAGTTAAGACATACTTAGATAATAATACACTTATACTTGGTGACTTCAATCTAGCGCTTTCTACAGTCGATCGGTCTTCTAAGCACAACATCCCCAAAGAAACAAGAGCTTTAAATGATACACTGGACCAGATGGATTTCACAGATATATACAGAACTTTACATACAAATGCAACTGAATACAAATTCTTCTCAAATGCGCATGGAACTTTCTCCAGAATAGACCACATACTGGGTCACAAATCGGTCCTAACAGATACCAAAAGATTGGGATCGTCCCCTGCGTATTCTCAGACCATAACGCCTTGAAATTAGAACTAAATCACAAGAAGAAGTTGGGAAGGATTTCAAACACATGGAGATTAAGGACCATCCTGCTAAAAGATGAAAGGGTCAACAAGGAAATGAGGGAAGAATTAAAAAGATTCATGGAAACTAATGAGAATGAAGATACAACCATTCAAAATCTTTGGGATACAGCAAAAGCAGTCCTGAGGGGGAAATACATCGCAGTACAAGCACCATACAAAAACTGGAAAGAACTCAAATACAAAAGCTAACCTTACACATAAAGGAGCTAGAGAAAAAACAGCAAATAGATCCTACACCCAGCAGAAGAAGAGAGTCGAGCAGAACTCAATGAAATAGAGACCAGAAGAACTGTGGAACAGATCAACAAAACCAGGAGTTGGTTCTTTGAAAGAATTAATAAGATAGATAAACCATTAGCCAGCCTTATTAACAAGAAGAGAGAGAAGACTCAATTTAATAAAATCATGAATGAGAAAAGAGCGATCACTACCAACACCAAGGAAATACAAACGATTTTAAAAACATATTATGAACAGCTATACGCCAATAAATTAGGCAATCTAGAAGAAATGGACGCATTACTGGAAAACTACAAACTACCAAAACTGGAACAGGAAGAAATAGAAAACCTGAACAGGCCAATAACCAGGGAGGAAATGGAAACAGTTATCAAAAACCTCCCAAGACAGAAAAGTCTAGGGCCAGATGGTTCCCAGGGGAATTATATCAAATGTTTAAAGAAGAAACCATACCTATTCTACTAAAGCTGTTCGGAAAGATAGAAAGAGATGGAGTACTTCCAAACTCCTTCTATGAGGCCAGCATCACCTTAATTCCAAAACCAGACAAAGACCCCACCAAAAAGGAGAATTATAGACCAATATCCCTGATGAACATGGATGCAAAAATTCTCAGTAAGATAGTAGCCAATAGGATCCAACAGTACATTAAGATTATTCACCATGACCAAGTAGGATTTATTCCCGGATTCAAGCTGGTTCAGCACTCATAAAACAATCAATGTGATTCATCATATCAGCAAGAGAAAAACCAAGAACCATATGATCCTCTCATTAGATGCAGAGAAAGCATTTGACAAAATACAGCATCCATTCCTGATCAAAACTCTTCAGAGTGTAGGGATAGAGGGAACATTCCTCGACATCTTAAAAGCCATCTACGAAAATCCCACAGCAAATATCATTCTCAATGGGGAAGCACTGGGGGCCTTTCCCCTAAGATCAGGAACAAGACAGGGATGTCCACTCTCACCACTGCTATTCAACATAGTACTGGAAGTCCTAGCCTCAGCAATCAGACAACAAAAAGAATTAAAGGCATTCAAATTGGCAAAGAAGAAGTCAAACTCTCCCCCTTCGCAGATTACATGATACTTTACATAGACTCCACCCCAAGATTGCTAGAATTCGTACAGCAATTTGGCAGTGTGGCAGGATACAAAATCAATGCCCAGAAGTCAGTGGCATTTCTAGACACTAACAATGAGACTGAAGAAAGAGAAATTAAGGAGTCAATCCCATTTACCATTGCACCCAAAAGCATAAGATACCTAGGAATAAACCTAACGAAGGAGGTAAAGGATCTGTACCCTAAAAACTACAGAACACTTCTGAAAGAAATTGAGGAAGACATAAAGAAATGGAAAAATATTCCATGCTCATGGATTGGCAGAATTAATATTGTGAAAATGTCAATGTTACCCAGGGCAATTTACACGTTTAATGCAATCCCTATCAAAATACCATGGACTTTCTCCCGAGAGATAGAACAAATTATTTTAGGATTTGTGTGGAATCAGAAAAGACCCCGAATAGCCAGGGGAATATTAAAAAAGAAAACCATAGCTGGGGGCATCACAATGCCAGATTTCAGGTTGTACTACAAAGCTGTGGTCATCAAGACAGTGTGGTACTGGCACAAAAACAGACACATAGATCAATGGAACAGAATAGAGAATCCATAAGTGGACCCTCAACTTTATGGTCAACTAATATTCGATAAAGGAGGAAAGACTATCCACTGGAAAGACTATCCACTCTTCAATAAATGGTGCTGGGAAAATTGGATATCTACGTGCAGAAGAATGAAACTAGACCACTCTCTTTCACCATACACAAAGATAAAGTGAAAATGGATGAAAGATCTAAATGTGAGACAAGATTCCATCAAAATCCTAGAGGAGAACACAGGCAACACCCTTTTTGAACTTGGCCGCAGTAACTTCTTGCAAGATACATCCACGAAGGCAAAAGAAACAAAAGCAAAAATGAACTATTGGGACTTCATCAAGTTAAGAAGCTTTTGCACAGCAAAAGATACCATCAAGATAAGTCAAAGACAACCTACAGAATGGGAGAAGATATTTGCAAATGACCTATCAGATAAAGGGCTAGTATCCAAGATCTATAAACAACTCATGAAACTCACCACCAGAGAAACAAACAATCCAATCATGAAATGGGCAAAAGACATGAAGATAAATCTCACAGAGGAAGACATAGACATGGCCAACAAGCACATGAGGTAATGCTCCACATCACTGGCCATCAGGGGAATACAAATCAAAACCACAATGAGATACCACCTCACACCAGTGAGAATGCGGAAAATTAAGAAGACCAGAAATAACAAATGTTGAGAGGATGTGGAGAAAGGGGAACCCTCTTACACTGTTGGTGGGAATGTGAACTGGTGCAGCCACTCTGGAAAACTGTGTGGAGGTTCCTCAAAGAGTTAAAAATAGACCTGCCCTAGGACCCAGCAATTGCACTGTTGGGGATTTACCCCAAAGATACAGATGCAGGGAAACGCCGGGACACCTGCACCCCGATGTTTCTAGCAGCCATGTCTACAATAGCCAAACTGTGGAAGGAGCCTCAGTGTCCATCGGAAGATGAATGGATAAAGAAGATGTGGTCTATGTATACAATGGAATATTCCTCAGCCATTAGAAACAACAAATACCCACCATTTGCTTCAACGTGGGTGGAACTGGAGGGTATTATGCTGAGTGAAATAAGTCAATCGGAGACGGACAGTGTATGTTCTCATTCATTTGGGGAATGTAAATAATAGTGAAAGGGAATATAAGAGAAGGGAGAAGAAATGTGTGGGAAATATCAGAAAGGGAGACAGAACATAAAGACTCCTAACTCTGGGAAACGAACTAGGGGTGGGGGAAGGGGAGGAGGGCCGGTGGTGGGGGTGAATGGGTGACGGGCACTGAGGGGGACACTTGACAGGATGAGCACTGGGTGTTATTCTATATGTTGGCAAATTGAACACCAATAAAAAATAAATTTATATGTAAAAAAAAAAAAAGAAATCTTCCATGTCTTGAGGATCCTCAAGAATGTGGTCAGAGAGTGCATCCCCCAGCCCCCACAGGGCCGGTGTACAATGGCCCCCTTCCCCACCCCCTGGGGGCACACGGCCTTGATGGACAACTCCCCGTGCACCTCCAGGACCAGCCAAGGGCCGACAACATACCTGGCGTCCGGCCTCATTGTTGTGGCGGTTCATTGCGGAGCGGGCGTCTGGCCGGTTCTCCCGTGCGTCAGCAAATTCCCGGGACACCATGCTGCCAAACTCGATGTCCTCGCTGCAGCCTCCCCACTTCCAGCCCTCACCTGGTGAGCCCTGGTGGCGGCTGCTGCAGCCACAGATGGCAGCGGAGCCCTCCGCACATGAGCGTGTCACAGCGAAGGCCACGCCGGCCGAGGCGATGGCGTGCACAAAGGCAGACTCCCGGGTGGCTGCGGAGAGAGGCGACCCAGTTGGCAGGACCCGGCAGGGCTGCAGGGGGGTGGCACCTGGCCCCAGGGTATCATGGCCCTTTGCTGTGCTGGGCCTGGGTCCCTGGCGTGGTTGTGGGTGCTGGACTTACAGTCTCCCCAGTGGCCAGGCAGGGCCAACGAGCCCCAGATGGGGGACCGGGTATCAGTCTCCATGAGGAAACACAGGGACCCCTGCAATCCAAGGGTCAGATCAGAGCCAGCACTGGCCAGGACGTGCAAAACCTGAACCCCCTACACTGCTGGGGGCAAGGAAATTGGTGCTGCCGCTTGGAAAGCAGTTTGACAGCTTCTTGAAGCCAGACCCCTCCCATGTGACTGGCCATTCAGCTAGGTTTTCACCCCCGACGAAGCTCAGGTGCTTCAGGGGCCAGGAAGCAGAGGGCTTGGCTCGGGGCTCCCAAATGTACATCAGCAGGTGAACGGATAAAAATCCGTGGCATGAAATCAGTCAGCTCTGCCGATGTGATGCAGAAGCTCCCACTGCGAGAAAAATCATTGTAAGCACATGGTGGGAGGGGTACTAACCCGACTTACTGTAGTGGTCATCCTGCAATATGTGCGTGTATCGAATCAGTATGTGGTACACCTGAAACTGAATGTTCTGTGTCAGTTTTACCTCAGTTAAACCAGTAAAGTGGAATTCTGTCTAATTGGGGACAAAATGAGGGACATGGATGAATCTCAAAATCATCCACTGAGAAAAGGCAGATTTAAAGACCCCTTCCTCTTGGGCCCAAACAACCCGTGGTAGAAACCCCCAACCCAGACATCCAGGATGAAAGTGTCCAGCAGCCTTGTGGCCTGCTTGGGGGCAGTTCCTGGCCCGCACACTGCCCACTTGTGCCTCTCATTCTGCCCACACAGTTTCCCATCTTCCACCCCTAATTCCAGGGACCTGCATGGTCCAGCTGAAGGGCCACTTTTTCTGGAACCTCCTCGAGGTCAGTGCTTCCACTGGACCCTTTTCCCCATGCTGGTCCCATGCTCCTGGACCAGGAGATGTTGAGGGCTGTAGCATCCAGGCTGCTGCCGACCCTGGGGGCTGGTCTGGAGGCTGCTGGGGCCCCCAGATGCAGCCTCCTCCCTCCACATGAGGGGAAACTGAGTGTGGGGACATGGTTTTGCAGAAGGGCAATGCAGGAGGGGTGGGGCTTGGGAAGCAGGAGCTGGTGAGGCTGACCAGGAGCAGACAGAGGCCTAGGGGGCACTGGGGAGGCTGTGGGGGCTCTGCTGAGGCTACGTCTGCAGCTGGGCTTCCCCTGACTACACGAGTGCATGTGCGTCCTGGGTCTGCGTGAGCCTTCCAGGGAGGGGACCCAGCAATGACCCCCTCTGGGGGGAAGGTGAGGATGGGGTTACCCTGCGTGAGCAGATGGGCCTCCCTCACTCCTCCATATGCACATGCACTCTTTGCCAAGTTCTGCAGAAGGGAACATGGAAGCCTCAGGGAGCTTACCTGCTGGCGAGCAGGAATTTAAAAATCTAGATAAAAAGCCACGGGCTCTGGAGTTCAGCAGGCCTGGGGCTGAACCTGGGCTTGGTGTCCGGTGTCCGGTGCACCTGTGGGCATCTCTGCTGCTGTCCTGATGGGGACCTGCATCCCACCTCTCCTGCGCCGGCAGGAGGGAGAAGGGAGCAGGACAGGTGTGAGGATGGGCCCCTCCAGGCCTTCCATGCTGGGCATGGGCTGGGTGCCCTGCTGTGTCCTCACGTCCCTCCCGGGCAGCAGGCCTGGATGGTGCTGGGGCCCCCAGTGGCTCCCATTGTGGGGTGCCATTGTGTCCCCGCCCACATCAGCACCTGGTGGCTTTGGTCTTGGCTGGGGGATGGGCAGGTGGGCTTCATCTTGGGGAGTGAGCAGAGGCTGCCAGCAGAGGCTGTGGGCTATTCCCCTGGCTTCCTCAAGCTCGCTCACCACCGACACCAGGCAGGTAGAGGCAGAGGAATGGCGAGACAGTTCCAGCCAGCAGCACACACTCAGACTCATCCAAGAGCCGACATACCTGTCACTGAAAAACGCACAAGTACTGTCCCCTTCCTCCTCCCCTCCCCTGCCCTTGAGTCCAGCCCTCAGCGTCTGTCACCTGTACCATCACAGGCTCCTGGATGTGACCTGCACACCTGCCTCCAGCTTTCCCCCATGTACATGTGTGTGTCATACGTCTCAAACACACAGGCACAGTGCATGCACGAGCATGAACGCACACACAAACACATGGGCACACATGCACACAACACACGTTTGCACACATGCAATGCACACATGCGTACACACATGTGGACACACGCAAACACACACAGAGACATGCAAACACATGTAACACATGTGCACACAAACATGTATATGCAGAACACATGCACGCATGCACAAACACACACATGCAAGCACGCATGCACAGACTTATGCACACACGCAAGCACACGTGCACATACACATCACACAAGGCTGAGGGCACAGCCCTTTGCTTCATGCCCAGTGCGTCTTGCCTGGTCCCTCTGAGCTCCTGGGGCTGTGTCCTTGCCTGACCTGTGCATAGACCCCCCCCCACCTGCTGCCCCCCCAGCTCTGGCAGCTGCTCCCTGGCCTCCAGCCACAGTCAGCCTTTGTCACTCCCCTAGGGAGACTTCCAGTTTCTCCTCTGGTCATGTGCACCTGCCGTTTCCTCCGTGTGCTCTTCAGCTGGGGTCTGGCCATGCTGTCCAAGTGTGGTCACTGCCTGGCCGGGGAAGCTCTCACCTGTGCCCTCTCCTGATTAGTCCCCTCCTTGGCCTGGAAGCTCCCTGAGGTGGGGACTGTGTCTTGTTCATTCTGCGTTTCCAGGAGCCCTGGGTTGGGACAGGGAGGCCCAGCAGGATCTGAGCCTGTGGGGCTGGCTCTCCACCCCTCCCCACTCAGCAACCTTCACTGTCCCTTCCCCGAAGGCCAGCAGACAGCTGCTCCCCCAGATGTTGGATGCTCTGCCTCACTCTCCTCTGTACCACAGCCCATCAGTTCTCAGGCCCGGAGCTGCCTTCTGCAGGTCTGAGGTCTCTGTGCATAAATGCCAGCGTGGCCTGGACCCAGGCACCTTGTCCTGCTGTCCCTCCCCTCCAGCAGAGCCACACCTTTATTTTGTCTTCCTCCTTGGAGCCAGACGGGGCTCCCTGCTGGCGCTGGCCTGGGGCCTCTCCTGCAGCCGGTGTTCTAGGCACTCGGGGAGCCCAGTGCACACAGCCCAGTGCTGCTTCAAGCTGCCTGAGGCCCCTGGTGGCCAGAACCACTCCTCCTGGGGGAAGAATGCCCCGGCCACCACCCACCACCCTCCTGTGACATTGGGGGAGAGCCAGCGAGCCTGGGGCCTTGCCCCTTACCTGAACAAGGGCTTGCTGCTTATCAGGCTCAGGCAGACAGGCCAGGCCGCCAGACACACTCGAGGGGAAGGGCGTGATTGGGGTGGTGGGGGAGGCCTTCAACTTGGGAGGAAGAACTCAGTCCAGCCCTGCTCACAGCTTGCCCCAGTTGGCTCCCCTGTGGGCCCCAATCTCCCCTCCTGCCCTGAGCAGAAGGGGCTCATCACACACCAGGTCCGAAGGCTGAGGACACCATGTAGCCTTCAACTTGCTCTGAAGGAGAAGAAGCGTCTGAGGAAACGCCACAAGACCTGTGGCCAGAAAAGTGTGAGATGGGTTGTGCTGGCAAAGAAAGTCCATTTGGAAGTGGAAGACACGGCCTCCACGCAGCTTGGGAAGCTGAGACCTGGCATAGCAGATGCCCTGCCTGGCCCACCTAGCCGGCGGGCCCCACAGTGGGCAGGCAGCAGGTGCCTCGAGCAGGTGCTCCAGGACACCCATGGAGGCCTTCCCAGCAGAGTCAAGGAATGTCAGGCAAACCCCAGAGGCCTGACCCATCTCCTCCTGGTCTCGAGGGCACAAGGGGCAAGGGCCAGGCAGACACACCTAGGAGGGGACCCTGAACAGGTGGAAAATAGGTGAAATCAGGGTGAAGTCTGGAATTAACACCCAGGGATCTCTGCTTCAATGGATGCAGCTGGATCTGTGGGTTCTTAGCCTTGCGGGAGGTCTGGGAGGGGAAACGGAGTCAGCATCACTCCTGCAGTGCCTCTGTATGTCCACGGTTCTTTCCAGAGAAAAAGTAAAAGTGCATGCTGAGGTCGGGCAGGAGGAAGACCCCCTGCATGCCCGGGTGACACCTGCAGGACTGGGGCTTTCCATCCAGGGATCTTGGGGTAGCGTCACTCCAAGCAGGAATCACAGGCCATGTCAGAAACCTTGTGTGTGGGGGGTTGTGTTGTTGTTTTTGGATAGAGAACCTGTTGCTTTTATCAGATTTCCACCGGTGTTGGAAAGAAGAAGGTCATTATCTGACCGGCTGGAGTAGCCTCAGGCTTTGGGGGAGGTAGGATGGGGCTCCCCTGAGGCAGTGGGCGGGGAGGGCACAGCAAGGATCAGACTGGGGTCTGGAGCCCTGGCAGCCGCCCCAGTCACAGCAAAGTTCTTAGCCACCGACAGCAGCTTTGTCAGGTTTCTGCTTCTGTTTACACAACAGAGGCAGCTAGGGAACCAGAGGGGATCCATCCCACCGTGGGAAGGGAACCGTGTCTTGGGAATGAGATTGGAAACACCTTTGTCACTGTCACTGGCCATGGGCTACAGCAGGTCAGGAGAGGAGGAGGGGACACAGGTCTGGGATGGTGGCCAAAGGGCCTGTGCTGCCAGTGTGCCAAGTCCCTGGGACACCACCTGCCTGAGCCCTTGGAGCTGCTCAGACCGCCCTGCTGGCCCCGGGACTCTCCTCCACACCCGTGAGATGGGCTTTGCCTCCCGGGGTCTCAGAACTCTGGAACAGGACCGATCTCGTTTCCAGACTTGGATTTCATGGGCTTGTCAAGTACCAGGGATCATTTGAGGACTGAATTAGGACTGCCAGGTATTCTCACTTTCCTGTGAGAGGATAAGGCATATGGAAAATGTCACAGTTTCAGAACTGAGGTCGGGGCTGGGAAAAGGAAGGAGAAAGGAAATTTGGTGACAAAGTCGTTCTGTGAGTTAAGCCTTCTCCACGGGGAAAGCCATCTTTGCCAGGAACTTGACATTGTTTCATTACCAATTATTTATTGAGTTCCTGTGAAATGTCAATGATCTATCCTTCCTGCCATTCATCTACCATCTATTCATTTATCCATCTATCCATCCACCCATCCACCATCCATTTATCCATCCACCATCCATTTATCCATCTACCATCCATTTATCCATCCATTTACCCATCCATCCACCATCCATCCATCCAGGATCTAAGAGTCTGTAAAGAGCTATATACTAGGCTCAAAACTAGGAATATGAGGTGGGTAAGATGTAAGGTGCCCATTCTCAAGAACCAAGCTAATAAATCTGCAAGAAAGGGGATTGCTGCTCTATCTGATGAAATTTCTAACAACCCAGGCTTTCAAAAGGTGAAGGAACTACCCACCCAATTGTTAATTAAGGAGAACCTAGATGACCCACTCTCAGGTGGAAAGAATCCTTGCATGGAGGGATGCCTAGGTGGCTCAGTGGTTTGGCTCAGGTCGTGATCCTGGGGTCCTGGGATCGAGTCCCACATCAGGCTCCCCACAGGGAGCCTGCTTCTTCCCCTGCTTATGTCTCTGTCTCTCTGTGTCTCTCATGAATAAATAAATACATCTAAAAAAAAAAAGAATTCCTGCACTGGAAAGAAAGAGGGTGAACCAGGGGAATCCTGTCTTTAGTAAGAGGCTCCGTTGTTGTGGATCAAGTTCGTGGCTTTGGGCTGTGCTAAGTCACCTGCCTTACAGTTCATGAGAGATAGAGTAGGAGAAATAGTAACATATAATGAAGCTTGGCAATGTGAACTCTGGGGCAGGATTGGGATGGATGGATGAGTAGATGAATGAGTGGGTGAGTGGCTGCTGGATGAATGAGTAGGTGGGTGGATGGGTGGGTAGATGGTTGGATGTATCGATGGGGGGATAGATGAGTGGATGGATGGATGTGTGGATAAGTGGATACATGGATGGATAGATGGATGGATGGATGGATGGATGGATGATAGATGATGTAGGTGGATAGATGTAGGTGGATTGATGGATGAGTGGGTGGATGGGTGGGTGGGGATATATGATGGATAGATGGATGGATGGATGGATGGATGGATGGATAGATGGTAGATGGGTGGATGAGTAAAGTCTGGAGCAGCTGAGGGAGTCCTGTGTGGTGTGAGCTGGGTGTATGGTAGAAGGCAGGGAGAGCACCCCACAGTGCTCCATCACAGTTAGGCTAGTGGAGCCTTAGGTGTCACCCATGAGATGGGCTTCCGCAGTAACTTTGCCTCCTTGGGTTTCAGAAAAATTTGAGGGATCTTAAATTCTTGTTTCCAGATTTGAATTCCACAGGCTTGTCAAGTAGGAGAGATCATTTGAGGACTGAATTAGGATCACCACTTGTTGTTACTTTTACTTTTTTGTGGGAGGATAAGACATTAAAAATAGCATAATTTTAGAGAAAAAACTTTTTACATGCAAAAAGAATGTTTTCTGGGTACTTTGTGTTGAAGAAAGTTCACCTTCTCACATTTCACCATGAAGTTGGCGATCAGCAACTGCTAATTGAGCACTGACCGTGTTCTTAGTGGACAAGAAGCCTGCAGCCTCTGCTCTGGAGCTGACCTTCTTGCAGGGAGGCCATCCAGGAGGCTGTTTCAGCAGAGACCGAGAGGACACACTGCCTTGAGTCTGGCGAATCCTTTTAATGCTGCTGAGAGAACCGGCCCAGGAAGAAGAAGGGCACTCCTCTCTCTCTCCCACTCCCATGGGTCCTGTAGTCCCCCTCACCCCAGCATGCACTGGCCCACAGCAGTAATGCTGAGCCCAGATAGGGCCCAGGGAGAGGCTCCTACACCCCCAGCAAAGGGTCCTGAGATTCCACCAAACTGGTTTTGGTGGCTGCAGCCTTGAGGTGGCTGGGCCCCATCTTCTGGGGGAAGACTGTGAGGGCCAACACTGAATGAGAAGGATAGGGACTTTTACATAAGCTCCTGGGATGAGACTATCCGTCTAGGGGGCTGCTGCAGTGGCCTTTCCGAGAAACACAAGTGACCTCTGGCAGGAGAAGTTCCTGGAAGGGGCTGTGGTTCAGATGTGAGCACTGATTGATGTGATGGAATTCCTGTCTGCCCAGGTGGGCCCCTCAGGAAGCTGTGCGGGGAAGAGGGCCTAGGGGCTGCCCCAGCAGCAGACACCCCGGGCAGCATGTCACACCAGACACATGTTGGGCCCACGGCCATAGTTCTTGGAAGGATACCTATTTCTCTAAAGGGTCTCTAGGTGATTCTGATGCAACCCTGGACTGAACCCCCAGGCTCTACCATAGCCCAGAGCACCATGACTCACAGGCCCATCCCCCTCCTCAATAGTGGCCAGATCCAGGAGGCCTGTAGGAGGCCCCAAATGATACCCACTCAGGAGAGGGGTAGGGGGTTTCTGATACCACCTCTCTAAGAGGGATGTGAGGGGTGACTACGGGATCTAACACGGGGGGCTCTGACACCTGCCCAATCAGAGGAACATGGGGGGCTAACACGGGAGGTACTGACAGCCGCTTCCATCAGAGGGACATGGGGGCTAACATGAGGCGTACTGACACCCGCTCCACCAGAGGGACATGGGGGGCTAATATGGTGGGCTCTGACACCTCCTCTGTCAGAGGAATATAGTGGGCACAGAGGAATAGGGGGGGTTTCTGACCTCTCCTCATCAGAGGAACATCAGGAGGCTAGTATGAGGGCTGACACCTTCCCCATCAGAAGCACGTGGGAGGGCTAATATGGGGGACTTTGACACCTCCTTCATCAGAGTACTTGGGGGAGCTAATATGCGGGGCTCAGTTTCCTCTCCCTATCAGAAGGATGTGGTGGGGGCTAACATGGGGGCTCTGATCTTTGCACATCAGAAGGCCTTTGCACATCTGATGGGGAACCATCTTGGGGGGTCTCTGACATCCCCTCCCTCCTGCCATGGGTTGTAGACCTTTCGTCTGGCCCCTATATGAAGCCTGGGCCCTGGCCACCTGCCTTTAGGACTCAGGGGCCTGTCTCCTGTCAGCTGGTGGCAGGCAGGGACTTAGACCAAGACAGGGTAGGGTGTGAGCTCTCCTGGGAGCCACAGGTCCTGTCTATTGGAACCTTTCCTTGGCTGACCAGTGGCAGAGGACCTGCTCTCCCTCAGCTGAGGCACCTTGGGACCCCAGGCTGTCTGTCCTCTGGACAGTGCTGACCTTGGGGTAGGATCTGGCGCTGAGGTGGGTGCGCCTACGTGTCTGCAGAGGGGGTGCTGTGTGGGGGCATGCTGTCCTGCCTCTGTGGAGCCCCCCTGGCAGGGGTTCCTGGTGTGCAGCCCATCACCGCAGTACCTAGTGAGGATGCTGGCTGAGAGGGCGGGCTGCAGCTCTGTCAGGCTTCTCTCTGCCTCCCCTGGCCCTACTGTTCCCAGAGCATCGCTGGTGGCCCTAGGAGAGAACTGAGGTGCTCCCACCATGTGGCGCCCCCAGTACACAGCAGGCCCAGCCGACAACCACGGTGGTGTCTCCCTGTCTGGACCCCCGGGGGCTCTACCCACCTGGCAGGTGAGGGGGGGGGGCTGTCCCTCTGCTGGAGCAGATGCACCCATCTCCCTCCTCTCTGGCCAGGAAGACCTGGAAGGCTCCTCTAGAACATTCGGGAAGGGGATGCCTCTTGCCCCCGCCCCCCACGCCCCAACACGGAGCGTGTGGCCCCACGGGGCGGAGGAGCCCGGGGCCAGCTCCGCCCCGCGCCCAGCACATCCACCTTCCGGGGCCCTGAGGTGGGCGGGCCCTGCGACGGCATTTGTTAACCCCCGGCCGCGCCGGCACAAAGGAGGAGCCACCTGACCGCGGAATGCGGCCCGCGCCCCACAGCGGCCGCGGCCCCTGACACCGCCCGGCCGGCGGCGCGGCCGGCGTCCTGATTACCTGCTGGGCCTAATGAATCTGGCTTTGTGAGCCACTGTCACGCCGCGTTAGGCCCACAATGGGCCGTGATATTTTATATGAATTTCCCCCTGGTCGGCGATTAGGCCATAGCCAGCCAGTCATAGCAACCGGGAGGTATGCGCGGCCCGGGGCCCGAGGCGCGCGGGGAGCGCGCTATTCACACGCTGCGGCACAGCACTCCCGAGGGCGTGTGAATCGCCCGCAGCATTTCACTTTCTCTTGTGCTTAATCTTGTCCTCGTCGTGGGGACATTGTGTTCTGAGCCGGGCGCGGCGGGGAGGCGCCGGGGTCCCTCCTGGCCCCTCTACACCCCCCCCCCGCCGGGCAGAGTTAATGATATACAGGGGAGGCCGTGGAGACCGGCAAGCCCCCAGCCACGGAGAACCGAAACACTTTCCGATGGGGGTCAGGGGTCGCAACCTGGATTCGGGAGGCCACCTCCCCCTGGGGCCTGGCCGGCCTGCCCCAGCCCCGTGCCTGCGTGCCTGCGTGCGCTCCGGACACCCAGGGCAGCCGACGGACCACCCCCTGGAGTCCTGGACCCTGGCGGGGGCGGGGGGAGGGGGGAGGCTTTTCCAGGAGGGGGCCACCTACGTGACCCTTGCACCTCCTCCCCCGGCCCAGGCCCCCAGGGAGACCGGTAAGAAGGAGGGCACGCTGACCAAGGAAGAGGCAGGGGACTGCGGAGGAAGGACACCATGGGGGGGGGGCACAGTCTTGCTGAGAAACGTGACTGACACCGGTAGACCCTGCCAGGAGCTTGGGGAGTCTGACCAGGAGAACTGAGCAGGCCTGATGCTGAGAGGGTCAGTCTAGGCCCCTAGAGGGTGAGCTAGTAGATTCCCAGGCCACGCCTGCCCCCACCTCTCCCAGCAGTAGTGGGGACACCTGCTCCCTGGTGTGGAGGGGCAGGCCAGCATCCCTCCAGCCCTGAGACCCCGGGGTAGCCTGGGGAATACGGCCCTGTTGCACGGGGGCTCTGAGTGGACAAGGCAGGCTGGGGTGCAGGTGGAGAGGCCCCAAAGCCCTCCCTCCCCTCTTCCTGAAGCTATAGGCTGCCCCAAAGCTCCCTGGCCTGGGCCTGGGCCCCTGGGGCCCAAGCTCCTGCAGGGGCTTGTCTTGCCTGGGCCTCCTCTAGGCTGGCAGCGGGCGTCTACTGGGGCACTGAGCCTTGGGACCAGCCTTGCTTGCCCCACGTCTTCCCCACCCCCTCACCTCCCTGAGGGTCAAGAGGAGGTGTTGGCCAGCTCTCAGGCAGGCTGGCCCTTCAGGTGCCTGGGGGCCTGGGGACCTGCCTGGAGGAACAGATAGCTAGCTACCTTGCACTCAAAATTCTTCAAATGCTTTCTGCCCTATGACGCGAGTTACACGGGGTGGCGGCCTTCCGGAGCACGGGCAGAGGGCAGCTCTTCCCAGCCCCATGCTCTGCAGGGGCAGCTTCCGGGGGTCGGGCTGGACGACCCCGCCTCTGGCACACACACGTGCTCACACACACATGCACACGCTTGCACACATCCACACAGGGCCGGGCCCCTCTCTTCGGCTGGCCGGGCAGCATTAAGCTCTGTTCAAGAGGCCGCCTCAGCAGGGGTGGCCAGGCGCCCCGTGGACCCTGCCACAAAGCTGGGGTGACCTCTGACACGATTAGGGTCGCCCTGACCCTAATCCAATCAGATTGATTACCACAGGCGCGGCCAGGCGGGCAGGCAGGGGCCTCCACAATGGCCTCCCAGAGCTGGCTTCTCCCTGGGGCACCTGGCGGCTCCTTCCTAGAGGGCCTTTCAGCTCTCTGGCCACAATGAATTCCGCCATTTCTCAGCCCTGCGGCGGGCGAGGGGGAGAGGGGGTGAAGGGGCTTTCTTTTTCCATGAAAGCCAAGTGGTGAGGGCCTGGGGGCTGAGATGATTTTCATCCAGCAGAAATGGTAGAAGGGGACAGACAGGAGTGGACACAGGGAGCACAGGGCAGAGAAAGGATCCTGGACATGAGGAGGGGACATGGGGGTCATGGAAGTTATGCGGAGTGGACGTGTGGAGGGGACATGGGGAGGGGACAAGGAGGACATAGGTATATGTGCAGGAAAGGGGCCAGGACATGGATTTTCAAGGAATAAGGGGGTGCATGGGGAGGAAGGGAGCTCCCTGGGACCACAGCCCAGGAGCCAGAGGCTTGTCTACTCCTTGGGTCCCTGCTCGCTGGGCTCCCCTGCTCCTCTCTTCTCATCCCAGACCCCTGTCAGGTGTTCTCAGCACAGGCCGGAGTGGACCCAGGAGTCCTGGCCTGGCCCTTGCACTGCTTCTCCGTGTCCTCACTTGCAACCAGAGCAGCAGTTCATCATAGGGATGTTAGGTAGGATTCAAGTTCCTGTCGTGTGCAAAACACTTAGCACATCCAGAAAGCACTGTGAACATGTTCCAAAGAAAGAGAAAAACTTTTGAGATCCAGCTCAGAGGCCACCTCCCTTGGGAAGCCCTCATCTGCTCAGCACCTCCTTCTGGAGCACCAGCTATGTGCCAGGGCACTCATTGGCACTGCCCTAGCACCTGCCTTGCATTTGTGCTGTGTGGGCACCTGCTGTGTGTGACAGGGGACCCACAACAGAGGTGAAGATGCCCTGCAGGGCCTGGTGTATGTCCTGGGACAGTGACAGTAGGGAAGGACTCAAGAATCTCGGAGCAGCCCCGGGGCCTGGCAGAGGGCTAAAGGGTAAGATGGAGCTGGAGAGAGGGAGGCTTTCAGGGACTGAGGTGGTTTCAGACTGTGGGGGGCAGTGAGGACGGGGTGCAGAGGCAGGCAGCTCTGGATGGGCAGGGAAGTCTGTGTGCCACAGCCATGTCTGAAGCAGTGGGGAGTGGCAGAGGCCCCCCCGGAGAGGGCCTGGGCAGCGGGTGGTGGTAATGCAGGAGAGCAGAAGAGCAGGGAGTGGGTGCAGAGGCCAAGGGCCCTCAGAGGCCACCCTGATTGAGGAACTTGCAGGCATGTCTGAGCATAACTGCAGGGCTGTGGTTTTGGCTCTCAGATGATGTAACCTGATGTATGAACTTGTGGGAAAAGGATGGAGCATGTGGCAGAGGGGGCAGTGCTGCATCCCAGTGGGAACTATGGCTCACCCTAGGGGTCTCCAAGGGAGGGGGGTGCGTAGAAATGGGCCAGGATCTTTGGACAGCATACATGGTTCCAAGGCATTCTCCCTTCCTCTCTGCCTGTACCCCTACAACCACCATATCCCACTTGTCCCAGGAGGGGATTCCTAGGCTTCCAGGCCATGTTGATAACAATGAGGCCATTGGAGCTCTGTGGCGCTCTGTGCAAATTGGGTACCTCATCCAGCTCCTTGTTTTCCAGAGTGAAAGGAGGACCCAACCAAGCCACGAGCTGACATATTTTTTAAATGTTTTGTTAATAGATCACTATGTGACTTTTGTCACTTACAATTCAGAAAAAAAAAAAAACCTCAAAGAATTGAGAGACACATTATATTAAAACTCTCCAAAAACAAAAACAAACAAACAAAAACTCTCCCATGTGTTTCATTGATGTGAGTGAGGATCTTCATACCTGGATTTTTAAAAGTTAAGAACAGGATACCCAGTGATGAAAGATGGAAAGCCACTCCTGACATCAGGAGAAAATCAGGGGTGCCTGTTTTGCTCACTGCCACCCAATAATGTCCCAGAGGCTCTGACCAGGGCAAGGAGCAAGAAAAGAAAGGGTATTCAGATTGGAGGGAAGAAGGAAAACTGTTCCCATTAGCCAAGGATATGAAAATCCTATGGAATACACAGAACATCCATCAGAACTGCTAAACCTTCAGCAACGTTACAGACCATGAGGCCGAGATCCAAAACCAATTATGCTTTTCTATGCACCAGCAATGAACAATCCAAAAATAAGATTAAGGAAACAATTCCACTGACAACAGCATCAAAAAGAGTAAGATACTTTGGCCTAAATTTAGCAAAAGAAGGTTTTGTACACTGGTTTGTACGCTGGAAATTGCCCACTGTCATTGAAAGAAACTGAAGAAAGCCTCAATACATGGAAAGACATCCCACATTCATGGATTGGGTGGCTTAATATCAAGATGGCAAAATTCCCCAAGGTGATCTGCAGATTCAACGCACTCTGTAATGATGTGAGCTTTTGTTTTGGCAGAAACTGACAGGCTGATCCTAAAATCCATACGGGAAGGTAAGGGGTTGTGGACAGTCACGACAGTCTTGAAAAAGTGGAGCAAAGTTGGAGGACTCACACTTCCTGATTTCCAACTGTACCGCTGACCAGGCAGAGAACAGACCATGGGGTAGAAGAGAGCTCTGAAAGAAACCCACCTTCCTTCCCTACCTCCTAGGTAGACTGCCTTCCTCACCACCCAGTTGGCAGCTGTTGCAGGTAGGTCAGATTCCTGTCTGCTTCCTGAAATCCCTGACATTCTTTTCTATCTCAGGGAGCAGGGGTGTCCAGGGGCCTACTGGATATGCATCCACTGGCCACAGCACAGCAGTGGGTGTGGCAACCATACCACACACATATGTTCACATGTGCACAGGCACCTACACACACATACACATATGTGTGTAGATTCACTCATGTACCTGTGTGCTCACAGATGCACATATGCATGCCCACATATGCATATACCACACATGTACACCCACCCACCACACAAATCCACACACACACACACAGGCCCTCATACAGCTGGAATATCACAGTGTCTTGTGACCCTAACTCCTCCACACATGGCAGCCGCTGTCCCTGTGAGGACGACCATGTAATTACCTCAACCAGCAACAACTCTGTGAAGTCAGCTGAGTGGCAATTAGTCTCCCATTTTATAGACAGGGACGCTGACACTCCAGGAAGCTGGCTGACTCACCAGTCAAAGCCACATAGTGTGATCCCCCTCTCTTCCCTGCATGGCCCCTTGGCATGGCCATGACCACCTGAAGTAAGGGAGCCTCAGGACCTTGAACAAATGCAATCTGGCACCACCAACCCTCCATGCAATGCTTGGTTGCCTGCTCAGGGCCCCCCTCAGCTGTCCTCCCCTCCACGCACACCAGTGGTTTCTGGGCCCAGTGTAGCTTCCTCCCAGCATTGCTTGTCCTTCCTTCCTCTTCATTCCAGAGGCAACTACACCACTGCATGTTCCATCCTTCATTCTTATCTCCCTAGGGACCTCTATATGCCACTGAGGCGTGGGTCTCGGTCTCCGACCTCAGAACCCAAGTGGACCTTCATAAGTGCCTCCACTAACAGAACGTGGCACTGTATGACCTCTGAGGCCAGTTTGGAAAAGGGGGTATGGAATGGCATCAGCAAAACATCAGAGTGAGGAGCTCCAAGATCCCCTCCCTCCACAGAAATATGGAAAGAATGGAGCAGAAACTGTCAGAGCCCTGGAAAGGAGTTCAAGGTTTTTAGCAATCAAGCAAATGCTGAATCAAGACAAAAGTGTCTCTGACAATGTGAGAGAGCTTTGAGGCACTTTCACTTGGTCACAGCACCACCCTCCCTGGCACAGGGAACACTGGAGGCAGCAGTGTGCATTGTTCCCACATGGGTGGCTGGTTCCAGAAGAAGCAGAGTGGATGTTGCTCCTCAAGAATTTTGTCTATTTGGCCTGTCTGGGGGTTCCCTGAAAAACTGATGCCTACCTCAGAATTCTCTCAGGTGGAACAGTGGCCAAGCAGTACTCCTGGAAAACACTGAAAATCAGATTGATGAGCTCCTGCCATGTGGGGCAAAAAATTACAGTTGGGGTGGACAACAGACATAGTGACCACCTGGGGGGAAAGTGCTGGGGATAGCTGCCTTGGGGAAGGAAGTGTTTGAAGAGCTCCTGTGTACCAAGAGAGCTAAAGCGATGTACACACCAAGGGTATAACATGGGGTTAAGGAGGGACCATAAGCTTTCACTCACAGCTGATCTTCAGGCTCAGTACAGGCAGGCAGCGAGGGCTAAGACGGGGCTGTGAGCAGATGAGCTCATGTCGAAAGCCAGCACAACACAGCCAATCTGCAAAAACCAGAGGAGTCTTCTTCCTTTGCTTTGTTTTCTTTTCTTTTTTCCTCCAAGACATTAAGGAAAATTTTTTGCCAAACCACTAGCTGACCACAAAGTAAAGACAAGTCACTGAATAAACAAGCAACTACAATCCACAGTAAGCACACCAAACTCCAAGGAGGGGAAAGAATTTGATTCTCTGAGTAACCATCTTATAATAATCAAAAGGTGCAGATTCCAACAAAAAATTACAAGGCATGCAAAGACACAAGAAAGTGTGGGCCATTCACAGAAAAGGGAAATTAACAGCAAGTATCCCAAGGAAGCACAAATATTGAATATACCAGACAAAGACTCTGAATCAATGTCCTAAATATGCCCAAAGGGATAAAAGAAACCAGGAGAACAAAGTCTCAACAAAGAGAGAATATTGGTAAAGAGATAGAAATTACAAAAACAACCAAATAGAAATTGTGGCGCTGACAAGTATGGTTACTTGAAGCAGGATATTTACTAGAGGTTTTCAACAGCATAGCTGAGTAGGCAGGGGAAAGAATCAGTGACCTTGAAGACAGTTCTATTGCAATTATGCAATCCGAGGAGCAGAAAGAAAAGAGGATGAAAAAAATTGAACGGACCTGTTGGACACTATCCTCTGTAGCAACAAACAGTGTATTGCAGGAGTCCCAGGGGAGGATAGAGAGAAAGGGACAGAAAAAATATTTGAAGAGACAACAGCCAAGAAGTCCCAAATTTGATGAAGGCCTTGAACCAGTATTTCCAGGAAGCTCAATGAACTTCAAGTTGGATCAACATAGAGAGATCCACACTGAGATATATTTTAATTGACTATCAAAATACAGAGACAAAGAGAATCTCTAAAGCAGCAAGAGAGGAGCATCTTGTCACATATGAAGGGTTCTGCATGAGATTAACCACCAATTTCTCATCAGAAACTAGAGTCAGAAGGCAGTGGGATGATATGTTTCACATACTGAAGGAAAACACTGTCAACCAAGAATTCTACCTCTGGCAAGACTATCCTTCCAAAGTGAACCATTGACTTGGATGAGATGGATGCCTTCCTAGACACACATACATACCAGAACTGACTTAAGAAGAAATAGAACATCTGAGCAGACCTATAACCAGGAATGATTGGATCAGTAATGTAAAGCCTTCCAAGAAAGCAAAGCTTCGCTGGTGAATTCCACCAAACAATTAAAAAGAATCCACACCGACACTTCTCAAGCTCTTACAAAAAGCAGGAAAGCAGGGGACATTTCCTAACTCATTCCCTGAGGCCCGTGTTGCCCTGATCCCAGAGCCAGACAAAGACACTACTGCAGGGAAAGAGAACCGCAGACCCATGCCCCTTGTAAATATTGACACAGAAATCCCTAACAAAATACGCACACACCAAATCCTCCAGCATGTTAAAGGGATTATTGACCATGACCAATGGGGATTTATCCCAAGAATGCACGGGTGCTTCAGTGGAGGAAAATCAACCAATAACACCACATCACATTAAGAGAACGAAGGAACAAAACCTCATGGGCATCTTAATTGGGGCAGAAAAAGCATTTGGTATAATCCAACACCGTTTTGTGATACAAAAGCTCAACAGATGAAGACTAGAAGTGAATTTCCTCAACCTGATAAAGGGCAGTTATGGAAAACCCACAGCTGACCTCTCACTTGATGGTGAAAGACTGAAGTGTTTCTCCCTGAGACCTGGAACAAGGATGCCCACTCTCACCCCTTCTGTGCAGCATGGTGCTGGAAGGGGTAGAGCAAGTAGGCAAAAAGAAATCAAAGGTAGGCTAACTGCACAGGAAGAAGTAGAACTGTCACCATTCATAGGTTACATGGTCCTATACATGGAAAATCCTAAGAAACTTGCAAGAAACCCTCTCAGAGCTACCAAAATATTAACCAAAGTTGCAGGATTCATGATCAAAACACAGACATTAGTCATATTTTATACAGTAGCAATGGACAGTCCAAAATGGAAAATAAGGGATCCCTGGGTGGCGCAGCGGTTTGGCACCTGCCTTTGGCCCAGGGTGCGATCCTGGAGACCCGGGATCGAATCCCACATCGGGCTCCCGGTGCATGGAGCCTGCTTCTCCCTCTGCCTATGTCTCTGCCTCTCTCTCTTTCTCTTTCTGTGACTATCATAAATAAATAAAAATTTAAAAAAAACAAAATGGAAAATAAGATAACAGTTTCATTTATAGTAACATCAAAAAGGATAAAAAAAAAAAAACCTTAGGAACACGTCCACGAGGGAAGTGCAAGGCTTATGCACTGAACAAAATGTAGCTGGAAGAAACCAGGGAAGACCTAAATAAAGAGAATTTTATCTCATGTTCAGAGATTAGGAGGCTTAATAGTCTTAAAATGGCAATACCCCCCCCCAATAATCTACAGGCCGGATGTAGTGCCCATGAAAGTCTCAAAGCCTTTTTCGCAGACCTGGAGAAGTTGACCCTAAAATTCAAGGGACCCCAGATGATCCTGTAAAAGAAAAACAGAATGGAGGATTTGATTTGCATTTCCTGACTTCATAACATACTACAGACCTACGTCCATCAAACCAGTGTGGAAATGGCAAGAGGACGGGCATGTAGACCAAAGGAATGAATGAAACGGAGAGTCAAGAAATAAATCCACACATCCACAGCCAGCTGATTTTTGACAAGGGGGCCAGGACCACGCCAGGAGGGGGAAACTATCTGTCCAACAACAGATGGCCCTGGAATAACCGGATTTCCACATGCAAAAGAACAAAGTTGGACCCCTCCCTCACACCGTACACAAGCATTTATATGCCATGGACCAAGGATTAAAGATGAAAGGTCAAATTATAAAACTCGTAAAGGATAACATAGGTGTAAATCTTTGTAACAGATGAGACAATGCTTACTTTAAAATGACATTTCAATAGATAAATTGGACTTCACCAAAATCTAAGACTCTTGTGCATTCCGGGACACTGTTACAATAAGGAAAAGACCACCATAAGAAAATATTTGCAGATCACGGAGCTGATAAGAACTCAGTGTCCAGAATATATAAAGAACTTTGAGAACTCAACAACAAAAAGACAAGCATCCCAATTAGGAACTGGGCAAGAGTGCCTGGGTAGAGCAGTTGATGGGGCATCTGACTCCTGGTCTTGGCTCAGATCATGACCTCAGGGTCCTGGGATAGAGCTCAAGTCAGGCTTGGTGCTCAGTGACTCTGCTTGACATTCTCTCCAACTCTGCCTCTCCCCTGGGCCCTCCCCATACATGCTCTCTCTCTCTCATAAATAAATAAATAAATAAATAAATAAATAAATAAATAAATAAATAAATATATTTTTTTAAAAAATTGGGCAAAGACCTTGAATAGACGCTTCTCCAAAGAAGAAGTACGGATGACCAGCCAGCTCAGGAAAAGGCACTTGACATCACCAGCCATTGGGGACACGTGAATAAGAACCACAACGAGGTACCATTTAGTGCCCACTGGGGTGAGAAGGAAAGAGGCAGAAGTAAGGTGATGGTGAGGGTGTGGAGAGCCGGGAACCCTTGGGATTGCTGTCAGGGCATAAGATGGTGCCAGCCATGCGCAGCAGAGTGGGGTTCCCAAAATCTTATACGGAACAATTCGCCATGAAGAATATACCCTAAGGATATGAAAACAGGTATTCAGGTGAGAATCGTTCACCAAGGGCCACAGCAGCACAGCACCGCTGACCACAGCCGCCAGGTGGGAATGACCTGGTGCCCACTGACACTGCATGCCAGCCGCTGGTGGTCCAAGCACACCCTGGAATATTATTCACGTGTGTGTGGGGGGGGTGCGAGGTGCTGACGATGCTGCACATGCATTAATCGACCTTGAAGGCATCAGGCTGGGTGAAAGGGGCTGCGCTCCCTCAGCGCCCTCGGTGGGGCCCAGCCACCAGAGTGCACAGCCCACATCCCCGCGTTCTCGCTGAGCACAGCATCTGTGGCCAGACCTGTGGGGCGCGGAGCCGGCTGCCCTCTGATTTGCACACGTTGGGATACCAGCACATGGTCATTATGGTGCAAAGCACTATCTTTGGTGAAAATGTGCTCATCACCAAAAGTGAACCGACGCCCAGCCCTGTCTTCTATTCCTTCCTAAGATAAGCCTCTGCCCCAGGGCCCTGGGTGACTTCCCCAGAGGGCTTCTGCCCTCCCCTCTCCTCCTCCCCTCCCTGTGTTTAAAAAACATTATTTTTTGTATTTCCTCTCTGAGACGCCCTGAAGGCCCAGCCCCTGTGGGTGCTCTGGGATGGTTACTCTCGTCCCTCATCCCTTGGATGGTACCATGTCCCCTCCGTGAAGGGGAAGCAGGAGGAATGTGTGCATGGAGCTGTCTCGCTGGCGCCCCAGGAGATCCCAGAACAGTAGGCGTGGAGACGTCCCCAGAATGAGCTCTTTGCGCCCTGCCCACGGCTGCACAGGCCACTCCCAGGCTGAGCGCAGGGGACACGCTGAGCTGGATGGAGACAGGCAGCTCCTGCCTTAGAGTGGGGAGCCCCTGGGCCGCAGCACCTGCCCCCGCTCCCCATGTGCACCGAGGGCCGAGCAGGGTGTCTCGCGTACCTTTGTCCAGCACAGGGCCGAAGATGGCCAGGCTGTTGTTGACTGTGGTGCAGTTCCAGCGGCGCCCGCGGAACTGGTGCTGGCACTCCTGGATGCTGATCTTCATGCCGTCCGCCACGCTGGGCATGATCTCCACGTAGTTCCGGCAGAAGCGCAGCTGCTTGGGTACCAGGCCTGGGATGCTGGCGCACAGGATGGGCTGAGTGCCCAGGGACGAGTACTGGGGCCCGACGGCCAGGGACCTGGGGTGGGGGGAGGCCCAGTGAGGGGGCGGCCCTGCGCCCGCCCTCCTCAGAGTGCCCGCGGCTCTTTCCTTTGCGGACGCTACTGCAATCCTGACCCCCTGGAAGGAAGCGGGTCCCTGCTTGATGCCAGGACAGCACCGAACTTGGAGATGCGCCCGGGGAAGGGGCGTGAAACCAGCCAGGGAAACGGTGGGTATAGGGTGGAGCTTCGGAAACGCAGGGAACAGAACCTGCAGGCTCAGGATGGATGGGTTAGCCAGGGGGCTGCTTGGAGGAAGATGAGGTGCCTGCCACGGGCCAGACAGAGCACAGCAGGGCTGATCCATAGGGTGAAAATTGCCCTGAGCTCTCAGCTGCCATCAGCTGTTCAAGCAACAGAGAGCCACACGCCCACCGTCTGGTTGCCCACGGACATTCCCAGCTCTGCCGTCAGGCCACAGCCACCTGAGACCGCACCCCAGGAGCACAGGTGAGGAGCTGGTGCTTGCACCTGCTGGGGAATGAGGGCACCACGCTGCTGGGGGGATACGTGCACTCAGCCTCGCGCAGTCATGGGGGGACACAGCACGGTGGGGGCTCCTCCTGAATTGTGTTGGAAGACCTGCTGTGCGAAGGCACTGAGGGAACACCCAACCCCCCCAGCCATGGCTCCCACTCCCCACAAGCCTGGGACACTTCAATTAGGTGAAAAAACAAAACAAGAGAAATTTGATTTTCCGGTGTCACCTGCCAAGACTGCCGTGGCTACCGAGCCAGATGGTTAGATGTGGGACCTTCCCATCCCCGTGGGAAGTTCTCCTGGACTCCTCTGGTCTGGGGTGACCAACATGGTCCATGATGGAGGCGGAGTTGGCTACACACACGTGTACGTGTCCACACCCACCAAACCGCATCTATTTTACTGATGTGATCACACTTCGATTTCAGAGAAAGACTTGCCAGTTCCCGCTGGGGACAGGCAGCAACGAGCTTCTATAACCAGGTAGTGACACTCTGTAACACCCGCTGGGTCCCCGGGTGACAGTGGGTCCTGCCCCCCTCCATGGACGCCCCACCCAGTGCACAGGTGCTCAGTCTCACACATGTTCCCCCTTCCAACCCAGGAGCCCGTCTCTCTCCATCCTGGGGCTGCTGGGTGTGCTGTGTCCGGGGCCTGGGGTGCAGATCCAGAGCAGCCGATGCCCACCAGGATAGTTCCTGCTCATTTGGGGGCCTTGTCTGGGAAACTTCAGGCAAGAGGGCCTGTGTCTCTTTTGTTTGGGGGGAGAAACTGAGTCCAGGCGGCTTTGTGAACACCTCAGTGGAGCCCCAGAGGCTCTTCGGCTTGCCCTGGGCGGCTGAGCTCTGGTTCCTGACAGAGGCCTCCATGTCCCTCAGCAGCCCACACACCTGCGTTAGGACAGCGACCTTAGGTAAGTCCTTCCTGGAGTCTGACCCAGTTCCGTGGGGCTGTGCTGGGACCATGGGAATGGGGAACCACTGTCAACCTGCCCTTTGGAAGTGCACAGCAGATGCTCACACCCCCCCCACCCCCCACCAAGATCTTCCAGGCTGCCCTGCCCTGAGGCTGGAGGCCCAGCCCTTCAGCACCAGATCTGCTTCCTTGTTGCTGGGCCGAGAGCACCTGGACTGTGTGCTCTCCCTGCACATGCCACAGCCCTGAGTGGCTGCCCCAGTCCCCTGCATGCCCACACCCCCAGCTGTCTCCCCATGGACACAGCCTTCGGCTGCCTGCACCACAGCCCCATGGCCCTGGGGCCCTTCCTGGGCAGGGCACTGTGTCCACCCCTCCCCTCCTGCTCTGTTTCATCGGGAACATCCCTGAACAATTAAAACCTCTGTGTCTGCCACAGCATCAGTGCCTTACAGGCGGAAGCCCGAGCCTTGCCGCCTTGCCGTGTGCAGGCCCTGCGTCCCTGACCCTGCACACCTGCACACCATGTGCCATGCCTGGGGCTCCCACTTTCAAGCACCACCATCTGAATCCTTACTTGGTGCGCTGCCCTTGGTTACTGTCTTGTCACCTGGGTGCCACGGTGAGCCTGGCATCACATACCGGAGGTCTCCCCAGTCCCGCGTGACCTGCGAGGGGGTGCTGGCTCACTCCTGTGGGCTCACCCCTTGTGGACCCTACTGAGTGCCAGGCGCTGGGCCAGGCCTGAGCCTCCCCACACTTCCCCACCCACCCTGCAGTCCATGAGCCTCAAAGTTTCCAGAAAGGCCACCCCCTTCCCCACCTCCCTGTGTAGTCTTGCTCTCTAGGGTGTGTTCTGTGCTCTGGGCCTAGAGCTCCTCCCCGGGCCTTCATGGACAGCTCTGAGTGGAGAGCATGGGGATGCCCCCATGGGGACCCGGGCACTGACCATGGCCATGAGCTTCGCAGTGGACAGAACAGGCAGGCAGGGCGGGAGGGATGCTGGGCCTGTGGGTTACATGGGCTGAGGGGTACATGCAGACCCACACCAGGGTTCTCTGGCTTTAGGGGCCGCACAGCCAGTGTGTGGAAGTGAGGCGTCCAGGCTGAGGAGATGGGCCTGGCTGGGAGGGGGCAGAGAGGACGGGGGAGGCGGTCGGGCCATGTGGGGGGATGGGCTGCATCCACCCCCTGCGACCCCAATAGGATTCCAGCTGGAGCTTGCACAGAGGACCCATGAACCCGGGTTGTCCTTCACAATGTCGTCACCTGTGCTGCCTGTGCATCCTCCTCCTGCCAGTCCAGGTGGCCTGCCCACCGACGCAGCCTGGAATCGGCAGCAGAAATGGCTGGGGTGACTCCAACACGCTAATGAGCAGAGGGACCCAGTGGCAGGGTCCCTGAGAAGCAAGTAGCCAGGGGGCCAGGTGAGAACACGGCTGGGCAGATCACAGAGCAGGAGCTGAGGCAGGGTGGATGCTGGTTCCGGATCTTTCTGCAGCTTCTGTGGCCTCCCTGTACAGGAGTTCGCCCCTGCTTCCCCCTGGGTGGCCTGGCTGGTCATTCACCAGACCCCTTTCTGCCTCCTGAGAAAGGGCTGATGTGGCCAGTCCTGGAGGCCACACTAGGTCAGCGAGGCGACCGTGGGGACCAGGCTGGTTGGGATCTGTGCACCTCCCAGCACCCAGGAGCCCCAGGAGAGGTGCCTTGGAGGCTGCGGGTGGGGCGAGGCTGGGGACCCGCAGTTAGCAGGTCACTGCAGGTGCGACTGCGTGGGGCTTGGGCTCCTCCACCCCAGGAGCCAGGACACCCACTGATGCTTGGACCAGGGGAGACATGCTTTCAAGCAAGCATAGGGCTCTGGTTCCTGACGCACCAGCCCCGGGGCTCAGCGCAGTGACACCTGAGATGAGATGAGAGGATGAGGTGGGCGCTGCTGGGTCGGGGGACAGCCATGCACGGTGGATAAACTGAGGGCAAACAATGTTCCCGCCAGGGGGCTTGCATCCATGCCGATGGCGAGACTCCCTCTGGGGGAAACACAGGGTGGGGTTCCCATCAGGGCCCTGGGGGTGAGCACTTCTGGGGGTTCCTGGCTCCTGGGGGTGGGCAGCAGGGGTGAGGGTTGGGGGCTCCCTTCAAGGCGCTTCCCAGGGGCCTGCCTCGCGGTGACCCGGGGGTGGAGGGCTCCCTCCAGTGCCCCTGGTGTCACAGCCCTGCTCTAGCACAGGGGTGGGGGGAGTGTTCATCACAAGGGCCTTGACCCCTTCTTCCTGGTTCAGTATGCTTGTTCCATTGGAGACTCAGGATGAGCAGAAAAGAAAGGCAGCACTTGATTCAGACACAGGTCTGGCAACCTGTGGGAGTCACTGCGGGGGCGGGCGGGGGAGGGCAAAGGAGGACAAGAGGCCCCCTAGAGCCCCTGCACTGCCCCGGAGGCCCACCCCCCTCCTCCCTCACAGGTCAGAGGGGGAACAGCAGCTGCCCCCCAGGCCTCGCGCGCTTGGCTGTGGGGAAGCAGAGCGGGGACTTCCACACTCACCGATTCTGGCAGCCCCTGGTTCCGGGGAGCTGAGTCAGCTCCTGCCCGCCCGCCCCAGCCCTCCACCTGGGCAAGCCCTGGCGCGCTGTACCCTGGGGCCAGGGAGCCAGCCCAGATGCCGGTCCAGCTGTTCTGGCCTCCACCAACCCTGGCTGGGTTCCCCTAACCCTGTCCCGATCCCACACCCATGCCCACGCCCATGCCCATGCCCCTGGAGCTGCTTCCACAGACCTGTGTCCCAGAGCCGAGGGTGCTGCAGACCCTGTTTGAGGATGGTGGCCCACCAGGGCTTCCCATCCCACAGGGCAGAGGCCAGCATGATGCGTGAGGACAGGGTGAGGGGGCTTGTGGGGGCATGGGGTGGGGCTTGGCCGCAAAGGTAAGAAGGGCTCGTGAAAAAGTAATCGCACGAAGTAGTTCAGTGGGCGCTTACTAAGCAGATTGCGGTGTTGTGTGGTGGTATGTCGGTGTATGGACTCGCTGCGGTATAACCTCACGCCGGGGGAACCCTAATGGGCCGTGCATGACTCCCCCACACGCCCAGGACTCAAATTCCTAAAGAGAAGGTAGACATCCCAATCTATCAGCACTCAGGAAACACAGCCTTCTGGGAGGAAGTGGGGACGCAGGGTGAGGCCAGGGCCACATCCAGGGTGGGAGGAGCTGCAGGCCGAGCAGTGGCTGCAAAAGGCCTGTGGCTGCCTCCAGGGACTGGGGAATGAGGTTGCCCTGGCCTGTCCCAGGGTCTCCCTGGGAACTGGGGGCAGTGCCCACGGGGGGACGGCACCATCGTCTCCATGCCCTGCGTCGCCCCGAGCACTCCAAACATAAAAAGCAAGAGCATGTAGTACAGGGCGGGCTTCTGGGTCCTCCAGGAAGATGGCGACATCAGGCTGCTTGTGGTGTGAGGTCAGCGTGGTCTGCATGTAGGATGTGAGTGTGACAGGTGGGTGCTGTGGCGCGGAGGGCGTTAGTAGGTATGTCCTCACCAGCAAAGAAGGATGGCAGTGGGTGCAGAGTGCAAACCAGGAGCCGCAGCGGTGGTGATGGGTGCCTGGCTGCCATCTGACAAGAGGGCACCCTCCCTGGGACATGGACTCAGAAACCTGACTGCTGCCATGCCCCCAGGTGCCTGGCTCCACTGCTGTCCACGGTCGGTACAAATGACGGGGTGGGGGGGTGCCTGGTGCATCCAGGCTGCTCAGAAGCTTCCAGAAGGGGACATGTGGCTCTGTGCCTGGGGAAGGCAGCATCCCTGCCAGGCCCTGATGGTGACCGCCCCAGGAGGCCCGATGACAGGCCCTGCGTGCATCAGGGTCACCGATGCCTGCCAACTGCCCGTCCAACTGCCCGTTCACCTTCGAAGCATGGCCTCCGCCTGGGAGCAGACATAGGACACATGGGGCGTCTGGAGCTGCTGCTGGTCCTGTGCGGGGATGCTGTGCTCCCCCAGGAGCAGAGCACCACCCTGTCGGCCACCATCGGCACAGCATGAATGAGAGGACTGGGTCCCCCATGGGCAAGGACCCAGACCTGACTGTGGAAGAGGTCGAACTCTGTGCCCCAGGCTGGCAACTGCGGACCCGAGGGGCCCTGGTGGGCCACCCAGACCTGCGGCCTGCTGGGCCTGAGCTAACAGGTTGGAGCCGTCTGAGGCAGTGCAGTCAGGCCGCGTGGGAAGCAGGAAAGACAGATATGTTGTCCGCGCTGGCCGGCCAGGCCTCTGGGTCCCAGGGACAGAGCCTTGCCCAGCAGTGGCGGGTCGAGCAGGGTGCCCCCATTGCCCAACCACCTGGGCATTTGTTCCCTCCTGTCTCTCTCTGTGTCCCATGCCAGTTGTCCCCTGATCCCAGGCTGGCCGCTTCTCCTGCCTAGGCCCCCAGCGGCCCCACCCAGTCACCTGGGCGGCCCCGGGCTCGACTGGCCTTACAGGACTCCTGCAGACTCGCACGACCTTGGGGATGGTGCCCCGGACGCCTGGACCAGGACCCCCCGCTCTGATGAAGACACCTGGCTGGTGTCCACGTGTTCTTATGTCAGAAGGGCCTCTGGCTTGCCCCCCCTATACTCTCCTGCTCTTTACACATAGGGAGTAGTGTGCGTACAACATAGCATGGGGACAGGCGTCTCAGCCAGCATGCACTGCCCCAGCAGGCCCCACGGCACAGGATCCGCGTGTGGTCTGCACAGCACATCGTTGTTTCTCACTGGTCTGGAGGCTGGACGCCCCATGATCGAGGTGCTGGTGAATGTGCATTCCAGTGAGCCCCCTGGCAGGCAGGCATCCACCGCCTTGAGACCCTCACGGATTAGGGACACAGAGAGGGCTCTGGCCTCCTGTTTTTCCTACGGGGACCCCATGTCCACCATGGGACCACCTTCCCACCCTGTCCCCACGCAGGTCAGGACTCCCACACGAATTGGGGGCTCCAACGCCTGTCTGTGAGGGTCACATGGCCCACACTCGGGATCTTGAGTGCCAAAGGTGTCCTGGGCCCCATACAGCTCCATGTCCATTGCTGGATAGTCATCAAGGGATGACAGGGAGCGGGGTGGTCTGCATCTGCCCCTGGCCAGCTGCACTAAGGCCCTTGCACCACACATTCTCCCTGCAGACACCCCAAGGGGGAGGGAAGAGTGATGCTGCATGGGGCCACCCACTCCCTAACCTGTGAGAGGGTGCCTGGAGGGACCACGTGAACCAGGCCTCATGGACACTCAGAAGCCCATGCCGTGTGGTGGCCACGGGCCTTGGGCTGGGGTTGACTCCTGGTTGTCCCCTCAGCCTCACAGGTGACAGGTGTGCACACAGGGACAAGTGGGCCGCTTCCTCCCGCAGTGCTGGGGCCGTGGTGCCCATCTGTCTGGGTCAGGGTGAGGCTGTGACCCTGCTGGCTCCAGGGATGGGCCTGCGGGTCTGGGGGGGCACAGGCCGCCGCACTCCTGCTGCACCCACTTCCGTTACCTTGCACCTGGCGCTGTGATTCACCCCTTGAGGAATTCACTGTATTTCCGCAGGCAGGGTGCCATCCCAGAGGGCGCCCACACCCTGCTGCCCGGCTGGATGTCATGCCTGCGACCTGAAGGCCCCTCAAAGCTAGGGCGTCCCTCATGAATGCACCCTGACCCAGCACCCTGTCTCACTCTGAGCCTGTACCCGGACCCAGCTCCAAGACCCCTGCTGGCTGACCACACGGCAGAAGGGCCAACGTCCAGGAGCAGGTGATGGTGGTCTCCCCGGGTCTGGGAGACAGCCCCCAACTTCTAGAAGACGTGCTGTGGAGGTAAAGTGCAAGCACAACACGACACCTCTGCACGGCACCTCTGTGACCCCTGGGAAGGTGGGTGACACGAGCCATGGGGAGGGGAGCGTGCTGTGTGGACAGTGGCCCTGGACTCCGGTCCCGGCCTGTGGCTGAGGCCAGTGAACCCTGCCCATCGCCTGCCAGCGCTAATGGTTTTCCCCTCCCAGGGAGTGCATGGTGTCAGTGGGCGGGCACCTGGCCAGGCCATCCTGCTCAGGGTGGAGCGGGCGCTGGCTGGGACACGCAGGGAGGAAGGCCCAGGCCCCAGCCTGGGCTGGCGGCCGTCATCCGCCAGGGCTTCGCCATGATGGCGCGATGGGGCAGGGGGCAGAACAAATCTCAGCATATGTGGGGCGCCCGTCCAAGGGCTGTGGGCATCATACTGCCTTCGTTGGGGCCCCTGTGTCGGGGGCAGGTGTCAGAGAGAGGGGTTCTTGGGGGGCTTGGCTGGGCCTGGGAGACTCCATGCTTTACCTCCTTGCTGGCCTCCACCTCCCCAGCCTCCAGCCACCCTGTACCGAGGCTCCTGGGGCTGGGGGAGCTGAGTGCTGGCTGAGTGGGTCCACATGTGCCTGGCCTTCACCTGCAGCCACCACTCCAGCCCTGCTAGCCGCCTCCTCTGGGCCATGCAGAAGCCTGGCTCTACTCCAGCTTGTCCTTTCACATCTAGACCACTGGTGAAGGCGAGGCCGAGGGGCAAGGCCACCTCCTGTCATCCGAGGGCACAGAGTGAGCATAGCGCTCAGCTGGGTGTCTGCAGAGGAGGGCTTGCTGGGCCCCTGGCTCTCCCCCTGGGGACCATGTGCCGGGTGTCACTGAGACACCCGGTTCCATCCACAGGCCGGATCCATGGCTATGTGGCTGGTCGGTGGTCCTGGGAGCTGAGGGCCGCCCAGCAGACGGGGGCTCTGTCCTCCCTGGTGGCCCACCTGCCCGGGCCTCCGGGGCTGCTTTTCTCTCTGCTTTCTCTCTCTCCATGGGGTGGGGTCCGGGGAGGGCCCGGGGCCCCCTGGCCCCTGCCCCTGCTGCCCCGGTCTGCGCTGGGCCATCCCTCCCTGCCCGCAGCACACCCCCCTGCACCCCTGCTGCCCCGCCGGCTGAGCCAGGATTACTGACACATACTTTGAGCAAGTCCTGGCAGGCGGGCAGAGGCTCCTATGCCCGCGGCCATGCATTTGCCCGCTTCCCTGGGCGGCAGCGGCACGTTTTGTCAGGGAAGGAATGTGGAAGCACCAAAGTGCGAGACACCTTCAGGGTGTCACCTGGGGAGGCCGGGAGGGAGACCGAGGCAGCGCTGCCCAGTATGTCCTGGGGACTGGGGCCCAGAGCTGGGAGCTCAGCTAGCGGGTACGGGAACGCCCGGCAGTCTCCTCTTGTCCCCCCGGGGGGTTTCTGTTTCTTGCGGGGAAAGATTCCATCACTCACTCGCTCATTCATTCATTCGCTGGGTCCAGGATGGGAATCTTCGTGGGCAGCTGCGGGCTGAAGGGTGGAGCAGGGGAAGGACAGAGCCCAGAGACTGTGTGGGGGTTCACAGCGGGTATGTGGGCACCGCCCTTCTGCTGGCTCTGGAAACAGGGGCTCAGGGCCCTGGGGCCTCTGCATTCTGTGCCTTCTGGGGCCTGCGCACCTGCTTCCCATGACGGGCAGCTCATCCCCTCTCGGCATCGTGTGGGCACTACTGTCATCTCTGGGAAGCTGGTCCAGGACCCACCCTGCCTCCTGAGGCTTCTCGATCCTTTGACCAGGCTTGGGGGGGAGGGGGCAGCTGCAGAGTGTACACCTGCCGGTGTGGGCAGTCACTCGTGGAGGGGTGCCAGTCCAGGGAGATGTCCCTCACTTGGGCTTCCTGGTCGATGAAGGTGCAGCTTGACCTAACAACTTGGGTTTGGGGGTTTTTAAAATTTTCCTATCCCTTATTACAGAGTACATAAAATCCTACATAAAAAATAGAGCGAAAGAAAGCACAACTGGCATGTTGTCCCCAAATGGCCTTTCAACTTCTGTCATTTCCTCACGGACAACCATCCGGATGGCTCTGGCCTGGAGGCCACTGAGTGGTCCTGGGTTACACCCGCAGGATGGTGGCAGCGCCCCCAGAGACCCCTGCAGCCAGCAGCGGGAGGCCTGCACACAGGACCCACCTCAGGAAATGTGGCTTTACAGCTCTAAGACATTTCCGCCCCCATTGTGTTGCTGCCCAGTCCTCCTGCCTGCCACAAAGGATGCTAGCAGGTTTATGCAAATACGACAGAAAATCATCTAATAAGAGCCCAGTGAGGTGTGGGAACACAGCCTGGGAGAGCCTGTCCTGAGCGGGGGGGGGGGGGGGGGGGGGGGGGGGGGGGGGGGGGCAGCCAGGTTGGGGGTGCTGGAGGCTGGGGAGACACATGTGTGGTGCCCTGCAGAGGCAGGAGGTGAAGTGTGCCCACCTGGTGGCTCTCTAGAACAGGTGCTCTGACCATGTATCTTTGACCCATGGCCCTGGATACGAGGATGCCACTGGTGGCCGTGTGGGGGGACGCTGCCCCCAGCACCCTGAGATCCTACAAAACCAGAGGGGTCAACCTGCTGTCTGGAGTCCTCTGGTCTTAGGGCCTTGCTACTGTCCTTAGCAGCCTTGGGGCAGTAGATGGAGACCGAGAGGCAGGCAGAAGGAGCAGGGAGACTGGAGCAGTGATGGGCAGGGCCACCCTGGGGAGGGGTGCAGGGGTGCAGATTCACCAGAGACGGGGCAGCTCAGGAGGGGCGTCTTGTCCGTGGGCCCTGCTGCCTGCGAAGTTCAGCCCTCAGGTCCCACTCACCTGACACAGGTAACCTCTCACCCCTCCTCTTTGCCCCCTTGAGGCTGGTGCCTCAGGGGCACCCCCAGAATGCCCCTGGCCAGCCACCTACTCTGAACTTGAGATGCACCTGCACCCCACAAACAGCGGGCACAAGGAGACCCAGGTGGGGGCCAGAGGGGCGGTATGGGGGGGAGGGCCAGGCAGAGAGAAGGCTCTGGAAGGTGGAGGCATTGGCTGCTGAGCAGGCCCTCCTGGGGCCAGAGCTCCTTCCAGTTGGGAGTCTGCCGCCAGCAAGTGCATGGGGGACGTTGGTGGGTGGAGCGAGAAGGCCCTCTGAGGGAGAACCTGGGGGGGGCCTCACTGGGGTACATTTTGGGCCAGCCTCTGTGCTGGAGAGCTTGCTGTGCTGGGGAGAACCAGGCGGTCGCTGGCCACTGGGGCTATAACTCCAGGGCAGAGAGGGTGTGGGGTCAGCAGCAAGGGCAGGCTGGGCCCAGGGGGTTACAAGATACCCTCTGCCCAGACTCGGGGACACAGGCTGAGGGAGCCCAGAGTGCACCATGGGGCACTGGCACCTACTGAGTAGCAGGGTTCTGTGGGTCCCCTCGACCCTGAAGCCATCCAGCATCTGCAGGGCCCTCCTGCAGTTCTAACTCTGAGCATCCTGGTGTCCCAGGGGAGGGGGAGCCTACAGTGTGCAGCTCTGTCAAGGCTCTGCTCCCTTCTCTGCAGTCCCCCTGGTCCTGCCCAGAGGAGCCCAGAGACACACTCTCAGCATCAGGTGTTGGGACTGTGTCTGCATGTCCCTGAGGCTGGGCTGGGACCTGCCCCTGCACCGCGGGTGAGGGATGTTTCCACGAGTGCTGGGGAGCGGGTGGCCCTTGGGATTCCTGCAGGGCAGCTGCCAGGAGCGCTGGCTCCTCCTCCCCCTCCACCCTCCCACCAGGAGCCACACCAACTTCAAAAGCCTAATTACTCCCGATTTGGGCTGTTTCCTCATCCTTCCCGCAGGTGAGAAAGCCCCCGTTACTTTCACTTTTATATGCAAGGTGTGCGGGGGGGGGGGGGGGGCATAGCTTCGTGGGGGAGAGAGGATGAAAACACAACCAATTAGGGAGGCTGGGCGTGAAGGTGAGAAGTTATAAAGATGAGACCCTCAGCGCCACGGGGAGGAGGGCAGGGAAAGGAGGAGCCTCCAGGGTAAACTCCGCCAGGTAGGATGTGAACACAGGAAGGCTTTCCCTTGCTGGATGCTGTTGAAGTGGAGCCTTTCCATGTGTGCCCTCCTCGCCATTCCGCCTGCAGTCGGTGCAGAGATGGCTCCCTCCTGTCCAGCTGGTCTGCGGCCAGACAGGAGGCCAAACCAGCCGCCCCCAGGGCACCCTGAGCTGGTGTGTGCCACAGGGTTCTCTCCTTAGGAAGCAGAATCACTGAGGGGGGTTTCCATGGCACCCCTTCTCTCTGGGGCCAAACAAGGATTGGGTGAATTGCTGAGTGCAAGGGCTCCTCCCCACCTGCCTGGAAAATGCGGGGCTGCACCGGGTCCACTGGAGCATGTGCCGGCCCATTCAGATGGAACACACCTAGCCTAGGTGCGAAGAGGAGCACACCTGTGTGTGTATGCGTGTGGGGGGTGTCAAGGCCAGCGAGCCTCAGGGCCAACAGGACACAGATCCCAAGGTGTGGGGAAGGTCGCCAGCAGGCTGGTGGCAGGGCTCTTCCCTTTGGGAGCAGCGGCAGGGGCGAAGGGAGCTTCCTCCTGGGCCCAGGAATGCGGCGGCGGCAGAGTCTAATTAGAAGCCTGCGCTGGAGCGCGGCCGGGGGCTCTCTCGGACTGTACCCCCCCCCGCAGCCGCAGGCACCGCCGCCCCAGCCCACGCTCCGAGCGACGCGGCGCTGCAGGTGCGGTGTGCGCCGTGAGGCCGCCGGGGTCCCCGAAGGGCCTCGCCCAAGTCCCTGGGCCGGCCTGTGCCGCCCCTCCCGCCGCGCCCCGCCCAGCTGCGTCGGGACCCGCGGCGCCCCTGCTCCCGAACCATCTCGGAGAGAAAAATTATTATCGGATTAGATGTACTTCAGCTGGCTCGGTTCCCCCCCTTCCCCTCGGTGTAATTATTATAATACCAGGCAAGCCGTCGGAGCCGGTTCCTGTGTGTGTGTGTGTGTGTGTGTGTGTGTGTGTGTCACATGTGTGCGCGCACTCCCCAGCAGGCATGTGTGGGGGAACCTTCTCTCCAGCTCCAGGCATCCCCTCAGCCACCACCGTCAGGTCTCTGGACTCTCCGAGCGCAACCCGGCCCCCCGCTGCTGCGTGACCTTCGCTGGCGGGCCTCTGCCTAATCAGATACCCGGGGGGAGGGTGGCCCTGACCCCCCCTCGCCCCACTCCCACCCCGTCTGTGTGCAGCAGACCCTGCGGACCTGCCCTTGGTTGGTCTGCACCTTCACCTCGGTTTTGCGAGGGTCTCCCTGCAGTGTGCGAGCTCTGGGCGGAGGGCGCGGCCCCCAGCCTCCTCGATTGCCTGGCCTCACTTCGGAGCCTCCTCGCCCTCCCTCCGGGTCCAAGGCTGCGAGCAGAGGCCCCTCGGGACACCCCCCCTGCGCGCACACACAGAGCCGGGAGGCGGCAGGGCTGGCGCTGGCCCCCGTGGCCGCCACTCCCGGCGGGTCCTGCTGTCTTTACGTAACCGCGCCGCCGCCGCCAGCGGCTCGGGCTCGTCTCACCCACTTTGTCTCGAGGTGTGCGCGTGTGTGCGTGCGACACGGTCCTTGCGGAGGTGCGCCCGCTCGCCCTCCTGGCTTCTGGCCTCAGGCTGCCTGGCTGTTCCTGCCGTCTCTGCGGACAGCGCTCCCGCCTCTGCCCAGGCGCTGCGCCCCTTCCGACGCCGGCGGGCCCCACCAAGCCCGGGACGCCAAAGTCCCCGGAAGCTCCGACACCCGCGTCCCAGCCCCGGCCCCAACAGGTCGAAAGTGGCCCCAAGGAAAACAAGCCGCCCGCGCCCGCGGAGCCGGAGGGGCAGGGCGCGGGCTCCGGGCCACCGCGGGACCCTGCCCGAGGGGACCTCCGAGACCCAGGCGGACGCAAAGGAGACTCACTCACCACCAGATCGGGTAGCTGCCCAGCGCCTGCTTCAGGCCGTAGAGGAATAAGAAGTATCCGAGCAGGGCCATCGCCGGGCGGGAGAACGCGGAGGTCCGGGAGTCCACCCCGAGAGCACCGGCGCCGGACCCGGCCAGGCCCTGGGAGCTGGCGGGCGGCGGCGCTGGGCCCTCCTGCGGCCGCGAGGTGCGCGGGGTGCGCGGGTGTGCGCCGGTGCGCGGACTCCGAGGGCGGCGCTGCGCCAGGTGGGCCGGCGGCCGGGCGGCGGGCCGGGGCCCGGGGCGGCGCGGGACGGCGGGGGCGGGGCAGCGCCGCGGGGGGCGCCCGCCGGGGCTGGGGCTGGGGCCGGGGCTGGGACCAGGGCCGGGGCGGGGCGGGCAGGGGGCGGGCGGGGCCCTGGAGCTGGGGCGGGGGCGGCGGCGGCGGCGGCGGCCCATCCCGCGGCTGCGGGGAGCGCGGGGTGCGCGTGGTGCGCCAGCTCCCAGGGCCGCGCTGTGCCAGATGGGCGGCCGCTTGGGCGGCCGGCGGAGGCCGGGGACGGGGTGGTCCGCAGGCGTCCCCTCCGAGCTCCAGGACCGCGCCGTGGCGGGGAACCCCGCGCCCCGCGCTCGCCACCGGGCGCACTGTCTGGCTCCCGCTCGCGCTCCCACTGCGGCTCTGCGGTGCGCGCCCTCCTGCTCTCAGAGTGGCGGGACTGCACTCCCTTTCTTCCGTCTCCTTGGCACGGGGACCCGTTCCTCCGAGGCCAGGTCGGCGCGAGCTGCTCTCGGCTGGTCCACCGGGAACCGAGCTGCCCGCGCCGCTCGCTGCGGACCGCGGCGGTGCTGAAGGCGGCCTGCCCTGGGGACGGTGGCTGGGTGGGCGGCCAGGGTGCAGCCCCTTATCTGAAGGCTGGGATGGGGATCTGGGCTGTCTGGAGCGCAGGTGTTGACGCCTCCAACTTGTCCCCCACACCCCACCAGGAGAGAGGACGCCCAGTGCGTGGCGCCTCCGGGGAGGGCAGTGCAGCCACGGGTCCCTGCTCTGAGACCTCCAATCCCGGGGTCTTCCCAGCTCTGCTAGTCTCCTCAGCCAGAGGGATTTCGGACAATTTAGGTAGGCCTTACGCTTTAGTGTGGGGGAAGGGCGAATCAGAGAGGGAACGTGACTTACCCAAAGTCTCAAAGAGTGGTAGCAGTACCCAACCCCCTCCCCGCCCCCGCCCGCAGTCCCGGGAGCCCTGCTTGCACATTCTGGGGTAGGTCGAGGGACCCCAGGGGGACTTTCATTGGGGAAGGGAAGACCCAAATCCTGAACTCTCCCAGCTTCCCCTGGGCACAGGTGAGAGAGTCTGAGCCCCCGTGCCGTGGTGGGAAGCGACCCGTCAGTCTCCACCAAGCACAGCAGGAATTCATGTCACCACGATGGGGTAAAGGAAGCAGAACTGCAGCTTGAAATCCCAACTCCAGACTCTTCTCTGGTGTCTCTTGTCCTGTGGACCCCCTGCCCCCCATGAGTCCCCTCAAGCCGGGCCTTATTGCCTTGTCCACCGTGGGAGCCCCATGGAGAGGCCATGGTTTGGGCATGTGGCTGCTTCTCCAGGCAGGGGTGGCTTAGCAAGCTTCCAGGTTTGGCGCTGAGAACCAGGGGCAGGTCACACCCACTGCATGCTGCCCCCACTCACTGTGGTTTCCCCATCTGCCGAGAGAGGCAGTCCCAGGGTCGGTCACCTGGGTGACGTGTCAGGAGTCCCTTCCCAGATACAGAGCTAGAGCCCTTCTCTTTCTTTCTTTCTTTCTTTCTTTCTTTCTTTCTTTCTTTCTTTCTTTCTTTCTTTCTTTCTTTCTTTCTTTCTTTCTTTCTTTCTTTCTTTCTCTTTCTTCTTTCTTTTTAATAAATTTATTTTTATTGGAGTTCAATTTGCCAACATACAGAATAACACCCAGTGCTCATCCCATCAAGTGCCCCCCTCAGTGCCCATCACCCAGTCACCCCCACCCCCCGCCCACCTCCCCTTCCACTACCCCTAGTTCATTTCCCAGAGTTAGAGTCCTTCTCTTTCAAGGAAACCTTCCTCCACACCGCCTTTGGGATCCAGTTAAGTCTATGCATGCCCGGACCCTCTACCTGCCCCCCCCTTTTCTCCGTCACTTCAAGCCCCCCACCTGCAGCAGGAAGGAGAGAAGATTCTGGAATGAAACAAGGTGGGCGGGAAGGGAGCTGGCTCACCCTCCTCTGGACTTTCCCTCTCTCTCAGCGAAAATCCCACCCAATTATCGCATTACCGGAGACCTGGGCTGTGTGAGTGGAGTGGGGGCTGCGCTGAGGCGGCAGGCTCCCACCCCCGCCCTGGCTCTGGGGCCAGGGAATTAGAGCCATTATGGGGAGCCCCCAGTGGCTGCTGGCTCTGCGCACACAACGGGGAAGCTATCCAAGCCCAGGGGGCTCTACTCAGAATGGAGCTGATGGGCAGTTGCCCCACCTGCCAGGTCCCTTGGGGCTCGGTGTGCTGCTGGCTTCTCCCTCCTTCGTCCCTGCCTTGCTGTGCAGGTGACCTGTGCAGGTGACAGGGAGGGGAGCATGGGCTGAGCAGCCCCCTGTGGTGCAGGGGGAGACAGTGGAGTTCCCTGAGGATGTGCATCTTGCATGTCTTTGGTGGTGGCCCTGGGCTGGGGGCTCCCAGAGCCCTTCCTTCCCCTGCTGTGGTCTCAGTCAGAGCCTCCGCCCCTGCCTTTGAGCACAGAGATAAGGGGATCAGGACCCTGGAGGGCAGGTTGGCCTGGTAGGGGCTCACATGGAGGGGGGGTGGAGGGGGTCCTGCTTTATTGTCTGGGTGTCCTCAAGGCTCTGGAGTCTGTTTCCTGAGACCCCAGAAGCATGGGGTTGGGATGGTGTTCCTTCCAGCTTCCTGACTTCCAGCTGGGAATTCTTCAGGAGGGTAAAGGGCAGCTGGGTAAGTGTTTGCTGGGTGCCCTGCTCCAGAGGTGCCTGCCTCGGCCTTGGCACCCTTCCTCCTGCAGTGCCCCCTGCTGTCTCACAGAGGACAGATTGGCCTGAGGACTCCTTGTGAATGGGTGACCTGGGTGGAAGAGTCCCAGAGGCCCCCAGGGGAAGAAGTCACGTCCCAGGAGCTCTGGAAGCCCAGATGGGGGGCACTTTACTTTGTGAGAGAGGCAGCCCCATCTGTGGCCGAGTGTCCGGGGTCAGTTCTTACTGTTTACTCACTTGCTTCCTGGCAGGGAGGGTCTGGGCAGCCAGGGGAAGGGTCACGGGCAGGGTGAGAGGAGGGCCTGGGATCCTGGGGATCACCCAGGGACAGCCACTCGTCAGGGCGGGTGCTCACACCCAGAGCTGGACTTGCTTTCCTGCCTCACCTCTCGAGGAACCCAGTCCCAGAGACCCTGCCCAACTCAGCAGCCACTTGCTCCAACACTGAACATAGGACTCAGGAGGTCTCTGAAAGAAATACAATGTGTAACCCGTTCTCCTGTGTCTGCCGTGCCTCATGTCACTGCTGCTGGCTTTTCATCGTGGAAGCAGCCAGGGCCCAGCAGAGACCGTAGGCATCTCTCCCATGGATAATGCCCCAGCTCTGGGTCTGCAGTGCCCTGGGGACTTGCTGGGGTGCCCTGGTGTGCCTTGGCACACCATCTGGGAACCATGGTTCTGATAAGCAGGACCAGCAGGGGCTGGGGGAGGGGAGGTCTACCGTCACACTGGCCCACGTTCCCTCTCATCTTGTGCTCTAAGAGCCTCCTCTCCAGCCCAGATTTGGGTCAAATTTTACTCGCTCTTGATTTCCAGAACATTCTCCTTGTAGTTGCAGGCTATCCCATCAGACAACTTCTCTGAGACCCTCTGAGCACAGTGATGATGCCATGTGCCCTGGGGTCCTAGCCCTGCCTGGCATCCTGGGAAGCCACGTTCAAGGAAGTTCAGAGAAGCTCACTGCCAACTTTCCTCACACCCCAGACAGACTCCAGGCAGGATGAGGGTGGTGGTGGTGGTGTCTCTGGATTACGTTAGTCTCAGAAGTAAGTCCCTCCAGATCTGAATGCCAGTGATGGGGCTCTGGGCCTCAAGGTGGGGCAGAGAGGGTGTGTGTGGAGCGTGTTCCCGCAGGGAGCACGTATGATCCATGTGGTTTCTCCCCATGCGCTGGAGTTCCCCAGGACTGGGAGCTTGCCGAAGTGTGGGGCGGTCCTTCTGGGAACCAACCTGTCCATCTCAAGTTATCCTCCACGATGGGCGCTCCCCCAGCCTGGGCCAAGACCAAACCCCGGATCGGCTTCTCCTTGCACAGGGGAACTGCATTTGGGGGTGTCTGGAACCTCCTCCAGCAACCACCATGCCTTCATGCTGGGGAATCAGCAGCCACCCAGCCCGCCCCTTTGGGTGTCCCATGGGGGGCTGCCCTCAGAGGCTTGGTGAGTTAATGTCGCCCGAAGCTGGACTCCTGTGTGCATTCTGGGCTGTGCCACCCTGGCTCCTGTGTCTCACTGCCCAGCCTCCTGCCCCTGGCTCTGGTTAGGACAGGGCCACCTTGCAGGTGCCTGGCAGACCCTGTGCCCCTTGCAGTTTGCATTGTAGTTGAGCCTGCTGTCCCTGGTCACTCGGATGGACGGAAGTGGCCTGGTCATGTGGGAATCCCAGTGTCATGGAAGAGGGGCAGCAGGCTGTAGCTCCCCAAGTAGCCGCACAGTGCATTGTCCCTGAAGGAGCGTTTGCTCTGGACATGCTGGCATCACCCAGTCACAGGGTCAGGAGACCCAGAGCAGTTGGAAAGTAGAGCCACTGGATCTCGGCATCAACTGCTTCCCAAAGCAGGGAGCCACAGGGAGAGTCTTAGGACAGTGAAGAAACAGAGAATGGGGTAAAAATCAGCAGAGTGGTCCTGCAGTCCTGCCAGCAGCTCAGTGTAGTCAGGTGTTCTGGAGGCCAGGAAGGTGGGGGGGGGGGGGCTTGAATGCTGGCACCAGGGCCTGGCTCACGCACTTGCAAGAGGAGAACGTGAGTCAGCTGGACTGACCAGACAGCTGCTTCTGGGCCGACAGCACCACCATGTGGAGATGCTGAGGGAGGTGTGGTGGCGGCGCTGCCAGAGTCACAAAGGGCCTGCAGGCCTGGGGCTCAGCTGTAGATGGAGCAGGCTCAGCACCCTTCTGCCCCCTGGTGGGACACTCTCCTCCTGGCAACAGTGGTGCCCACATTAGGTGTGGCTTGCGAACTGCTTGATGCTGAGATGGCTCTAGACGTGGTGTCACTACCCCCGGGGCAGGAGTCACAGCTCAGGCCACCCTGGGGTCAAGATTGAGGTGAGTGTTCAGAGCGTCCAATGAGGACACGGCCTGGGCGGTGGTGTCCTCCCTGTGCTGCCCATGACTTGCCTGCAATGTCTGACTCCCCCTACCCAAGACTCTCTTGTGTGCACCCCTAGTGCCACCTTGGGGCTCCCTGGGCTGAGGAAGCAGGATCACCTCCCCACACCTCAGCTTTGGGCTTAGTGGGTCAGGAGGGGTGGGCAGGTCAGGGCCCAGGGCTGGGACTGACAGTGTCTCCACGGGCCACTCCCTCAACCTTGCTCTTCTCCAGCTGAAATGGGATCTGGTGACATGTGTCCTGAAAAGCTCCACCCCCCCCCCCACACACACACCTGCTCTGCAGGTCCTCTTGCCCAGCTTCCCCATCAGCTCCTCCTCTGCCCAAGAAGACAGTGTTTCCAGCTGCCAGGCTGGTCCAGGAGAGTCAGGAAAGCATGTGTTCCTGCCTCCCACTCAGCAACCACCCCCTGTCTCTAATTTTCCACCTGTTCACAGCTCCCCACTCTCAGTCTAGAGGCTAGGTGCTACTTTAAGGGGTGTCATTTCTTCCCATTTCCAGTTCCATTATTTGTTGCTACTATGTAGAAATACCACTGATTTTAGTACATTGAACATGTGTCCTTCTTAAACTCACTTGTTAGTTCTACTGTTTTTTTTTTTTTCATAAGTTCTGGAGGATTTTCTACACAGACATGGTGTCATCTGTGAATAGAGACACTTCTATCTCACTTTCAATTTGGGATACCTTTTATTTCTTTTTCTTGCCTTATTACATTAGCTGGAAATGCCAGGATAGGGTCAATAACCAGACCCTCTTCTTGATTTAGGGGCAGATTCTGAACAGGCATGCACTGTTTCATTTAGATATGATGCCAGTGGAAGATTTTGTATAGATGCTCTTTATCAGGTTGAGGAAGTTCCCTTGTATTCCTCATGAGCTGAGTTTTTGTCCAAATGTCAGAATTTGCCCACTGATTTTCTTCATCTATTGAGACAATTGATGGTTTTTATTTTTTATTTTTTAGTCTGTTAACATACATAATGGTATTAACTGATGTTTAAATATCAAGCCAACCTTGCATTCCTGGGATAAATCCTGTTTGGTCATGATGTACTGTCCTCTTTATATACTGTTCAATTGGAAATGCTAAAACTTAGTTAAGAATTTTTGCATCTATGTTCATGAGGGATATTGGTCTGGTATCTTCTTTCCTTATAATATCTGTCTGATTGGGGCATCAGGATAATCCTGGTCCACACGGACTCCTTAGGAATATCACAACCTCTTTAATGTCCTAGGAGAGTTTGTGGAGAATTGTTAGTATTTTTCTTGTATGATTAGTAGAACATGTGCTGATCACCACCCAGGGATGACTTGAGGAGCACTCTGCAGGTCCTGGGAGTGCTGTCCATGTGGTCTTGTCCTCTCTGGTGCTCTGTTTTATGAGCTCCAGCCAATCTGGATTCATAGACCCCCAACTCTCTCCGTATCCAGGAGGACTGGGTCCTCCTCCCTGTGGCAGGGGGGACTTTCCCCCATTGGCCTGGCAATTCCTACCTTGCTTTTTACCCGTCTTTTAAGGATGACTGTCCTACAATGGCTGACACTCATTCCCTGTGGTTTCGTGTATTTTCTCCATTACTTTTCTGTTGTTCATTGTTGTTGTTTTATATAAGAAGGTAAATCCGTTCCCCATTACTCTGCCTGGGATGGAAGCAGAAGTTTTGATGTCAGTCACATTGATTTTAGTTCTGCTATTGGGTGCAAAGTGGTGGTTCACTGCAGTTTTGATTTGCACTTTTTCTCATAACATCTGTGTATCTTCTTACTTTGAAGTATCTGTTTGAGTGTTTTACTCATTGTTTTATTGAGATTTTTGCCTATTTTTTTTTATTTGTAGGAGTTCCTTATACATCCTGGATGCAAGTCCTATGAGTGTGGTTTCATGAAAATTCACCACATGTGTAGAACCACTACCCCGATCTTGTGAACCTCTTCCGTCACCTCAAAAGCGTCCCTATGTGGCTCCTTTCATCCACCACTGGTGTGTCCTCCATTCTCAGTAATGTCCTTTTGAGAATGTTATATCAAGGAATCATGTGTTAGGCGACGCTTTGAGGCTGTCTTTCACTTGGCAGAATGCCTTTGAGCTTCATTGAATCACTGTGTTTATCAATAGTTCATTCCTTCCTGTTGCCCCCACCACAGGGGGGCACTATGTTTGTTACTCATTTGCCCTTTCTCCTGTTGAAGGCCATGTGAGTCTTTACCAGTGTTTGGCAATTGTGAGTAGAGCTGCTTCTATTATCGTCAGGGTGCATCTATTGGGTGTGTGTTCCCCCCCTCTGATACCTTATGGTTTTGTGTTTTCTCTCTGGGTTAATTTACAGTGGGTTGGTAGTTAGGGATATGGGCTATAATGGGTTTTGTTGGTCGTGTTTAGTAGCGTCCTTACGCTGGGGTACTGTACGGGAGGCTCCAGGGGGGACCATTTCACTCGTGCAACATATAAAGTCCTGTTGGGTGGATGATGACGGGTGCTTGTAGGGATGGGATCGAGGATGCGGATGGTGGTTGCTGGGTGTTTTGAGGTGGGGGGGTTGTGTTGTGGAGGCAGTGCTATGTGGGATGAACACTATTCAGGGGACCCTTTGGTGCTAATTGTGGCGGGATGAACCCAGGTAATGAGACACCTATGTGACCTTCTGTGGGTGAAGACGGGGGGATATGTGTCCTGGGCTCTTTTGAGCTGTAGGCTGGTTATTCTCCGAAGCGTGTGTGGTTATACTATTCTCATTAGTGCGCGGGGACGTGACAACTGTCGGAGATGAATGGGTCTTTGGGACAACAATTGGGGTCAAGATCTCTTGGGGAGGTGAGACCTGGGGGACAGGGGGCGTTCGTGCCCATTGGCCTGCGCCGGATGGATCTGGGGGAGGGGAGGGAGGAGCTGAGCGCCAGCGGCGGGGAATACACCATACAGAGAGAGAGAGAGAGATTTCTATCATATATATGGAAAGAGAGATGTGTTTGTTTGTATTGTTGGTTTGTTTGCTTTGTTTGTTCTGTTTAGTTTGTTTGAAGGGGGGTTGTTTGGGGGGGGTGTGGGAGGGGGCTTGGTGACCTCTCTGTCGTGAATTTCATCCACCCGGGCGATGAACTGATTGTGCAACAAAACGCTGGGATAAGGATACACATCGGCAAACTCACACACCAACGAAAATCACGCACAGGCACTACATACAGGGTGGGCAGGGGACCTGTGGGAGTGGAGGGCAGGGATGGGGAGGGCGCTAAAGGGAGGTGTGGGCCCTCAGGATGGGGGGGAGCCAGGGCGACGGGTGGACAACAGGGCATAACGAGGGGCGGTGTGGACCCCTTTGGTTGAGTGATCAATGAGTAGGGGGTCTGGCCGGACGCCGCTTTCGAACTTATGGCCACGCAGCATAATACCCTCCAGTTCCATCCACGTCAAAGCAAATGGTGGGTAATATATAAATCTTTAAAACTAACTAAATAAATAAAAATAACCATAGATCCACAAACAGTAGTACATAGAGTTTCCATAGGCTCTTCATTTACTTTCCCTCCAGGGCTACATTTTATGTCATTACAGTACAGTTGTCAAAAGTGGGGAACTGGCATTGGTATAATGTCTGTTAGCATTTCTCATTTCATCTGCACTTTGTCACCACCATCACAATCAAGGTAGGGACCTCTTGCACCACCACACTGCTCCCCTTCAGGTTACCCATTTACAGACCCACTCACCACTCCCTCAAATCCCTACCCTGGCACCACAAATCTGCTTGTCATCTCTATAATTCTGTCATTTCACAAAGGCTGTACACATGGAATCACACAGCATGTGACCAGATTGGCTTCTTCATTAGCACAATGTCCTTGAGATCCATTTAGGTTGTTGTGTGGATCAATAGTTATTTTTTTATATTGGTAAATATGACATTGAGTGGATATCCTAGAGTTTGATGAGCCATTCACCTACTCAGGGATTTTGGTTGTTTGCATTGTTTTAGCCATTACAAATAAAGTAGACCATTTACATTTAATGTAATTGTTGATATGTCATGGCTTATGTCTGCCATTTTCTTTGTTTTCTGTTTGTTCCCTCTTTGTCTGTTGTCTCTCTCCTACATTCCTGTGGTTTACTTGAACATTTTCTAAAATTCCATTTTAACTACTGTGCTTGTGAATGTATGACTTTGTAAAGCTTTTTTACTGGTTGGTCTAGGTGTGTATATAACATCACAGGCTACTGGAGTAGACATCTTGCCAGTTTGAGTACTGTAGTAGAAAGCTTACATTCCTTTACGAGACATTGTATTGGTTCCAGAGCATCCTTCTGCCATCCCTCATTTAAAATATAATCATCCTAGGGGATCCCTGGGTGGCTCAGTGGTTTAGCATCTGCCTTTGGCCCAGGGCATGATCCTGGAGTCCTGGGATCGAGTCCACATCAGGCTCCCTACTTGGAGCCTGCTTCTTTCTCTGCCTGCGCCTCTCTCTCTCTTTGTCTCTCATGAATAAATAAATAAAATCTTAAAAAATATATAATCATCCTAAACATTTTCTCCTCAAACTTTGAGAACCACACCACACAATCTTCTAATTTTTGCTCAAACCATCAAACACAATTTAGAAAACTCTAGTGGGGGAGGAAATCCTATTGTATTTATCTACGTTTTTATTCCTTCTTTCATAATATTCCTTGATTCCATCCACTACTTCCTTTCTGCTCCATGAACTTCTCTTCATCATCTTCTCAGACTGGGTCTACTGGGGACACATTCTTTTCATTTTCCTTCTTCTGCAATGTCTTCACTTTCTCTTCATTACAGAAGGATTTTTTTTTTGACTGGCTATAGAAGTCTAGGTTGACAATTCTTTTCTCTCAGTGCTTGAAACATATACCACTTCCTTGGCCTCTGTGGTTTCTGATGAGAAAAACACCACAATTCAAGTGGTTTTCTAGGTTGGTAAGGTGTCTCTTTCCTCTTGATGCTTTCAAGATTCTTTCTTTGTCTTAGCTTTCCCAGGTTTGACTTTGATGAGTCCTGGTGGGCATTGTAACCATGGATCTGGTCAGGGTTTGCTCAGCTTCTCCAGTCTGTAGGTTTATGTTTTTCACCAACTCTCTCAGCCCAGCCCTCTTTCTCCTGTCTTTCCAGGATCCCGGTGACACAGGAGACGTTCTGTTGTCCTCGGGTCCTTTGGGGCTCTGTTCTTTTCTTTCTGCTTTCTTTCCACTATTCAGATTGGGTGGTTTCAATTGTTTGTCTTCACATTCCCTGATTCTTTTCTCTGTCCTCTTTGTTCAGCTGACAAGCCTGTGCTTTGAGATATTTATTTAGTTGCATTTTTCAGTTCTAAAACTTCTGGTTTGGGGGATCCCTGGGTGGCGCAGCGGTTTGGCGCCTACCTTTGGCCCAGGGCGCGATCCTGGAGACCCGGGATCGAGTCCCACGTCGGGCTCCCGGTGCATGGAGCCTGCTTCTCCCTCTGCCTGTGTCTCTGCCTCTCTCTCTCTCTGTGTGTGACTATCATAAATAAATAACAACAAAAAAAATTTAAAAAAAAAAAAATAAAAAAATAAAACTTCTGGTTTGGTTCTCGTTTATTTCTCCTATTTCTTGACTGACAATTTCCCCCCATTTATTTCAAGTCCATTTGTGATTGCCTGTGAAACACTTTTCTGATGGCTTTGTGAAATTCTTTGTCAGATAAGGTCAATATCTGAGTCATTTTGGTGTCTACTGATTGTCATTCAGGGTGAGGACTTCCTGGTTCTTAATGGCATGAGCGTCTGTGCTACATTCAAATCTGTATTGCAGGCCCATTGTGACACCACCCCCTGGGGCCAGGGAGATGCTGCCTCAATGCTGCCTCACTGCGGCCCGCCGGGGGGCAGGGGGGAGACACAGCTCCTACCATACCCCCCTGCTCCTCACATAGCCTCTGCCTGCACTGAAGGGCACTGGTCTCTTGCTCATGTTCTGTGTCATCTCCTTAAACTGTGTGTCATGCTACGTCTGCTTCAGATGATGATGATGTCTGTTGGCTTATGTTTGGGTATGGCTGACATTTCAGGTCTGTGCTCTTCTGAGGGCTCCAGCTCCCTGCCAAGTAGACTGAGTGAGGAAGGCCAGAACCAGCCCTGGTCTTGGTCAATCCATGAGCCTAAGAAGATGGCACAGGTGGAGCCCAGAGCCTCGGGCATAAGGCCTGCACAGAGCCGTCACTCCACGCTCTGCTGTGACAGGAGCAGACACTCAGGGACACACAAACCAGGAGCTGCTGTCTCCACCTGCCGAGGGCCATGGGAGGCCCACACCTGTTGTGTCCTCCCCACCCAGAGCCTTCAGAAAGCCCTAAGATTAGTTCATCTATGGACCCCAGAACAGGGGTCAGGATTCATGACCGCTGTCTCTGCCCAAGAGGCAGGTTTAGACAATGGGAAAAGCCAAGATCAGACACTGGACGTGTTCTTCCTGCCTGATGATGAAGTCTAGTAGATAAGACCATAAGAGGCAACCTCAGGGAGACCTCAGTGAGTTTACTGGCTTACTGCTGCAGAGGGAGCCAGGGCGCCTGCTGCTGTGCTGGGTGATCCTGAGAGCATCTGTGATGGGCTCTTTTTTTTTAAATTTTTATTTATTTATGATAGCCAGAGAGAGAGAGAGAGAGAGAGAGAGAGAGAGAGAGAGAGAGGCAGAGACACAGGCAGAGGGAGAAGCAGGCTCCATGCACCGGGAGCCCGACGTGGGATTCGATCCCGGGTCTCCAGGATCGCGCCCTGGGCCAAAGGCAGGCGCTAAACCGCTGCGCCACCCAGGGATCCCGAGAGCATCTGTGAGATAGAGGTCAGCTCTGGGTCATGGGCTGTCAGTAACTGAGGTCTTGGCAGTCTTCATGGGGGTGGGCGGGGAGGGTGGGGGCGCTGGAGGGAAGGACTAGTCAGTGCAGCCTGGGGAGAAATGCTGCTCCCATGGCCTCTGCCTGTGGGAACCTTAAGAAGAAATCATCATGGGGTGTCAAGTGTGGAGCCCCTTGACCGAAGCTCAGCACTGGTGTGTCCGTTTCCCTTTGACACACAGTGAATCCGCACAAGACCAGCACAAACAACCTTACTTATCACATCAGTCTGTAGATGGAGTCTGGGCACGGTGTGGCCAGGTCCTCTCCTCTGGGCCTCACCTGGTGAAACCGAAGGGGTGGGCAAGCTGTGTCCTCCTCTGGGGCTGGACTGAGGAAGTGGCTGCCCCAAGTCTCCCTGTGTCCCTGGCAAAACTAATGTCTTGTGGTTCTAGGGTCTCAGTGCTATTGACCGGGGCCTAGCCTCTGCAGCTAAGAGCCATCCTCATGTCCTGATCTCCTGGCTTCTCACATGTCCAGGCTCTGTGACCTCTAGAAGGACTGTTCCCAGCTACAGGATCACCTGATTACATGAGGGCCACCTGGATATTCAACCTTCTGAAAGCCAACTGGTCAGTAACTTGACCCCATTACACTCACAGGTTTACCCCCACTCAAGGGTTGGGGCCCCTGCAAGGTGTGCACACCTGGGGTTGGGAATCTTGGGGACACCCTGGGTTGCTGCCCGCCACACCGGGTTTGGAAACCAATTTTGCTTGTCTATGTCAGAGTAACGCACGGGGCTTTGATTCTTCAGGCAAGGATGGGTTGTGCCCCTCTCACCGGGTGTTTTTAGGCAGCGAGGTCCCTGGTTCTGGGAGACTGGGGACAAGGCTCCTCAGAGCAGGTGCCTCTGCCAATGGACATGCAGGTCCACAGGTCACATGGCCTCTCCCTGCCACCTTGGGGCTGCTGCATCCAGGCATCAGGGTGCTGCCTGGGTTGTGTGGCTATGGTGTGGTGTCTGTCTTGTTACAGGTGTCCTGGTTTCTGGAATCCAGGGCTGAATTTGTGACATGGGGGCCACAACTTGTTTTAATTTACCATGTCAATGACCATCTTTCCTCATTTCCAGCCTTGATGTTTGCGACCAACGCAACACCTCACATGTTGCGTTGCTGGTGCTTCCATCTGAGCCAAGCAAGGGCAGCCCAGCCTAGGGCTACCTGGCTCTAGGCCTCTCATATGTGCAGGTGTCAGGAGGCCGGCCCTCTGTCCCTGCAGGGCTGGCTAGAGCCTCCCTGGGTTCCCACTCCTGTGCTGGCTCTGCCTGGTGTGACTTGCCCCTTGCCCAGGCCTTGCTCACTGCCCCACTGACCTCCAACACCCCATGTACCCACCACAGGGCTGCTCAGAGCATGCCCCTCACTGCCACAGGGCTGGAACAGGTGTCACGGTCCCAAGAAGCTCATTCTGACCCCTGACCACTCTTCCCTGGTTTAAGTTGCCTGTGCCGTGTGTCACCACAGGCGGCTGCCTGTCACCTATCTATCATCCGTTATCTAGCTGTCATCTATCAATCTGTCTACCCGTCCATCTGACTGATTGTCTATCTCCCTGCAGTGATAGATGAGAGGGCCATATTTTGCTCTCCTGTTCCCTGCAGGCCACAGAAAACCTCACAGTCCTAGGAAACGACCGGTACTTGTTGATCAAGTGAGCAAACGTGTCTGAAGCAGCACTGAGCAGCAGGACTCCCTGACAGACTTGCTCTGCCCACCACGGTAGCCACTGGCCACATTTGCTTCCATGCACCCAAGAGGCGGCCGAGGCCACCGAGGACCTCAGCGTTTAGTTTTAGCTCATTTTAACTTACATTTAAGTGGCCACATGCAGCATCTGCCAAAGATCTGCTGTCTCACCATGAAGGACACAGCCAACACTTTGTTTGCAGTGACCCCTTGAGATTCAGTCTTTGTGGGAGCCCCACCATGGGCTGCTGGGGCTCCTCCCAGGAGGGGAAGGGCCCTTTGTCTACTGTGTTCTCCTGTGCATACCTGAGACAAACCCCCGGCCTCGCAGGCACTTGCTGGGGCCCAAGCGTGACTTGTGACAAGTGCACAGGGAGCTGCTGTGCAGGGTTGTACACCTCTCCCTGTGGGGGAAGGCCCTGCCCTGAGTCTTCTCTGCCTGAGGCCCCATATCCAAGCATAGTCACCATCCGCTGGCTTTGCCCACACAGGACAGCCACAGCGTGGAGAAGCTCAGCAGGACCGTGGTCTCAGGGACCTTTCTGCCAGGGGATGGGCTTAGAGAGCAGTGGTCTCCACCCACTGCTGATGCTGCCAGGCGTGAGGAAGACACATGCCTGGTCCATGCCACGGCAGGGTCTTACTCCCTGGGCTGCCAGGTAATAAGGAACCACAGCCTGTCAGCTCAGACGCCTGCAGGGGGGCAGGGCACCTGAGGCCTCCATGCTTGTGGATAGATACAGAAGTGTGTGGCCTGGACTGTGCCCCTCCCCTTTCCTCCCTTGGATCAAGGCCCTCCATGGCCTCAGTTTACCCAAATCACGTCTTTACAGGCTGTGCCTCCGTATGCAGTCACACTCTGATGTCCTCCAGGCAGGGGCACCCACATGTGAATTTTGGGGGGCCACCATCCAGCCCACAGGTACCTCTGGGCTCCAGCTGTCCCCTCAGCTGGGGGGTCTGCTGGACTCCACTTCACTGCTGTCTGGAAGCCCTGGAACCCCCATCTGGTTTCTTTCTTCTGAAAGTCTGCTGTAATTTCTGCCCAGCTTCTTCTGATGACTCTGCCCCACAGGCCTTGTATCTTCTCATTCCTTGGTGACCACTTTTGTGAGGCCTGGGGCTGAGGAAGACATCGATGTGTGAGCTCCACAGCCATTCTCAACCAGAAGTTTTCTTCTATCTTTAAACAGTTGAATTTTCCTGGAAACATTATGTGAAAACAGATCTCCTCTGGGGGACATTTATAATGCTTGTAATTTTGTGCTATTACAAATAATGCTTTGGTCATGATCCCTGTCCTGGGGAACGTGTGTGCATCTCTGCTATTTTTCTAGCATACAAATGCCTAGAAACTGGGCCAGTGCTTTGACGAGACTGAACCTTCTGTGCTATGTGGCCAGATGCCCTACAAAACACATGCAGCCTTCTGCCCTCTGCCACCACCACCATTTCCTTCTTATGCTTTAGAAGGGCTTTCTCATCCTGATGTCAACAGAAAGTTCTGTATTTTATTTTCATTTCTTTTCTTTTAAAGGTTTTATTTATTTATTCATGAGAGACACAGAGTGAGGCAGAGACACAGGCAGAGGGACTTCTCCCTCTGTAGGGAGCTGGATGTGGGACTCGATCCCAGGACCACAGGATCATGCCCTGAGCTGAAGGCAGACACTCAACCACTGAGCCACCCAGGTGCCCCAGATCCATGGATTATTTACAAGTATGCTGTTTATTTTCCAAACATTTAGAGAATGCCCTGGTGTCTTTGGGGTATTGATTTCCAGTTTGACCCCACTGAGGTTAGAGAACACACCCTGTATGATCTCAATTCTTTCACGTTTGGTGAATTTTACTTCATGCCCCAAAGTATGGTCTCTCTTGGCAGATGTTCCAAGGCATTTGCAAAAGATGCATGTTCTGCTGCTGTTGGGTGGTATTGATCAGACCCTTGGTCAAGGGTGGTGTTGGTTCCTCAGTCACCTTGCTGATTTTCTGTCTAGTACTTCAGGCACCTGCTGACCAAGGCTGAAGTCCCCAGCAACAATTGTGGATTGTATACACCCCCTTTCAGCTGTGACAATGTTTACCTTGTGGGTTTTGAGGCTCTGTTGTAATGTGTGTAAACATTTGGAAGATAAGAGGAAAATAAAACATATTAAAACATGTGGGGTGCAGCAAAACCTGTACTGAGAAGGAAATTCATAGCACTCACATCAGAAAGGGGGGCAGACCTCAAGGCAAAATTCTGAGTTCCTGCTTCAAGAAACTAGTAAAGGAAGAGCAAAGAAGTTCAATATGAAATAGGAGCCACCACTACAGATCCCAGGACATCGCCAGGAGCATCAGGTAATGTTAGGAACAACTTCACGGTAAAAAATTCAAATTACAAAAAACGGACCAATTCCTTTCAAACTATAGATGATGAAATTCAACAAGGATGAAGGAAGCCACCAGGATACTCCTATAACCATTCAAATGATTTGTGTAAATAACAAGCTTAAATACTTCCAAAAAGAAAGAAAGAAAGAAAGAAAGAAAGAAAGAAAGAAAGAAAGAAAGAAAAGAAAAGAAAAGAAAGAAATCTTCAAACCCAGTGGTTTCACTGAAGATTTCTTCTTCTTATTTTTTAAAGTATATTTTTTATTGTAGTTCGATTTCCCAACATATAGTATAACACCCAGTGCTCATCCCGCCTAGTGCCCCTATCAGTGCTTGTCACCCAGTCATCCCATCCTCCCCACCCACCTTCCCTTCCACTACCCCTTGTTAGTTTCCCAGAGTTAGGAGTCTCTCATGTTTTGTCACCCTCACGGATATTGCCCACTCATTTTCTCTCCTTTCCCTATAATTCCTTTAGCTATTTTTAATATTTCCCATATGAATGAAACCATATAATGATTGTCCTTCTCTGACTTACTTCACTCAGTATAATACCCTCCAGTTCCATCCACGTTGAAGCAAATGGTGGGTATTTGTCGTTTCTAATGGCCGAGTAATATCCCATTATATATAGACCATATCTTCTTTATCCATTCATCTTTCAATGGACACCGAGGCTCCTTCCACAGTTTGGTGATTTTGGACATTGACGCTATAAACATTGGGGTGCAGGTGTCTCGGCCTTCCACTGCATCTGTATCTTTGGGGTAAATCCCCAGAAGTGCATTTCCTGGGTCTTAGAGTAGCTCTATTTTTAACTCTCTGAGGAACCTCCACACAGTTTTCCAGAGTGGCTGCACCAGTTCACATTCCCACCAACAGTGCAAGAGGGTTCCCCTTTCTCCACATCCTCTCCAACATTTGTTGTTTCCTGCCTTGTTAATTTGTCCCATTCTCACTGGTGTGAGGTGGTATCTCATTGTGGTTTTGATTTGTATTTCCCTGATGGCAAGTGATGCGGAACATTTTCTCATATACTTGTTGGCCATGTGTATGTCTTCTTTGGTGAAATTTCTGTTCATGTCTTTTGCCCATTTCATGATTGGATTTTTTGTTTCTTGGGTGTTGAGTTTAATAAGTTTTTAGTATATCTTGGATACTAGCCCTTTATCTGATAGGTCATTTGCAAATACCTTCTCCCATTCTGCAGGTTGTCTTTGAGTTTTGTTGACTGTTTCTTTTGCTGTGCAGAAGCTATTAATCTTGATTAAGTCCCAATAGTTCATTCTTGCTTTTTTTTCCCTTACCTTCATAGATGTATCCTGCAAGAAGTTCAAAAGGGTGTTGACTGTTCTTCTTTAGGATTTTGATGGATTCTTGTCTCACATTTAGATCTTTCATCCATTTTGAGTTTATCTTTGTGTATGGTGTAAGAAAACGGTCTAGTTTCATTCGTGGCTGTCCAAGTTTCCCAGCACCATTTATTGAAGAGACTGTCCTTTTTCCAGTGATAGTCTTTCCTGCTTTGCCGAATATTAGTTAACCATAGAGTTGAGGGCCCATTTCTGGGTTCTCTATTCTGTTCCATTGATCTATGTGTCTGTTTTTGTGCTGGTACCACACTGTCTTGATGACCACAGCTTTGTAGTACAACTTGAAATCCAGCATTGTGGTGCCCCTGACTCTGGTTTTCTTTTTCAATATTCCCATGGCTATTCAGGATCTTTTCTGATTTCACACAAATCTTAAGATGATTTTTTCCAACTCTCTGAAGAAAATCCATGGTATTTTGATCGGAATTGCATTAAATGTGTAAATTGCCCTGGTATCATTGACATTTTCACAATTTTAATTCTTCCAATCCATGAGCATGGAATGTTTTACCATCTCTTTGTGTCTTCCTCAATTTCTTTCAGAAGTGTTCTGTAGTTTTTAGGGTATAGATATTTTACCTCTTTGGTTAGGTTTGTTCCTAGGTATCTTATGCTTTTGGTGCAACTGTAAATGGGATTGACTCCTTAATTTCTCTTTCTTCAGTCTCATTGTCAGTGTATAGAAATGACACTGATTTCTGGGCATTGATTTTGTATCCTGCCACATTGCTGAATTGCTGAATGTGTTCTCACAATCTTGGGGTGGAGTCTTTTGGGTTTTCAAGGTACAATATCATGTCATCTGCAAAGAGGGAGAGTTTGACTTCTTCTTTGCCAATTTAAATGCCTTTTATTTCTTTTTGTTGTCTGATTGCTGAGGCTAGGACTTCCAGTACTATGTTGAATAGCAGTGGTGATAGTGGACATCCCTGTCATGTCCCTGATCTTAGGGCAAAGGCTCCCAGTGTTTCCCCATTGAAAATGATATTTGCTGTGAGCATCTCATAGATGGCTTAAGATGCTGAGGAATGTTCCCTCTATCTCCACACTCTGAAGAGTTTTGCTCAGAAATGGATACTGTATTTTGTCAAATGTTTTCTCTGCATCTATTGAGAGGATCCTATGCTTCTTGTTTTTTCTCTTGCTGATAAGATCTATCATAATGATTGCTTTATGAGTGTTGAACTAGCCTTGCATCCCAGGGATAAATCCCATTTGGTCCTGATGAATAATCTTCTTAATGTATTGTTGGATCTTATTGTCTAGTATCTTGGTGAGAATTTTTGCATCTGTGTTCATCAGGGATATTGGTCTATAATTCTCCTTTTCGGTGGAGTCTTTGTCTGATTTTGGAATTAAGGTGATGCTGGCCTCATAAAATGAGTTTAGAAGTATTCCATCCCTTTCTATCTTTCAGAACAGCTTTAGTAGAATAGGTATTATTTCTTCTTTAAACGTTTGATAGAATTCCCCTGGGAAGCCATGTGGCTCTGGACTTTTGTGTCTTGGGAAGTTTTTGATGACTGCTTCAATTTCCTCCCTGGTTTTTGGCCTGTTCAGGTTTCTATTTCTTCCTGTTCCAGTTTTGGTAGTTTGTGGTTTTCCAGAAATGCATCCATTTCTTCTAGATTCTAGATTGCCTAATTTGTTGGTGTATAGCTGCTCATAATATGTTTTTTAGATTGCTTGTATTTCCTTGGTATTGATTGTGATCTCTCCTCTTTCATTCATGATTTTATTAATTTGAGTCTTTTTTGTTTTTAATGCGGCTGGCTAATGGTTTATCTATCTTATTAATCTTTCAAAGAACCAACTCCCTGTTTTGTTGATCTGTTCTACAGTTCTTCTGGTCTCTATTTCATTGAGTTCTGCTTGAATCTTTATTATCTTTCTTCTCCTTTGTAGGTTTTATTTGCTGTTCTTTCTCCAGTTCCTTTAGGTCTGAGGTTAGCTTGTGTATTTGAGTTTTTTTCCAATATTTTGAGGGATGCTTGTATTGTGATGTATTTCCCTCTTAGGACTGCTTTTGCCATACCCCAAGGATTTTGAATGGTTGTACCTTCATATTCATTAGTTTCCATGAATATTTTTCATTCTTCTCTAATTTCCTGGTTGACCCTTTCATCTTTTAGCAGGATGCTTTTTAACCTCCATGTGTTTGAGTTTCTTCCAGATTCTTCTTGTGATTGAGTTCTAGTTTCAAAGCATTGTGGTCTGAAAATATGCAGGAAAGAATCCCAATATTTTGGTATCGGTTGAGACCTGATTTGTGACCCAGTAGGTGATTTATTCTGGATAAAGTTCTATGTGCACTTGAGAAGAGTGTGTATTCAATTGCATTCGGATGTAAAGTTTTGTAAATATCTGTGAAATCCATCTGTTCCAGTGTATCATTTAAGGTCTTTGTTTCTTTGGTGATGTTGTGCTTAGAAGATCTGTCATTTGCAGAAAGTGCCATGTTGGTCTCCTACCACTAGTGTATTATTATATAAGTGTGTCTTTACTTTGGTTATTAATTGATTTATGTACTTGGCAGCTCCCTCATTAGAGGCATGAATATTCATGATTGTTAGGTCCTCTCATTAGATAGACCCTTTAAGTATGATATAGTGTCTCTTCATCTCTTACTACAGTCTTTGGGGTAAACTTTAATGTGTCTGATATGAACATTGTTACCCCAGCTTTCTTTGGATGACCATTTAAATGGTAAATGGTTCTCCACCCTTTCATTTTTAGGCTGGAGGTGTCCTTAGGTCTAAAGTGAGTCTCTTGTAGACAGCATATAGATGGTCTCACTTTTTTATCCAGTCTGCAACCCTCCATCTTTTTTTAAAATTTTTTTTTTATTTATTTATGATAGTCACAGAGAGAGAGAGAGAGAGAGGCAGAGACACAGGCAGAGGGAGAAGCAGGCTCCATGCACCGGGAGCCCGATGTGGGATTCGATCCCGGGTCTCCAGGATCGCGCCCTGGGCCAAAGGCAGGCGCCAAACCGCTGCGCCACCCAGGGATCCCACCCTGCATCTTTTGATGGGATCATAGGCCACTCACATTCAGAGTAACTATTGAAAGATATGAATTCAGTGTCATCATAATACCTATTCAGTCCCTGTATTGTGGATTATTTCTTTGGGCTTCCTCTTTCTTTTCCAGGGTCCCCCTTAATATTTCTTTCAGAGTTGGTTTGGTGGTCACAGATTCTTTCAGTTTCTCCCTATCTTGGAAGATCTTTATCTCTCCTATTTTGAATGAGAGTCTTGCTGGATAAAGTATTCTTGGCTGCGGGTTCTTCTCATTTAGGACCCTGAATATATCCTGCCAGCCCTTTCTGGCCTGCCAGGTTTCTGTGGAGAGGTCTGCTATTAATCTGATATTTTCCCCCATATATTTTAGGAATCTCTTGTGTCTCTCTGCTTAAAGGATTTTCTCTTTATCTTTGGAATTTGCAAGTTTCACTATTAAATGTCGAGGTGTTGAACGGTTTTTGTTGATTTTGGGGCAGGATCTATCTATCTCCTGGATCTAAATGCCTGTTTTGTTCTCAGATTAAGGAAGTTCTCAAGTATGATTTGTTCAAATATGCTTTCTGGCCCTCTGGCCCTCTCGGTGTTTTCTGGAACCCCAATTATATGTAGATTTTTCCTTCTGAGGCTATCATTTATTTCCCTTAACCATTCCTCATGGTCTTTTAGTTGTTTTTCTCTTTTTTCCTCAGCTAACTTACTTGCCATCAACCTGTCTTCTATGTCGCTCACTCTTCCACCTCATTAACCCTTGTGGTTAGGACCTTCAGTTTGGATTGTATCTCATTTAATTGATTTTTAATTTCGGCCTGATTAGATCTAAATTCTGCAGTCATGAAGTCTCTTGATTCATTTATGCTTTTTTCCAGAGCCACCAGTAGGTTTATAATTATGCTTCTGAATTGGTTTTCTGACATAGAATTGTGATCCAAATTCTGTAACTCTGTGGCAGACAGCACTGTGTCTGAATCTTCCTTTTGTGGTGAGTTCTTCCTTTTAGTCATTTTGCTCAGTGTAGAGTGGCTTTATGAGTGGTCTATGTCAAGAATATCAACCAGGAACTAAGTAAATTTCACCCTAGATGATTCTTGATAGAATATAGAACCCTTCTCTCTGTAGCTTCCGGCTGCTCTTTCTTTAAATCTCAGGGCGAATTTGTAGGTGTTCAGGATTATTTGAAAGCTATCCAGGTAAGTTGGTGAGACCAGGTGAGGTGAGGATCCCTACTCCTACACCATATTGCCCCCTAGCTCCTCACTGAATATTTCTATCAAATGTTTAAGAAAAAAAAAAAAACACCTATTTTTTACAATTTCTCCTAGGAAATAGAATAGATGGAAATAGATTCCAACTTGTGTTAAGATGTTAACATTACCTACCATTCTAATATCCAAACAAGGCAAAGACAGTGGAGAGAGCGAGAGAGCGAAAGTGACAGACTAATATTCCTTATGAATTTAGAAGCAAAATTCTCAGCAAAATATTTGCAAACTGAATCTAGCAATTTGTAAAAGGAATTGTACACTATACCAAGTGGGATTCTCTTGAGATGTGGAAATCTCCATCCACACTTGGAAACCAACCACTGCAATCCACCACAGCCATAGGCTAAGGGGGAGAAATCATGTGATTCTATTTATTGATGAAGTAAAAGCATTTGAAAAAACCCAACACTCATTCATGATGGAATCTCTCAGAAAACTAGGAATTGAAGAGAACTTGTACTGATAAAGACCATTTAAAAAAAAGGAAACTAAACCCTGTAGGTAACATACTAAATGGTGAAAAATGAAAGCTTTCCCACCAAGATGGAGCACACGGCAAGGATATCTGTTTCTTATTGAACACAGAATTGGAAGTTCTGGTCACTGTGTTAAGATAGGAAAAAGATTATTGGCAGATGACGTGATTATCCACACAGGAATTCCTGATGAATCTTGAAAACAAAATAGAACAACTCACCAGACTTTCTAGAACTGAGTGAATTCTGTAAGGTTTTGTAGGACACAAGATCAACACACAAAATTAACCTCATGTCTATATACTTAAAATGAATATGAGGAAATGAAATATGATTTTAGGGGCATTTGGGTGGCTCAGTCCATGGAGCAACTGCCTTAAGCTCAGGTATGACCTCAGGATCCCAGGATGAAGTCCTGCATTGGGCTCCCTGCTCACTGGGTTGTCTGCTTCTACTTAAAAAAATTTAATCATTTATTTGAGAGAGCATGTGTGTGTATGAGAGAGAGAGAGACAGACAGACAAAGAGAGAGAGAGAAAGAGAAAGAGAGACATAGCAGGAGCAGAGGGAGAGAGAGAAGCAGACCCCTGGAGCAGAGAGCCCAATGCAGAGCTGGATACCAGGACCCTGGGTCATGACCTGAGCTGAAGGCAGATGCTTCACGGACTTAGCCGCCCAGGGACCCCAAGGAATATGATTTTAATCACTCCAAGGAAAGGAAACACTCATTGATAAACTTAACAGATACCAGATCTGTGTGCTGAAACGACAGAACAATGAGAAAAGAATTCAAAGAAAACTCAGTAGAGACATGTTCGTATTGAGAGGTTGGAAGACTCAGTAAGAAAGGTGCCAGGTCTCCCCACATTGATCTATAGGTTTAATCCCTATAAAAGTCTCAGCAAGGTTTTTTTTTCCCTCCCCCCATCAGGCACAGACAAGCTTATTCTAAAATTTATGCGGAAAGGCACAGATCTTAAACTACCCCAAAAGTCTTGAAATAGAAGAATGAAGTGGAAGAACCAGGCTTCTCGATGTTAATACTTACCATACAGCTGCTGAAAGGAAGATGGTGTGGTATCCATGGAGACACACTGCAGACCCTGGGATGTTACAGTTGCAAACAGGGCGACTGACAACAGAATCATACCTACAATTTATTAAGAGCTCTTAAAATTCAGCATTAAAAAAAGCCAATCCAATTAGAAAACGGGCAAAAGATGAACAGGTCTTTCACCAAAGAGGAGACACAGATGGTGAATAAAAATCATCAATGTTCAACATCGTTAGCCACTAGGGAGATGCAAGTTAAAACCACAATGAGACACAACCACATGCCTATAAAAACATCTAGAATAAAAATACAGCGACAAACTCATATATTGGCAGGGATGCGGAGAAACTGGATCTCTTATACATTGCTGGTTGGAGTGTACAATGGTGCGGCCACTCTGGAAAACCGTTTGGCAGTTTCCCACAAAACTCGACCTGCAGCCATCATATGACCCAGCTGTGGCTCTCCTGGCATGCATCCCAGAGAAATAAAACTTTTGTTCACACAATACCTTTACACAAATGTTTACAGCGGTTTTTTTTAAAAAAGATTTTATTTATTCATAGACACACACACACACACACACACGGAGAGAGAGAGAGAGAGGCAGAGGCACAGGCAGAGGGAGAAGCAGGCTCCATGCAGGGAGCCCGACGTGGGACCCGCCAGATCCAGTGTCCCCAGGATCAAATCCCGGGCTGCAGGCGGCGCTAAACCGCTGCGCCACCGGGGCTGCCCTACAGCGTTTTTTTTTTTAAACTCATAATGCCCAGAAACTAGACGCAGCTCAGGTGTCATTCAACAGGAGAATGCTTAACAGACCATGGTCCATCTCTAGAGTGGAATCTTACAAGACATAAAAAGGAAGGAATGTACAACCTGCATAGATCCCTAGGGAATTAGGCTCAGGGCAAAAGCCAATTCCCAAAAGCTAGTCACTGTATGACTCTATGCATGTGGCTTTCCTGAAGTAACAAAGAGATGGGTAGAGAATAGGTTAGCAGATGCAGGGGAAGGGAGCACGGTGGGTGTGGCTCTAATAGGGAAGCGAGGGGACCTTCTGGGGACGCAGATGCTCCGTACCTGGCTGTGGTGGTTGCATACATGAGCCCCCATGTGTGATGACAGCAAACTGAACACATGGGCACATGGATGAGTGCATGCACCAAGGTCGACAGATTGTGTCAGTTTCCTGGGTGTCATATTGTCCTAGATTTTGTAACAGTTTTTCCACCAGGGGAAGCCAGGGGAAGAGTACAAGGGCCACCTTTATTATTTCTTACAATTATATGTGAATCTACAGTTCTTTTAAAACAACACATTTAAAAAACTTTGAAACATGTTAAGAAATGTTTATTATGCACCCAGGTTTTCCAACGCACCTCACAGAGGGCGAGGTGGTGTGAACATATGGTATCCCACCATGTGGATACCCATGTCCAGTTCCATGTCCACTGGCATGTCTCAGGACAGGTCCTGTGCTGGGCACTGCCCAGAGGGTGGGTGCACAGGCTGGGATGCTGGCTGGGTGCCGGCCCAGATGCCGGCCCAGGATGCTGGCTGGGATACTGGACATGGATGCTGGCTGGGATCCTGGACAAGGATGCTGACTAGGATACTGGACAAGGATGCTGACTGGGTTACTGGACCAGGATGCTTGGCTGGGATACTGGACTGGGCACTGGCTGGGACATTGGGCCAGCTGACCTGCAGGGGGCAGCCTGGCCACATAGGGATGGGCCATGGTGGAGGCTTCACTGGGCTCAGCTTCCCAGTCCCAGCTGTGAGAGAACTAGCTTCTCTTCCTTCCTCTGCCCCTCATGAGTGTGCGCACCCACACAGGCACATGAGCACACACACACACACACACACACACACACACACACACACACACGTGTCCCACAGCCCATGAGCTCATTCTGCCCACGGCTGGCAGGCTGGGTGGGATCCTTTCTGCTTGAGCTCTTTGTCCAGCTCAGTTTCAAATGACTCATGAGTGGCTTTCAGCATTGCCCCCAGGGGGACCCCCGCTTGGCCCCATAAACCTTCCCAATTAGGCAATATTTCCTGATAAGCGCTGCTTGCCCGCGCCTTCCAGACCACCCGGAGAACTGCACCCCCACCCTGTCCTGGCAGTAGCTGGCAAGACTTCCCCAGGCTGGCCTCCCCGAGTCTCCCAGAACTCCACCTTCATTGCCTTAGACTAGGAAACTGAGGGTCCCAGTGGGGGTATGGATTGGGTGGATGCCAGTAGGGAAGGCTGGCTTCCTCCTGTCCTCTTCCCCTCCGTCTGTCTGTGTGTCTGCCTGACCTCCCCCTGGGGAGGAGAGGACCTAGACCGTCAGCCACCGTATCCACAGGGGGCTTTGAAGACAACCAGTAGTCCTGCCCTTGCCCTGTCTGGGGACATGGTGACACTTTGACTCTAGGTTGAGTCCTGGCAGCCCCCATGCATGGCTAGGGACCCGCTCAGGGCCCGTTGTGGGGCAAGACTGCAGCCATTCACGGACTGGGCTCTGCATGAAGGTAGGCATCTGCAAAAGCATCAGGTCTAGTGAACACTGAGGCCCATCGCCTTCATTTCCTCTTCCCAGAGTAGGCTTCTTTTCGGGACATAAGTCCCTCTGTGGCACTGATGCAGCCCTCTTGGGCCTGCGCCCCTCCCCACTTGGACAGCTCCACGGTGTTTCCCAATCCTGACCCAAGTTAGGGATGCGAGGATGCGAGCAGAGACAATCCAGCCTGGTCTGGGCCATTCCTCAGCCTCACAGGGCAGCTGCAGTCCTTGGACCAGTGGCAGAAGCTTGTCTTGCCCCTGGCTCTGGATATCCTCCCCTGCAAGCTGACCTGTGCCCAGACAGGCCTAGGTGGCCATAGGGGTGTTAAAGTGCTTCCAGCCAGGGATGCCCCAAGCCCAGACTTCTTCAGCAGAGACATGGGGCCACTATGCTATTGCCCAGATGCCACTGGCCATTGCCAAGGGTGCCAACGAGAAAAGTCTGCCCTCCCTGGACAGCATCCTCTCCTCTCGCTGTGCAGAGGCATGTGGGATTGTCTGCTGGGAGGCCAGGATCAGGCATCTGTGTCCCTAGCCTGCTGTGCATACTTTCCTGGGGTTCTCTGGGCCTCAGTTAACCCCCAGAGCCAAATGAGCCATGCAGGTCTGCTGATAGCTGCTCCACGCAGAGTGGCTGGTCTCGAGGATGGGCCAGGGCAAGTGTTCCAGCTGGACAAGGGTCTGGAGAGCTGGTCTGGGGCTGTGTGTGGGTAGAGGCAGGCATGTAGGCACAGAGGTGGGGAATGCCCAGGTTTGTGAAGGCCCATCAGTGATGGCGGGGGGGGGGCACGGGGTACATGGGTCAAGGCAGGGTGGAGTCTGTGGCTGGGGAGACAAAGCCTGACTGCAGGATCTCACTGGGGTCACTGGTGGCACCCCGTGCATCTGCTGCTGTCTCCCCAGGTGTAGGGGCTGGGGGCTGGCACAGCCAAACTGCAGGACCCCTGGGCCCTCCTGCTCTGTGGCCGGCAAAGACTGCTGGTCCTGCCACGTGGCTCCTCAGACCTGAGGGGTCTCTCAGAGCCCCTCCCCTGCCAATAGCTGGGGCGGCTTCCTTATGGCTTCAAATGGGGCACGGTGGGGCAGCTCGGGCTGGCCTGGGCTCCCTGAAGCTGCTGTGAGCTGACAGCCCCCAGCCCACCTTTCCCCGCTAAGTCCACAGACAGTTCTCAGCCTTTCTAGCCTCCCTCTGCCAGCTGTGGCCCCGCCACCCTCACAGGTCCTGGCTTGGGACCGCCACTGCCACCTCTGGCCTCAGGACTCACTGGACAACCAAGAGGAGAGCCTTCCGCTCCCTGCAGGAGAGAGCTCCGTAATGCATGCAGCGCCTTCCAGACATACATTTACAATCTCACACTTCATTTTTCTTGGACGCAATCTCTGTGCCTTTAAACATGTCATCACTCTCTGTACCCCCCATTACCCCTTCCCAGCACTTCCCGGGTGTGGGAGGCAGGCTTCAGGTGGAGGCCCTGCAGGCTGCACCCGGCTGCAGTCGCTGGCGGGGGCTGCCCCCCCGCCCCAGGTGGCCCTGCAGCCTGGGTGGGCTGGGGCTGTCTTTGCGGAGCCAGCCCTGCCACTAGGGAGGTGGCGAAGCAGGGTGTGAGCAGATGAAGGCTAGGGAGAACACCCCCCCCCAAGAGGGGTCCCTGACAAGGGAATGATGTGAGGGTGGGGGTGTCTGCAACATGACATCACGACTCAGAAAGAGCCACAGCTCCCTGGAGTTACATGGGCCTCTGATGGGGAAAACTGAGTTCCCTGAGAGGTGGTGACTTCTCCAGGTCAGGCCCCGTGTCCTCCCCACCCATCCCTCCCTCCCCAGGCAAGACTGGACATGCCCCCCGGGGTGGCATGTCCTAGACAGGCAGGAGCCCAAGAGCCGCTGGCTCCCAGTGGTCACGGTGAGGTACGGTGCCCACATTCCCACCCCCCACCGGCTTTGCCTCCGCTCAATTCCAAGACAGCTCAGTGAGTGGCAAATTCTAGAGCCCCCAGCCCAACCTCTGGAGGTGCCCAGACCCCCAGATCCAGGCTCACCGCGCCCAGAGGCTGGTCCTCCAAGGTGAGACAGGCTGATGGGGAGTAGGCTCAAGAGCAGCCGCCCGGCGTAGAGCCTGGCTAGTCCAAGGGGGTCTCTAACGTGATCGGGAGGGTGCGTTTCCTGGGAACCTACAGCGCAGCCCAGACCCCACAGCTGTGCTGTGCTCTCTTCCTTGGTATATGCGCTGCTGACACGGAGAACCCTGGCCGGGGGCGGGGGGGGGGTGCTTCTGGGGGGTCCTCCTTGAACCCAATCTGGCGTCTGTTTAATTTGGACTCTGGGGTCTCTGACGCCGCTTCGTTTCAGCAGTGTCTCCGCCATGTCCACTGGGGTTCCTCTCGCCTCTGGCCACGCCAGACCCCTTTGATCCCCGAGCTCTCTGCTGCGGGCTGTCGCTGGACAGAGGCTCTGAGAACGGGGTCGCCCGCGCACCGACTCTGGAGGCGACCTCAAGCCTCCAGTCTCTTTAATAAGGACGAGGAGACAGAAGTCCCAAAGGTTAAGCGACTCGCTCAGCCTTTGCCCCTCCGCTGGCCAGGTCGCCTCATTCCCAGGGAGCAGCGCCCCTGCGGCCTCGCTCCCGGAGCGATCCGGCATCGCAGAGCGCGGGCATCACCTGTCGCGGGGGCTCCTCGTCCACGCGAATTCCCAGGGGAGCAGGCGCGCGCCCTCCGGTCGGGGCTGACCCCGGGTCCTCCATCACCCACCCCACCGCCCGCGCCCCAGCCTCGGGCTCCGCCCCGCCCCCGGGCTCCGCCCCGCCCCCGGGCCCCACGCGCCTCCCGGCCCCGCCTCGCGGCCGCCCTGGTTACCCCCTGCCCTGCCGGCCGCCACGAGCCAGCGCCCCGCCCCGCCCCGCCCCGGCCCTCCGCGCGCCCCCGCCACGCCCCGGCCCCGCCCCCGCGGCCGCCCCACGCCCCCCCCCCGCCCCCCCGCCCCGCCCCCCCCCCCCCCCCCGCCCGCCCCCCCCCCCGCCCCGCCCCGCCCCCCCCCCCCCCCCCCGCACTCCCCCGCCCCCCGCACTGCTCCGCAACCCCCCCGCGCTCCGCACCCCCCGCGCCCCGCCCCGGCCCCCGCCCCCCCCGCACTGCTCCGCAACCCCCCCGCGCTCCGCCCCGGCCCCCGCCCCCCCGCACTGCTCCGCACTCCCCCGCCCCCCGCACTGCTCCGCACCCCCCCGCGCCCCGCCCCGGCCCCCGCCCCCCCCCCGCACTGCTCCGCACCCCCCCCGCGCCCCGCCCCGGCCCCCGCCCCCCCCGCACTGCTCCGCACCCCCCCCCGCGCTCCGCACCCCCCCGCGCTCCGCCCCGGCCCCCGCCCCCCACACTGCTCCGCAACCCGCCCCCCGCGCTCCGCCTCCACGCGCGGGGCGCGCCCCGACACCCGAAGGGCCGGGCGGCGGCGCGGCGGGGCGGTGCACTCGGCTCGGGTTTCGGCCCGCCCCCGGCGCCGGCGTGACCCCTCCTTGGGCGCGGGCGGGCCGGGCCCAGCTGGCCGGCGCCCCGCCCCCGGCCCGGCGCTCCGGGCGCTATAAGAGGGCGGCGGCCGTGGGGCGCCCTGCGCGGGGCCGGGAGCGCGATGGTCAGCCGCCGAGGCGCGGCAAGATGCTGGATGGGCCCCTGCTGGCGCGCTGGCTGGCCGCGGCCTTCGCGCTGACGCTGCTGCTTGCCGCGCTGCGCCCCTCGGCCGCCTACTTCGGGTAGGTGCCTCGGCGGCCCGGCGGGCAGGCAGGCGGGCGGGCGCGCGGGGACGGGGACGCGGCGCGGGGCGCGAGGCGGGAGGCCCAGGTGCGCGGGCCGGCGGCTGGCGGTGGCCGACGCGGGGCCGGGCGCTGTTTGTTTGCGGCGTGCGCGTTGCTCGGTCAGCGAGTCAGTGTCCTCGCGGCGCTGCGTGGGGAGATGGGCCGGCGTGCCCTACGGGCTGGCACGGGGCCGCGGTCCTCCGTGACCCCGGAGTCGTCGTCGCCGCGACGCACCCGTGCGCCGGCCTCCCTGGAGCACGGGGACCAAGCCTGGTCCTGGCTTCGCGTTAGGCCGCCGGGTTCTGGTGGAACGGCTGTAGCCTCTCCTGGCCCCTGCCCATCCACCCGCCTTGCAGCCTCCCCCTCCTTTCTCTGCTCCAGAAGTTAATTTAACAACAACAAAAAAATACGTACAAAATCCAGATGTTCCTTGCACGGAGCCCCAAAGGGGAAAAAAAATCCCTCCAAGCTGGAGGAATTTATTTTTCTTGCGCTTTGCTTCTTACGCCCGCTCGGCCCGGCCCGCGGGAGCGCTTCTGTGGGACTGGCCGGGTGCGCAGGGCTGGGCGGTGACGCGCCGCCGCTGTCTCAGGGGTCGCTGCCCCACGCTGCCCCGCAGCAGCACTGTGCGTGGTTTCGGCGCGCCGCCCTCCGCCGGTCTTTCCTGCCCTACCTCGCCTCCGTCTCCCACATCTGGGATGCCCAGCCCGGAGACCTGGGGGGGACCCTCCCTCGCTGTGCCACGCAGATGGGCACCCCGAGGTCTGGGCTGGCACCGCGCGAACAGCCCTCTGGGGCCCTCAGCCTCCGCTCCTGCCGCCCGGCGCTGCCCCGGGGCCCCGGCCCACCCTCGCGCCCTGGCCCCTGCCCAGGGCGCCCCTTGGCGGCTCCTGGCTGCCGCCCTCTGCCCGTCACCTGTTCCCTAGCCCAGGGCCCGGGCACCGTCGCGCGGCCGCTGGCCAGCAGAGGGCCCCGTTGGTCCAGAAATGTGGCACGGCCAGGGCGGGGAGAGGCCACTGGGCGAGGAGCCCTGCAGGTGTATCCTGTTCTCAAAGAAAATAAAATATTTTCATGGGAAACTTTCCCTTTGTGTTTTTCTTTCCCCCCTTTCTCCTTCTGTTCCTTTCTCTTGGGTCATCTTCCAGGGTCAGCTCCGTGTCTCCTTCCCTGGAGACCCCACCCGCCAGCCCTCTCCTGGCTGCGGCAGTGGGCCCGGCCCTGCTTAGGGCCTGGGCTGTGCAGAGGCTGGCACGCCCCTGCACGCCATCTGTGCAGCCTTGCCTCGCCCTCGCGGGCAGAGGGAGGGTCAGAGGATGGCCGTCTGGCCGCAGGTCCACGGTGAGTCACGGCAGCCCGGCAGCCAGCTGTGCCTTCCCGCTCTGCCGCCGGCCCAGCCTCGGGTCTGCTTACTAGGCTTCAGACACACCCTACGCTTGTCTGCAGCATGTCTGCTGCCAGCCCTGCTGCTGTGTGGAGGGGAGGTGGGGGTCTTGGGTCCTGGGTCCTGGCCCCCCAACCCCCACCCCCACCGCAGGCAGCACGGGCATTCTGCACCTCTGGGGAACTCGCTGAGCTCTGTGGGCGTGTGGGGGGCATGCAGGGAGGGCTTGCTGTCCCTGGGCCTTCTCTGGCTGGTCCCCTTGCCCAGCGCCTTGTCTCCAGGGGGCGGTCCCATGGAGAGCATGGGTGGCAGACGTGCTGCTCTGGGGACAGCTGGCTCTGCTGGGGCCCCTGCCATCCCCCGGGCTCCTGGCAGGAGAGCTGGGTTCTGTGTGATGGACAGACGTCCTGGAGCAGGGGCAGGCCTGGTGCCAGCTGGAGGGAGAGGAGGAAAGGGTGCTGGTGCTAGAGGGGTCTTTACCCCTGGGCTCCTTGGGAGGTGATTCCCTGATTCCTGAGGAGGGGGCGAGACATGCTGTGGTCTATTCGATACGTGGAGGCCCAGGCTTTCTGGTCAGCAGTGACTTGCTGGGCCCCAGTCTGGGGCCTGTGGTCCTGGCCCAGTGATGTGGCAGGAGCTGGAAGACTGGGGGGAGCAGAGGCCCAAGGTGGGCAGGGCAGGGCAGGGGCTTCCCCCCAGCCTGGTGTGGAGACAGAGCAGGAGGCAGGAGCAGGGATTCAGGCTTTCCTCCTCCCTTCCCCCTCTCTGAAAGCTCTGCCTGGCACGAAGGCTTGCAAGCAGGCAGGGCAGCTCCAGTTACAGCCCAGAAACCGAGAGAGGCTGGCCTGGGGTGGGGTGGGGGGTGTCACGTGGGCAGCAAGAGCCCTCCCTGCCCCCTCCTCGAGGCTGCAAACCCAAGCCACCCTGCTCCTGTTGCCCTGTCTGCCTCTGGCTGCTAGGCAGGACCCGCCAGGCTGCTGCCTGGCCATGGGGACGGGGCTCTTCTCTTTTCCTCCGTGGCCTGGCCCTGCTTCTTGGTGGTGTGATTAGCAGGTGGCGTTTCCATCTGGTTCTCCAGGGGCCTAGACAGCCTCGTCCGGTGCCCTCCTGGAAGGGGGTGTGTGCCTGGCTCCAAGCAGAAAGGGGCCAGTCCCGGGTCTCCTGGTGAGTTTGGGAAACAGGCTCAGAGTCCCACCTCCCCATCCCTGTGGACCTGGGTGGGCTGAAAGCTCCGCCTGCACCCAGCCCTGCCCCTGGTGTTACGGATAAGAGGATGGAGCTGAGGGGTGTCCTGTGTCTGCTGAAGATCCATGCAAGAAGGGATGCCCTCTGACCCAGGCTGAGGCGCTCTGCTGTCCCCGCCTAGCATGGAGCCAGGGCCTGGGTCCAGCAGAGAGGGTGCCATGCTGCCCTTTCTTAGAGATCCCTAGGGTGCCAATCCTGCAGCCGTGGAGACCCCTTGCATCCGGGAGCTGCTTCGGGCTTCTACGGTGGGTAGTCTTTTGGGAACTAATAAAGGCTCCCATGGACCCTCTCAGGGTTGGTCCTGGTACCCTGCATTCTATGAGACACCTTGGCCGGCTGGCTTGGGGCAGCAGGACCCCACTGGGAGGTCTGTGCAGAGGAGGATGTGCGAGGCACGGTCCTGGGGGTTCTCATGCTGGCCGGCCGTTGGTGTGTAGGGGTGCTCAGAGCCTGTCTGAAAGGCAGTTGAGGGGCTCGGGGGCCAGCCGGGGTTTCTGCGATGGAAACAGCTCACATCCTGTAAACCCACCCCGTGAGAGCATGCAGCTCGGCGGTTTCTGGTACATCTACAAGGCTGTGCGGCCGGCACCTCTATCTAATTCCAGAGTGTTCCATCACCCCAGAAACCTCATATCCTGTCCCCGCCCCTGCCCCCCACCCCTGGCAACCGCTAATCCACGTTCTGTCTCTGGATTTGCCTGTTCTGGACATTTTACATAAGTGGAATCATACAGCATGTGGCCTTTGTGTCTGGCTTATTTCACCAAACAATCCATTCTCAGGATTCATCCACGCTGTGGTGTAAACTTGTGCTTGGTTCCCTCTGTGGCCAGATTATTATCGGTCGTGTGGACGCTCCACAGTCTTGTTCTTCCGTGCTCCTGTTGTGGGCACCCGGGGGGCTGGCCCCTTTCTGCTCTCATCCCGCTGCCGTGAGAGGCTTGCAGTTCTGCCGGGTGCGTGCTTCGAGGTGGGAGTGCGGATCCGGGGTGACTGTTTGGAGGAGCTGTTCTACTGGTTTGGCTGTGCCATCTTATGCTCCCAGTAGCAATGCAGAGGAGGGCCAGTATCTCCACACACTCACCAGTTCTAGTTATTTCTGTTATTTTTGTTGTTCTGTTTTGCTTTTTATTCTAGTCATCCCAGGGGATGTGGGGTGGTATCTTTGGTTTGTACGTTTGGTTTGGTTTGGGGCTTTGGTTTGTATGTCCCTGATGTCTGGCACCATGAGCATCCTTCGTGGGCATGCGGGTCGTCTGTATGTCCTCTTTGGAGGAATCTCAACTCACTTCCTTTGCCCCGCTCTAGGCAAGGTTGTGGATCTTTGTTGTTGATTTTTAAGAACTCTTTATATATCTGCATATATTATTGGGCAGAGGACAACCTGAACCAGGAGCTGGCACGCCGTCTCTCACCCATGTGTGCAGAAGCTGCTCGCGTGGGCCTCCACCAGGGATCATTATTCTCCTTGGCCGCCAGCGTGGCTGGGTGGTGCACATGACCATCTGTTTGCTATAGCCTGGTCTGGGGGCCCAGCCAAGGGTTCTGGGGATGTTCCCAAGAGGCTGCCCTGGTCCCGCTCTCCAGCACTGCTGTGCATGTCAGCACCAGGGGGCAGGGGGCAGGGGCCAGGGGGCAGGGGCACCCCTCTGCAGGAGCCTGGGGCCCAGCTGGGAATCCTGTGTGGTCAATGCCTGCTGCCTGCCTGGAGATGGTGTGTGCAGCAGATCCCTGGAGGAGGGAGGAGAGGGAGGGGCTCGGGGCAGGAGGAGGGAGCCCCCTGTAGAGCTAAGAGGCTGCTCACTAGGCATGTGGTGGGCCAGGTGCTCGGGGTCACCTGTTGGGGGAGCCAGCCTCCCGTGGCGGAGAAGGGCGGTGGGCAGCCGGGGGAGGTGTCCCGGTTATCTCAGGCGGTGGGAGCCGTGTAAGCAGCAGGCAGGACAGGTGTGCCCGGAGCAGCTGTGCAAGGCCTCAGGTCTAGCGTCGGTGGGGAGGTCCTGCAGAGGGGGGCCCGCAGAGGGGGTTGTGCAGAGGGGGGTCTGAGGTGGGAGCTGAGTAGGGGCCCACACAAGGGGCCACAGGGAATGTGTGAGGACCCTCGGGAGTGGCCCTGTGGGTGAGGGTGACGTGGGGAGGGGATGTGGCTCTGGGGAAGAGGGGATGCAGGGCAATGGTGGGGCAGGACCCTGGAGCAGGAGCAGGCGTGGGGAGGCAGGTGGATGGAACAAGTGGGCAGGGGTGGGGATGCAGCCCCGGATCCTCTCTGTTCTCCACAGTCTGTCCCTTCCTGTCTTGTCCCGGCCTGTCTGCTCTGCGGGCTCTGTGCCCCCACCCCCCGCTCCAGCACAGAGGCAGTAGAGGCAGGTGCTGAGCGCCAGCCCAGGCCTCGTGGCGAGCCTGAGGTGAGAAGGAAGCCATGGCCACCTGGCCCCCCGCAGCTGTGGGAGCAGATGTCCTGCCACAGCCGGCAGCCGTCTGGACGGGGGGACAGCTGGCCTAATCTCACCCCCATCCTTGCCACTGTATTGGGGGCACTTGTGGGACCCTGCCTGGGCTCCCAGGGTGGCCCTAACTCAGGGTGCTGCCCATTGCTGCCCCGGGGCCCCTGTGTCAAGGACAGTCAGAGAAGTGAGGGGGTAGTTTCACTCCTGGGAAGAATGCACACCTACTATTGCCCTGGGGCCATCGGACCTGGATGGACGCAGGAGATGAGCTGATCAGGGGCCTGGGTTGGTTTCCTGGACGCAGAAAGAGGACACCTGTCAGCAGAGCCGGCCCCCACCCCCGTCCAGGCCTGCAGGGCTGCAGGCTCCTTTGTGTATTGTGCCCTGGGCGGTGGGGCCGCCCCCGCCATACCCGCCCTGCCCCCGGGGGGCCGAGAGGGCGAGAGACCTGGGCCCCCCTGCAAGTGTCCTCTGGCAGCGGGTAGTCTCCGCTGCTCCAGGGTCGGCCTTAGCTGTCGCCTCCTCCAGGAAGCCAGCCAGAGCCTGGCAGGGTCACCCCTGGCCTGCGGAGCTGTCCTCTGGGCTGCCCTGGAGAGCAGGGCTCTGTGCTCAGAGCCCCAGCCCCCCCCCCCCCGGCCCTGTGTCCCCCGCGGCACACACACTACCCTCCCTCTGGCGCCGCAGACCCAGACCCAGCCGTCAGATGCAGGCATCATGGGCCCCTGGAGCTCCGGGGGCGCGGAGTGTATGTGTCTTGGGGCCCAGTATGTCCCCTGGGCTGGGTGGGAGGTGGGGGCCAAGCTGCGCGGCAGGGGCCTCCACGGGAGGGCAGCGCCAACCTGGGTGGCGGGGGGCCGCCGGCTCCGTGACCCGTGGGCCCGGCCCGCCGTCCTCCGCTGCCCCTCCCGGCGCGGTTCCTGGCTGGCCCAGCGCCTCTGGCCGCAGGAGGAAACCCGGCCGCCCAGCTGGCAGGCCCAGCATCTCGAGGCCGGCAGCCGGACGAGAGAATGGAAAAACGCAAGCCTCAAGCTGCGTTTGTTTTTCTTAGCGATACCTGAGGTAGACGCGGCCAGGGAAGTGGTCTGGCTGGGGAGGGGGGAGGCCCCCAGGGGCGCCCAGACCTGAGCGCGTCACGGCCGGCCCCCTCCTGGGCTGCGGAGCCGCAGCAGCCACCCAGCACCACCACCAGCCCCCGGGGCAGGACCTCCCTCGGGGCTGCCCCGGTGTCCCCCTCGGGGCTGGGCACATGAGAGGTCAGCTCTGGTCGGCAAGGGGGTCGTGGAGGTGACATCGTGGAGGCGACACCACTGGCAGCTTTCCCAGGACCTGCGCCAGGTCCTGCCTGTCCCTTCTGTCACAGCTCGTTGGGCTCCTCTTGTTGTGAGGCCTGGGCCGGGGTGATGGGGGTGTCCTGGCTGCTTCCCGCCTCTGCCCTCTGCTGTCCTGGGGGTGCTGCTGGCCCCAGGGGTGCCAAGCGTGTGCAGGGACGTTTCTGTGGGGCTCAGTGGCAGCAGGCCTTGTGCAGTGCCGTTTGCCAGGTGTGGCCGAGGCCTGTGTCTGCCAGCCGACCCCCAGCCCAACCCAAGCCAGGAGCTACCCTGGAGCATCCATGCTGCCCGCCCAGGATGCCTGAATGGACGTGGGGCCCTGGAATGTGGGGCCCTGCAGCTCTCGCAGCTGACGGTGGTGACAGCTGTCACAGACACAAGGGTGCTCGGCCTGTCCGCCCAGAGCGCACGAGTGGCCTGTCGGCCGGGGCCGTCTTCCTGTCCTGCTTGCCGTGGCCGGTGTCCTCTGCCACCTCCTTGTCTGTCAGGGCCCCAGATGGCAGTGGAGCCTGCCGGGAGCACCCGGGGTCCGGGGATGTCTGCACCCACCCCGCCCCACCCCCTCGACCTACGTGCTTGGGCAGGAAACTGGGCAGGACGGCATCAGGCAGCAGGCCTCAGGAGGACGGAGGGTTAATCTCAGAACCAGTTTCTCAGCATTGGAATTTGTTTTGAATTTGATTCACACAGAAATTAAACGCCGTCTGGTGGGGCTGAGGTTTCCTTGGCAGGGTGCTGTGGCTTCTGGAACTCCGGCCTCTTCTCCCTCCGCCCAGCCCAGGGAGCTGGGTTTGTGGGCAGGGTGGCCCTTGGGGTGGCTTGGCCTGTTGGCAGGAAGAAGGGCCGTTGAAATCCGCTCCCACTGTGGAGTGGGAAGGAGCAAGTGCTTTGGGGACCAGGCTCCCAGGCTCCTGCCTGAGGACGAGAGCCTCCCAGCCCCTCGCCAGCACTGCCAGTCCAGCCACCTCACTGCCCTTGGGGGCAGGCAGATTTGGGACAGTATGTGACCAGCTAGGTGCTTGGAGGGGTGGCCCCGTCCCTAGGCCACTGAACAGTCTGAGGCCTGGCCTGTGGAGGGGGATGGGCCCCAGACTTGGCTGTATCTGTCCTGGGTTCTTTGCTCTCCTGGTGGGACTGGGCTGGGCTGGGCGTTCCTCTGAGCTGCTCTGGACTGGTCAGGAGGATGGGCCTTCAGCAGCACGGAACCTTGTCCAACGTGAACTTCTCTCCAGAGCCTTTTCTCAGTTACATCCACAGAGGTCCTCGTTCCAAACAGGGTACATTCCAAGCTTCCAGAGGGTGTGAATGTGGGGACCTGTCTTCTGCTGCTGGCATATGGTGATCAACCTGGGTCGGAGTAGCTGGGCGTGCATGCATGGAGAAGCCTCTGTGCGCCCCACGAAGTGTGGCAGCAGACCTGTGAGCCTGGCCTCACAGGCCCGGTGGACGCTCTCCATGTGCTTTGAGTGAGATAAACTTGGAATTTTTTCTTTCTTTCTTTTTTCTTTCCTTTTCTTTCTTTCTTTTTTTTTTTTTAAGCTTGGAATTTCTATAAGGAATCAGAGACCACAAAAACTAACCCTGCAGGTTTGGAAAACCAAATGGAATTGGGGGGTGGGGAAGATGTGATCTGTCGATTGATTTGAAAGCAGATTAGAAATAGCTGAAGGGAATTAGCGAGGTTGGAAGGTGGGGCAGGAGAGGTTGCACCCAGTATGGCCCATGGAGGTTGGGAGGGGCTGTGGCCCGGGGGGGCCCCTCAGGGTCCCTGCAGGCCAGATGCCAGACTCTGGGGCTAGTGGACAGAGGTCCTGTCTGAAGAGAATGGCCTGGGATTTTCCGAAATTCTCAGAATTTGTTAGGGTCACTACAGGATTCGGGAGGCCCCAAGGAGTCTCAAGCAGAAAATGCAAAAATCATACCAGAACATAAGGAACTGGAAATGCAAAATTCCCAAGATGAAGAGCTACCTGGGAAAACAGATGCAGACAAGGTCTCATGAGCTGCGGAGGGGAAGGTGCACAGGGGCTCTGTGAACTGCTACCTCCTGGGGCGTCCGAGGGAGGTGTTTTCGAACAACTGCAAGCTACCCTGGGGACGAGGATGCTGTACAGGAGCGAGGATGCCCAGGACTGAGTATGTGGGTGCTGAATAGCATCCCGTCGGGTCCTAACAGTGGAGTGCATGATGGCACACATTTTGGGGAGCCTGCTGGCCTGTGTCTTCAGGCCTGGAGTTGCCGCCAGATGTGGGTGAGCCACAGACGGGTGTCCATGTGCAGCAGCCATGAAAGTAATGGGAATGTGAAACTTCAGATTGCGGGGGCAGATGGACTGAAACACCACAGGGCAGGCAGAAAGAGAAACAATAGGTGTGGCCAGTGGAAAAGGTAAGCTACAGCCCCAGCACCCAGTACAGGACATGCCCTAGCTGCAAGGAGAGGGGATTGGGGTTGTAGCGGGCTCCTCAGTCTTATCGTGGGCTCGTGGGTGACACAGATGTAAGCACAGGGCACTTGGGAGGATGGAGAGAGGACACACCAACTCAGTGGACCTTAGGGAGAGAGTGGAACTATAGGAGGGACAGAGAAGCAGTGGGTGCCACAATCCAGGCTCTACATGGTGACCTGGACTCTGCACAATGACTGGGGCTGTGACCCAGGGTCTGCATGGTAACCCAAGCTCTGCACAGTGACTGGAGCTGTGACTCAGGCTCTGCATGGTGACCCAAGCTGTGACCCAGGCTCTGCAAGGTGACTCGGGCTATTGTTTATGCTCTGTAAAGTGACCCAGGCTGTGACCTAGGCTCTGCATGATGACCCACGTTGTCACCCAGGTTCTAAACAGTGACCTGAGCTGTGATCTACGCTCTGCATGATGACCTGAGTTGTGATTGAGGCTGAACTATCTCCAGGCTGTGGCCCAGGCTCACACAGTGACTCGGGCTGTGACCCAGGCTCTGCACAATGGCCCAGGTTGTGACCCAGGCTCTGCATGGTGACCTGAGGTGTGACTCAGCCTCTGCATGGTGACCTGAGTTGTGATTGAGGCTGAACACTATCTCCAGGCTGTGGCCCAGGCTAACATGGTGACTTGGGCTGTGACCCAGGCTCTGCACAATGACCCAGGTTGTAACCCAGGCTCTGCAAGGTGACCTGAGGTGTGATTGAGGCTGAACACTATCTCCAGGCTGTGACCCAGGCTCTGCATGGTGACCTGAGCTGTGATTGAGGCTCTACACAGTTTCCAGGCTGTGACCCAGGCTCTACAGGGTGGTCTGATTGTGATGCAGGTGTAGTAGTTGCTGAAATGCATATTTGAGAAGTGGAGAAGCCTGGAAACACTCAGCCAAGCATCGGTCCCGGATTTAAGGAAAGGAACAGTAAGCCACACCTGAAGAACGCAGACGCAGTGCAGAAATGCACACGTGACACCTGTGCATCTGAGATGAGGAAATCACTCTCTGGGAAGATGTGATGAGTCAGATGCAGCGGAGACACTCAGAGCACTCCTCTACCAGGAAGTCCCCCAGATTCTGCAGACAGAAGAGGGATGCTGGACACTTAGATGGCAGTGCGGCTGCAGGTTCTGAGGAAACGCAGAAAACGGGACGAAACGTCTGGACAGGCAAACCCACCAAGTGGATTAGTGGGGGGCAGGGGTGGGGGCCGCAGCAGTGCCTTTCTTTGTGAGACTGTGAAATACCCTGCAGTCGACCTGGAGGTGTTTGCACATATCTGGGAATGTGTGCAAGACCCTGATTCCAGGACCTCAGGTGAGTGATTTTATGGCATGTGAATCATACCTCCGCAAAGCTGATTGGAAAAGAGAAAAGTACTTGGATCAGAAGGAAGATCTTTTCATCCAGCAGAGGTCAGGCCACGGGGCTTCGCAGCAAGTCCTACCAAACAGGACAACAGGATGCTAGTCTGACCTGTCTTCCGGCAAAGTTATAGAGCGAATTCTTGCTGAGGCGCGGAAACCTGGAAACCTGGCAGGATGAGTGTGGAAGAGAAAATTAGAAATGCAGGTGCAGGGGCCTAGACACAGCATCCTGGGGCAGCAGCTAGGGTGTGAGGGAGGCCAAGGCACCCCGCTGTCACTCCGGGAGAGCAGGGAATGGCTGGTTTAAACAGATGACAGCACAGGAGTCACATGCCCGCAGGGGCCGGGGCTACCTCTGATGACCCTTAACATCTGTTGGTGAGTTTTGAAAAGCTTGGAGCAGACGTAAAGTGGGGGGAACTTCTTTAGCCTAGAGGCAGCCTCAAACCACATGCTCGTGGCTGAAACGGCCAGAGCTTCCTATGAGGACCAGGACTCAGGCAAGGATGCTGTGGCTGCCTGTGACGTGTCTCAGACCCTCGGGCAGGATGGCGGTGTGTCTGCGGCGATGGTGTTCCGGCCAGGTGAGCACTGTGATGCTCCGGCTCTGTCCTCTGGTGCTCTGCCCACCTGCAGGGCCTCTGCACCTCCCGAGGGGTCTGGGTGGCAGGGACGCAGGTTTCGGCATGTGGTACAGGTGAGCAAGGGCGAGGTTCCCTGTATCCTGGCCCCGGAGCCTATGTCTCTCTCTCACGCAGGGCACGCCTCCCTTCCAGCACGAGGAACCATCAAGGCGCTGGGCCCCACGGAGCAGTGGGCAGATTGTGCACCGTGGTGCTCAAAGCCCTCATGGAGCAGGAAGGCAGCAAGGGTCCCTGGGATGGAAAGAGAAAGCCAGCAGCCTCGTCTGTCTGCAGACCACATGATAGGACACAGCCTCTGGATGCTGTCGGAGGCGAATCCCCACACGGTGGGCGCACAGGAGGCCAGCTAACGTCGGATCAGCTGCACGTCCCCGCTCCTGGTCAGGAACCGACCAGCACAGGGCCCGTACCTGTCACATGGTGTGGGGCTGCTGCTCAGCCTCCTGGCCCAGCACGGGCAGAGGGCAGCCAGCTGGGGTGGGGTCAGGGTGGGCAGCTGGGCAGGGCCTGAGCTGTGCCAGGGGCCTGGGGCACCATTGGGGCTGGACCAAGCAGCATCAGATCACAGGCCCTGTAGGTGGAGGCTGGCCTGCGGGGCTGCATGTGGAGCATTGCTGGTTTGCACGGGCCCCCGCCGTCCCATGCACATGTGACAAGCTCTCGGGGATGGAAGCGAGCTGCTGCTGCCCGGGGCCTCCCGTGTTCTGGGCCGACTCCTGCCCTGGGCCCCCTGGTGCAGCAGGTTGTGGCTTCCTGGTACCTGCCAAGCTCCACGGTACGGATAGCCCCATTGTTCAGCCAACTGCGGGCCTCGCGGTATAACACGGCGCTCCCGGGGTCATGTCATGGCAGGCGTGGGTTTCGAGTATGTGACATGAGTGTGCATGCTTTTTCGACCTGTATCTGGAGCCTGTAATTCTGGAGACAGACCTGGGGGGCCTGCGTCCAGACTCCCAGCCTGCAGGACTGCCCCCCCCCCCGCCGTGTCCCAACTGTCCTGATCTCTGTACCTCCAAGGATGCATCTGTGGTGTTTCTGAGTCGGGTGGAGCTTCTTGTAAGTTTTACGAGATGTGTTCCCTCCCCTTAAGCTCCGTGCTTCTATCTCATGTCCACTCGCCACCGGCTCCTTTTGTTGCTGCTCCACAGGCAAGTCCGCATGCACCTGCACACACGGAGGAAGCTGGCTCCTGTGCCCATGTGTCCCCTGAGACATGTCTTCTGGTTTTTGGACTCTGCAGCCCTTTGCTGGGCACAGGTTCCTGTCCTTTTGGAGGCACAGGAACTCACTGCATTTTTAAGGGCCATGTGGATGCAGGCCAGCCCCAGGGGAGCCCTGCCCTCAGCCCTGTGGGCCATGTGGACACAGCACTTCCAGGCGGGCTGGGGGTGGTGTCACCCACCATCTCACTGCCTCTCCTCATCCACACCCACAGCTGCCCTTCCCAACACAGCCCCAGGTACTCCGGGGATGGCCTTGCCATAGTTGGTCCGTTTGGACCCAAGATGTCTTGGCACCAGCCTGGAGCTGGTTAATCTTGAAGAATCCAGTCTCGGGGACATGCAGGTTGCAGGCCACAGCTCTCTGATGTGTGGTGGCGTGCCGTCCTGGGCACAGCTGTTGACATTCCTGTCTGGGGACCAGTCGCCACTGTGGGAGCTGCCTTTGTGTGGGGAGTGGCCCTTCCAGCCCCTGGCGTGGCGTCGTCAGGCTCCTGCATGCCCCTGGCCCAGCTTGGCAGCTGTCCTTGTGTTTGGGGCTGTCTGAGCTCCGGCATGAGGCCTGGGAGTGTAGGAGCCATCCAATGTCCACCCCTACACATACCCATGTCTTTGGGCGTGAAGCCCTAACCCAGGATGTGTCGCTGCGTCCTCCCTGTCCTGTGGCTCATCCAGCACGGTGTCCTAGCTCCGGGCTCACACGTGCCTTCTCCCCAAAGGCCTTGCTGCCCATGTGAGGCCTGTCTGTGCTCTGGAATCTTGTTGGGCTTCTCATCGGCTCACACCCACACTGGTCACTGTGCACCAGTGGGCCCTCCTGGCCCAGAGTGTCCCCAGGCATGTGCCCTGTAGCGTCTGTATGGACTCAGGCTTGTAGGAACATGCTTTGGGTTCTGCTCGGCAGTGCCCTTGTCCATGGGGCCAGTTGGAACTCTCCGCTCATGTCCATGCGCTCTCTGGTGCTGGCTGGCTTGGAGCACCATGGGGAAGAGGGCCAAAGTCTGGGGTGGCTGTTCTCAGGGAGCCACCAGCCACCAGTGTGAAGAGGGTGGTGGGGTTGGTTCTTTCCCCTCCGGGTGCATCACTGGCCTCAGGCCCTGCCTTCGTAGCTTCACTCTGCAGGCTGTGTGCACAGAGCTGCCTATCTGCCACCTGACCGCCTGCTCCCCTCTGCACCCCAGGCCCAGACCATCTGCAGTGGCATCCCCGTAGCCTTGCCCTGCTCCTGCCTGGGCTTTAGCACCCTGGCCTCCTGTCCACAGGGAGCTGACCAGAAAGGCAAGACAGGTGCTGCTCCTTCAGGGGCCTGGGTCCGGGACCCTTGGAGCAGGGATAGGTTCTACCCTGCATAAGCCCTGCCCTTGGCAGAGTAGGTGTGGATCCACCTCAACACACACCCAGGCCCCCGCAGCAGGCAGGGCCAAGGAGAGGCCACACAGGGGGATGTGAAGGGCAGGGGGAAGGCTGGGGCTTTGGAAGCCAGGACCTTAGGCTGTTCCCAGGGAGCCTAGCCTCCAGTATCAATGCTGGGGTCTGCTACAAGGCCTGCCCGGATCCCTTCCCTGAAGAAAGCCGCTGGGAGCCAGCCCAGTGGCCACCATGCCCTTGAGGGGGCTTTCAAGTGGCAGCAGGAAGAGGGATGGAGCAAAGTGTCGCATTAAGTGTCTGGGGATGCCTGGCACCCCTGGCTCCTCTGGGCTGGTTGGCTGGGGTGGGGAGGCTTGTTTCCTGTGATGTGCATGTGGGGAGGGTCTAAGCCCCACCCACATCTGGTTGGGCACTCCCACCCACCTTGTCCTGAGGGCTAAGGGTCTGGCAGATGCTGGGCAAGGGTGTGTGAGGACACAAACCTCTGGGTCGGAGCCCAGAGCAGGCAGGAGGTCCGAACTGGTCCGTCCCTGGGTGAAGCATATGAAATGGGGGTTGGGGAAAGCCTAAGAACTGGTGGTTGACCCTCAAGGTCTGGACCTTAGCTCAGATGAGAGATGTGGAGCTGCAGGAGAACCAGGAACCGGCCTGGGTTCTGCGGGAGGTCCTCTGTGCCCAGGAGTTCCGGGAGACCCCACTGGGCCCTGCAGGGCCATCTGCAGAGGTGGCAAGTGGGCAGGGAGTAGCCCAGGGCCCTCTCCCAGAGGCTGCAGGCTGAGGGGCTGGGCCACCCCAGCTGGGGTCCTGGAGGAGTGCCTGCTCCGGCTGGGTAAGCACAGGAGCAGGTGGGTGCGTCCATGTGGTCCCCCTGGGCTCTGACACCCCTCCCTGCCCTGACCAGCTGTGCCCTTGGCACACATGCTGCGCTGGGCTGCCCTCCCCAGGTGTGGGTATGTGTGGTGGTGCTCACCTCCAGAGCGGCCCTCACCCCGGCCCCTCTGCACCCAGGCTGACTGGCAGCGAGCCCCTGACCATCCTCCCGCTGACCCTGGAGCCCGAGGCTGCAGCGCAGGCACACTACAAGGCCTGCGACCGACTGAAGCTGGAGCGCAAGCAGAGGCGCATGTGCCGCCGAGACCCAGGTGTGGCCGAGACGCTGGTGGAGGCGGTCAGCATGAGCGCCCTGGAGTGCCAGTACCAGTTCCGGTTCGAGCGCTGGAACTGTACTCTGGAGGGTCGCTACCGGGCCAGCCTGCTCAAGCGAGGTGAGTGCACCATAGTGCCTGGCAGGCCTTCCAGCTGGGTCTGTGCCCCCGGGGCACCACTCCTTCACCTGGTCCTAAGGCCCCTCTGAGTGGCTTAGGGAGCCTGGGTGCTTCACTTCCTCCAGGCCGCTCACTCCCTCGGTGGGCTCAGTCTTCACTTGATCACCCTTCCCTTCTGGCCCATCCGTCCATCCACCTGTAGTTCCTCCCTCCTTCTGAACTGCCAGTCTAGTCGCCAGCCCTGCCACCTGGTCCTGTCCCTGCCCCTTCCTTCCCACCTGCCCCTAACTCCTACCCTGCTCTCTTCCCACCCAGACCCTTGACTCGCCTTTCCTCTTGCCTTGCCCCTCCTTGGGGAAAACTTGCTGGCCCCAGGAGGCATATTTGGGTGCTTTGATGCGGCCTAAGGCAGCTCTGATGGCTCTGGCCACATGGTGGTGACCAGGGCCCAGCGGCTGGGCATGAGGTCCAGCTGGTGCCCTGAGTAGAGAGCCTTCTTCCTTACGTCTCCCTTGGACTCTGATCTGAGCTTCTCAACAGTCTCCTTTAAAAACTGGGGACCTGAGACCCAGGGCAGGGAGGGGCTCGCCGCCAGTCTGGTGGGTAGGTGACCTTGAAGGACGAAATTTCTGATCCCTGGGCAGAGCTGGGTCTCCAGGTGCTGTGAACTCTCTGTGCCCTCTTCCATCATACCCCGGGGCAGAGGGAGCACGCCTCCTCCCTGTGGGCCTCCACCACAGCCCAGGCAGGTACGCCCCTACCCAAGGCGATCATCAGCCAGGGTCCTTCCCATGGACCCTACCTGTGGCCAGGAGTCAGGGCTCTGGTCGGACTGCCCCGACTTGGCTGTGCCTGGGCCACATGGGGGGTGCTCCCGCTGGCTCACCGGCCGATCGTCCCTGCGCCACCCCCGCACCCCGCAGGCTTCAAGGAGACTGCCTTCCTCTACGCCATCTCGTCTGCGGGCCTGACCCATGCGCTGGCCAAGGCGTGCAGCGCGGGCCGCATGGAGCGCTGCACCTGCGACGAGGCCCCGGACCTGGAGAACCGGGAGGCCTGGCAGTGGGGTGGCTGCGGGGACAACCTCAAGTACAGCAGCAAGTTCGTCAAGGAGTTCCTGGGCCGGAGGTCGAGCAAGGACCTGCGAGCGCGTGTGGACTTCCACAACAACCTCGTGGGTGTGAAGGCAAGCGGGGCGGGGCACCGCGGGGTGGGGCGGGGAGTCCACAGGACAGGGCGTCTGTGGGCAGGCTGTCTGGGGCGGCAGGGTGGGGGATCTGTGGGCGGGGCATCACTGGGGCTGGGCGTCTGTGGGGCGGGGTGGGGCATCCATGGGAATGGGCTGGGGCTGCTGCTTGGGGGTCAGTGCCACCCTTGAGCTGCCAGCCGGGCCCTGGAGCCTCCCTGCCTGTCAGGCTCACTGTCTTCCGGGGGTGCTAGGTGCCGCTGTGACCTCTCATGAGGTGGGGGGTCCGGGGGTGTTCTGGGGGCTGCTGGCTGCAGGCGGGTTGGACCTGGGGCTGCCTGGCTCAGCGCCATCCTCCACCCTCCTTGCAGCCCCTCAGCGCCAGAGGAGGCCTGGGGCCCATCACTAGGGCCATTCCCCCCCCTGTGGACAGAGCACCCCATCCCCACAGCCCCCACACACCTGGGACCACCAGACACCCCCTGAGGCTCTGTGGGGCTGTGGGATGGTCAGGGGCTCTGCGTGCTCGGCAGGCTGCCCCTGGGATGTGGAGCTCAGCCGTGGTGGGGGGGGGGGGCTGTAATTAGAGCCAGCCCTGCTCTGAGCCCTTTTTATTGAGAAACAAGAGTTCTGAGTCCTGTGCTTATTAAAGAATCAATTTCCCCTTTTCTCTTTGGAGCTGTGCCCCCCTTTGTACCCTCCCGGGAGGGGCGGGAACAGATTAAATCCCTAAGGCGAGGCTCCTTTTCTTTTGCATTCTCTCTTTTGTAAGCTATTAATGAAAAGTCAGAATATGGAAAGTGCTCTATTAGCTCTGCTGGGCCAGGGAAGCAGCACTTTAATTAAATTTGTCCGAGTTTCTCAGCAAAGTGTCATTGAATGTGACTCTTCTATTGCCTGGCCAGAGGGCAGCTACGTTTCCTAATCCCCCTCAAGCCAGTGGGCCCTCCCTGGGGGCAGCGTGGGAGCTCTGGCCCGGCTTGGGGATGGGGTGCCCTGGGGAAGGCCTCCCCTCTCTGCTGTCAGGGATCCCCGTGTGGGTGGTCAGATAGGAGGCCCCTCCGTGCAGCCCTGTGTGTGTGTACATGCGGGTGCCGCTCCTCCTCTCTGGAGGATCTGATGGCCGGTCCTGCCAACTGGGCAAGTAACTCACTTGTCCTCCCTCCCTCCAGGAAGCAGGATGCTGAGACCAGACTGGGAGGTCCTGGTGGGGCGTTGGCAGTGAGGCTCCCCGGGTGGCATGCTCAGCCCCTGCGGGCGGGCAGCCCTGGATGCAGGGAGGGACGGTCCCCACCAAAGGCCTCCACTGTGGGGCCAGGTCCTGGATGTAAGGCATCTGTCCTAGGCCATCAGAGGCTTGGAGAGGGGAGGGATAGGCACATGAGCCAGGAGCCTGGGTGATGGGTAGTGATAATCTGCCAGGTTGGCCTGGGACCTGGGGGGCCTGGGGGTCAGCTGTAGGGGCTGTTCCCAGCCTCACAGTGTGGCCCTCATGCCCAGCTCCCCTCCCCCCCACCAGGTAATCAAAGCCGGGGTGGAGACCACGTGTAAGTGCCATGGTGTGTCGGGCTCCTGCACCGTGAGGACATGCTGGCGGCAGCTGGCACCCTTCCATGAGGTGGGCAAGCGCCTGAAACACAAGTATGAGACGGCGCTCAAGGTGGGCAGCACCACCAATGAGGCCACTGGTGAGGCCGGTGCCATCTCGCCACCTCGGGGCCGGGCTACAGGGACAAGCGGCAGTGACCCGTTGCCCCGCACACCAGAGCTCGTGCACCTGGATGACTCGCCGAGCTTCTGCTTGGCCAGCCGCTTTTCCCCAGGCACTGCTGGCCGCAGGTGCCACCGGGAGAAGAACTGTGAGAGCATCTGCTGTGGGCGTGGCCACAACACGCAGAGCCGGGTGGTGACGCGGCCGTGCCAGTGCCAGGTGCGCTGGTGCTGCTATGTGGAGTGCAGGCAGTGTACCCAGCGTGAGGAGGTCTACACCTGTAAGAGCTGAGCCCCCCGGGTTGGGGCCCCCGGTACACCTGGCACATGGTGACAGGAGCCTGGGGATGGGCTGGGTGGGCTATCTCTGCCCCTCTGTCCCCCTTCTCCAAGACTGAGGGTGGGAGGTGGCCCTGGTGTGGCCCCGCATCCCTGTCCGCCCCCACCTCATGACCTGAGAGCGCTATACCATGCTTTCTAAGCTGTGTCCGTCCCTAAGAGGCCAGTTCCTGCAGAGTGGTGCCCCTCCCTGCTCTGGGCTCCCTCTGCCGAGCGGCAGGCACATCTTTGTGATCACATAGGTCCCCTGTGTGGCCGCCTGTGGGCTGTCCTGCTCCAGCACTGGCTTAGAGAGTCAAACCACTAGGAGAGAGACAGCCCAGCTGCCCGGGTGTGGGGGTCACTGCCATCCCCTCTGACATGGAGCGCTTCTCTCGGGAGTGATACCGGTGACTTTTAAATTATTTTTATTTAACTAATATATAATAATTATTTTTCCACCCCCACTCTGTCTCAGGCCTCAGCTTCCTCTACTCTGGAGGGAGCCTAGTCTGGAGGGTTCCTTCCCTCCCTCCCCCCATGCCCCTCCTAACCTCTTTGCCTGATCTGCTTTGTCGTTTGAAACCACTAAAATTGAGAGGGATGTTGCTGTTGTGTTTAAAGTAGTAAAGCAGGTTGTATCCAGTAGCCCAAGCCAGCTGTCCCCCAGGGACCCTACTCTGGGCAACTTTGGGCATGCATTCCTGCACTCCAGGCTCTTCTGTGTGGGGTTGGAGGCTGCAGGGGGCTGGGCAAAAGGGAAGGGGCCATTTCATAGCTTGCTTCGTGTTAGTGTTACCGTGGGAGGAGGCGGAGGTAAGGACGGGTGTGGACAGTGAGAATCTGGGGCTAGGATTTGGCAGAGGGTGGGCTGCTCTCCTTGGCCAGGCTGTTGTATTTGCAGGGAAGGAAAGTGGATGGGCGACACTGACCTGGTTTGGTTTGAGTGTGTGTGCATGTGTGTGTGTATGCCTGCACGAGTGTGCATGAGCACACGCGTGTGGGAAGCACGTGTGCATGAATGCGCCTGCATGTTTGTGCATGAGCACCTGCATGTGTCTGTGTGTTGCGTATGTGCGTGTGAGCACGTATTATGTGTGTACACACATGAGAATGTGTGAGCCTATGTGTGTATCTGTGTGAGTGTACATGGGAGTACATGGGGGCTTGTATGAGCACACACATATGTGCCGTGTGCATGTGTGAGAGCATGTGTGGTTGTGTGTCCATGTGCACATGTGATACGCATGCGTGCATGTGGGTGAACACGTGCCTACGTGTATCTGTGGTGTGTGCCTGTGTTGGCACGGTCAGTGGTCAGCTGGGGCGGCCTCGCCTGCAGTCCTTCCTTAGGGTGGAGTGGCCCTTCCCCTGTTGGCATGAACTGCAGCCCTGGCTCCCAGGTCCTCCAGCTGTGGCTGTTTGGTGGCAGGGTGCAGTGTCCCCCCACCCCCAGGGGAGTGGCTGTGTCCCCGGGGGGACACAGTGTGAGGGTGCGGTGCAGACTTGGGAACTACTGAGTGAGGGGGTTCCCTGGAGTCCCATGGGCTCCGGGAACCCTGGGGACTGTGTTTTTAAAAGGAAACCTATTTATGTGGCTGTGGGGCTCCGTCCCTGGTCATAGTGTAAATAGTAAAGTCTATTCTGTGGTTCAGAGAAGCTCCCCGTGAATATGTGCATCCTGAGGGGGGACATCATGAGGGGGACCGGGGCCCAGTGCAGGTGCAGCCAGCCACGCCCATGACAAGACTGTAGCTCAGTCACTTCTGGGTCTGCAAAGGCAGCATGCCAGAGGAAGGAGATCGTTTTAACCAGATACCACATTTAGCTCTATGTCATAAATATAAAGTATTTTTTTAAACAAGGCAGGCTGGAAACGTCTGCTGGCTGGTGTGTTTATGTATAAATATATATCAGAATATCTTGCTAAACAAAGAAGCAACTCCTCCCGATGGAGCCTCCCAGCTCACTTCTCTTCGGTGCAGGAGGGATCCTCTAGAAGAAGCTGTATTCTGGGGCCAGGCCTGGGCCCCTGGGTCAGCCTCTCTGGGAAGGGGAGCGGGCCACAGGCGGGAGCCATGCGGAGGGCCAGGCGGGTCCCGGCCACCTGCTCCCCGCTGGCCACTCAGACGGGGTCGCACCAGGTGCGGGCATTCACACGCGAGCTCTCATCTCTGCACCGAGTGCGTCTCTCTCTTGCGAGCCTAGCATTTCTCTACCTCATCTGTACAGCGATAGCATGTACTCGAGTGACTTGGAGAATGTATTTATTTAACGCTTTGTGTAATGGAACAGAAACCAAATGGACACTAAATAAATGTATTTTAAATTATAGCCCCATCTGAGTCTGCTCCCTTCAGAGGGGTTCTGGAAGGCCTGAGGGAGGAATGTGTGAGGGAGGGGGGTGGGGAGGAGGGCCTGGGGAGGAAGAGGATCTGAGGGGGGAAGGAGAGCCAGAGAGCCGGAGGGGGAGGAGGGTCTGAGTGGGGAGGAGGGTCTAATGAGGGAGGAGGGTCTAAAGGAGGAGGAGGGCCCCAGGGGGGAGGAAGGCCTGAGGGGAAGGAGGGTCTAAGAGGAGGAGGGTCTGAGGGGGGAGGAGGGTCTGATGAGGGAGGAGGGTCTCATGGAGGAGGAGTGTGTGCGTGGGGAGGAGGTACAGGCTTAGGAGCAGGAGTTCCCTTGTGGGCAAGCAGCACCCAGCGGGCTGGACTGCAGAGGTGGAGGTGTGCTGCACTGTCCTCAATGCAGAGGCTGCACCTCCCCTGTGCAGAGGTCCCAGCAGGGTCGGAGGTCCGTGCACCTGTTTACGGGCCAACCCTGGTGCTGGGGCCCCTGGGGCTGTCCAGCTTGACCCCTGTCCTGGCACCCAGCCTCGCCTTCCAGGACTTTCAGGGAGGGCCATGTGAGCCTGGCCAGCCTTGTCGGCAGCCGTGGGCCTGGCCTGGCCATGTCTACTTGTCTCCCCGGAGCCACTGTGTCCATGTCCGAGAGGGCTGTTGGCAACAGGCCTTCCTCTTGCACTCCTGGAGGCCCAAATACCAGACTGTGGGCTGGGTCTCACCCCTGGGGGCACGTCCTTCCCGCCTCCCCTCCCTCATGGGCTCCGCCCCAGCCTCTACTTACCCCTTCTCGCCTTACATCTGTTATGGGACGCAGGACCTCGCTGACTATCCAGCATGCTTCCGTCTGGGGACCCTTGATCACATCTGCGAAGACCCCCATTTCAAAAAAAGATCACGTCCTGAGGTTAAAGTGGGTGATAGCTTGGTGGGTGGGGCAGCTCCACTGTGGGTACTGTGCTCTCCGCCAGGGTGGGGCTGGGCTGGGCTGGACAGAGCGTGTGTCTTCCTCCTGGAACAGCCCTTTCCTCCTCACCTCAAGGCCTGTGTCCTTTTGGGGGTGATGAGGAGAGCCCTTGGGCTGTGGGGGGCAGCAGAAGGGTCGTGGCACCTCCCCCCACCCCCGTGGACGCCACTGCTGAGACAAAGGACACTTCTGGGGTCAGACCTCTGCCAGGCTGCGGCTGAGGTCCCTCTGCAGGGTGCTGGGCTCTGTAGGTGAGGTACGGGGTGATTGCTCAGCAGGGGGAGCTGGGGAACCCACGGGGCAGCAGGTGGTGGAAACCCAGGCCTCTCCCCACACACTGACACTGGGGTGCAGGAAGGGGGCTCAGGCCTCTGCCCGTGGGCGGGAGGGGATGGTGGGTGGCCCAGCAGAAGGAGCAGAGGAGCAGAAGGCCCAAATGGGGTTGTTCTTCCTGCAGCTGATAACAGCTCTGGTGTAGGCTGTGGGGGGGTGGGCTGGACAGTCAGAGGAAGGGGTCGCTGGGCTGGGTGGCCTAGACAGGCCTCAGAGGAAGGGGGCACTGGGCCGGGGGCTGGGCAGTCAGAGGAAAGGAGGTGCTGGGGTGGGTGGGCTGGACAGGGCCACATAGCCTCCCGCACGGCTGACCTTCCTGTTGCCTGGGGACCCCAGGGCTTCCCGTCTGTCCGTGGCTCTGTGTACAGTGGATATGTGGATATGCTCCATGTGTGTCCGTGTCTGCATGTGTCTCTGTGTGTTAGCACCCTGAGGATAGGGCGGCTGTCCCTCTCCTCTAGCACCTGCCCTGCCTACTGACTGGTGGCTGTGGTCTCCCCCACCCCGTGTCTGGCCTCCTCCAGCTGCCAAGCTTCTAAGGTCCAGCGCAGAGCCTGAGGTAGAAGACCTGGCCACCCCAGCACACTGGCAGGTGCTCAGACACCCCAGAGGCTGCAGGGTGCTTCTTGCCCACCTGGGACAGCAAGGAGGCCCAGGAAATTCCAGAGGATGTGGCATCCCCGCAGGCTTGCTGGCACACATTGGGTGAGGGGGCCAGAGCAGAGGAGCCCCAGGGCAGGCTGGCGGCTGCTCAGAGCCCCTGGCCTCCCCTGCCATGCACAGGTGCCCAGGCAGCTCCGGACACACAGGTGGCCCGGCCCTGGTTGGGGGGACGTCTGGGGGATTAGGTAAGGCCAGTTAGGTAATGTCTCAGACGGGAAGGTGATCAGCTGGAGCGCCTGCTTTCCCTGGTGACTTCAGAGATGGAGGATGAGTGTAGAAGCATGGGGGAGGAGGGAAGGAGGAGGGAGGAAGGAGGGAGGGGGAAGAGGGGGGAGTGGAGGGGAGGGGGGAGACCAGGAAAGGCAGCTAGTGCCTGGACAGGCCCCAGCAGGGCCCCAGGTCACCTTGCTGTGGGACCCAGGGGGGGTGCCCCGGGACCACTGGGAGCTGGGAGCGTGGCCAGGGAGGCTTGAGGGGACCCAGTCAGGCAGCAGGAAGCAGGTGCCCCAGAAGCAGCCCCTGAGGGGTGCAAGGAGCCCACCACCCAGGAGTCGGGGGCCCAGAGCTTGGAGGGACTGTCCACTCAGAAGCCGTGAGCAAGTCGAGGTCACTGTGGCCCCCTCCCAGTGGGTACACGGCCCCTGTCAGGGAACCTGCTCTGGGTGGGGGTTCTCTGAGTCAACCCCACCCCTCCTGAGATGGCGGTGGGAGGATGGACAGCATGGTGGGCTGGACCTGCCCCTGCTCCTGGGCTGCTCCTCCACCTCCCCTTCCTCTTTACCCCCACCTGTGATGCACCCGCCCCCTGGGTGGCTGTGTCCCCACCTCCTGCCTGGCTACTGAGCTCCCCCTGGAAGCAGCTGTGCCCTCTGAGTGCTCCCTGCTCCCTGCCCAGGACCTTCTCTTGCCCACTGTGCAGTACACAGGTTGGGGAGCTAACCACCCCCCTAGGCAGGACAGACCTGGGCAGAGCAGCATGAAGTTCTGTGCCTGGGTACCCCTGCTGTCTGAGCTCCTAGGCAAGGGGGTCCCCAATCTGAGGACAAGTGCTCTGGTGCTGCATACTCTTGCCTCTGTCTGCTACCTGGGCCTCAGTTTCCCTATGCATGGCTTGGAGGTGGGACTGAGGACACAGCTGCTTCCTGACAGCCTGGGATTCTGCAAGTGTGAGGCAGAGCTGGGGGTTCAGGGCACAGGCCTTGCCCCTTGGACAGAGTGGAGGAGGGTCTAGCAGGTTGCCACAGAAACAAGACCAAACAAATAGTGCCCCCCCAGGCCTAGAGGGCCCCTGAGGCCATGACCTCATCTGCCCACCAACCCTGGGCTGTGGGGGGTCGGGGGCTGGCAGGGGAGCTGCTGCATCCCATCTTGTGTTTGTGTTGGGCCCTCATCCATGGAAACAGGCTGGAGCTGGGGGGGAGGAGGGAGCCCAGAGCCCAGAGGCTCCTGCTGTGGTTATTAGCTGGGCAGCGAGGGGAGGGGGAGGAGAGGAGGAAGGGGGGCAGAAAGGGGAGGGAGGAGGAGCAGCCCAGGAGCAGGGAGGGAGGGAGAGGGGAGGAGGAGGAGAGGAAGAGGGAGAGAGACCTAGGGAAGGAAATGGAGAGGGGAGGACAAGGGGAGGGCAAAGGAGGGGGAGGGAGAAGGGGAAGGGAGGGCAGAGGAGAGAGGGGGAGGGGAAGAGGGTGGAGGGCAGAGGAGGGAGGGGGAGGGGAGAAGCCCTGTACACCCCGCCCCCCCCATGCCCCAGCACCAGATGTACCAGGTCATCACCCCTGCGAGCCCCGGGGGCTCTGTCCTCCCTGCGAGAACATAGGCATCTGTGTGGACCCTTGAGAACTAGTGGCGCCATTGCAGCTGTCACCTGGGCAGGACTCAGGGGGTGTCCGAGGGCAGTGGGCGCTCACCCACAAGACCGCTCCAGGCTGCCTGCCACGAGCTGTCACTTTGTAACCCGGGTCTGGACCTCGGACATGGCCCTCGGACATGGCCGTTGGCCCCCAGGGGATGGTCGGGTGCTGTGCAGGCATGTCCCTGCCGCCAGTGGTCACTGCAGGGGACTGTGCGCTTCCTGATCCCTCGCCGCCCACATCCAGTGAAGAACACGGTGTCTCTGGCTTCCCATGTGCTTCCTACAATGCCTTGGCTGCGCAGGACAGAGTGACAGGGCCACCCTCTCCCCCAGTGCCTCCTTTCTCCGGACTGGGTGGGGAGGGCGCCTGGGCCGTCCTGGATGTTGGGAACGACCCTGGAAGAGGCAGAAAGGCACTCCGAGCAGAGCAGAGTGGAGTGTGGCTGGGGATGGCCTTCAGGAGGGGGAAGCGCGGCCCAGAGGCCCCCCTCCCCGCCTGGACCAGACTCTGCTCAGAGCCCCCACAAGGCCCTTGGAGCTCCAGCGGAAGAGGCCATCCCAGGATCCTGCATGCTCTCCCGCCCTGTGGGTGCCTGCGACTTAGAGCAGGTGAGCTGTGTGTGTGCCCTCCCTCTGCCCTGGCACTCCTGTGGGCAGGCCCAGCCCAGGACCAGGCGACAGTGTCAGCAGCCAAGTCCCAGCCCCACACGACAGTGTCCTCCCGCCCCTCCAGGAGCCAGAACAGAGGCATTTGGGGCAGGCGGGTCCTCAGAAAGTTCACTTTGGGCTCCTTGCCCTTTCTAGTAGGTGGTCTGAAGTGCTGCACAGAGCAATTCAGGGATGGGGAGTGGACGATGGACAGGGAGGGGACCTTGGGGATGGGGAGAGGAACCCAGGGGATAGGGAGGGGACAGGGGTTGGGGAGGAGGGAAGCCCTGTAGACACACAGCACGTGTGGGTCCTCCTGGCAAGCCAGACATGCCTCCTGCTGATCAGATGAATGAAAATACAGAGCCAGGAGGGGGGATCTTGGGGTCCACCGCCTGGGGGTGGGGTGGGCCCTGAGCCCATTGATGCACAGAGAGGGGCTACACTTTTGGGGAGCCAGGGGCCAGTCCTCTGGCACCCCTGCTGGCTGCTCCAACCACAGAACCTGCTTGTGGTTGGGGTCGCAGGCTTGCTGTCTGTCACCTCCTGACTCTCAGAAAGCCACCTCTCACTTGTTGGAATGTTAGTCCCAAGTGCGGCAAGTAAATCCCTGGCTTCCCCCTCACTCCTCCCTTCCTGCTCCTGGGTTCCCTCTCCCCCTCCCCTCTTCCCCTCCCTCCCCATTCCCATTCCCCTCCCCCTCCCTCCGTCCTCCTTCCTTCCCCCTTCCCTCCTTCCCCTACACAGTTCCAGATATCATTCTCAAGGTAATACCGTGGGTGTAAAGCAGCCCTGTAATCAGACTCCAGATATTTCTGATCCGTGGGAACCTTGGATGCTGTGTGGCCTGGGCCAGGCCAGGAGGAAACTTGCTTCCCCAGGAGGGGGCTGGGGGGCCTGCTAGACTCAAGTCTACTTGTCAGTCCTGATTAAGTTTAATTCCATTTCATCTCTTGAACTCATCATTCTGCATGTGAAGGAAGCTTGGCGGTCCCACCTGTGACACAGCAGGTCCCAGAGGGAGGGTGGGTGCAGATGCCCAGGAGAGAGAAGGCCACAGGGTGTGCCGCCTGGACCCTTTCCCTCGGGGGCTGGTCACTCACTGAGAGATGGTAACCCGCCAGCTTCAGGGGTCAATGTACTTAGGAGAAGCTGTGAAACCAGAAGCCACAAGGAGATAACAGGCCTCGGGCCCAGTTGTAGCAGGGAGCACTTCTGGAGTGGCCAGAGTGCCCACCTGACCATACCCTGCCCCACAGACGGCGGCTGCGCCCCTGAGTGCCAGGCACACTTGTGCACCCCCAGAGGTCCTCACGGGCTGGACTTGCACAGTTTGCCGGCTGCCGCCCTTCCAGACCCTGACCTGGGGATGGCTGGGGAATGTGCACACAGCACTGCAGGTGTGTCTGGAGCAGGACTTGGAGGACCAGGCTGTGCAGAATGAGATCTGAGGCAACACTGCTCAGGTGAGTTACAACTGGGCGAGGACCGTGCCTGCCTGTGTCCCAAACAGACCCAGCAGAAGTGCCCCTAGAGCAGGAGTGGGGGACGGGTGCCCCAGCCTTCCACACAGTGCTGAGGGTGAATGGGAACAGTAACGGGACAGCAGGAAGGACCCCCAACCCCACCTCAGGGAGCCACGCAGGCCTGGGAAGGAGCATCACCAGGGGTGGGTGGCGGGCACCTGGCTGTCCAGGTACACACAGAGGAGGTAGGCTGTGACCCAGCAAGAACGTCAAGGGCAGGGCAGCAGGCTGTGCACAGAGAGGCCTGCGGGCAGATGGGCGGAGGAAGGATGTGACTCTGGTAGGCAGGGAGGCAAAGGGCTATAGGCAGTGCACCTGGGCCTCCCAGAGGGACAGCCTCAGGGGTGGCCAAGTGGAGGTGGGCAGCAGAGGCCAGGGTTGGGCGAGGGCTTTTTCCCAGCGCGGGGTCTTTCTCTAAGGCAGTCCCCCAAGATGCATCCCTGGTGCACCCACCCAGAGCACAGCCAAGCCAGGCTGCAGGGAAGGCTGTCCCTTTCAGGCCAGAGCCACACCACCTGACCCCCAACCTGGAGCAGGGGCAGCTGGGTGGGGGGCTGCTCAAAGGGGAAGGCTGCTGGTTGCCCTCCCCACTTGGAGCATTCAGCCCACAGGGACCCTGTGGGCTGGACAGCTCACGTGACTAGGAGGTGTTCTCTGAGCCTGGACATGACCAGAGGGACCCACAGCTGTGCTCCAGAAGCCACCCCCTCATCTCCAGGTTAGAAATAAGAAAGGTGGGAGTTCTCTCCGTGAGGCTGGGGGCATAGGTGCCCAATCACAGGTAGGCCTGCTAGGTGAGGGAGCCGGTCCAGGTGGATCAAGGGCTGTCTGTAAGGCAGCGGGTAGAAGGGCATTGGGACATCTGAGCTGACCGAAGGAGCAGCTGGGGCGGAGGGAGGTGGTCATGTGTGAGTGTGTGTGAGCCTGTGTGGTAGTGTGAGCGTCAGGGAGCTGAGGTCTCTTGGAGGGACACAGGACCTGGGATACGGGACCTGGGAACACAGGCCTGGGATATGAAGACCTGGGACCTGGGACCTGGGACTTGGGGACATGGGACCTGGAGGTGCTGGTAGGCCAGTGGGTCACTCAGGTTCTGGAAATCTGCGTGTCCTGGACAGCCAGAGTGGGATCTGGGAAGTGGAGCTGGGGCCACGCCTGCGGGCTACCCAAAGACCAGGTGGTGCAGGCCACTGTTGGGAGCTCCATGAGCTCAGGGGTCCCACGCAGGCCTGAGCATCCCCTCAAGAGAGGGACGGTGATCCGGGGGGGATGGGTGGGGTGTCTTGGTGTCACCCGGGACTGTTTTCCTAAATGACTGAGAGTCTGTACCCAGACCTACAGATTTAGTGCCCTGAGCACCCATCCCTCCAGCGCCCTCGACCCCAACCCCAGAGAGTGGGCTGACCTGGTCTCTGCAGGCTGGTGGCTCATCTCTGGGGGGCCACCCAGAGGGGGCCAGAGTTCCCCAGAGGTCACACAGTAGGTGGCAGGAGGGGAGGTGCTCCTGCAGTGGGGGTGGGTAATGTGGGTTGCTGTCACTGGAGATAGCCAATGATATTTATGTTGCCCCCATGTGTGCAGGGGGGCTGGTTTCCACACCAAATAGCTCACCAGGGCCACATATGACGAACATACAAACTTGAGGTTGGCACGGGGGCTGTAAAGGTTTTCTTACAGGGTGTCTGGGCCCATGCACCTCCCAGGGATCTGATTTCTGCCAAGTATGTGACTCGTCATGCTGGGGAATGTCTCCTCGGCTGGGGTTGGGCTGGATTCCTGTGTCCCTGTAGGGCAGGGAAGGGGCTGGGCCGAGAGGCAGCTGACTTGATGGGGTACACAGTGGTGCTCAATGCAGGCTTCGAGGTGGGGTGGACTCGGAGAAGACAGGCCAGGCCTGCGGAGCCAGCCCTCCCAGAGGTGGGGTCCTCCGGGCCCTTGTGTTGGGGGGCAGCTATGTGAGCGGCCTAACCCCTCACCCCTGCCTTGTGTTGGGAAGGGAGTGTAGTGGGGCAGTGATGCCCCCAGGCTGTCTGTGTGTAGGGGGGCCAGCTGGGCCTGTCTCTGCAGTCCCTCGTTCCTGCTGTGGGCCCAGGCCTGAAGCCACTGTGGTCTTGGGTGTAAGGAGGGCCATTCCCAGCCTTGGGTGGAAGGTTCCCAAGCAGCTGGGGCTTGGCCTGGATGGGGGACATGCTCCAGTGGGCGCTGGGAATGCAGGGCCTGCCTATTGCATGCTGGCTGAGACCTGCTCCTCCTCAGGCCCCCAGGGGGGAGCTGCCCAGCAGCCTGCCGAGGTCACAGCCTGTAGAAGGCTCGGTTCCTGGGTCAGGAGGTATCTGGATGAGGCAGCCCTTCTGATCACAGCCAGAACGCATGACCAGAGCCCAGGACAGGGCCATGACCCTTGGTCAAAGCCCAGGATGGGGTCATGACCCCTACACCTAATCCCAGGGCTGGTTTGTGACCCTCAGACCATAACCCAGGGTACCTCTGAACAGGTCCCAGGGCAGCATCGTGAATCCCAGACCAGACCCCAGGGCAGGACCATGACTCCCAGACCAGACTCCGGGGCAGGGCTGTGACCCCCAGGCCAGACCCAGGGCAGAGCCATGACTCCTAGGCCAGACCCCAGGGCAGGGTTGTGACCCCCAGGCCATGTCCCAGGTTAGATCCATGATCCTTGGACCTGAACGCCCAACTGACATAAGGACAGGTAGGAAATTCTCTGAATCCCTACCCTCTGTCCCCCTTCCAAGCAGAGCCTGAGACCTGGATGCTTTGGGAGGCAGGAGGGGTAGGGCAGGAAGTGTGCAGTCCCCGCACAATATCTCAGGTCTGCTTGGTGCCCCCGTGGGTGTGGGGAGCTCCTCCTTGTTTGCCTGGGGCAGCCCTGGTCCCCTCTGGGTTGCTGTCCCTGTCTCAACCCAGGCAGCATGGCAGAGGCCTGGGTGGGGTCCTCACTGGCCCCCCCATTGGCCACGAGCACCAGTTGAGCCACCTTGCTCTCGTCTGGGGCGGACAGGCGGTGTCAGACAGAGGGAGCAACTGCGAATGGGGAGCCTCCTGCCGACTTCTTCCCCTTCTTGTGGATATTGGAGTGCAGGGAGCAGCAGCTTGGCCCAAAGGAACCGGGTGCTGTCTGCAGCCCCTGCTGGGCCTGCCCCAGGCACCCCTTCCGTACCAGTCCCTCACTGGTCTCCACAAGCTCTCCCCACCCAGTCTTCCCTCTGAGGAGGGCTGCCCTTCTGCAGTGCCTGCCACACCTGGCTGGAACCTGAGGCCTGCCCCAATGCTCTGGCCCCCCTGGCCAGCGGCCCCTCCTGTCCCATGGCCCACACCCCCTGCAAAGGCTCTGAACTCCTTGTGGACTGTTGTGAATCTCTCATCTGCCTGGGGAAACCCATCACTCAGGACTCAAGTTTGCCTCCTGTGGGCAGCCATCCCAGGTTGCTTCTCCCAATGGAGGGGCACACCTGAGTTCTCTGCAGGGTGGGTCTATCCTGCCCCCCGGGGGTTGGGGGGGTGCCTTGCTGGGGTCAGGTGAGCTAGCTTCAGAGACCTGGGAAATGAGTTCCTGGCATTGTGCCTATTGGGGTGCCTCCCCAGCTGGGCCTGCACACGAGGGAGGCCTAATTGGCTGTGTGTGCACCTGAAAAGCAGCCCCAGGGACAGACAGTGGTCTGGGGATCTGGGCGGGTTGCCTGGAACCAGGGGGTGGGGGTGAGCAGCCCCACAAGGCGGCCCCCTCTGCCTTTCCGCACTCCACCTCCAGGGGCAACAGGCGCAGTGTGTGCTGCTGGTTCTGGATTCTGCAGGGGTGAAGTCATGCTCCTCTTGCTGGGGGAGCAGAGCCTGCCCAGCCTGAAAGTGCTAGCTAGGGAGGAAGTGGTGCCTGCAGGGGGGAACCCACTCAGCCTGGGGGCACATCCTGGGGGTGGGGGGCCCTGCCCATCCTGCACCCCGCCAGGCTCCTGTGTGACCTGGGCCTTTGCGGAGAGGCTGTGGGCCTGGAGGGATGGGCCTGTACACCATCGGCACTCCATAATGGCACAGCCAAGTGGAGACCCAGTCCTGACTCCCAGAGGGCAGGGCGTGGGTGGGTGCAGGACGTGTCCTGAGTGTTCCTTGCCAGGCCCGCGTTAGCCTCCGGGACCCCAGGTGCCCGGAGCAGCAGATGCTACTGTGTTCCTTCCTCGTCTAGGTGGCTGTGAGGCCGGACATGGAGCCCCTTGGTGCAGCTGTGCAGGGGCTGCTGGGCCCTGGCAGAGGGCGGGTCTGCTCACACCTGAGGCCTACCCTACAAGGGGACACCAGGACCACTGGCTGCTCTCCTGGAGCCGTGGGGCCTACAGGGATCTGTGGGCCGGGGCCGGGGGGGGGGGCAGCTGGACACAGAGCCCCAGGCCGGGCCCCACAGCCTGGTCCATCCATGCGCCCCCCACCCCAGGGCCCCTCACCCCCAGCACGGGGAAGGACGGGGTTTCTCACCATGCAGCAGGTACTGTGCAGCCTGTGAGTGGGTGCCATCTGTGAGTAGCTGGGGCCACGGTGGAGCAGCCTCTGGAAAGTGGGGGCCTGCAGGGCAGGGGGCTATCTATGGGGGGTCTGCAGGGCAGGGGGAGGCCTCTGGAGGGCAGGGGGCCCTCAGGGCAGGGGATGTTTATGGCGGGGTCTGTATAGCAGGGGGAGGCCTGGGGGGTCCTGCACGCCCTGTGGAGGTGGCTTTGCTGGGTCAGCTCTGCAGAAGGACATCCCACACTCGGGCCCCATCGGCTCCTGGCTGTTCCCAGGTTCTGGCTGCAGCCACCCAGACTGGCATGGGGTGGCGTCGTGGGTGCTGTGGTGGGCGGTGGGTAAGGGAGTCTTGCTGTGCCCAAGTGGTGGCCCCACCTGCCAGTCCCACCACACCCACTCCCCGTGGCTATCTAATGTAGCCCCCGCTCTGTCCCCTGCTGCTGCTTGGGGCTCTGTGGGCTCCACCAGCTGTGGGCCCAGAGAACCCCAAGGACAGGGCTTACCGATGCCCCTCAGCACCGACGTGGTACCTCGTCAAGGTCACGTCATGTGGCGTCCCTGAGTCCCATCCCGTTCACCTCTCCTGGGACCCTGGGGGGCCCGGGGGAGCCCCCTTGGCTCAAAGAGATGCTGACAGGGGCTGGGGGGCTGCCCTCCTGCCTGTGTGCAGCGTCCGCTCCGAGGCCACTGTAGCTTCCCCGTCCCCCTCCTCTGGCCCGGAATAGGGATGCGGTGGTGGTGGCCCTCCGCCCCGCGGGAATGGGGCTGCCATCACTCCATGGCGGGGGCCCTGCTGCCACACATGGTGGTCACAGAGAGCTCTGTGCCTGGGGATTCCCAGCCCAAGAGGTGGGAGCTCTTCTGGAGCCCCCCACCCCCTGGCTCCATGCTGCATGCAGAGGGTTCCCAAACCCAGCCCCACAGGTTCTGAGGACAAATGTTAATCGCTGGGAACGGGCAGTTCCACTCCTAGCAGCAACATAAGTCCAGAGGGTATAGATGGAGAAAACGCGAACTCAGGACTGCTTCTTCTGGGCCTAGAGCCAGTGAGCTGTAGGGAAGGGGGCAGCCCCCAGGGAGCGGACCCCATGAGGCTGACGGGGTCCCCGGGGATGCCGGGCAGGTGGGGCCGACTCTGCTTGGCCTCCCGTGTGGGTGGGTAGTGGGATCTGCAGGAGCGGCTGAGACTTGGAGGGTGCTCTGGCCCCTGGTGGTCCCCAGAAGATCTGCTCCCAAGCAGGGGGCCCCCCTCCTCTTGAAGAGGCGCTGGGCTTGGGACCACTGGGCCAGGGTCCTGGGTGTGGTCTTTTGCCCCCGGGGGCTGTGGTGAGACCTGGTCCTTGTAGGTGTGGCCGGCAGACAGGGGCTACAGCCTTGCAGGTGCAGGAGGGGAGGGGTGCAGGAGAGGGGGCCTCCCTAACTGGGCCCCCACGGGTCTACCCTGCCCTTCTTGCAGTCCTTGGGAGCTGCCTGGGCCTGATGGGCCCTCATACTACCTGGCCTGTTTGGGACTCAGGTTGCAGAGTCCCCGGCCCCTCAGCACAGCTCCTTCAGGGCCTGAGCACCCTTCCTGCTCTGCAAACTCGTATCCACACCTCAACGCCCGTGTCCAGTGCCCCTTTGCACGGGCTACCTGCCCGGATGACACTCCCTGGTGGAAGCCTAGACGCTTGCCCCTGGATGCTAACAGGTCCCTGGACATTGCTGTGTCCCCAACCTGCCTGAGTGACTGTGGGCCCTCCAGTGTAGGCTGGAGTCCTGTGAACGAGCCACTTAGTAGATGAACCGATGACTGAGCGTGTAAGTGGCGGAAGGACAGACAGATGGGGATACCGAGGCTTGGGGAGGGAGGGAGCTGGCTGAGGCTGTGCAGATGTGCTTTGTCCTCTCCCTGTGCCAGCTGACAGCCCAGGCCCTGCCCCTGAGGTCATGGCCGGGGGCTGCTGGACGCCAGGGGCCTCTGCGCAGTGAGACTCCCTGCGGGGCGGGTGTGGGCGGCTGGCCCTGCACCCTCAGGAGAAGAATCCTGCCTATGGGATCTGGCCCTCGGACAGAATGTGAAAAGTGAGGCCCTGGGGACAGAGCTCGGCCGGGCCTCTCTGGCAGGCCAGGCGCTGGGGCGGAGACTGCCCGGGCACCAGAGGCCCTCTGAGGGGCTCTGTCTGACTGGGGATGGCACTTGCAGGCCTGGACACAGGTCAGCAGCTGGCCCCTGGGCCTCTGGGCCATGCAGCACCTGGACCTCGTCTGAGCACAGGAATGTGTCCCCCTCCCACTTGGCGAGCACAGAGAAGTGCCCCAGGTGTACCCACAGAGGGTGGGCTCTGCACCTGTGTAGTGTACATGGGCGTCCTGAGTGTGTCGTGGGCACTGTGTCCTGGCTGGGTGATAGGCGCCGTGCTCCCTGGGTGCGGCCCGAGTGTGTCGTGGGTGCCATGTGCCCTGGGTCGTCCCTGGGTGCGTCCTGGGCACTAGGGTCCCTGGCTTGGGCCTTGTTCTGTGCCCCAGGCGGTGCTGCCCAGCACCACTTGCTTCCCTTTTTATGGAGGACTTCCCCTTCCCAAGCTGTGTTTGAGGCACAGGGCATAGCTCCAAGGTTTGGGAGACACTCGGGAGATGAGACGCTCCTTCCTACTTGGTTTTGTGCTTTATCCCTACTGTTTACAGAGGCAGCTGTTTGAGAGCTGGGGTGGCTGGGCCAGTAGGTGGAGGTGCTGGAGGGAGCTGATGCTGGCTGCCCACCCTGGGAGGCACTGCTCAGGAGGGAGGGGGCAGGTGGTTCCTGCAGGAGGAACTGCTGCTTGGACCTGGACGATGCCCACTGGGTGGGGAGGTCCGTGTGGCCAAGGGGACGGAGCCCCAGAGAGCTCCTAGTGCCAGGCAGGCGCACTCCGGGCCCAGTCCCCTGTGTTACCTTCTTACGCCCTCCCAGCGCTCCCTCGCTGGCAGCACCCCTGCTCTTTCTGGAGGCTTCTGTGCTGAAGTGGTGCGTTCACTCCAGCCTTGGGTCAGGCTCACCTGTGTTCCCAGGGGGCTTGCTGGGTTGGAGGTTAGTGGGGCCAGAATGCAGCCTTGTGGGCTCACCTTCTGGCAGGGCTGCAGCCAAACCTCTGGGCACCCACCTGGGAGGATGAGAGACCACGGGGAGGCAGCAGTGGCCTAAGGCATGGAGGGCTGGCGATGCCACCTTGCCTGTCCTCTCAGGCTGGGAGCTCGCTCTGCACGGCCACCCCTTCTCCTGGCCTGGGACCCGAAGTGCAAACCTACTGAATGAGGTCATGGCCCTGTGACCAGATGGGCTCTGCAAGAAGGCCCTGGCCCCTCCCTGCTCAGGTCCTGGATGTCACCCTGTCCTTGGGCCCTGGGGCTCCCGGGGCTTCTAGGCCACCCAGAAGCCGCCCTCAAGAACCAGGCTTGCAGAGGCACACTGCCCTGAGACTTCCCCGGCTGGCCCCTAGGCTGCTAGCCTCCCGGGCCCTGTGGAGGGGCTTGCTGAGCTGGCCGCGGCGGGGCACCCTCTGCCCTGGTGGCCAGTGCTGCAGGGCCTTGGCCTGGGAATCTACTCAGGGGCTTGGGGGCCCGGTCCTGCCTCACCCTTGCACTTGGACGCTGGCCAGAGGCTTTCAAGGACCTGGGCAGGGAAAGGGTATCTTGGGACGTGGGGCAGGAAGGCTGTGGCCCCAGGATGGTCTCTGCCTGAGTGCAGGGACATGCCCAGTAAGGGGTTAAGTTGTATCTTCTGGTCAGAGAAGCAGAAGGAAGAAAGGTCGGTACTCCTCCTCCTCCTCCTCCTTTCTTTCCTTCCTCTCCTGGTGGATTCCCGGAATTCCTTCTCAATCTTCTTTGGTGCTGGGTGTGACCCAGGCAGTCCTCTCTTCCTCCTTGCCCTGTGGCCTCCAGGCCCGGAACTCCCACCCACCTCCACCATGCAAGGCCCAGGTGGGGTGAGGCCCACCCTGAGGGGTGTCTCCTGTGGTTCCCCCTCCCTGCAGCCACAGACCTGGCCTGTCCCCATGACTTCCCTGTGACATCTGGCCCTGAGGGCCACCCTGAGCCATTCCCACGTGTCCCAGGGGTAAAAAAGCCCCAGCTTTGCAGGCAGAGCCCCCATTTCTGGTGGGGGGTATGAGGTTCTGTAGTCTCGCCGCAGCCTTCCTGGACAAAGCGCCATCACCTGTCCTCTCCCAGGTCCGTGGGCTGCTAGACACACCCAGCTCTGCAGGGAGAGCCAGTCAGTTACATTCCCAGGACCCACAGGCCTGGTGTGACGTGGGGGTCGGTGAGTAGCAGTGGACAGAGGCCCGAACTGCCCGGTGGGGTCCCTCCGGACTAGCAGCACCTCGAGTCCACATCCTGACACCCTCTTGCCGTCTCTGCATGTCTGCCCGGCCCATGGCCGCCCACAGTGGGCTCCCCGGGGAGCCGCAGGGAGATACCCACACAAAGCCCTGCTCATGAGGTCCCACGTGGCCTGGCTGGGGCCCATGGCCCTACCTCCCACCTCGGCCTCCTTAATGGTCCCTCCGAAGACCCCTCAGTGGACAGGATTGGGGGGGGCACCAGGGGGCTCACACCCATGTCGGGTCCCCCATCAAAGACATGTGCTGCGTGGAGGGCAGGAGGGGGACCTCCGGGTGCCCTGCTCGGTTGCCACCCACGCTGCCTGCTCCCCCCAGGTGGGTGCCATCTGGCTGGCTGTGTCCCTGAGGCACATTGCATTGTCTCCTTCCAGAGCTGTCCCCCACCTGCAATTTCAGCTGCCATCCCCCACTCACCACTGCCTCCGTGTGACGAATGCCGAGGCCCTAACTTCGCATGGGCTCCCGTAGTACGTGGGCTGCTGAGGTGGGCCGCACCCCAGGGCAGGTTCTGTGGACCAGCAGAGGCTCCGGGCTGTGGCAGGACTGACCAGAGACTCTGCTGGTAGCGGTAGCTGCAGAGGCTGAAGCCTGGCGTGTCTCTGGTCTGAAAAGGGGCCCAGCCTAGGAAGTGCAGAAGCAGCCTAGGTGCCTGTGTAGGCCTGCAGGCTCTCCCTGCGGAGGGAAGGGCGTCTCTGGCTGGTCGTGGAACCAGGACCTGGGCTGGCCCCGACCCCACGACACACGGTGCTGTGGCACGGACCAGGTGCTGGCAGGGCTTTACTCAGACTCTGAATCCTCGTGCCTCACAGGTGAGAAAATCTTGTGGCAATGCCCCTGCCTTCCCCCTGGGGATGCTTCTCCCTGTGGGGCTAGTCTTCCCCCTGGGGATATTCTTCTTAAGGGGATAGTCCTCCCCCTGGGGATGCTCTTCCTTGTGGGACAGTCCTCCCCTCTGGGACATCCTCCTTGTGGGGACAGTCATCCCCTTGGGGATGACCCTCCCCGTGGGGATATCCTCTCTGTGGAGACAGCTTTCTTCCCTGTGGGGTTGGTTCTGGGTGCGAAGAGCCATGGTGTGACAGAGATGCTGATCCCAGAAGCACAGCTGAGGGACATGTCTTCACTGTCCTACAGAGGAGGCCCCCCCTCCACATCCTCCGTCCCTGCTGCAGACTGAGGTCGCCCCAGTGCCAGGGCCTTGCTTCGGGGGACCAGTGCTCTGGGCTGCGGCCTGGCAAGCTCTCCTGGCTCTGCCCTCTTCTGCAGCCCACCCGTGGCAGGGCACGTCCTGAGGGGGGAAGGGAAAGCCCATCGGGAGGCCCCTACAGAGCACACCCTGCGCCACACTGCCCAAGGCCCTGGGCCCCTGGGCTTCAGGGATGGGCCCAGTGGGACTCTGTTCTGCCTCCCCACGTGGACCTGGGCCCAGACGCAGTGCCCTGGCGTGCTCAGCCTCAGCAGATGCTGAGATGTGTGTTATTTCACCTGCGGGGTCCCAGTGTTCCCGAGCCAGGCTGGGGAAGGTTGTAAAAGCTGTGCGGTAACCTATATATTATTTTTATGCTGGTGCTTAACACGATGCCTTTGACACATGTGCGGGAGCCCTGTCGTAAATCAGGCCCTGGGGTTCACCATGCACACATACAGGAGGCTGCCCATGCTTCACACTTGTGCCTGGCCCCGGTGGCTACCTCCAGGGAGCCAGTCCTGGGAGCTGGTGCTCGAGACCCTCCAGCCTGGGTCTGGGGTCCAGCTGCTGGCCGGCCCTCCTTGCCTCCCACAAAGTTTCCTTGAGTGCAGGGCAGGGAGGGGGCCAGCCGGTGACAGCTTTCACCAGCTCCAGGCCAGAAGCACAGGGAATGCCCACGCTGCATTTGGCAGACACAGTTGCCTGCACGTGCAAATGCGTGTTCCCCTGGAATGTGTGCGTACATGTGCAAGTGTGCATTCTCTGGGTGTATATGTGTGTATGTGTGTTCTCCTGGGACGTGTGCATGCATGTGTAAGTGCGTTCTCTGGGTGTGTGTGTGTGTGTGCGCACATGTTCTCTGGGTTGGCTTGCGTATGTGTGTTCTCCTGGGACATGTGCATTCATGTGCAAGTGTGTGTTCTCTGGGTGTGCCTGTGTGTGTGGGTGTGTGTGTGTTCTCCTGGGACTTGTGCATGCAAGTGTGTGTTCTCTGGGTATGTATATGCACACTTTCTCCTGGGTGTGCCTGTTTGTGAGCACGAGTGTGTCTGTGCACAGGTGGCTGCACAGAGGCCTCCAAAGCCCTGCAGCCTCCCTCCTGGCCGCGCCTGTGGCACCTGCACCGGGCTTCCTGCTCCTCTTGCTTGCGGGGGCTGCAGGCTCCCATCATGGGGCAAACGGGTGATGGCAGCTTCCCAAAGCTCTGAGGTGCCTTCTGGTATCTCTCCTCACCAGGCCTGTGAGCTGCAGCTTCACCTGCACACAGGGCTGGCTGTGGCGTGGGGTTGTGGTGAGGGGAGGGGCCTGTTTCTGAGCCAGGAACGAGGGGTGCCATCCTGGGGAGGGGACAGGGATGGCCGTACAGCTTCAGCAGGGAGGGCCCTTGAGGATGAGCCAGGCTACCTCCAGGGCGCTGTGCGTGGTGGTGCACCCCGGGCCCCCCACCTGCCATCACCTGCACACTTTGCAGGCTGTCCTGGTCATGTAGCTGCACTCTGAGTTCCCCCAGGGCAGGCCTGTGAGTGCTGTGGTCTTGCTGGTCTCCAGCTCCTTCCCTGGGCGCCTGGGGTCAGGAACTGGCCCTTGTCCTGGTGAGCATATCCTTGCCCTCCCTCCTCTCTGCCAGGGAGGTGACTCCATGGGGGCCCCATGCCACAGCCTGGTTGAGACACAGGCGGGCAGACACACATGTGCCGCGTGCCTCCGTGGCTCACTCTGGGACCCAGACGGCAGCACACAGGGACAGAGCTCTGGAAACGCTCCTGAAAGAGGGCTCTAGGAGGATGTTTTCTGATGCATCAGGATCAGCCCCAAGCTGAGTGCACAACACAGCAATCTGCGTTTGCTCGCTGCATGTTCTGGGGGCAGGCTGGCAGCTCGGCCAGAGCCTCGGGGGTAGCTGGGGTTACACTGTCCTATGAGGAGGCTCCTGAAAGACCACCAGCTGTGAGGGCCACTCAGGGCCAAGTGCGCCACAAGCCCCTGAGGAAGTGTCCTTTCTTCCCTGCCCTGCCCCTGTCCCCAGGCTGAGCCCTGGCCTTAGGCAGGGAGACAGGGCCCCTTCTTGCTAGTGGGCTGGGAGGCTGGGGTGGCGGGCCGGCTGGGGTGCCTCCGGCCCAGGGCTCCCCACTCCAGCAGGGTCAGATGGGGTCAGAGGTCTCCCAAAGCAGACCCCCCCAGCCCCCTGGGGGCCAGCAGAGCAGTTGGGACTGTGGGAAGCATGGGGCAGGCTAGCTGAGCTGAGGTGGCGGAGGCGACTCTCCAGGGGAGACTCAGACCTTGGGGGCAGGGTGGCCATGAGGGGCCTTTCCCGGTGAGGGGAGGTCCTGACAAGATGGGCATGTGGGGGGCTGAGCGTGGCCCCCACAGCCCCAGGCAGGCTGCGGACTGACAGGTGAGGTCTCTGTGCCAAGGGCTGCAGAGCAGGCCAGGCAGCCCTGGGAAGGGGAGGCTCCCAGGGAGATGGGTGCGGGCGCAGAGGTGACACCTGATAAAAGCCCTCCTGCCCTGCCAGGCTTGGGGATGGAGACCTGGTCCCAGCCTCCCACTGCGGGGCCTCCCATTCTCTGGGCTGTGGACGCCTCTGGCCTGGGACATTGGGGCCCAGGGTGCTGTAATGCCCGTTGGGCTGGTCCGGGTGCCACCCTGACTCGGTGGGGGTGGCGTTTGTCCTGGGCCTGGGAGGGCTTCCCCATGTAGGGGTGGCCCAGGATGTCTGTGTGGAGGGTGTGGAGGGGCTGCAGAGGTGAGCTCTGTGGGCAAAGCCTGGAATGACAGCCTGGAACGGCATGACACAGGGTGGCTGTACCACAGAGGACGTGTCCGGGTGCTGAGGCTCAGGTGGCATCGCCTGCTCCGAGGGAGGCCTCACAACCCTGCTGAGGCCCACCTCCGCCCCACCCAGTTGGACCCCTTGCACAGGCCCACATGCCCCCGTCACCCACAAGTCCAGCTCAGATGTGCGGCATGGGGAGCACCCTCCTCCTTCGAAGTCACTCCCGTGCTCCACGAAAGGCGGGATTACGTGGTGCTTCCAATGTCCCCAGTCCTGTTCTGGGTCCCGGGCCACCTGTCCTTCAGTCTACACCAGGTGGGAGGGGGACCCCCATCCACAGCCTCGACCACCACACCCGCAAGAGTCTGAGGGTCTCCAAAGCTGGCCCCGAGATCTGCGGGGACAGCAGGGAGGGCAACACGCAGGCCAGTGGCCTGGCTGGGGAGCCACCCGCCCACAGCACACACGTGTGTTTTATAAGGACATAGGAGGTGACTTCTGCTTGCTGCTCCACTGTGTTTTATTTAAAAGGTAGAGGGAAGAAAGTCAAATAAACAGTGGTTCCCACAAGGACCACACATGTGGCACGGGTGGTGGGGGTGGGCCAGCGGCGACCAGCTGGCACGTGACTCACAATGACATCTGCTCTGGACCCCCTCCCGGTGGCCGGGGCGGGGATCCTTATCCATGGGTCCTTGGGGCAGGACTCCTGCTGCCCTGGGTTCCGGACTGGGGTCTGGCTCTACCCCTCAGCAGAGTTCTGCTCCAGACTTACCTTGCTTGCTCTGAGCCCCCGCACACCCCCAAACGCGACCTGTGCTGATGATGCCCTAGCTCAAGGGCTGTCACAATAGTGGTGTTGGGGTGTGCTGCTCCTGTGGGGACCCGCCCTGCAGGTCAGCCCCGGGCCCCCTCCACCCCCTGACCTCTCACCTGTAGGTCAGCCCTGAGCCCACTCTGCTCCTGGGCTTCAAGTCTCTCCGACCAGCAGCTCAGACAGACTGTTGTTTGGTTTGCCCCATCATTCATGGGCCGAAGCCCCCGACGGGGACCCCTGAAGCCTCAGGCCCAGGGCAGTGGGTCAGCCACAGCAGGGGGCTGTGGCCTGTGGGCCTGACAGCATCTGGGAAGGGAGGACTTTCCATCACCAGAAGAGGAGGGGATTTGGGATCCTGGGGGGGGCGGGTAGAGGGTGGCGGAAGAGTAGAGGACCTGGCTTCTGGCTCTTGTCCCAGGGAGTGTCTGCTTTGGGGAGTGGGGTGGGCCCTGCAGAGGGGAGGTGGTGGTAGCCCAGAGCCCCCCCTCCCGCCTCCCCCCCTCTTCCTCCCACCCCCACCCCCACCCCCAGGGCCCAGGGCAAGACCCAGGCTGAGGACCTGGAAAAAATGCTCTCACTGCAAGTGTAAACAGGGCTCCTCCTCTGCCAGATGTTCCTGGAAAATGTTTAGGGTCCGCGTCAACATACGAAATTGCCATCAAACTTTTATTAATCAGAGGCATTTGTTGTCAACCCCCGCCTGACCCCTCTGGACACTCCCGGGAGTGGCTTGGGCCTGAGGGGCTGTCCAGCCAGGCCGGGGTCAGCGGGAGGGCGCAGCAGGGCTGGGGAGCAGTTGTCCCTCCCACACCGTCTGAGGCGGGCTGGCTGCGGTGACTGGTGACCAAGGGTGACTGAGGCCGGCAAGCACCGGAGTTCCCACACTCGGAGCAGCCCCTCTCCCAGGCTGCTGGCAGAACTGCAGCTGGCTGTTTCCAGAGGTTCTGGACTGCGCAGAGGGGTGGTGATCCTTTATGGGGTGGGAGACTCGTAAAGAACCCAAATCCCCACTTAGGAGCTGAGAGCTGGGCTAGCTCCCCAGCCAGGGAGAGGGAGGGCAGTGTAGGACTCCTGGGGAGGGGGTCCTGCGGAGGGAGTCCTGGGGGGTGTCTGGAGAGGCTCCAGATACCCCCCAAACAGCCCCTCCTCCCCAGGACTAAGCCCAAGGGGTGCGCCTCTCAGACCAGGAGCCCCATTGAGCACCTGTGATCCCGTCATGCTCCCAGCTGCGCACCCCTCGTCCTCTTGGTGGGGGGCCGCGGAGGTGGGAAGCAGTCCCTTCTCGGGCAGGGAGAGCTGAACCCCCAGCTGTACTGGAGAGCTTCGTAGAGATGGGGTGAGGGGGGTTGGGGGCTGATGCTGTGATTCCACAGAGAATCTGGCGCTTTGGTAAAAATGGCAAGTGTGTGCGATGTCCCTGTGGCGGGGCTAGGGAGCCAGCGGGAGAGCAGCCTCCCATCCCTGCTGGGGCTTCCCCTGCTGACCTGCTGGCCCTCTGAGAGGGACCTGGCAGGGAGCACTGCGTGATCGGCTCCTGGGTTCTGTCCTGGCCCCCCCAGGGAGTTTGGCAGCTACTTGCAAGTGGAGGTGGAGAGTGCAGGGGGCTACAGCGGGGTGGGGGGGTTGTGTGGGGGGCAGGCAGAGGAGGGGCTGTTTTTGTGGTCAGGGAGGCCTGGGTCACTGGGGAAAAGGAGTCCTGGGTGACTGCGGCCCACCCCCCATGACCCAGGCAGTGTGCGTCCACTCTGTCTCCCTTTGGGCCCTGGGATGGTGGGCCTCGCCTGAAGGTGGACTGTGTGAGCTGGGGGCTGGGGGCTGGGAGGGGTCAAGGGCACTGGCTTGGGATCCGTGCCCCCTGCAGATTGGGCAGCTGGACACCTGGTAGATGTGGCGGAGGTGCAGCGCTCTGCGTGGGGGTCTCTGGAAGGAGTTCACGACAGTCTGGGTTGGAAGACCCCCCCATACACATGGTGTGGGGGGACATTCAGGCTGCAGGGCGCTGGTGAGGAGAGGCCACACCCTCTACTTCTGTCCCTGGGCTGGGGTTCCTGCTCCAGCGCCTCTGAAGGTGGGCCAGTCAGTCCCAGCACTTATTAAGCACTGACTGTGTGCAGCGCCATCGTGATGCTGGAGAGTCTTGGCGGGAGAGGTCCTAGGGGGTGTCGAACACACCAGCCTGGATCCTGGAAGCGTCCGCAGGGTACCTGCTGGCGGGGAAAGGGGAAGTGTTCTGGGCGTGCAGGTGCCTTCCTGGTAGATTCCTTCTGACCTACGGTGGGGCTGCATGCCCTCCCCTGCTCCAGAGAACAAGTATCATGGAACATTGAACATCGAACATCGAGATGCACTCCAAGGGGAAGTGGAAGGGGAGGTAGTCAGGGGGGATTGGGTGACTGGGTGACGGGCCCTGAGGGGGGCACTCGACATGAACACTGGGTATTACACTATATGTTGGCAAATCGAACTCCAATAAAAAATATACAAAAATAAAAAAAGAATAAAAGAATATAATACCAAAAAATGAACAGTGTCTTTTGCAGAACAGATTTTTAATTATTCTTAATTTTAATAAAGTCAATATTTCCTTTCAAAAAAAAGAAGAAATGTGCTCCAGACCCACCCTTCCCAGAGAATCGCACTCTTGACCCGTCCAGGGTCCCAGAGCTGGGAGCCACCAGCAACCGGGCTGGGTGGGCCTGTGAGGGGGCGGGGCGAGAGGCAGGACCTCCAAAGAGGGGTTCCAAGAGAGGCGGGGTGAGCGGCTTCCATAGGGGAAGGGTCTCTGAAGCGGCGGGGCGCGGGCAGAGGCTTGGGGCCCCTGGAGAAGGGGTGAGGGCAGGGGTGGAGGCTGGCGCAGGCCCAGGGGGTTCCAGCGGTGGCGTGGCCGCAGCAGCAGCAGCAGCCGCCGGGCTAGGGGGGAGGGGTTTCGGCGGCTGCAGGTGCGCTGGGTTCTCCGCGAAGCCCGAGCAGGGGTAGAGTGTGACGGGGGACCCCTGGCACTGTCCGCCAGGTCAGCCCCGAGGGCAGCACGGGGCCTGTCGTCCCGCAGACCAGGGGGCCCTGGAGACTCTGGGGGCGGGAGGAGGGGGTGTGGCTTGCATGAGACTCGGACCGCCAGGTGTCCCCCCCACCCCGCCTGGGTGTTCTACCGCCTGCTCCCTGGAGACCTTCTAGGAGAGGCGGCCATCTCCAGCTGTCCGGTCCCCGCAGGGTCGGGGCTGAGACCCTCACTGAGATGCCCAGCAGAAGTATCCACGTGGGACGTGCCCTGAGGGAGATCCGGATGACATCTGTCGCAGGGATAATCCCAGGAGGGACTGCCAGGGTGGAATCCCAGGTGGGCAGCACAACCCAAGGGACGCAGGAGTCTGAGGGTGGCATGGGTTGTTTGAGCCCCCCCGTTCCTGTGCGGGCACTGGGCAGGCAGGGTGGGCCGGGTCCTCCGGCAACCTGGGCCTCGGGACAGGGTGGCTGTGGAGGACTCGGCAGACAATGGATGTCCACTGCCAGAGACACAGGCAGCAGGACTGAGGGACAGGGGAGCAGCAGGCCACAGCTCTGTGGTCAGCCCACCTTTCTCTCTCCGTGGCAGTCTGTCCTCCGCCTGGAGCAGCTTATCCCTGCTGGGCCACCGTTCTTGGCAAGGCCGGGGCGGGAGCTCCGTGGTGGGCTCATGTCCTCTCCCAAGACAGGCCTGGGACTGAGGCCTCCCCTTGCCTGGGTTCCCAGCTGGCAAGTCAGGTGGGGTGGGGTATCAGACCTCAGTGCAGAAGGCTTCAGAGTGCAACCTGGTGTCCCAAGCGCTGGCAGCGGCCTCCCTGGAGCTTGTGATCCAGCCCTGTCTGTGGTGATTATTGATATATTTAGACTTGTTTGTATTGTTTTACACTTTTAGCCAGGCTTTACCAATTTTTCGCTTATCCACTTTCTCACCTTGCTTTTTTAGAATTTAATTTTATTTATTTGTAAAGATTGTATTTTTTTCAGTAATATGGGGTTTGAACTCACAACCCCAAGATCGAGAATCCTACCCTTTTCCAACTGGACCAGCCGGGTGCCCTTTGTCTTGCCTTCTATCTGGAGATTCTTCAAAAATATTCTTCCCTCCCTTACTGATTTTCCACCACAGGGAATGAGGGTTCCAATGTGTACCCTGGGCTGCTTGAGCTCCGACCTACCTGTTTCACAAAGACTTAGGTAACACTTGACCAGTCCCAAGGCAACAAAAGCGCACGAGAGTGTTTTAGTGCCCGTTCCAGGTACCGCTGAGCTTTTTAGTGATGACTCTTAAGTCACAAGCCAGACACTAGTTTATTGTCTTCTGGACGACGTCTGTCTGGAGTCATCCATACGGGACTGTTCTGTTGTTCACAACCCATCTCACATGCTGGCCTGTCCCCCCAGGATTATTTTACCCCTAAGTCTTTACTTAGAAGCCATGCATTCCTGAGACAGGAATCCTAAGACAGGAATACAGGACTCTTCTTTGCCTTTGTCCTAGAGGAGCGGTTATGCTCTATACACAATTGCAGGCTGGCCTTTGCTTTCTCTCAAAATTTTGCCTCTATTCTCAGGCGTTAATGATTTATTGCTGTGTAACAAATGATGCTAATACGTAACACAATTACTTTCTGTCCTTTCTGTGGGTCAGGAATTTCAGAGTGGCACCCTGGTCTGTTTTGCCTCCAAACAGCTTGTAGTTGGATGTGGGCTGGCCTCAATGTCTGGAGCTTCCAGTGGCCTGCAGACGTGCTTCCAGGGTGACTCGCTCACGGGGTTGTTGGCTGGAGGCCTCAGTTTCTCTCCACAAGGACCTCTTCACACCTGCGGTGAGTTCTTTCCTCTCACGGTGGTGACATTCTCCAGAGTCTGCCCCCCCAGGACACCAAGGTGGCAGGTGTCGATGCTTCTCTGCTTCCAGCCTCGGACTCACATGTCACCACTTCCCCAAAGCCCGGGGCTCACCTTTTAGTAGGGGAGGGGTCACACAAAGGCTCAGTGAGGTGCATCTGGGAGGCAACCCCAAAAGCCCCATCGCCGCTGATTAGAGGTCTGCATGGCTCTCCTTTACTGCGGGTTTCTCCTCTTTCTCTGGGTTCCTGCAAGGTAGTCTCTTTGTTGTCAAAGTTCTTCTATTTCCCTATAATGGGTCTCCGTGTAGGACAGGTGTGTTTCCTAGATTCATATTTTTCTCCTTTTTTTGCAGTATAGTTAACACACAGTGTTATGTGACTTTCAGGTGTAGAATACAGTGATTCAGCACTTCCACATGTCACCTGGTGCTCATGACGACAGGTACCCTCCCTCATCCCCATCACCTGTTTCCCCATCCCCCTGCCCAGCATCCCTCAAATGACCAACACCGTGTTCTCTGTAGTTAACAGTCTTTCTTTGTGTCTCTGTTGCATTCTTTTTTTTCTGTTTGCTTCTTTGTTTTTTTTAAATTCCACGTATGAGTGAGAGCATATGGTATTTGTCTTTCTCTTACTGGCTATGTCACTTAGCATAATACTCTCTAGCTCCATCTATGTCATTGCAGATGGCAAGATTTCATTTTTTATGGCTTAGTAATATTACATTATATATATGTGTGTGTGTGTGTGTGTGTGTGTGTGTGTATATATAATCCTCATCTGTTCATCTGTCAATGAACATCTGGGCTCTTTCTATAATTTGGCTACTGTGGGTAGTGCTTTATAAACATCGAGTGCATGTATCCCTTTGAATTAGTATTTTTGTGTCCTTTGGGTAAATACGTAGTAGTGCAATTGCTGGATTGTAGGGTATTTGGATATTTTAACTTTCTAAGGACCTTCCATCCTGTTTTCCAGAGTGGCTGCGTGAGCTCCCATTCCCACCAACAGTGTAAGAGGGTTCCCCTTTCTCCACATCCTCGCCAACATTTGTTGTTCCCTGTCTTGTTAATTTTCCCCATTCTCATTGATGTGAGATGGTATCTCATTGTGGTTTTGATTTGCATTTCCCTGATGATGAGGGATGTGAGCATATTTCCAGATATCTGTTGACCACCCATGTCTTCTTTGAGAAAATGTCTATTCATATTTTCTGCCAATTTTTAATTGAATTATTCATTTTTGTGGGTGTTGAGTTGTATAAGTTCTTTATATATTTTGGATATTTGCCCTTTATCTGATATGTCATTTGCAAATATCTTCTCTCATTCTATAGGCTGCCTTTTAGTTTCATTGACTGTTTCCTTTGCTGTGCAGAAGACTTTTATCTTGAATAAGTCCCAATAGTTCATTTTTCCCTTTGTTTCCCTTGTCTTTGGAGATGTGTCTAGTAAGAAGTTACTGCAGCTGAGGTCAAAGAAGTTTCTTCCTGTGTTCTCCTCTAGGGTTTTGATGGATTCCTGTCTTACATTAAGGTCTTTCATCCATTTTGAGTTTATCTTTGTGTCTGGTGTAAGAGAATGGTCCAGTTTCATTCTCAGCTCAATTACTGAGCCACCCAGGTGCCCCACAACTAAAATTTTCAAACACTGCTAGGGAAAGTTTAAATTGATTCAACTGGTTTGACATTACCTACTAAAGTTAAATATGCTTTCATCCTTTGTCCTAGCAACCCACATTTAGGTATACACCGAATAGAAATGCATGCACATGTACACTGAGGAATATGAACAAGGTATGCCTGTAGCCTCGTTGTTCCCAATTGTCCCAAACATGGAAAAAATTGAATAACCAGCAACAGAAGGTGGCCCTTACAATAGTAGTAGATTCATACAACAGAATATCATACAGCAATGGAAAAGCTACAACAAGCAACAGTATACAGCAATCTCACAACTCCACTATTGAACGAAAAAAGCTAAACATAACAGAACACATACTGCAGAGTTCCATGCAAGACTGAACTCTGGTGTACAGGAATGCAGGTTCAAAGAAAAGCAAAGGAATCACTTTTACAAAGTGATGGAGTCAGGATGGATAGTGGTTGCCTAGAGGAAGTTTCAAGGAGGAGGGAAGAGGGAATTATCAGGAGGAGCACAGGATGCATCTGGTGCACCAAACACCTTTTATTCTTGATCTGGGTGGGGCTCCCACCATAAAAGCAATTTCTTTATGACAACTTCAGCTGCACAATCTTATTTTCTTAAAAATTTCTGTATTGAGGGGATCCCTGGGTGGCTCAGCGGTTTAGCGCCTGCCTTTGGCCCAGGGCATGATCCTGGAGTTCCGGGATCAAGTCCCACATTGGGCTCCCTGCATGGAGCCTGCTTCTCGTTCTGCCTGTGTCTCTGCCTCTCTCTCTCTCTCTCTCTCTCATGAATAAATAAATAAAATATTAAAAAAATAAAATAATTACTTGCTTGCATCCAGGTTATGAAACTATTTTACATTATCTTTGTTTTATCTTTCACAGTTGGATGTCCGTGTACCTAGAGCTGCAAGGTGGGAGGTAGGTTTGAGCTTCTCACTGTCCAGGTGGTTATGAAAGCAGCACCAGTCTTCTCCACCACGTGCACCAGCTGTGCACACATGGACCCACGTCTGCTTCTTCATTGTGTATTCCATTCCTGGCGCATGTATTTACCTGAACATCAACACCTCCCTATCTTATTCACTGTGGCTTTTCTGTATCCAAGGGAACAAATATTCCCACTGTGCTCTGTGGCTGCAAGCACGTCTTGGCTGTTTGTGCTTTTGCACTTCTGTATAAATTTTAGAATCAGCTTGCCAATTTACACAACATGATGAGATTTTTATTGCAATAGCATTGACTTTATAGTCCAGTTTGGGAAGATCTGACACCTTACAGTATTGGGTGTTCCTACACATGCCCATGACATGGTTGTCTGTTTATTTGGGGATTCTGTGATTTCTCTCAATATTGCCTATAGTTTTGGGGGTAGAGATCCTGCACATATTTTGCTAGATTTTTTTTTCCTAAACAGATATTTTTTATTCTGCTGTAATGGTAACTGGTCCTAGGTCAAACTGATTGGACTCTCTCAGGAGAAGGGTGTGGGTTAGCAGCACATGCAGAAGAGGAGGCCAAACTATGATGTGGTCCACACTGACGAGGAAGGTGATTTCCAAGAGCTGGTGGCATAGTTGCTGCCACCTCAAGGCAAGAGGCTGGCAGTCCCTCCAGTCTGCCTGTGGTTCCTGGCTGAGGTCTGCCTGCAGGGGTAGTGCTATCCTCCCAGGCCAGGCACTCCCAAGTGGTAAGGATAGTGCTCCTGAGAAGGGATAGTGGTGAGCTGCTCCAGCCAGCAGCCCAGAAGCCAGCTGTAAGCACCACATCCTTGCTTCTCTTATTAAAGCCATGCTACCTGCTCACTTCCTTTGGGTTATGTAGGTCATAACTCTGAGGGAAAGTTGAAGATAGTCCATGGGATGAGCCATGACCCTGCTGCTGCTGGTCCTGAGCCCTGTGATGCTCACCACCCCTTCCTCTAGCCCCTGTTTCACATTCTGCTCCTCTGCCACTCTGGGCTGGAGGTAGCTTGGGTCCTTATCTCTAGAGGGTTTGACACTTGCCTCTTCTGGTCACAACTGGGCATGGAAGAGCCAGACCTGCCCCTGATCACTGGCCAGTTGTGGGGAGTCCCTGACACATCCTTTCTGCCCCACCTTCACTGTGGGGTCCTGTCCTGAATCCTGTTGGCCAAGGCCCACCAGCCCTGACAGCCCAGAGACTCAAGCAGGTGCACAGAGTCTGGAGTCTGAAATGACTCTTACTATCTCCCTTTTGGGGACCACGACCCTGCACTGTATAGTGGCCGCTGTACTGCTCCATCCTGGGAGGGCTCTTCCTCCAGTACGATGCCTCACTGCACCTTCTAGAGGTCAATCAGAGGCAGCTTCAAAGTGGCTGGATGCTGGATCCTATGGTCATGCTGTAAAGGGGGCCCCTGGTGAGGCTGTGGGGACCCCACGTAGGTAAATGTGACCTAGGCATGCTGAAATGGGTGCTGGCTGAACCACTGTGGGCAGCAAAGGCAAGCCAGTCCTGGGGACACAGGTCAGCCTTGACTGGGATGAAATCTTGTCCAAAGCAGGCAGCACGGCCCTGAGTTGTTGAGTGTCTTCAGGGGATTGTGCTGTACAGGACCCCAGCTTTGGCTTCTCTGGCTGGCAGTGGATGCTCTCAGGTAAGGAGGCTCCACCTCCCTGTCTGCTGTCATGGCTGCTCCAGAGTTCTCTGCACAGCCCCTGGTGGCCATGGCCTCTTTTGTGGTGGATGCTCTCATGTGGGCTTCACATGGCTCTTCCTCTGACCTCCTCCTCCCTGCTCTTCCAGTTTTCTCCTTCCAGCTCTTTATCCAACTAGCCTCACCATTTCCTGCTTATCTTTAGCCAGGTTTTCCTCTGCACCTTTCATAGCTATGTCCTGGGCCACAGGTGCCCTGCCAGGAGCTCCACCCAATAGGAGGCCCCTTACTACTGTTCTCAGGCCACCCCTGGGTGCAGTAGCAGTCAGCTCTCTGAGCCAATCAGCTATTTTTTACTTCCTCTATCAGCTGATTTGGGCACCCAGAAGGAAGGGGCAGGGGGCTGAGGAAAGGTGTCTACACTATGACAGCAAAGGGTGGCACCTGTTTATACAGCCTATTATCCCCTCTGGATTTGCATGGACCCAATCCCAGTGAATCACTGTGGTAGCAGTTGGGCCCCTTAACCTTAAGACGTGGGCTCAGCCCATTTGGGGCATTCTGGTCACATGGGCACCCAGATTCCATGCCCAGATGCCCCTGGCAGGGTCTGGTGCATGCCAGGTACTGCATACATGGTGCACGAGATGGGGCTGCCCCGCAAATCTTCCACCAGGGCTGGTCAGATACTTTGCGCAGTACCTGTCTGCTCCCCACGGGTATCTGGTGCTATGGGATCTGCTGAGACACACTGTCTAGTTGGCCAAGACCTCATACAAAGCCCTTTCTTGCCCAGGACCCCGCATAATTCAGTATTGCTCGTGTGGAACATGCTGCCTCCAAGAGCCAGAGGGGCCCTGTGTGTTCTCCTTGGTGGGAGGAGGGGGAGTGTACTGCCTTGACCTTGCTTTGAAGGGAAGTTGCAGGCCACCAGACCCTAAATCCCACACGGATGGGGCTGAATCTCTTACAATACACCCTGCAGAGTGTAAGTGTCTTTTCAAGGCTCCCAATGTACCTGGCTTTGGGGAGACACTGGGACAGGCCTGGATGAGAACCTTACCTGTTCTCAAACCTAATACACACCTCGTCCATCAGAAGGGCCATGTGGTGCTTTGAGTCCTCAGCTGTCAGAGTGCACTTGGACCCTCTGTTTACCAACCTTTTAGAGAACTGGGGATGGCCTCTCCCTGGAATATGATTACTGAGTAAATGACAGATCATCACCACTGTATGTATGCTCTTCCCATGAGGTACCAGGTTCTGGGTCTGATGACTGGCTCACACACAAAGGCAGAGATAGAGATTATACCTGGCACAAGAATGGCTGCCTCTCTGCCTTTTTCTCATTCTGATTTTGTGTGTTAGCTGTTTCTCTAGGAACACCATGTTCTCACTGGGTTCATCCCTGTGGCCCCCAGGGTTAGATACCACTGGCCACCATCCTGGCCCCACCACCCTTTATGGTAATTATGTTCTCCCTGCTCCAGGGCCCAGCTACCCCACGGTGACCATGGAGCCCAGTTGGGGAGCAGCATCTCCTGCATTTAGCTCTACCTATAGAGGACAGCTCTCTAAGGCACACTGTATGCTCCTGACACTTACAGTGTTTCTGAGGTCCTCCAGTGGAATGTGGCAGCTGCTGACTTCTCATCTCGTGTAAGTCACATAATCTGGCGAATGTACTTCTGCAAAAAGGCTACTGGGATTTTGATAGGAATTGCATTAAATATTATTTATTTATTTATTTATTTATTTATTTATTTTCTTGTTTATGTTTGGGGTTATTTTTGTTTAAATTTTTATTGGATTTCAATTTGCCAACATATAGCCTAACACCCAGTGCTCATCCCACCAAGTGCCCCCATCGGTGCCCATCACCCAGTCACCTCAACCCCCCGCCCACCTCCCCTTCCACTACCCCTTGTTCATTCCCCAGAGTTGGGTGTCTCTCATGTTTTGTCACCCTCAGTGATATTTTCACTCATTTTCTCTCCTTTCCCTTTATTCCCTTTCACTAATTTTTATATTCCCCAAATGAATGAGACCATATAATGTTTGTCCTTTACTGATTGACTTATGTCATTCAGCATAATACCCTCCAGTTCCATCCACGTTGAAGCAAATGGTGGGTATTTGTCGTTTCTAATGGCTGAGTAATATTCCATTGTATACATAAACCACATCTTCCTTATCCATTCATCTTTCGATGGACACCGAGGCTCCTTCCACAGTTTGGCTATTGTGGACATGGCTGCTAGAAACATCGGGGTGCAGGTGTCCCGGCGTTTCATTGTATCTGAATCTTTGGGGTAAATCCCCAACAGTGCAATTGCTGGGTCCTAGGGCAGGTCTATTTTTAACTCTTTGAGGAACCTCCACACAGTTTTCCAGAGTGGCTGCACCAGTTCACATTCCCACCAACAGTGCAAGAGGGTTCCCCTTTCTCCACATCCTCTCCAACATTTGTGGTTTCCTGCCTTGTTAATTTTCCCCCATTCTCACTGGTGTGAGGTGGTATCTCATTGTGGTTTTGATTTGTATTTCCCTGATGGCCAGTGATGCGGAGCATTTTCTCATGTGCTTGTTGGCCATGTCTATGTCTTCCTCTGTGAGATTTCTCTTCATGTCTTTTGCCCATTTCAGATTGGATTGTTTGTTTCTTTGCTGTTGACTTTAATAAGTTCTTTATAGATCTTGGATACTAGCCCTTTATCTGATAGGTCAGTTGCAAATATCTTCTCCCATTCTGGAGGTTGTTTTTCAGTTTGTTGAGTGTATCTTTTGCTGTGCAGAAGCTTTTTATCTTGATGAAGTCCCAATAATTCATTTTTGCTTTTGTTTCCCTTGCCTTCATAGATGTAACTTGCAACAAGTTGCTGTAGCCAAGTTCAAAAAGGGTGTTGCCTGTGTTCTCCTCTAGAATTTTGATGGAATCTTGTCTCACATTTAGATCTTTCATCCATTTGGAGTTTATCTTTGTGTATGGTGCAAGAGAGTGGTCTAGTTTCATTCTTCTGCATGTGGATGTCCAATTTCCCCAGCACCATTTACTGAAGAGACTGTCTTTCTTCCAGTGGATAGTCTTTCCTCCTTTATTGAATATTAGTTGACCATAAAGTTCAGGGTCAACTTCTAGGTTCTCTATTCTGTTCCATTGATCTATGTGCCTGTTTTTGTGCCAATACCACACTGTCTTTTTTTTTTTCAATACCACACTGTCTTGATGATCACAGCTGTGTAGTACAACTTGAAATCTGGCATTGTGATGCCCTCGCTTCTGGTTTTCTTTTTCAATATTCCTCTGGCTATTCAGGATTTTTTCTGCTTCCACACAAATCCTAAGATGATTTGTTCCAACTCTCTGAAGAAAGTCCATGGTATTTTGATAGGGATTGCATTAAACGTGTAAATTGCCCTGGGTAACATTGACATTTTCACACTATTAATTCTTCCAATCCATGAGCATGGAATGTTTTACGATCTCTTTGTGTCTTCCTCAATTGCTTTTAGAAGTGTTCTGTAGTTGTTAGGGTATAGATCCTTTACCTCTTTGGTTAGGTTTATTCCTAGGTATCTTATGCTTTTGGGTGCAGTTGTAAATGGGATTAACTCCTTAATTTATTTTCCTTCAGCCTCATTGTCAGTGTATCGAAATGCCACTGATTTCTGGGCATTGATTTTGTATCCTGCCACACTGCCGAATGGCTGTATGTGTTCTTGCAATGTTGGGGTGGAGTCTTTTGGGTTTTCTAGGTACAGTATCATGTCATCTGCCAAGAGGGAGAGTTTGACTTCTTCTTTGCCAATTTGAATGACTTTTATTTCTTTTAGTTGCCTGATTGCTGAGGCTAGGACTTCCAGTACTATGTTGAATAGCAGTGGTGAGAGTGGACATCCCTGTCTTGTTCTTGATCTTAGGGGAAAGGCTCCCAGTGCTTCCCCATTGAGAATTATATTTGCTGTGGGCTTTTTGTAGATGGCTTTTAAGATGCTGGAATGTTCCCTCTATCCCTACACTCTGAAGAGTTTTGATCAGGAATGGATGCTGTATTTTGTCAAATGTTTTCTCTGCATCCATTGAGAGGATCCTATGATTCTTGTTTTTTCTCTTGTTGATATGATATCATGTTGATTGTTTTAACAGTGTTGAAAAAGAGTGTTGCATCCTGGGGATAAATCCCACTTGGCCATGGTGAATAAGCTTCTTAATGTATTGTTGGATCCTATTGGCTAAAATCCTGTTGAGAATTTTTGCATCTGTGTTCATCAGGGATATTGGTCTATAAATCTCCTTATTGGCGAGGTCTTCTTCTGGTTTTGGAATCAAGGTGATGCTGGCCTCATAAAATGAGTTTGGAAGTATTCCATCCCTTTCTATCCTTTGGAAAAGCTTTAGCAGCATAGGTATTATTTCTTCTTTAAATGTTTGATAGAATTCCCATGGGAAGCCATCTGGCCCAGGACTTATGTGTCTTGGGAATTTTTGATGACTGCTAAAATTTCCTCCCTGGTTTTTGGCCTATTTAGGTTTTCTATTTCTTCCTGTTCCTGTTTTGGTAATTTGTGGTTTTCCAAAAATGCATCCATTTCTTCCAGATTGCCTAATTTGTTGTATGCTCATAATACATTTTTAAAATTGTTTGAATATCCTTGATATTGGTTGTGATCTCTCATTTTTCATTCATGATTTTATTAATTTGAGTCTTTTTTTTCTTTTTAATAAAGCTGACTAGGGGGTTTATCTATCTTATTAATTCTTTCAAAGAACCAACTCCGGGGTTTGTTGATCTGTTCTACAGTTCTTCTGGTCTCTATTTCATTGAGTTCTGCTGCAATCTTTATTATCTCTCTTCTGCTTGGTGTAGGTTTTATTTGTTGTTCTTTCTCCAATTCCTTTAGGTGCGAGATTAGCTTGTGTATTTGAGTTTTTTTCCAATATTTTTGAGGGATGTTTGTATTGTGACGAATTTCCCTCTTAAAAATATATATATTTTATTGGAGTTCAATTGGCCAACATACAGAATAACAACCAGTGCTCATCCCGTCAAGTGCCCCCCCTCAGTGCCCGTCACCCATTCACCCCCACCTCCCCTCCTCCCCTTACACCACCCCTAGTTCATTTCCCAGAGTTAGGAGTCCTCATGTTCTGTCTCCCCGTCTGATATTTCCTACCCATATCTTCTCCCTTCCCTTCTATTCCCTTTCACTATTATTTATATTCCCCAAATGAATGAGACCATATAATGTTTGTCCTTCTCCGATTGACTTATTTCACTCAGCATAATACTCTCCAGTTCCATCCACGTTGAAGCAAATGGTGGGTATTTGTCATTTCTAATGGCTGAGTAATATTCCATTGTACTTAAATCACATCTTCTTTATCCATTCATTTTTCAGTGGACACCGGGGCTCCTTCCACAGTTTGGCTATTGTGGACATGGCTGCTAGAGACATCGGGGTGCAGGTATCCCGGTGTTTCACTGCATCTGTATCTTGGGGGTAAATCCCCAGCAGTGCAAATGCTGGGTCGTAGGGCAGGTCAATTTTTAACTCTTTGAGGAACCTCCACACAGTTTTCCAGAGTGGCTGCACCAGTTCATATTCCCACCAACAGTGCAGGAGTGTTCCCCTTTCTCCACATCATCTCCAACATTTGTTGTTTCCTGCCTTGTTAATTTTCCCCATTCTCACTGGTGTGAGGTGGTATCTCATTGTGGTTTTGGTTTGTATTTCCCTGATGGCCAGTGATGCGGAGCATTTTCTCATGTGCTTGTTGGCCATGTCTATGTCTTCCTCTGAGATTTCTCTTCATGTCTTTTGCCCATTTCATGATTGGATTGTTTGTTTCTTTGCTGTTGACTTTAATAAGTTCTTTATAGATCTTGGATACTAGCCCTTTATCTGATAGGTCATTTGCAAATATCTTCTCCCATTCTGTAGGTTGTCTTTCAGTTTGTTGAGTGTATCTTTTGCTGTGCAGAAGCTTTTTATCTTGATGAAGTACCAATAATTCATTTTTGCTTTTGTTTCTCTTGCATTCATGGATGTATCTTACGAGAACCAGGAGTTGGTTCTTTGAAAGATTTAATAAGATAGATAAGCCTTTGCCAGCCTGGGGCAGCCCGGTTGGCTCAGTGGTTTAGTATCGCCTCCAGCCCAGGGCTTGATCCTGGAGACCCAGGGTTGAGTCCTGCGTCAGGCTCCCTGCATGGAGCCTGCTTCTCCCTCTGCCTGTATCTCTCTCTCTCTCTCTCATTCTCTCTCTCTTTCTGTGTGTGTGTCTGATGAATAAATAAATAATATTAAAAAAAAACCATTAGCCAGCCTTATTAAAAAGAAGATAGAAAGACTCAAATTAATAAAATCATGAATGAGAAAGGAGATATCACCAACAATACCGAGGAAATACAAACAATTTTAAAAATTTATTATGAGCAGCTATTGGCCAATAATTTAGGCAATATAGAAGAAAAGGACGCAGTTCTGGAAAACCACAAACTACCAAAAGTGGAGCAGGAAAAATAGAAAACCTGAACAGGCCGATAACCAGGGAGGAAATTGAAGCAGTCATCCAAAACTTCCCAAGACACAAAAGTCCAGGGCCAGATGGCTTCTCAGGGGAATTATATCAAACGTCTAAAGGAGAAACCATAATACTTCTTCTACTAACGCTGTTTGGAAAGATAGAAAGGGATGGAGTACTTCCAAATTCATTTTATGAGGCCAGCATCACCTTAATTCCAAAACCAGAAAAAGACCCCACCAAAAAGGAGAATTATAGACCAATATCCCTGATGAACACAGATGTAAAAATTCTCAACAAGATATAGCCAATAGGCTCCAACAATACATTAAGAAGATTATTCACCATGATCCAGTGGGATTTATCCCTGGGATGCAAGGCTGGTTCAACCCTTGTAAAACAATCAATGTGATAGATCATATCAACAAGACAAAAAACAACAACCATAGGATCCTCTCAATAGATGCAGAGAAAGCATTTGACGAAATACAGCATCCATTCCTGATCAAAACTCTTCAGTGTAGGGATAGAGGGAACATTCCTCAGCATTTTGAAAGCCACCTATGAAAAGCCCACAACAAATATCATTCTCAATGGGGAAACACTGGGATCAGGAACAAGACAGGGATGTCCACTCTCACCACTGCTATTCAACATAGTACTGGAAGTCCTAGCCTCAGCAATCAGACAACAAAAAGACATTAAAGGCATTCAAATTGGCAAAGAAGAAGTCAAACTCTCCCTCTTCGCCAATGACATGATACTTTACATAGACTCCACCCCAAGATTGCTAGAATTCGTACAGCAATTTGGCAGTGTGGCAGGATACAAAATCAATGCCCAGAAGTCAGTGGCATTTCTAGACACTAACAATGAGACTGAAGAAAGAGAAATTAAGGAGTCAATCCCATTTACAATTGCACCCAAAAGCATAAGATACCTAGGAATAAACCTAACCAAAGAGGTAAAAGATCTATCCCCAAAAACTACAGAACACTTCGGAAAGCAATTGAGGAAGACACAAAGAGATGGAAAAATATTTCATGCTCATGTATGGAAGAATTAATATTTTGAAAATGTCAGTGTTACCCTGGGCACTTTACACATTTAATGCAATCCCTATCAAAATACCATGGACTTTCTTCAGAGAGTTGGAACAAATTATTTTAAGATTTGTGTGGAATCAGAAAAGACCCCGAATAGCCAGGGGAATATTAAAAAAGAAAACCATAGCTGGGGGCCTCACAATGCCAGATTTCAGGTTGTACTACAAAGCTGTGGTCATCAAGACAGTGTGGTACTGGCACAAAAACAGACACATAGATCAATGGAACAGGATCTATGAAGAGAATCCAGGAGAATCCAGAAGTGGACCCTCAAGTTTATGGTCAACTAATATTCGACAAAGCAGAAAAGACTATCCACTGGAAAAAAGACAGTCTCTTCAATTAATGGTGCTGGGAAAATTGGACATCCACATGCAGAAGAATGAAACTAGACCACTCTCTTGCACCATACACAAAGATAAACTCAAGATGGATGAAAGATCTAAATGTGAGACAAGATTCCATCAAAATCCTAGAGGAGAACACAAGCAACACCCTTTTTGAACATGGCCACAGCAACTATTTAAAATTTTTTTTCACAGCCAACTATTTGTATATGTTTTTATTGGAGTTCAATTTGCCAACATATAGCACAACACCCAGTGCTCATCCCATCAAGTGCCATCCCCAGTGCCGGTCACCCAGTCATCCCGTCCCTCCACCCACCTCCCCCCTCCACCACCCCATTTGTTTTCCAGAGTTAGTAGTCTCCCATGTTTTGTCACCCTCACTGATATTTCCCACTCATTTTCTTTCCCTTCCCCTTTATTCCCTTTCACTATTATTTATATTCCCCAAATGAATGAGACCATATAATGTTTGTCCTTCTCTGGTTGACTTACTTCACTCATCATAATACCCTCCAGTTCTAACTATGATGGTGGGTATTTGTCGTTTCTAATGGCTGAGTAATATTCCATTGTATACATAAACCACATCTTCTTTATCCATTCATCTTTTGATGGAAACTGAGGCTCCTTCAACAGTTTGGCTATTGCGGACATTGTTGCTATAAACATTGGGGTGCATGTGTCCCGGTGTTTCACTGCATTACAGATGCTATCTTAAGAGAAGTTTGGATTCTGTCTGCCAGTCCTTCACCGGGGTTTCTGCACATTGGGTGCTTGTGGGTGTCAGATGTGTTCACACACATGCCGCTGGTGTGAATGTGGGAGCCCCTGCCTGGGCTGCATGTAGGGTGGCCCTGCAGCAGAAGGGTTGACGGGCTCCCAGGGAAACCATCTGAACCAGGGCTTCTACTGGGAGCAGAGGTTCTTTCTGGAATGTCTGCGTTTCTCCTCAGGCCTCTGGCCTGTGTAAACCTTCCAGCTCTGTGGGGGTGGTTCTCCTAAAAAGTGAAACTTCATGTTACATTTATTTACATAGAATTATACAATATACAATATACAATATTTCTGAAATTGTGTTTAATAGATAAATTTCCCTTGTCATTTCTTGTCTTGTGTACTTTTGGTCTCATATCTTCATTAGATTAGTGATTTCTTGTTTTTTGATTTTTTTAAACCAGATTTTGAGAATGTTGGTATTTTCCTGGCATTTGGCACATGGACTTTTGCTTTCATCTTCTTAGTTCTTTCTGTGTGTGCACTTTCAGCTCACATCTTCCAATCTTCATGGTGGAATTCTAGGCACTTACAAAATCTTGGGTATTGGCGGGTCTGACCAGGTGAGACAATGGCCCTCCATCTGCCAGGCTTTAGTTGCCCCTGGACGCCAGCACTTGTGTGGCCGTCCCCTCTGGATGGCCAGCTGGGTCTATGCTTCTCACCCCGACATGGCCACCAAGCACTGATGGATACGCTCTGTCTCCGTGAGGGATCCTGTGCTCTGGGTGGACAGATGACACAGGATTTCTGGAATGCTCGCTTGGTAAACCTTTAATATCTTACCGAATCCAGCCCGGAGCACTGAGCCAAGGTGTTCTGCCCTTCTGTGGGGAGACCCGGCCCCATATCAGGGCCTGGCTGGTGCCCCTCGCCTTGCTCAGCTGTGTGTGGAAACCTGAGAGGCTGAGCTGGACGGGGGCAGAGGTTGCAGGCTGCAGCCCTCACAAGGTTGACAGGACAGCCAGCATGGTCACAGGGATGCTGATGGTGGCCCCCAGCATGGGGGAGAGGGCCGGGAGCGGCTGAGAAGGTGGGGGTGTGTTCTTTATGTGATAATGGATCCATTTTGAGAAATAGGAGACCCGAGTGTAAACCGCAGGGTACATAGGGTATGTACAACCGCGGCCCCAGCTCACTATTCCAACCTGCAACCAGGTACGGTTGAGTTCACAGACGAGTGGACCCCCAGAGTCACCCTGGAAGAGAAAAGGGGTTTCCTGTGAGTGGGGCATCTGGGTCTGCAGCTTCCTCTACGAGGGGACTCAGGGCACCCCACCCACTCAGCCCCACCTCGCCAGGACCGAAGCTCTGCTGCAGGTGGAATGTCCTGCCAGCAGAGGGTGGGTGGCACCCATTCCAGGGCCGACAGAAAGCAGATGAGGCCCCTGGGCAGATGTGCAGCCCTGCACTGTTCCAGCAGCATGGGGGCCCAGAGGGCACTGGGCATTGTCTGCGGCCTCACAAGCCATCCTAGGCTCTCCCACCTGGCTGAAGGCCTTGTGGTGATGTGCTTCTGAGCCCTGTAGGGGATGGGCCATCTGGGACTAACACCCACCCAGAGTGCCCCCTGGCTCAAAGGAGAGACACATCTGAGAGCCCCAGGCTCAGCCAGGGCCCCTCAGTGGGATGCACCTCGCACACCGTCTTGACATTCCTGATGTCCCCAGCACACAGCATGTCCAACATAATATACGACAGTTGTCCGTAGAGCAGCTGGCACAGTGGCAATGAGATGAGAGGCATCTGCGCCTCCTGCAGGTGGTCTGTGACATAGCCTGTTGGGAAGGAGTGTAGACCCGGTGAGAGGACCCCAGGGCGCCTCTGCTCACCCTGCGGCTCCTCCCTTGCTCCTGCCCTCCACACAGCTCTGTCTGCACTGGGGCATCAGACGTCGGTCAGCGAGTGTGACTACACGTGACACGTGATTCTTCCTATGGGAGCCAAAGAGCCATCCTCTCCCGCTGCTACTGCAGGAGCCCCTGTCAGCAGACGGGCACAGGCACTGGTTCCAGAACCCCATGCTTTCCTGGCCAGTTTGCACGTGAGCCCCCGGCTCTGGGCCCGGCTCCAGCTGGACAGGAGCTGTTTGCACAGACTGCTTATTTGGGGGAAGGCATGGCACCTCCCCAAGGGGCTCCCAGGGAGTCGGTTTTGGAGTTAACGGATGTGGACCTGGAGGAGAGACACCAGAAAGCAGAGGCCAGCAGTGTTAGTGGTTGCTGCTGGCTGCGCTGACAGGGTGGTGTCACGAGAGGAGCCTCAGGAGAGGTGGATGGTGCAAATGGGAATGGATTATCAGTGGAGAGAGCACTACTGGAAGAGGCTGCTGTGATGAGTACTAGGGAACGCTTGGCCCTCCAGGCCCATTAACCACCTGCCTGGGGCCTACACCTGCCCCCTTTCCACGTGGAATAACCGGGAGTGTGCTCTTTCCTGCCACAAATACTGGCTGACATGTCTGCACAGGGGCAGCAGGCAGTGGGGCTGTAATCTGGGGAATGGAGGCAAGGCCTGGGGTACCCCATCCCTCTGTAGGGACACTTCCCAGGCCATAGCATGAGGAGGCCCACAGGCAGCTGGACCCCCAGGGGGACACCAGAAGAAGGACCTTCCAGAGAAGAGGTGAGGGCCCCGGTGCCCTCAGGCTGCTGCTGGGCCCTGAGCCATGCATGCAGAGGGTAGAATCCAATGGGGTGGGCAGAGGGTGCCAGCATGGACCCCACAGCCCCCTGATCTCACAGGGGCCTGGGATGTTGAGTTCCCAGGACAATGGTGCACATAGAGCACAGGCGGCATTCACTCCCCATTGTGCACACACAGCTGCCAGCGCCCCATAGAGCCCGGTGGACAGGGGACGGAGAGATGAGCCTGGATCAACTGCTCTGCTTCTGGTAGAGTGCACGGGAAGGTAGATGTGTGTGGGGCGAGGTCACAACGATTCCAATGACTTCCATAGGAGCGGCTAGGGTGCTAGCTCAGAATGCTGGGAAACCAGGTGAGAGGTTTGTATGCACTGGTAGGTCTGTGTCCTGAGCATCCACTGGGAGCCCACGAGACAACAGCAGAGGCAGGGGAGGGGTCAGAGTGAGAGCCCCTCGATGTGAGGGTCCAGGGGACAGCCAGCTGTTGCCACAGAGCCACAAAAGTACAGCCTGCTTCTTCCTCCCACAGAACAGGAGCCTTCTGCCGGCTTGGAGGGCAACAGGCATTTTTGCCCCAGGATGCAGCATGGAGCGCGGCTGCCCCCGACGTGGCAGGTGGTGTGCAGGCCTGTCTCCAGTGGGGCCCGTGGCATGTCCTGAGACCAGGGCTGGACCAGGGGCACTCAGGCTCCTGCCCCCCCAACACCAGCCTAGCAGCAATGCCAAGAACAGCCGTTTCCCTCCGCAGCCAGGCAAGAACGTGCTGCGGGTGTGCAGAATTGCTGCGGGGAAAGGTGTAGCAGGGACAGAGAATGCCCATTGGCCAGCAGCCCCCATGAGGCTCCTGGGCCTCTGGTGTATGAAAGCAGCCAAACACCAGGAGGGCCCACGAGCGAGCTCAAACTTCTTACCAGACTCCAGGCCACTAATGATGCCACGTCCCACCAGTGGAGGTCAAGTTTGGGGCGCACAGGCTTTAGTCCTAAATGTCCTCCTGTAATGTTTGGCATTCAACAAAAATGTAATAGACACACAAGCATGCACACACTTACATATGAACTCACACATGCATGCATGCACACACGTGTGCAGACTCACACACACCAGCTCCTATGTACACATGCATGTATTCACACTCACCAGCCCACATGCATGCACGTGTACACATAAGCATACCTATACCCGCATGCACATGCATGCACACATGTGCACACATTCACAGCCCCCCAAATGTGCACACACACATACTAGCCCATATATTCACATACATGTGTACACACATATTCACACCCAGCACCCACATGAATGTGTACACACATACACACCACCACATGCACACGCTTATGTGTGCACATGTACATAGACACCATGCATGTGCATACCCACCACCCCACACACATGTGCACACATGTACTCACACTCACATGCACCCATGGCCATCCCCACCCACCATGCTCACACATCCTTGTGTTAGAATCACATTGTTGAAAGCGGGAAGTGTGAATCTGTCCAGCTTTGGTCTTCTTTCCCAAGACAGTTCTCACTATTCCAATTCCATACTAACTTGAGAGTCAGCTTCTCCGTTTCTGCAGAAAAGCCAGTGGCTGTGATGGAGGTTGCACTGATGTGCAGGTCACGCTGGTGCAGTAGACCTCTTCCAGCCCACAAACATGAGCTGCCTAAACATTTATTGAAGTTTTAAAAAATCTCTCTGGGTGATGTTTCGTAGTGTTTGACTTACAGGTCTTTCCCTTCCTCAGGTGACCTTACGCATAGGTCGCTTTTCTTTTGCATGATGCAGAATTGCATCCTTAATGTCTCTTTGTGATCCTTCCCTGAAGGTGTGTAGAAACCCAGCTGATTTCCATGTGTTCAATCTTGTACCCTGCATCTTTGCTGAAACTGTTTCTTGTCTGTAGCAATTGGTTTTGTGTGTTTTTAGGATTCTTTGGAATGTTCCATATGTATGATTATGTCATCTGTGCAGAGAGATAGCTTTTATTTCATTTCCAACTGGGGTGACTTTTATTTCTTCTTCTTCTTCCTAATTTAACTGTCTGGAGCCTCTGGTACAACACAAAGTACCAGTGGAGAGAGTGGGATTCCTATCCTGTTCCTGGGTTTTCAGTTAGCTGCCCCATCTTCCTCCACTGAGTACAGTGTGAGCTGTGGGTTGTTCGTAATGCTCTGAGTCATGCCGAGGACATACACTCTATTCCTAGTTTTCTTTTTTTTAAAATTTTTATTTATTTATGATAGTCACACAGAGAGAGAGAGAGAGGCAGAGACACAGGCAGAGGGAGAAGCAGGCTCCATGCACCGGGAGCCCGACGTGGGATTCGATCCCAGGTCTCCAGGATCACGCCCTGGGCTAAAGGCAGGCGCTAAACCGCTGCGCCACCCAGGGATCCCTATTCCTAGTTTTCTGACAGTGGATCCTGTCAGATGCTTTCTCCGCATTGCTCAAGATGAACATGTGGGTTTCCTCCTTTACTCTTCTAGTGTGGTGTGTCACCCTGGTTAATGCTTGTACATTGAATGGCCTCTGTCCTCCTGGGACACATAGCACTTCATCAGAGTGTATCATTATTTAATGTGCTGTTGAATTCAGTTTGCTAGTGTTTTGTTGAGGATTTTTACATTATGTTCATGAGGGATAGTGTCTGTAACTTTCTTTTCTTGTGCTTTCTTGTCTGGCTTTGGTATCAGTGTTGTGTTGGCTCCATAGAATTAGGGGAATTGTGTCCCCCCTTCTTTTTCAAAGAGTTTGAGAAGAATTGATGTTAATTTTCTTTAAATGTTTGGTAGTATTAATCAAGGAAGAAGCCATCTTGTCCTGCATTTTTATTGTTGAGACGTTTTTGAATACTGAATCACTTATTCAGTATTTTGATTTCTTCTGGAGTCAGTTTTGGTAATTTGAGTGTTGCCAGGAATTTTTCTATTTCATGTGGGTTATCAAATTTGTTGGCATAGTTATCTGTAGTTTTCTCTTGTGACTCTTTTATTTCCATGATGTCAACAGTGATGTTCTCAGTTTCATTTTTGTAGTCAGTCTGGCTAAAGGTTTTTTTTTTTTTTTTTCCTGGCTAAAGGTTTGTAACTTTTATTGATCTTTTCATGTAACTGTTGACTCACTGACTCTTTCTTTATTTCTTTTTTTTTTTTTTTTGTGCTCTGGTTCTTGTTATTTTGTTCCTTCTGCTAGCTTTGGGTTTAGTTTGTTCTTCTTTCTATAGTTCCTTAAGTCATAAGGTCAAGTTACTTATTTGAAGTATATCTTCTTTTAATAAATGTAGGTATTTATAAAAGAATAAATGCTACAGCTATAGTTTTTCCCCTTAGCACTGCTTTTGTTGCATCTCTTAAATTTGGTATGTTGTCTTTCCTTTCTCTTTCTTTTCTTTTTCTTTTCTCTTATCCCCAAGTATTTTATGATTTCCCTGGTGATTTTTTTTCCTTTGATCCATTGGTTATTTAAATGCGTTATTTACTTTCAACGATTTTGTGAGTTTTTGTTTTCTATTATTTTCTTGAAGGTTTTATTTGTTTATTGGAGAAAGAGACAGAGATAGAGCGAGCACAAGCAGGGGGAGTGGCAGGCAGAGGGAGAAGCAGACTTCCCGCTGAGCAGGGGTCCCGATGTGGGACTCAATCCCAGGACCCTGGGATCATGGCTGAGCTGAAGGCAGACGCTTAGTTAAGCGTCTGACTGAGCCACCCAGGTGCCCTGTTTTCTTTATATTATTGATTTGTTTCATCCTTTTTAAAAATATATTTTATTTATTTATTCATGAGAGACAGAGAGAAGAGAGGCAGAGACAGAGGCAGAGGGAGAAGCAGGCTCCATGCAGGGAGCCCGATGCGGCACTCAATCTTGGGACCCCAGGACCCCAGGACCACACCCAAGCTGAAGGCAAACGCTCAACCGCCAAACCACCCAGGCATCCCGATCTTTGTTTTATTCTGTTGTGGTCAGAGAAGATATTTTGTATAATATCTACCTTTTAAAATCTACTGAGACTTCATTTGTGTACTAACATGGGGTCTATCCTAAAAAACATCCAAAGTACACTTGAGAACATGTGTGCAGCTATTGCAGGGTAGGTGTCTGTGCATGTCTGTCAGAGCTGGTTGGTGTGCTGTGCTGTTTAAGTCCTCAATCTCCTTACTTATCTTCAGTCCATTCCTGAGAGAGGCATACTGAAGTCCCCAACCACTATCGTGGAGCTGCGTATTTCTCCTTTTAGTTCTGCCATTTGTTGTTTCATATATTTTGATGGTTTGTCATTAGGTGTGTGTTTATAATTTTTATATCTTCTTGCTGTATTGGACCTTTTATTAATCCATAATGTGATTTTTTGTCTTTTATAATCTTTTTTGTTTTAGGGTCTATTTTACCTGATATTATTCGTATAGCCACTTTGTTCTCTTTTGGTCACTATTTACATGGACATCTTTTTCTGTCCTTCCATTTTCAACTTATTGGTGCCTTTACATCTCAAGTGAGTCTCATCACAAAGTTGGATCATGTATTTTTATCCTTTCTTTTAATTTCTGTCTTTTGATTGGAGAGTTTAATCCATTTACATTTATAGCAATCGTTGATAAGGAGACGTACTTCTGTTACTTCTGGTGCTGCTTCTTTTCTTTATGTACTATAGCTTTTTGTCCCTCATTTCCTGCATTTCCATCTTCTTTGGTGTTTAAATGATTTTTTTTGTAGTGAAATGTTTATTTTTATTATTTTTTAAAGATTTATTTATTTATTTATTTATTTATTCATGATAGACATAGAGAGAGAAAGAGGCAGAGACACAGGAGGAGGGAGAAGCAGGCTCCATGCCGGGAGCCCGACGCGGGACTCGATCCCGGGACTCCAGTATCGCACCCTGGGCCAAAGGCAGGTGCCAAACTGCTGAGCCACCCAGGGATCCCTGTAGTGAAATGTTTAAATTCCTTCTTCATTTCATTTTGTGTATATTCTATAGCTATTTTCTTTGTTACTGTGGACATTATTTCAAACATCCTGAAGTTTATAAGTTCTCTTTTGAATTTATAGCATCCTAACCTCAATAACATTTTTTCTTTTTTTATTTACATTTTTTAACTTAAATTCAATTTGCCACCATATAGTATAACACCCAGTGCTCATTCCATCAATTACATTTTTTAATTAAGTAAATCAGACATTAACCTGATATAAGATATCATATAAGAAAGGTATAACCTTTCTTAACCTGGTATAAGCTATCAAGCTAAAGTCTCCAGGCCAGGCCACAAACTTATAGTAAATCATTAGAAGCATTTTCATTACAATAGAAAGCAGGAAAGGAAACCTAGCATCATTTCTAATTGGAGGTTCAACTACTGCAATAACACCCTATATATATATATATATGATATATATATCATATATATATAGGAAAGGAAGTGATGAAACAGTCTTTATTTGAAGGAAATATGATTTTTAAATCAAAAAATCAATTGACAAGCTATTAAAAGTGAAGTCTATAAGGTGGCTGCAAAGATCAATATGCAAAAATCAACAACTATGACTGATCAGCAAATACAATTAAAAAGAACGTTTTCAATAACTAAAAATTCTAAGGTACTAGGTATAAACCTAGAAAGAAAATATGAGGTCATTATGTAGAGAACTAGAATAACAAATCGATTTTTAAAATCAGTTTAACAAGGTTTCCCATTTGAATTCAGAATCTTAAAGGAAACTCTGTTTTGAAATTTGTGCTCTTAGTACTCTAAATATTAATTCTACACTCAGAACAAATGTAACTGCTTCTCTGTGTACAATGAAGATAGCCAGGGACAAAACAACACTGCATGCTGACAAAGAAACTGATGGTTACTGATGGGTGGGGATTCCAGTCTCCAGATCCCTGCACCCCCATAACTGACATAATTCTTCCTTCCCTGTAGTGACATAGAGCCATCATCCTATGCAAGCTCCAACAAAGGAACTGACCCCTTAACTCTCTTACCTTGTGGGGAGATGAGTCCCCATCCTGTAGCCCAGCAAGTAACATTATGAAGGTTCACATCTGGGGGTGCGATGCAAACAGGGAGCACAGAGTCAGAAAACACAATGCGAGATTTCAGCTGCACCAGGGCGATGTCACCTCCAACAGGGTGGTACAGTTGGTATGTAGGGTGCACGATCACCTTGTTCACCTCAAACCACTGGGTGTGATTGCTGGCAAACCTGAGGTCCACCATGCCGACATACATGTCAAAAGCCACAATGTTCTTATCCCTGTGGGGACACAGAACGAAGACACAGTGACTTGAGCATCTTGCACGTGGGAAGCAAGGGCACTGTCCATTCACAGGCCTAGGGAGGACTGGAGCATGGCGGCCTCAGTCTCCAGGCTCTCAGCCAGGATATGGAAAAGCAAGTTCCTTGCAGCACACAGAACCTGGTTGTTTGGTGGAATTGCTCCCAAAGAAGTCCTGACATAGGCCAATGGAGGATTCAGAGACTCATCCTGACCTGCTGGTCACCAGCAGCCCAGGATGGTGAACCTGTCAGGTGAGCTGCCCCTAAGGCAGGTCCTTCCTTACTTCTTGTCCTATGATATATCTCAAGGAATCCATGGCCCTGAGGAGCCCTTGGCCCTATCCAAGGAGCAGCTGCAGTGGAAGGAGCTATGTCTGGACCCCATTCTCTTCCCCATCTCTGACAAGTCACAGCTGATGCAGCCTGCGTGGTCCATCCAGCGGCCCTGGGCCTCCAAGGACATGGCATCTGGCCCTGCCCACTCACCTATCGAAGCAGTGGGCTGCCGACAGGATCCAGTACTCACTGATGATGGAACCTCCACAGACGTGGAAGCCTCTGTAGTGCACGCTCACCTGCCATGGCCACTTCCTCTCCAGGACATCCACGCCCCCCACAATCTTCCCCTGTATGTAACGGCGACCACAGGCTGAGGAGAAAGCAACAGAGCCTGTGAGGAGCAGCAGTGGCAAGGTGGGCAGGGCACAGACATAGAGTAGTGGGGAGGTGTTGGGAAGGGGAGGTCCAGCAAAGGGGGGAGGAAGGGAGGGCAGAGGAGTGTGGGAGAGGGGCGGAAAGGGGAGGGGAGGGGAGGAGGGGAGGGGAGGGGAGGGGAGGGGAGGGGGGAGAGGCAGGAAAGGGGAAGGCAGAAGGGAGGGGAGGGGAGGGGAGAGGGGCTGAGGAGGGGAGGGTGAGGACTGGAGAGGGTTGGGGAGGGGAGGGGAGAGGGCGGCAGGGCAGGGGAGGGCAGGGGAGGGCAGGGGAGGGCAGGCGCAGGTCTCTACCGCGGGGAGAAGGAAGCCCCGGGCTCGCCACCAGGACTTTGGCCCCGGGCCGGGACGGGTCCTACCCACGTTCACGTTCAAGGCAACGACCTTGCTCAGGGGGCGTCCGTGGGCCCCGGGGGCAGCCTGGGCAGGAGGCAGGAGGAGCAGGAGCAGAAGCAGGCGGGGGGCCGCCGGCGGGGATGCTCCGAGCGGGATGCGTGGGTCACGCAGCAGGGCAGCCATGAGGGGGAGGGTCCTGGGGAGCGAGCCCGCGGGACCTGGGGTGGCGCGGATGTGTGACGCCACCAACTTGCGACACCAGCGACGCGCGTGACGGCGCCAAGGTGCGACGTCGCAGGGCACGCGATGGCCCCAGGTGCTCTGCGGGCGACGACACCAAAGAGCACCTGAGGAAACCCCAACCACCCATCTGGGCAACTTCATCGCGTACACCTGGCGGTGGCCCCTGCCCCCCCGCCCCCCCCCCCGCCCTGGCGCCCCAGAGTCCCCAGGGAGCTCACAGCCTCCTGTTCCCCAGCACAGAGCTGGCTTCGTGGTCTCCTGGTGCCCTCCCTCCCCAACCGGCCCCTCGGGGCTCCTCCCTCCCCGGTGGACGCCCCTCCTGGACCCCTCGCTTCCGACCCCCCCATCTCAGGGGTCCCTTAGAATGCACGCCCTGGCTCACTTGCGTGGGTTGTGGTTCCCACAGCAGGGCTATTCTGGCCTGTCCGCTTGTTTCCCAGACGACAGGACGCCATCGGGTCTCCTGAGCGGAGGCTTGGGATGGGAAGGAGTGCCTCCTGCTCCTGCTGCTGCTCCTGCTGCTGCTGCTGCTGCTGCTGCTGCTCCTGCTCCTGCTGCTGCTCCTGCTGCTGCTGCTGCTGCTGCTGCTCCTGCTGCTGCTGCTGCTGCTGCTGCTCCTGCTCTGCTCTGCTCCTGCTGCTGCTCCTGCTCCTGCTCCTGCTCCTGCTGCTGCTGCTCCTGCTGCTGCTCCTGCTCCTGCTCCTGCTGTGCTCCTGCTCCTGCTCCTGCTGCTGCTGCTCCTGCTCCTGCTCCTGCTGCTGCTCCTGCTCCTGCTCTGCTGTGCTCCTGCTCCTGCTCCTGCTGCTGCTGCTCCTGCTGCTGCTCCTGCTCCTGCTCCTGTTCCTGCTCCTGCTGCTGCTCCTGCTCCTGCTCCTGCTCCGGCCTCGCCATGTGCAGCTTCCCGAGGGTCCTTCCTGCCTTCCTGCCGGAGGGTGTGCAACCATAGCTTCTCAACCAGGAGTGACATTCCTGGGGCACATTTGGGCATGTCTGGATACACTGTTGATCACCGTTGTGGGCGTGTGATGCTGGCATCCAGTGGGTTGTTCAGGGATGCTGCGAAACATCCTATCATTCTCAGGTCGCCCTTCCAGATCCAAATGTCGATAAGGCTGACGTTGAGATGTCTTGGTCTGCAGGCTCCCCAGGGACTGCTGTCCCGTGGGGTGAGGCTGAAAGTTGACCTTCTATGGGTGCACTCAGCGTCTGCAGCACCTGCTGGGAGACAGAGGGTGCAGCGAGTCTCATGTTTGCCTCGAGAATAGACAAGATGGTTAGAAGGTTTCCATCGCGTTGGGCCACTCTTTCCTGTGGCTTTAGTGCAGGCTATTGCGTGTGTTGGTGTTTCTGGTTGCAGGCTTCTACACCCAGCTTGGACACATGGTAGGAAGGAACAGCCCAGGGAGCTCCCCAAGGGGCGGTTGTTCAAATCCTGTGGTGCCTGTCTAGTCTATGTGTCTACTCTGCACAGTCCTGTGATGTGACTCGTGTTGTGGTGAGTAGTGGCAGGAACAGAATGCAATGTGTTCATCATTCTTGTCTGAACCTGAAGGAACTTCTCCCAGCTGAGTTGGTTTCTTCCAAACTGCTATTTTCACTTGATGGATTTGGTGTTTAATTTCTGTGTTTGAGGCTTTCCTTTGATGTCTGCTATTCTTTTGTCTTCCAACTGAAATTAAGACTGCTGGAGTGAAAAGTGATTGGAAACTCTGGGGTGTGGGCAGTGCTGGGTGAGTCATGGGAGCAACTGATGTCACTACCTTCAGGACATTCCTCTAAGCTTGTCCGCTTCTCCAGATGACCCCAAGTTCCTTCCTGAATGTCAGGGATCTTACGCAGGTTCTGACAGCTCAAGTAGAGGTTGTTGTATCTTAACATTCCGCATTAAGTATATATATCATCTCCTAACCGAATTTTAGCATCCAGGGCCCTAAATTGTGGATTGCCTGTGTTACTCTGAAAGAAAACAGAACTCCAGATTTCTGCAATAGTCCATGAGGCCCATTAGCCCAGAGGTATGGAGTGGGGTGAAGACTTAGGGATGTGGCTGCTTCTCAGTTACTGCCCGACATTCCTGGGTTTGCCATTTCCTTCCACAGTCACATCTAGACACACTGCTTCTTGTTGAGGATTCTTTATTGTAGATCAGGATGTTTTCCACTTTCTGTTAGGTCAGGTATTACTTATAGATCTGCCATCCACCTGATCAAAACCTTTTTTTTTACTAAGATATAATTTATACACAGTAAAATTGATCCAGTCATGAAAGTTTTGACAAATGCTTGCAGTCATGTTGCCACCACAATCAAGCCATAGAAGAGTTCCACTGTCTTCCCAGTTCCTTTGAGCCCCATTAGAGTCCTTCTTCCCATAATGCCTTGGAACAACTCTTCTAGATTTCCACCCACATCGTTTGCCTTTCCCAGAATGTCATATCCAGTCTTGTAATTATAGGTTCCCTTACTTAGCAGAATGCATTTGAGATCCATCCATGTGATGGCCAGTAAAACTGACTGGGCCTCAAAATTTCTGTTCTGAGAGTTTTAAACTATGAATTTAACCTCTCTAGTACTTATGGGACTGTTTAGGCTATTGGTTTCTTTTTGAGGGAGTTTTGGTACTTTGTACCTTTCAAAGAAATTGTCCATTTCACTTGAGTTATTAACTTATGGCTGTAAAGTTGTTAGAAAATATTCACTTATTATCATTTCAATGCCTGTAGTAATGACCCTCTTCTGTTCCTGATGTTGGCAGCTTCTAACTAGCTACTGTTTGATTTATGAAGGCCATTGTCTATTTGTATGCTACTTTACTGAATTTTCATCCATTTGTGATAGCTTCACATTGATTATTTTTTAGTTATTGTGTTCTAAGAGCTCTTTGTATATTCTTGGTACTGGTATCATCAGATCTATGATCTGCAAATACTTTCTCACAGTAGGTTGGCTGTCTTTTCACCTTTTTGAATGTGTTCTATGACACACAAGATTTTTAACTTTAAAGAAGCCCAATTTATTTTGACATTTGTACTTTCAGTGTCATATCTAAGAAGTCACTACTTAACCCAAGGTCATTAAAAGTTACTCCTATGTTTTCTTCTAAGTGTTTTATAATTTTAGCTCATATGTAGGCCTGTAATCCATTTTGAGTTAAATTGGAGTATGGTGTGAGGTAAGGTCCAGATTCATTATTTTGCATGTGGATATACAGTTGCCTCAGCACCATTTATTGAAAAGACTATTTTTTTTCCATTGATTCTCTTGGAACCCTGTCAAAAAACAATCGGCCATAAATGTAAGAGTTTATTTCTGGACACTTGATTCTGTTCTATTGATGTGTATTTAGATTCTTATGCAAGTTCCACACTGCTTCAACTATAGTAGTTTTGTAATAAGTTTGTCATCACAAAATTAAGTCCTCCCACTTTGTTTTTCTTTTTCAAGACTGTTTTGTCTATTCTGAGTCCTTTTTCATATGAATTTTAAGGTCAGCTTGTAAATTTCTAAGAAAACCAAGCTGAAATTTTGATTAGGCCTGCAATGAATTTGTAGATCAACTTGGGGAGTATTACCATCTGTGATGGTTTGAATTGTGTCCCCCCCCCAACAGATGTTTAAAATCTTTCTTCCAATACCTAAGAATTGGAAATAAGGTCATTGCAGATGTAAAGTTAAAATGAGGTCGAACTAGAGTATCCTTTTTTTATAATAAATTAATTTTTTATTGGTGTTCAATTTGCCAACATACAGAATAACACCCAGTGCTCATCCCGTCAAGTGCCCCCCTCAGTGCCCGTCACCCATTCACCCCCACCCCCCGCCCTCCTCCCCTTCCACCACCCCTAGTTCATTTCCCAGAGTTAGGAGTCTTCATGTTCTGTCTCCCTTTCTGATATTTCCCACACATTTCTTCTCCCTTCCCTTATATTCCCTTTCACTATTATTTATATTCCCCAAATGAATGAGAACATATAATATTTGTCCTTCTCTGATTGACTTACTTCACTCGGCATAATACCCTCCACGAACTGGAGTATCCTTGATCCAAAATCACTGGTGTCTTATGAGAAGATGAGAGAGAGGTGTACAGGGAGAAGGTGGTCGTGTTAAGGTGCAGAGACAAAAATCTCTGGAGGCAGAGATTGGAGGGAGTGATGCATCTACAAGTGAAGGAATGTCAAAGATTGCCAGAATCCATGAGAAACCAGGACATGGAGATAGACTACCTCAGAACCCTCAGATACAGTGAGCCCTGTTGACACCTTGATTTTGGACTTCTGGGCTCCAGAACTGTGAGAGAATACATTTCTGTTGTTGTAAGTGAAACACGTGCTACTTTGTAATGGCAGTCCCAGGAAACTAGTACAGATTTTGATACCAGGATTGGGGTCTGGTAAGTTTGAAATCTGTAAGGCAGATTCAAGGCATGGAGACCCAAGCAGGTGTTGAAGTTAAGGTTTACAGTTTGCAGTCTGCAGTGTATGTGGGCAGGCTTGGAAATGCAGGCAGGATTTGTATGTGGCAGTCTTAAGGCAGAACTCCTCCAGGATACCTCGAGGTTTTGCTCCGAAGGCCTTCAAGTGACCAGGTTATGTCCACTCATATCCAGGGTAATCTCTCCTTTACTTAAAGTAAATGGATTGTAAATATTGATCACATTTACAAAATACCCTTACAGCAACATCTAGAGAACATCTGAGCAAACAGTTGGACACCATAACTTATCTCAGTTGACACATAAAATTGACCATGACAGTCCATTACTTGTCAATTCTGCATCCATACACATCTCTTTAATACATAATATATAAATAAACACAATAATGAAGTCATATTTCCATCTAAGATGATAGAACCATCCTGAGTATATGAAAATGCACTAACCCTTTTCCCAGGAGAGGATGCAAAGTCCATGGGTGATGTTCATGCTTCTCCCTGATGCCCTAGACATACATACATTCTTAACAAAATGAGGAAGAAATACTCATAACAACTAGTTTCTGCAAATGGTCACATGATCCTTGCTGATATCACATTCCATATCTCTTTGCCCTCAGCAAGCACCCATGGCTCTTGATCTGGTGAGATGACTCAAATCTTCCTTCCTACAGGACCTGTGCCATTAGTGTCACCTGAATTGTGGTGTTTGTTTTCCACTGATTTAATCAAGGGTTTGGACATGCTGGAGACACCCTGAGAAATCACCTGCATTCCAGAGTACTCTCCCTCACCTCCACTATGAACAGGCAGTTGATTTCCTTTTGGTGTAGTTGCTCTTCATTTTCCTCGTATTTTGTTAGGGTTGCTAATAATGGCTTCACTTTCTTTCCTGAGTTGGCTTGTGCTTGGCCAGTTTTACTAAATCACACTGATTCTTTAGAGTTGACCTATATATTTAAATTATCAAGAAGGGATGGTTTTAAACCGTCCTTTGTCAGTTCCTCAGGCTATGTTCTCCTGTCCAGTAATTTTGATACTGGGTTGTGCAGTGGCTTAGTTGCATCATGGGAAATGCATCTGGGAAGAAATGTAATTTGTTGGTGAAGGGTATATATATCTATTCATCGTGAATATTATGCATCCATAAACTCTTATTTCTAAGGGTTTCTATGAGAAATACCAGTGTGATGCAATGCAATGCACAAGTCTCTGTTACCGAAATCCCATACTGATGGGATTTTGCTTGGTGTTTCTTCTTTCACGGCTTCCCTGGTTCCTCTTGTTAAACGAGGAGGGACGTCCGTGCTGCCGTTCTGTGACATTTGTGGCCTCATCTGAAAGGCTTGTGCTCAGTTCCCCATTTTCATTTCATGCTGCATGTTTCTGTTCTCACATGGGGCTGCCAGTACAGACTCTATCCACTTGTGCAAAGGAACCAGAGTCCTGGTGACACAAATCCATGTGCAGAAACACTTAATGTGGGGCCTCTTATCTCCCAAGCTTCCAAGGAATCTATCAGTATCTCAGAGGTAATTACCATTCAGTGAAGACTGCTCTTTTGCATCTGATCCCTGGGAATCTTGCATCCTATGTGTTGTCCTACAGGACCACTGCCCTCAAGGCCCTTCATATCAGTGTCTTTCCTTCAGGAGGTCTGACACCCTGAACTTTCCCTCAGCTCCACCCCAGGCCCCAGGCTGGAGCCTGCCCCTTGGACTTCCATGCAATTGGCAGAAGGTAAAGAGCATTTGGAGAAGAATGGCATCCAATTTGAGAATACAAGAGCATGGGGAACCCCTCCATGGGAGGAAGGTCTTGAGGAAGGGGATGATCCTTTCACTTCATGGTGAAGTGAAGAGCATGGTTGCTTGGTGTGGGATGTGCCCACAGAGCCGAAGCCCACATTCCTGTTGGGTTGGGTGCAAAAGGTAGGTGTGAGACAGCTCTCCAGAGGCTTGTTGACCCATTCTGTGTGGCTAGCAACACCAATGAAATATACTGACGTAGCATGTTTTCATTTATCCTGGGGCAGTTTAAGACAGATCATCATTCCAATTTGTAGCAGTTTTCTGTAAGTATAGCACCCTGGAAAAAAAGACGGAGTTTGTTCTGAGCTGGGAATTGGAAAGGGCTGGGCTTGCCTGCTTCCTGCAGCCACAACTTGGTTGCCAGGTGTGCAGGGTGGCTACACTAGACCCAACCGAGGTCTGGGTCTGGCCAGCCCCTGCAGGTGTGGTGAGCAGACCCTCTGTCCTGAGACATGTCCTAGCCCTCCTTCTGCTCACAGAATGCTCCCAGTCCAGAGGTAATGCTCCTCTGCTAAGGAGTCACCAACACTGCTCTGCAGACCCAGAAGCCCCAAGGGATAAAGGAGAGCTGGTAAGTGAGGACACATGGAATCATGTCTGCCCAAGGTCTAACAGGCCAGGGGTGCCCATGGCCATGTTTCCTTTTCCTTTACACCATCCTGCTCTAACAAACTTATGATCTTGAGATGCTCTCAGTAGTGCTGGGCACCCCTGGATGGTGGGGAGGATGCCTTTTCTGCCTGCCCTTCCTTGTTCCAGGTGAATCTTTGCAGGTGTGTCCTCATCATCCAGGCCAGTGTGAAATGTTCCATACTTAGACTCAAATCCAATCTCCTGTTGGACAAAGCAGTCTCTGAAAAACGAAGCATTTCAGGACCATTAGCTTTCACCTCTAATTTCTGCTACAACATCCCTACTTGTAGTGGCACTGCTTCACAAGACCTCTTTGTTCTGTCCTCTTGGCACATGGCATGTCGTCTTGAACTCTTCCAGGGGAGGACTATAAAATGTGCTACAGTGAGCACCAGGACACATAATGCATTTCACTATCCTGTTGGAAGAAGGGTTTAGGGCTAGCAGTTAGGAAGACCTGAGGAAACTATCAAGTGTAAACAAGTCAGAAAAGTGAATTATGGATTGGGAAAGGATGTAAAGCATACTATTAGCAACATTCAATATGGATCAGGGCTTTGTAATGTACCTGCTCTTGATGGAGACACTCAAAGAACTTACCATCTCACTTCTGCACATGAGGGCACCAGGATTCATGGAAATGGTCAGGGTTGAGTTAGAAAAGGAACAGTGCTCACCCAGAGAGCTAGAAACACATATCAATAGAACAGGGTTAACAGGAATGATGAAGCAACCTCTCCTAATCTGGATTGTACAGGGAGTGCCCCAGGTTCTCCCCAGGGTCATACAGAATGGTGATAGCATCTCTCTTAGTACTGATTATACAGTGAATACCTCTAGGTTTTCTTCATTTATGGTAATGTTTTCCATGTCTTTGTTGTCAGCCTTTTTTAGCATCTCTTCATCAAGTTAGGGGAGTTTTGTCTTTTAGCCTTAGTAAGCTTTTTAATCATGTATTTTTAATGGTTGTTATTAAATCCCCTTCTACTGTTTTGAAATGAACTTGTTTTTTTTTAAAGATTTTATTATTTATTCATGAGAGACACAGAGAGAGAGGGACAGAGACGTAGGCAGAGGGAGAAGCAGGCTCCATGCAGGGATCCCAACGTGGAATTTGATCCTGGGACTCCAGGATCACACCCTGAGCCAAAGGCAGATGCTCAACTGCTGAGCCACCCAGGCGTCCCCATGAACTTGTTTTTTAAATTGTATTCATGTAAGTTTTAGGTCCCCACCCAGGGACCCCCTAATGAGCTGTTAAAAACAAATGAATGGAGAGATATCCAGAGTTCATGGATACAAAGGGTTAATGTTAAAAATGTACCTGTCTCTAAATCCACCCATGGGCCTAATGTGAATTTAATCAAACTATAACCTTGCAATTACTTGAGTGGCATGGCATGGCATGGCAGACAGTAATGGGTCCCCAAAGTTGCCCACATCCTAATCCCCATGTACTGTAAAAAATGTGCCTCCCATGGTAAAAGGGACTTTGCAGGTATGATTAGATTAAGTGCTGGGATGGGGATATCTTCATGTAGTATCCACATTGGCCCAGTGTGAAAACACAAGGGTCCTTACACAAGATAGGCAGGAGGATTCATGTTAAGAGAAGGCAATGTAACCATGGAAGTAGAGATTGAGTGATTTGGACATTGGCCAAGGCATGTGGTAGCCTCTGGAAATTGGAAGCAGCAAGGAATGGGTTCTCTTCCAAGAAGAATTAGTCCTGCAGACACAATTGTTGATTGTAGCCCCACGAGACTCACTTCAGACCCCTGACCCCAGAACTGTCAAAGATAAACATGTTTTAAGCCATGCACATACATACACAAGTCTGGAATAGGTTTTTGTTTTTTTTTTTAATTTATTTTTTTTTATTTATGATAGTCAGAGAGAGAGAGAGAGAGAGAGAGAGAGAGAGAGAGAGGCAGAGACACAGGCAGAGGGAGAAGCAGGCTCCATGCACCGGGAGCCCGATGTGGGATTCGATCCCGGGCCTCCAGGATCGCGCCCTGGGCCAAAGGCAGGCGCCAAACCGCTGCGCCACCCAGGGATCCCCTGGAATAGTTTTTAAAGTGCACTAAAGACTGGTCTTAAAGTTATAATTCATGTGGAAGGGTGAAATCAAATAAAAATAAGACAATTTCCACTCAAATATCAAATCTTATGACACTGTAGTAATTAAAATACAGTGGTGCTGATGCAGACACAGGAGCTGGCTGATATTGGATAACTGATGGTGGAATTGAGCACAGGATCAAGATTCAGAACTCATTGAACAGCCTTAATAACAGCTTAGACCTAGGTGAAGAGAGAGTCCATGGACCAGAATATGAGTTGGAAGAAACCACCCAGAATGGGAAGGGAAAGGGGAAATTCAGAAGGGAAGCATGAATGTACTTCAGTGCTATTGGTGTATATATATTTTTAAGGAAATGGTGCATTTTTTTGTTTTGATTTTGGTTCAAATAAAATCATAAGAAACTCTGATTCTGGCCAGGATGGAGTATCAGGGACAGATTTACCTTCCATCTGAAATCATGAAGAAATACAAAAAGAACAAATATAGGAAACTGGTTTTCAGGAGCTGAACTTCAGGAAGTACATGATTATAATCCTTGAGAGACAGGAAATAAATGGAAGTATCCCCTAGTATCTCAGTTTGCAGGCCACAGCACAGGAAGAAGGATCCTAGATGAAATCTGGAAAAGCATCTGCCTGACTTAGGACTCCAAGGTAGCCCAAAGTCTCCACATAGAGAACCAGAGGTATGAAAACCACACAGAAGTGAACTGTGGAGGATTGAAGAGGACCCCCTGTGGGTGCTCAGGTGAGCATTGATCAGCACAAATGCATACAAAAACTGCTCAAAGCCAGGTAAAGCCTCCCAGAAGAATGAGAGGGAACACTACTCAGTGTTCACACAGGGCTGGGAATAGTGGTTCCGCCAGCCAGCCATGAAGAGCTCATAATTCACGGAGCACAGGATAGAGTGCTCATTGAGTTCTGACTACAGAAGTGTGGAAGAATTAGCCCCAGACTGAGCACTACATAAGGCATGTGGTCAGATACCAAAAGCAAGACCTGAAAGACCTGTCTATATTCAAGTAACTTTAGTGCATCCCAGATAGAGCTGGGAATGATGTGTAGGAATACAAAAATATCCTGCACCCACAAGGTAAAACTCACAGTATCTGGCATCCACTCAAAGAGCACTGGACATGCGAAAAAGTGAGGAAACACAACTCACAATGAGAATTTTAAAAAGAAAACAAAGTGACAAGTGTTGATGCAGATACGGAGAAATTGGAACCCTCATGCACTGTCAGTAGGAATATAAAATGGTCAGCTACTGTGGAAAATAGTACAGCCATTCTCAGAGACATTACACATAGAATGACCATGAGCCATCAATCAGTTCCACTGCTGGTACATAAGCCAAAGAACTGAAAGCAGGATATTGAAGAGATATTTGTACACCCATGTTCATAGAAGCACTATTCATAGTCGTTAAAATATGGAAGCCACCCATGTGTCCATCAATGGCTGAATGGACTATTAAAAGATGATCTATCCATAGGATGGAGTATTATTTTGCCTTAAAAAGGAAGGAGCTTCTGACACATGGTACAACCTGGATGAACCTTGAGAACACTGTGTTATGTGAAATAAGCTAGTCACAAAGTGACAGATACTGTAGGATTCCCCTAGACTAGTCGAATAGACACAGAAAGTACAGTGGTGGTTGCTAGGGGCTGGGGATGAGAGGATGGGGAGGTATTACTTAATGGGTATAAAGTCTTAATTTTGCAAGATCACAAGGTCCGTGGTGGTGATGGTTGCACTATGATAAGAATGTAATTAATGCCAGTGAACTGTACACTTTAAAATATTTAGGATGGTAAATTTTATGTTATGTGCATTTTACCACAATAAAATAATTAGAGATGCCACAGGAAGTCTGTCCTCAGGCCCATAGCTGCAGCAAACAGTGAGCACAGCCAGGCCAACAAAGCCTCACACTAAAGGCCCTTTCCCCTAATCAGTTTGACAATAGTTACAAAGCATGCTGAAGGACCAAACCCAGTGTGAAGAGACAGAATAGCAACAGAACCAGGCCTGGAGCTGGCAAAGATGCTGGAATTACCAGACCAGGAACATAAACTATGGCTCATATGCTAAAGTCTCTGGTGGATAAAGCAGACAGCATAAGGAACAGATGGGCAGTGTGAGCAGAGAGATTGAAGTGCTAAGGAGGGGGCTTAAAGGCAATGTTATAAATAAAAAATCTGTCACAGAAATGAAGACTGCGTTTGCTGGGCTCATCAGCAGATGACACAGCCAAGGGAACAGTTGCAGATGCTGAAGATGTGTCCAAACCAACAGGCAACGTGAAAAAAAAAATAACAGAATGCCGTAAAACTATGGGACAATCATAAGAGATATGACATACACATGATGGGAATATCAGAAGAGGAAAGAGAGAAAGGAATATAAAACATATTTGAAGCTATAATAACTGAGAATTTCCCAAAACTAATGATAGACACCAAACCACAGATCCAGGAATCTCATAGAGTATCAAACAGGATGAATAAAAAAAATATACACCTAGGAATATCATATTCAATGCAGAAGAAAATTAAAGACAGAAGAAATCTTGAAAGGCATCAGAGGGAAAATCCTTCCCACAGAGGAGCAATGTCAAGAACTACCCTCAACCTTTCCTCAGACACTACACATGCAAGAAGAGATGGTAATGGGGTATTTAAATGTTGAGAAAGGAAAATCTCCACTGACCTAAAATTATGTATTTAGTGAAATTATCCTTCAAAAGTGAAATGGAAGTTAAGATTTCCTCAGAGGGGGATCCCTGGGTGGCGCAGTGGTTTGGCGCTTGCCTTTGGCCCAGGGCGTGATCCTGGAGACCCAGGATCGAATCCCACATCGGGCTCCCGGTGCATGGAACCTGCTTCTCCCTCTGCCTATGCTCTGCCTCTCTCTATCTCTCTGTGACTATCATAAATAAATAAAAATAAAAGAAAAAAAGATTTCCTCAGAGGGCACCTGGCTGGCTTGGTTCGTGGAGCATGCAACTCTTGATCATGGGGTTGTGAGTTCAAGCTCCACTTTTAGTGTAGAAATTACTTTTAAAAAATCAAAATCTTGGGATCCCTGGGTGGCACAGCGGTTTGGCGCCTGCCTTTGGCCCAGGGCACGGTCCTGGAGACCCAGGATCGAGTCCCACGTCGGGCTCCCGGTGCATGGAGTCTGCTTCTCCCTCTGCCTGTGTCTCTGCCTCTCTCTCTCTCTCTCTCTCTCTCTCTCTCTCTCTGTGACTATCATAAATAAATAAAAATTTTAAAAAAATCAAAATCTTAAAAAAAGTGTAAAGGCTGTGTCAGGCAAAAATGATTGAAGCATTTTGTCATCACAGATATTTTGAACAGTATTCACAAGTAGACAATGGTAGCCAGAAGGCGGTGAATAACATGCTCAAAGTTCTGGTGAGAAAAAAACCTATCAACCAGGAATTTTATATCCAGCAAAATAATCTTTAAAAAATGAAGGCATAATAAAAACATTCCCAGATAAACAAGAGCTGAAAGAATTTGGTGCTAGCAGATCTGCTTCACAAGACTTACTCAGGAAAATTCTTTGTGTTGAAAGCATGTGACAACAGATGGCCATTAGGGTGCACGTGAAGAAATGAAGCACTCTGCAATAGGTCTTCTGTAGCTCATCCTGAGAGACTACATAATGGGGGCACCTGGGGGGCGCAGTCGGTTAAGTGTCTGACTCTTGGTTTGGGTTAGGTCTTGATATCAGGGTCATAAGAACAAACCCCATGTTGGGCTCCATGCTCAGCACAGAGTCTGCTTGAGATGCTCTTTCCCTCTTCTTCTGCCCCTGCTACTACTGTGCTCTCTCTCTCTCTCAAATAAATAAATCTTTGAGGAAAAAAGAAACCACATAATGCATGTATCTTCTCCTACGACCCCTTTACTTGTTTAAAAAACAGTTGCATAAGGCAATACACACACACTTGTATTTGGGGTCAGTACAAAGGAATGTCATATTTCTGATGGTAACAGCACAGCAGCCATGTACAGGTAAGGAAATCACACAGGAAGATGTGCACAAACCAGCACATTGATGTGACTGAATGCTATTGTACAGTGTAAAGTAGAAACTGCACATACAACAGGAGAATGGAGGGGAATTTCCAAAATCATCATGCCATGGGGATTTGTTGTTAAAAAGCTCTTCCCCCTGGTCATGTTTCCTCTTTCATTTTCCCTGTAAAAGCAAGAAGAAACCCAGGCTCCCTGTGACACAAGTTTTGCTAAGCCTTTTCCCACTGTACAGTGAGGAGCCTCCTTCCCCCAGTTCCCAACAGCATGCTCGTCTTTAGTGTCCCCAGTGTCCACATTCCTACCACATTCCTATCAATCCGGTCTAGGCTTTTTCTACCATGTCCCCAGAGTGCTTCCAGCCACCACCCTCTGTCTGATTCCAAAGCCAACACACACTTAGGTAGATATTAAAACAGCAGCTCACACTTGGTATTAAGATCTGTATTTGTTTCCTATTGGTGCATAACAAATGATTACAAACCTGTCAGCTTGCATAAAAACAGCTATTTCTCATCTCACACTTTGTAGGTCAGGAGTCTAGAATGGTGTGGCTGGATTCTCTGCTCAGGGCATCATTAGGGCTTGAAAACAAAATATATTACTAGAGGTAAAAAAAAAAAGACATTTGACGGGTGGCTGGGTGGCTCAGTCATATGGGCAGTGCCTTTGGCTTGGGTCATGATCCCAGGGTCCTGGGATGGAGCCCCGAGTCAGAGGGGGGTGTCCCTGCTCAGTGGGGAGTCTGCTACTCCTGCTCCCCCCTTGGGATCTCTCTCTCTCTCTCACACATACACACACACACACACACACTCTCTCTCTCTCTCTTTCTCTCAAATAAATAAAATCTTTTAAAATGTGACATTTGAAAATAATAAAAGCATCGGTTCATCATGAATTGTGTCATGTGTCATGAAGATGCAATAGTTATATAGCCATTTGAAAACAGAGTCCCAAAATTCCTGTTTCAAGAACTGACAGAATTGAAGGGAAAAGCAGACAAACAATAACAAGCTGGATACTTTACTTATTTTTTAAAAAGATTTTATTTATTCGTGAGAGACACAGAGAGAGGCAGAGACAGTCAGAGGGAGAAGCAGGCTCCCTGCGGGGAACCTGATGTGGGACTCGATCCCAGGCCTTGGGATCATGACCTGAGCTGAAGGCAGACACTCAACCATGGAGCCCCCCGTCCCCTAAGCTGGATACTTTAACAGCCCACTTTCAATACTGGATAAAATGACAAAGCTGAAGACCAGCAATGATGAATGAGCCTGAAACATACTGTAAGCTAACCAGACTTGACAGGTTTCTACAACACTTCCCCTGACAACGGCAGCATACACATCTTCCAACTTATGGAACATTCTCCAGAATGGACCATATGCTAGGTCAAAAATTAAACCTTGATAAATTTAAATAAGGAACTCATAAAAACTATGTCCTCTAGTCGAAATGAATGAAACCTGAAATGAATAATAGAATAAAATCTGGGAAATTTGAAAATATGAGGAGATTAAATAACACACTCCTCAGTAACCGGGGGTCAAAGAAAATATCACAAGATAACTTAGAAAATACTTTGAGATAAATTAAAATGAAAGCACAACATCCACAACATGTCAAAGCATAAGAGATATAGCTCAAGCAGCTCTTAAAAGTAAGTATAACTTTAAATGTCCACATGAAAAGTGAGAGAGTTCTCAAACCAATGCCTAACCCTCCACCTTAAGTAACAGGAAGAAGCAGGAACAAAACCAACAGCAAAAAAAGGGGGGGAGAGATAATGAATATGGGAGCCAATCAATGAAATACAAAATAAAATAGAGAAAAATCAACAAAATTGAAGGCCTTAGACAAGTTCAACAAAACTGACAAACTAGCTAGACTGACAATGAGAAAAAAGGAAACTCACATAATAAAATCAGTAATTATTTACAAAAAAAGAGTTTTCTGTGGGAACATTATTGACATCTGTGACAACTAATGAGAAATTGAGATGAAATGGATCGATTCCTAGAAAGGCACAGACTATCTAAAATGACCCCAGTAGAAATAGAATGTCTGAATAGACCTATTACAAGAGATTGAGTAAATTTAAGATGTTCCAGAAATAAAAACCCCAGACTAAATGCTTTTGGGGGTAAATTCTACCAAACATTTAAAGAAGTAATACTCATTCACAAACTCTTCCAAAGATAGAAGTTGAGGGAGTGCTTTCAATTCATGCGACCCAAATATGACATCGTGATCAGAATGAAAATTGTGTCATTTGCAATGAGGTGGGTGGAACTAGAGGGTATTATGCCGAGTGAAATAATTCAGTCAGAGAAAGAAGAATACCGGGTGATTTCACAGCCTCCCTTATTGTATGAACAAATTCCTTATAATAATTCTCTTTTTATCTGTCTCTCTACATAAGAAGGAAGCATTCCTTGCCTGAATATTGACAAGGATATTGGTTTCCTCTTGCCCTTAGATTGGAATGTCCACCATTGACTCTTCTTGTTCCCAGGCCTTTGGACACAGAGTGAAACTATGCCATCAACTCTCCTGATCTCCAGATTGACATCTGCAGGTTTTGGGATATCTCATTTCACTCATTGTGTAGAATTTAAAAAACAAAACAAGGGAACTTACAGAAGGGGGAAAAAGAGAGGGAGACAAACCATAGAGACTCTTAACCATTGAGAACAGACTAAGGGTTGAAAGAGGGATGTGGGTGGGGGATGGGCTAGATGGGGGGTGGGGATTAAGGAGGGCACCTGTGATAAGCACTGGGTGATGAAACCCTACTAGATCCCACTCCAGAAACTAATATTACAATGTACAGCAACTAACTAGAATTTAAATAAAATTTTGAAAAAAGGAAAAAGATGCTCCTTGAGTTGCGTCAAAGTTTTGAATAATTTCCAAAGTTCTGAAAAAGTTGGTTGTGATAGCTTTTGAAGCTGCTTAACAGAAAAGTGGAAGATGTGATTTCACCTTTCGGAAAGGTGTGATTCTTAAGAGGTGGTGTGGTGATGGGTAATGGTATAGTTCCACACCCTGGTGGGGGGTTATCTGAATCTGTTCAAGGATCCAGCTGGACAGAGCCCCACGCACATGTGGGTTTTTATTTTATTATTTTATTTTATTTTTATTTTTTAATAATAAATTTATTTTTATTGGTGTTCAATTTGCCAACATACAGAATAACACCCAGTGCTCATCCTGTCAAGAACCCCCTCAGTGCCCGTCACCCATTCACCCCCACCCTCCGACGTCCTCCCCTTCCACCACCCGTAGTTCGATTCCAGAGTTAGGAGTCTTTATGTTCTGTCTCCCTTTCTGATATTTCTTACCCATTTCTTCTCCCTTCCCTTCTATTCCCTTTCACTATTATTTATATTCCCCAAATGAATGAGACCATATAATGTTTGTCCTTCTCAGATTGACTTACTTCACTCAGCATAATACCCTCCAGTTCCATACACGTCGAAGCAAATGGTGGGTATTTGTCGTTTCTAAAGGCTGAGTAATATTCCATTGTATACATAAACCACGTCTTCTTTATCCATTCATCTTTCGATGGGCACCGAGGCTCCTTCCACAGTTTGGCTATTGTGGACATGGCTGCTAGAAACATTGGGGTGCAGGTGCCCCGGCGTTTCATTGCATCTGTATCTTTGGGGTAAATCCCCAGCAGTGTAATTGCTGGGTCATAGGGCAGGTCTATTTTTAACTCTTTGAGGAACCTCCACACAGTTTTCCAGAGTGGCTGCACCAGTTCCCATTCCCACCAACAGTGTAAGAGGGTTCCCTTTTCTCCGCATCCTCTCCAACATTTGTTGTTTCCTGCCTTGTTAATTTTCCCCATTCTCACTGGTGTGAGGTGGTATCTCATTGTGGTTTTGATTTGTATTTCCCTGATGGCCAGTGATGCAGAGCATTTTCTCATGTGCATGTTGGCCATGTCTATGTCTTCCTCTGTGAGATTTCTCTTCATGTCCTTTGCCCATTTCAGATTGGATTGTTTGTTTCTTTGCTGTTGAGTTGTTCTTCATAGATCTTGGAAACTAGCCCTTTATCTGATACGTCATTTGCAAATATCTTCTCCCATTCTGTAGGTTGTCTTTGAGTTTTGTTGACTGTATCCTTTGCTGTGCAAAAGCTTCTTATCTTGATGAAGTCCCAATAGTTCATTTTTGCTTTTGTTTCTTTTGCCTTCGTGGATGTATCTTGCAAGAAGTTACTGTGGCCAAGTTCAAAAAGGGTGTTGCCTGTGTTGTCCTCTAGGATTTTGATGGAATCTTGTCTCACATTTAGATCTTTCATCCCTTTTGAGTTTATCTTTGTGTATGGTGAAGGAGAGTGGTCTAGTTTCATTCTTCTGCATGTGGATGTCCAATTTTCCCAGCACCATTTATTGAAGAGACTGTCTTTCTTCCAGTATAGTCTTTCCTCCTTTACTGAATATTAGTTGACCATAAAGTTGAGGGTCCACTTCTGGGTTCTCCATTCTGTTCCATTGATCTATGTGTCTGTTTTTGTGCCAGTAACACACTGACTTGATGACCAGAGCTTTGTGGTCAATGCCTGAAATCTGGCACTGTGAGGCCCCCCGCTATGGTTCTCTTTTTTAAAATTCCCCTGGCTATTTGGGGTCTTTTCTGATTCCACACAAATCTTAAAATAATTTGTTCTAACTCTCTGAAGAAAGTCCATGGTATTTTCATAGGGATTGCATTAAACGTGTACATTGCCCTGGGTAACATTGACATTTTCACAATATTAATTCTGCCAATCCATGAGCATGGAATATTTTTCCATCTCTTTGTTTCTTCTTCAATTTCTTTCAGAAGTGTTCTATAGTTTTTAGGGTATAGATCCTTTACCTTTTTGGTTAGGTTTATTCCTAGGTATCTTATGCTTTTGGGTGCAATTGTAAATGGGATTGACTCCTTAATTTCTCTTCAGTCTCATTGTTAATGTATAGAAATGCCACTGATTTCTGGGCATTGATTTTGTATCCTGCCACACTGCCAAATTGCCGTATGAGTTCCAGCAATCTTAGGGTGGAGGCTTTTGGGTTTTGTATGTAGACTATCATGTCATCGGCGAAGAGGGAGAGTTTGACTTCTTCTTTGCCAATTTGAATGCCTTTAATGTCTTTTTGTTGTCTGATTGCTGAGGCTGGGACTTCCAGTACTATCTGAATAGCAGTGGTGAGAGTGGACATCCCTGTCTTGTTCCTGATCTTAGGGGAAAGGCTCCCAGTGCTTCCCCATTGAGAATGATATTTGCTGTGGGCTTTTCGTAGATGGCTTTTAAGATGTCAAGGAATGTTCCCTCTATCCCTACACTCTGAAGAGTTTTGATCAGGAATGGATGTTCTATTTTGTCAAATGCTTTCTCTGCATCTAATGAGAGGATCATATGGGTCTTGGTTTTTCTCTTGCTGATATGATGAATCACATTGATTGTTTTACGAGTGTTGAACCAGCTTTGTGTCCCGGGGATAAATCCTACTTGGTCATGGTAAATAACTTTCTTAATGTATTGTTGGATCCTATTGGCTAGTATCTTGTTGAGAATTTTTACATCCATGTTCATCAGGGATATTGGTCTATAATTCTCCTTTTTGGTGGGGTCTTTGTCTGGTTTTGGAATTAAGGTGATGCTGGCCTCGTAGAATGAATTTGGAAGTACTTCATCTCTTTCTATCTTTCAAAACAGCTTTAGTAGGATAGGTATGGTTTCTTCTTTAAACGTTTGATAGAATTCCCCAGGGAAGCCATCTGGCCCTGGACTTTTGTGTCTTGGGAGGTTTTTGATGACTGCTTCAATTTCCTCCCTGGTTATTGGTCTGTTCAAGTTTTCTATTTCTTCCTGTTCCAGTTTTGGTAGTTTTTGGCTTTCCAGAAATACGTCCATTTCTTCTAGATTGCCTAATTTATTGGCGTATAGCTGTTCATAATATGTTTTTAAAATCGTTTGTATTTCCTTGGTGTTGGTAGTGATCTCTCCTTTCTCATTCATGATTTTATTAATTTGAGTCTTCTCTCTCTTCTTTTTAATAAGGCTGGCTAATGGTTTATCTATCTTATTAATTCTTTCAAAGAACCAACTCCTGGTTTTGTTGATCTATTCCACAGTTCTTCTGGTCTCGATTTCGTTGAGCTCTGCTCGAATCTTAATTAACTCTCTTCTTCTGCTGGGTGTAGGATCTATCTGCTGTTTTTTACCTAGCTCCTTTATGTGTAAGGTTAGCTTTTGTATTTGAGTTCTTTCCAGTTTTTGAATGGATGCTTGTATTGCGATGTATTCCCCCTCAGGACTGCTTTTGCTGCATCCCAAAGATTTTGAATGGTTGTATTTTCATTCTCATTAGTTTCCATGAATCTTTTTAATTCTTCCTTAATTTACTGGTTGATCCTTTCATCTTTTAGTAGTATGGTCCTTAACCTCCACGTGTTTGAAGTCCTTCCAAACTTCTTGTTGTGATTTAGTTCTAATTCCAAGGCATTATGGTCTGAGAATATGCAGGGGACGATCCCAATCTTTTGGTATCAGTTCAGACCCGATTTGTGACCCAGTATGTGGTCTATTCTGGAGAAAGTTCCATGTGCACTTGAGAAGAATGTGTATTCAGTTGAGTTTGGATGTAAAGTTCTGTAGATATCTGTGAAATCCATCTGGTCCAGTGTATCATTTAAAGCTCTCGTTTCTTTGGAGATGTTGTGTTTAGAAGATCTATCGAGTGTAGAAAGCACTAGATTGAAGTCACCAAGTATAAGTGTATTATTATCTAAGTATGTCTTAACTTTGGTTATTGATTGATATATTTTGCAGCTCCCACATTCGGGGCATATATATTGAGGATTGTTAAGTCCTCTTGTTAGATAGATCCTTTAAGTAAGAGATAGTGTCCCTCTTCGTCTCTCACTACTGTCTTCGGGGTAAATTTTAGTTTATCTGATATAAGGATGGCTACCCCTGCTTTCTTTTGAGGACCATTTGAATGGTAAATGGTTCTACAACCTTTTGTTTTCAGGATGTAGGTGCCCTTCTGTCTAAAATGAGTCTCTTGTAGACAGCAAATAGATGGGTCCTGCTTTTTTATCCAGTCTGAAACCCTGTGCCTTTTGATGGGGTCATTAAGCCCGTTCATGTTCAGAGCTACTATTGACAGATATGAGTTTAGTGTCATCTTGATATCTATTCAGTCCTTGTTTTTGTAGATTGTTCCACTGAACTTCTTCATAAAGGGGAGTTTTAAGAGTCCCCCTTAAAATTTCTTGCAGAGCTGGTTTGGAGGTCACATATTCTTTCAGCTCCTGCCTATCTTGGAAGCTCTTTATCTCTCCTTCCATTTTGAATGAGAGCCTTGCTGGATAAAGTATTCTTGGTTGCATGTTCTTCTCATTTAGGACCCTGAATATATCCTGCCAGCCTTTCTGGCCTGCCAGGTCTCTGTGGAGAGGTCTGCTGTTACCCTAATACTCCTTTTCCTAAAAGTCAGGGATTTCTTGCCTCTTGGTGCTTTAAGGATCTTCTCTTTATCTTTGGAATTCTCAAGCTTCACTATTAGATGTCGAGGTGTTGAACGGTTTTTATTGATTTTAGGGGGGGGGGTCTCTGTATTTCCTGGATCTGAATGCCCGTTTCCCTTCCCAGATTGGGAAAGTTTTCAGCTACGATTTGTTCAAATACATATTCTGGCCCTCTGTCCCTTTCGGTGCCCTTGGGAAACCCAATTAAACGTAGGTTTTTCTTCCTCAGGCTGTCATTTATTTCCCTTAATCTATTCTCATGGTCTTTTAATTGTTTGTCTCTTTTTTCCTCAGTTTTCCTCTTTGCCATCAACTTGTCTTCTGTGTCACTCACTTGTTCTTCCACTTTGTTAACCCTCCTCGTTAGGACTTCTTGTTTGGATTGCATCTCATTCAATTGATTTTTAATTTCTGCCTGATTGGATCTAAATTCTGCAATCATGAAGTCTCTTGAGTCCTTTTTCTTTTTTCTAGAGCCACCAGTAGCTGTACAATAGTGCTTCTGAATTGGCTTTCTGACATTGAATTGTAATCCAGATTTTGTAACTCTGTGGGATAGAGGACTGTTTCTGATTCTTTCTTTTGAGGTGAGGTTTTCCTTCTAGTCATTTTCCTCAGTGCAGAGTGGCCAAAAAAAAGTTGTATTGGGAAAAGGAGAAAAAGAGAGGAGAGAAAGAAGGAAAGAAAAGAGAAAAAGAAAAAAGAAAAAAGGAAGAAAAGAAAAAAAGAGAAGAAAAAAAAGAAAAAAAGGGTGGGGGAAGCAAACAGAAATCTAAAAGCAAACAAAACAAAACAAAACAAAAAAACACGGGCGAGTATCTTTTGATTCCGTATACTTTAAGTCCCTTGACTTCCCCTGGAACTGGTCCGTCTAGCTGGTCTTCTGGGGGAGGGGCCTGCTGTGCTGATTTTCAGGTGTCAGCACTTGGGGGAGCTGCTCAGAACCTGCCTGGTGCAGGGCTCAGTGGGGTTGTTTACCCCGTGAGGCCTCAGGAGGAACAGCCCCAGTGGCGGGGCCAGCTCTGCAGCCCTGGAGTCAGCCCCCGCAGTAACTCCGGAGCTCTCCGTCTGCGGGGTCTGGAGGCTCCGGGGCGGGGCCGCTGATCTGCTCAGCTCGGGGCAGGAGCGTCCTTGCTGTCCTGGGCCCTCCCGGCCTCTGCCTTTCCCCGGGGCGCAGGTGTCTGTTAGTGTCCCAGGGAGCCCGAGGGCATCCCCGCCCTTCTGGGTCCTGCTCCACGTCGCTGCGAGCCCCTTTCCGCCCGGGAAGGTTGGTGCAGCTCCTGCTTCTCCGGGACGGGGCTCTCCTGTCCTGGGGACACTCGCCCCGGCCTCAGCCCGGCTCCTCGCGGGGCCCCTCCCCCTCGGAGGCCTTTTGTTTCTTTATTTCTTTTTCCCCGTCTTCCTACCTTCATAGAAGCTCGAACTCTTCTCACTGTTGCATTCCAGCTGTTCTCATTTTAAATCTCAGGTGGAATTCGTAGATTTTCAGGATGATTTGAAGGTTATCTAGGTAATTTGCTGGGGCAGGTGACTTGGGGACCCTACTCTTCTGCCATCTTGCCCCTTCCTTCCCACATGTGGGTTTTTCAAGGTGAAAGCTTAAGGACCAAAGGTATATGGCACTCTCTATTTTGTAGTTTGTAGCTTCTTGCAAGTCTATAATCTTTTCAAAGCAAAAACTTAAAAAAAACCCACAAATGTCTTTTTAAAATGCTTGTGTTAGAAAACAAAGTAAAAAAGTGAACAGAGGATATTTTTAAATTTGCAAAATATTTAAAGTTCATAAAGTGGCATTGGTTTAGGCTCATACTATTTGTGGGATTAAAAGAATATTTGGTTAATTTCAGAGCAAAAACATCTCTCATTTTACCTACATGTGTGCATAAAACATATAAAATAAGCAGTTTTTATTCTGATTTTGGGTCTTATCCCCCCTGTGGATCATAAAGACCTAAGCTGATTGCTAAGAGGGGAGGGAGATTAAACTGGATTATATAGAAACTTGTGCTTAATTTCAAGAATTTAAAGTAATCCTATAAAATCAGAAAACCCTTATTATTAAAAAGGTGGTACCAGTAACAAAAGAAATCATGAAATCTTTATAAAGAATGTGGAATCGAAATGCTATTAGAGATGGCAAATGATGCTTTGCTGCCTCTTGCCCTCTGTAACGTTCAATGTGCCATTGTCTGTTTTACCGCCATTATTGCCTGATACATGTTTATATATCTGCATAGATATATATTCCACTGCTGCCGATAATGTCTCAGGGAACTGTGTCGTCATATGCCTAGTGGTAAAATGCACATTGTGGTTAAATATACCCAAGATGTGTCATTTTAGACAATTTTAAGTGTATGGCATCGAGTGCTGTGCAACTGTCACCACCACCCGTGTCAAGAACTTTTCCATCATCCTACAGAGAAAGTGCATGCCCATTAACTAGCTCCTGCCTCCCCTCCCCAGCCACTGGCAACCTCTGTTCTACTCTTTTCTGGTACATGAGGCTCTTGTAAAAATAGTTATGTAAGTGGGATGACACGGCGTTTGTCCTTTTGTGTCTGGCTTATTTCGTGTAGCGTGGGGTTTCCGAGCACCAGGATCTCCTCCTGTCCAGGCTGGATGGCACTGTGTTGTGTGTATCCGTGGCCGTGCGCTCATTCACTCGAGTGCGGCCACACTTCAGCTACGGTGGGTGGTGCTGCCACAAATGAGTGTACAAAAACACCAGTTTGTTTGCTTGCTTGCTTTCAAGCCCACTGGATATATTCCTAGAAGTAGAATCACTGGGCCACACGAAAAGCCCAAACTGAATGTTTTGGGGAGCCATCTCCCCCAGCGACACCCGGGGCTCCAGTTTCCCTGCAATCCTGCTGACACTGGTCAGTTTCTGGTTTTATTTTTCAGAGAAGACATCCAGGGGGCGCGAGCTGTCTCTCACTGTGGTTCTGATCTGCATTTACGCCTCTGAGTGATGGCGAGCATCCTCCTGTATTCCTTTTGGCCTTCTGTGTGTCTTCTTTGGAGAAATGTTTGTCCAGGTCCTTTGTCGGGGTTTGAATCAGGTTGTTTGCATTTTGTTGTTGTGCTTTAAAGTTTTATTATATTCTGGGTATCAATCCCTAGTGAGATATGTGACTTACAAAGATTTTCTCCTATTCTGTGGGCTGCCCTCCCTCTCTTGTGATAGTGCTGTTTGATGCACAAAAGTCCCTAATTTTGATGAAGCCCAGCAAACAATATTCTGGGATCTTCAGAAACTGCCCTTGCTGCTCCCTGAGCAGGATCAATGTGCAGCCTGACCCCAGGATCCTGCGCCTGGGCTCCCCTCCCCAGCCCACACTTGGGCCTGAGTCCCATTTGCTCCAGGCCATATGTGCACCATCCCAGCTACAGTGTCAGCCTCACCTGGCTGAATCACAGTCTCTGAAGTGGCCTCCTTACTCTCCCATCCACACCGGTGCTACGCCACCCCTGAGGGACTCTGGGCAGACCTCTAAGCCCCTGGCCATTCGGTGTCTCACACAGGGGCTCAGACCCCAGCCTGATCACTGAGCGCCCCACTCCCCAGGCCTGCTCTCTACTGTCCTCATGTTCTGGCCATGAACCTGCACATCCTCTGTGGGGGACTCAGCTGTCTCAGTGGGTGCTTTATCTTTGCAACCAAACCCTGAGCTGGGGACAGGGACACTGGCGGAACCCAGATGCTCTGCAAGATACGACTCTGTGCCCTATCTTGCTCTCTGCACAGCCCTGTGCTTCAAGCCTGTCATCGTACTGCAGGGGACACGGTAATGTCTGATTCCTGGGCCAGCTGTGGGCAGGCTATGGAGGCTGGAAGTCTGAGTGCTGATCCCTGGACAGCTAGGGAACTTTCTCCTCAAACGGAAGCTGCAGCCCGAGACCCAGGAGGGCCGCGTGTGGGTCAGCCAGGAGCCCAGTGTGCACAGACCTGGCCCCCAGGTGTTCCACTGAGTCAACGCTGCTCCCACCACCTCGTGGGACCTCGGGTCAATAGCAGGGGCTGGAGGAGGATTCCTGGGTGGAGGCCACACAACTGAGCCCTGCACCCAAGGACAGGGGAGCCAGAAGCTGCAGGGGGAGATGTACCCTTTGAACTCGGGGACATGATGCCCATTCTCTGGTGGGAAGTGCCTGCTGGTGGGGGGGCTGGCCGAATTTCCCCCCTCTCCTGGGAGCACTCCCCTCCATCCTGGAGGGGGGGCAGGGAGGGCGTGGGAAGGGGGCTGTGAGAGGGGTCCAGAAAGGCCCGAGTTCCCCCAGGACACCCTCTAGCTGCGTAGGGAGCGGTTAGCCCCCACTCTCCCCTGGGGCCACATGTGACAGAGGCCGTCCTGGCCCTGCTGGAAGCTCCTGTCCTCCACCTCCCTGAGCCCTGGGGTCAGTGTTCCCTGGACAGTGTGAGAAGGAGCAGGGTCAGCCAGCGGCGGCCCAGGAAGAGGGCAGCATCCCAGGAATGTTCTGCTAATCCAGCTCCTGCCCGAGGTCAGCCCTGACCCAGCCCTGGGGAGCCTGCTCCTGCGACATCGTGTCCCTCTGTGCTCCAGCAACACTGCCTGGTAGCTGGGCCTGTCCCTGCGTGTCCAGCATGGTCCCAGACCTCGTGTGCACCACCCGGGGCTTCTGTGTGGACCCTGGGGACTACTCAGTAGGACCCTCCCTACACAAGTGACTGTCTCAGTCACTCTCACGTCCTCCTGTCCCCCCGGGACTGTCCCCCTGACCTGCTTCGTCACCCCCACATCCTCCTGTCTCCCCCAGGCTGTGCCTCCTGACCTGCTCCATCACCTCCATGTCCTCCTGTTCCCCCGCCGGGGCTGGTGCCCCTGACCTGCCCTTCACCCCCACATACTCCTGTTCCCCCCCAGGGCTGTCCCTTCTGACCTGCTCCATCATTCCCACGTCCTCCTGTCCCCCCACCGGGGCTGTCCCCTCTGACCTGCTCTGTCACCCCCACATCCTCCTGTCCCCTCCGGGGCTGTCCCCCTGACCTGCTGCATCACCCCCACATCCACCTGATCCCCCCAGAACCGTCCCAACTGACCTACTCCGTCACCCCCACATCCCCTCCTATACAACACTCCAGTAGCTTCTTGCCATGGAGACCCCGTCCACCCACAGCCTGGACCTTGCTCTGGCCCCCCTGCACCAGTTCTGCCCTGGGGGGCCCATTATGGACAAGACAGGCCACAGCTCGGAGACCAGGAAGGGGTGCCTGGCCCACCCGGTCCTAGGGTGTCAGCACAGACCCTGGGGTCCTGAGTGCAGGCTCAGTGCATGGTTATCCCTGTGCCTCATGCCTGCACTTGGTCTGATCCTTCCCCCTCCCCTGTCTCCTGCTTGAATCCCCCTCCCAGGCCTCCAGCACCCCTCCAGCCTTGGCAGGCCCCCGTGCCTGTCACCTTAGGGTTCCCCCATCCCAGCCCTTTGCAGGAGGCTCAGCCACAGGGGATGTGCCTGCAGCTGCTGCTTCCTCGGACCCAGCACCCAGGCCTGCAGACAGCTTGTGAGGCCACCCCAGTACTCATGCAGCACCCAGAGTCATGAGGAATGAGACTTACTTGTAGTTCAGCCACCAGGTCAGGGGAGCTTTGTCATGCACCAGAAGCTGACTGATGCATAGCTGGTAAGCAGCAGCAGGAGCTGGGTGGGGTGGGATCGGGCCCCTGGATGCCCTGGTCCTGCCCACCCCACACCTGCTCTCCTTCTCCGACGGACCCTGTGCTGATGGCCTGAGAGCCGTGTCCCCGTGTGACCTGGGGCGAGGAGAAACACATGTGCCCTAGGGGAGGCCTGCAGACCCAGGGCCAGCTCAGCCTGCTGGAGGGCCCTGAACACAGGACTGCCCTGGGCCTCAGTTTCCCCAGCTGTAAGGGAGGGGCTCATGGGGTCTGCCCTGGGAGGTGGTATGAGCAGGGAGTAGGTGGCCTATTCTTTCAGATACAGCCTCCCCCTCCCACAGCTGGTTCCCATTAGAGCAAGACTTGCTCCCCCAGCTAAGTGAGCTTTCAGGCAAATAAGGAAACCCAATCCCTCATGGCTCATCCCACATTCCAGCCCTGGGAGCAGTCCAGCAGCTCCTCCTGCCTCCTCAGCCCCTCTAGGACCTCACTCTCAAGCGGCTCTTGAAGGCAGACAGGGGCTCTGGGACTAAGAGGTTGGAGGTGGCCGTTCCATCTGGAGAACTGTTTGCAGAGACTCTGTTGCATGGCCTGGCTTCCAAGCTGCTGGGCCAGGAGAGGGTCCCCATGAAGGCTGGGGTTCCCAGGATGAGAGAAGGTCCCCACCCCTAGTCCTTCAAGGACCCCACCCAGAGAGAAAGAAGGGCAGAAGCTGCTCCAAGATCCTCAGCAGCTCACCCTGCTTATGTGGGCCAACCCTGAGTGCTAGGGCCACATCTCCACCAGCCCTGTCTCTCTCCAGCCCCGACTTGGCCAGTTTGACTCCTGTCTGACCCTGGCCTGGCCAAGCCCTGGAGCCCAGTCTCTTGACCAGGAAGCCACTCACCCCAAGGGTTGCTATGTCCTCCACATGTCACACTGTGGGCTCCTTGGTATTAGACAACAGTTAAGGAACAGAGGACTGGGGATCCCTGGGTGGCGCAGCCGTTTGGCGCCTGCCTTTGGCTCAGGGCGTGATCCTGGAGACCCGGGATCGAATCCCACGTCGGGTTCCCGGTGCATGGAGCCTGCTTCTCCCTCTGCCTATGTCTCTGCCTCTCTCTCTCTGTGACTATCATAAATAAATAATTAAAAAAAAAAGGAACAGAGGACTGATGCTTTGGGGTGTGTGTGAGAGCTGTGTGTGTGTAAGCTCTGTGTGTGCTGTATGTGTGAGCTGTGTGAGCTATAGGTGTGTGAGCTGTGTATTTGTGTTAGCTGTGTGTATGAGAACTGTGTGTGAGAGCTGTGCGTGCTGTGAGCTGAGTGTGTGAGCTGTGCATGCGTGAGCTGTGTGTGTGTGAGCTGTGTGTGTGTGAGTTGTGCATGCATGAGCTGTGTGTGTGTGAGCTGTGCGTGAGTTGTGCATGCATGAGCTGTGTGTGTGAGCTGTGCATGCGTGAGCTGTGTGTGTATTAGCTGTGTGTGCATGTGTGTGAGCTGAATGTGTGAGTTGTGTGTGAGCTGTGTGATAGCTGTGTGTGTGAGCTGAGTGTGTGTGAGTTGAGTGTGTGTGCATGCCCTGAGTGCTCCTCCTGGCGGTAGGTCGGATGGGCGAGGAGCGTTCAGGCCCTGGTCTCACCCCTGGTCTGACCCTCAGGAGGCAAGGCTGACACAGTTGTGTCCCCCCTGGAGGCAGAGGCCTGGCTGATCCCCAAGGCTTCAATCTCTAGAACAGGAGAGGCAGCTTGTGCCCCCGCCCTCAGGGGCCTGGCCTGGCTCCTCACCCCGGGTCCTCTTGGGGGGCCTGGTGGGCAAAGGGCAGCCAGGTGATGGGGTGCTGAGCTTCTGCTCCAGGCCCAGACACACAACAGGGTCCCCTCCTTATTCTGCTCCTGCCCTGAGGAGTGTGCCCTGGGGCATCCTGCCCTGGTGCGCTGGTTGGGGTGGCACCGCCTGGCCGCTGGAACAGGTCCCGGGGCTCCCACAATTGGAGGGGGGACTGAGGCAGTAGAGGCAGGGACCGTGCGGGGCACTGGCCCGGCGCTGACCACCCTGGGGCCCAGCACCCCCTGGGCTTCTGTGACCGCATAGCGCCGGGAGCCTGGCAGGCAACGTGTCTTGCTTGCAGGTCCTGCTACTTCTCGACTCCTTGCTGAGGGTCACCACTGCCCAGGGATTCTGTCCAAACACCCACCCCTCCCCAGGTGCCCACCTCTGTGTCTGTTCGTTAGTCCCCCAGGGCACGGTCCATATGGGACGTTCACACATGCAGGCACACATGTGCCTGGGCACTTGCACACCTGGGGCGACACTCCCAAGCACTCATGCCTACACACACTGTGCCTTCCTGCACCACATGAGCCATCTCTTTCCTTTCCTGGATTTGAGCTGCAGCCCCTTCCACAATGTCCCCTCTCTGGTCCGTGGGTGGCCTGCCATCAGGGTCCAGTCATTTGAGCCTCCTCTGTGCAGCAACTGGTCCCTCAGGTGAGCTCCCAGAGCCCTGCCCCATGCGGAGGGCAGGACTGTTGCACACACACCACCCCACTCAACAGATGCTGGCCCAGTCTAATCACTCTGGCTCCAGCTCTCTGGGGGTCTCTGGGGTCTTGGGCCAGAGGGGGGAGCCGGAAAGATGGGGCTCAGGCCCTCAAGGCAGTAGGTCACCCACCAATGCACAGGCAGCTGGCCCAGGTCACACCACAGAAGCGGGTGAGGGTGCGGGCTGTCATGGCTGGGCCTCCCCACGTGCACACATGAGGTCACTGTCAAGTGCTGCATGCCCGGAGCTGGGGCTGCCCCTTAGCCCCAGGGTCTTGGTGCAACCGCACTCCTGCAGAGGCACCCAGGCATGAGTGGTGGGGCACCCGGGCTCTGGGCTGTGGGCGTGCAGCAGGGACTCAGGCCCAGCCCCTCAGGGAAGGTCAGCTGTGTGGAGGTGTGTGGAGGGTAGGAGGAGACAGATGCAGCACTCGACACCAGTGGGGGTTCTGCGAAGACCCCGTCCTGCAGATGGGGAGACTGAGGCCCAAGCAGGGACAGGGTATAAGAAGTAAGGCTGAATGGGCCTTGGACCCAGACACCCAAGGGAACAGTGTCATGGAAATGCACCGCTGGGACCAGCCAGGTAGGGCTGCACGGCAGGGCACACCCAGGCATCTAGAACTTTCAGGGTGAAGGATCAGTCTCACCAACAAATGGTGCCGGATACACTGTGTCAAATTAATCCCCTAAATGAACCAAAATGGATCAGAGACTTAAAACCATAAAACTCTGAGAAGAAGATGAAGGGGCCGATCTTTACGACTGGGATTTGTCGATGGATTCTTGGATGTGGCGCCAAATGCAGAAGCGATAAGAGAAAAATGGGCCATTTCATCAAAAACGAAAGTTCAGTTCCTCAGAAGAGATCATCAAGGGAGTGAGGACATCCATCCCTGGAGAGCATCCAGGATGGAAGAAAGTGTTTGCAGATCATAAACGTGAGGAACCCAGTCTGCAGAATACACGAAGATCTCCTGCAGACCAGCAACAAACACAAACAGCTCAGTTAAAAATGGGCAAAGGCCAAGATCACACTGTCTTAATGATCATAGCTTTGTAGTACAACTTGAAAACTGGAACTGCGATGCCCCCGTATCTGGTTTTCTTTTTCAATATTCCCCTGGCTATTCGGGATCTTTTCTAATTCCTTCCCCCCCCTTTTCTTCTTATTTATTTATTTATTTATATTTTTTATAATAAATTTATTTTTTATTGGTGTTCAATGTACCAACATACAGAATAACACCCAGTGCTCATCCCACTAAGTGCCCTCCTCAGTGCCCGTCATTCATTCCCCCCCACCCCCTGCCCTCCTCCCCTTCCACCACCCCTAGTTCCTCTTCCAGAGTTAGGAGTCTTTATGTTCTGTCTCCCTTTCTGATATTTCCCACTCATTTTCTCTCCTTTCCCCTTTATTCCCTTTCACTATTTTTTATATTCCCCAAATGAATGAGACCATACAATGTTTGTCCTTCTCCGATTGACTTACTTCACTCAGCATAATACCCTCCAGTTCCATCCACATCGAAGCAAATGGTGGGTATTTATCGTTTCTAATGGCTGAGTAATATTCCATTGTATACATAAACCACATCTTCTTTATCCATTCATCTTTCGATGGACACCGAGACTCCTCCCACAGTTTGGCTATCGTGGACATTGCTGCTAGAAACATCGGAGTATGGGTGTCCTGGCGTTTCATTGCATCTGTATCTCTGGGGTAAATCCCCAGCAGCCCAATTGCTGAGTCGAAGGGCAGGTCTATTTTTAACTCTTTGAGGAACCTCCACACAGTTTTCCAGAGTGGCTGCACCAGTTCACATTCCCACCAACAGCGTAAGAGGGTTCCCTTTTCTCCGCATCTTCAACATTTGTGGTTTCCTGCCTTGTTAATTTTCCCCATTCTCACACGTGTGAGGTGGTATCTCATTATGGTTTCGATTTTATTTCCCTGATGGCAAGTGATGCAGAGCATTTCCTCATGTGCATGTTGGCCATGTCTATGTCTTCCTCTGTGAGATTTCTCTTCATGTCTTTTGCCCATTTCATGATTGGATTGTTTGTTTCTTTGCTGTTGATTTTAAAAAGTTCTTTATAGATCTTGGAAACTAGCCCTTTATCTGATATGTCATTTGCAAATATCTTCTCCCATTCTGTAGGTTGTCTTTGAGTTTTGTTGACTGTATCCTTTGCTGTGCAAAAGCTTCTTATCTTGATGAAGTCCCAATAGTTCATTTTTGCTTTTGTTTCTTTTGCTTTCGTGGATGTATCTTGCAAGAAGTTACTGTGGCCAAGTTCAAAAAGGGTGTTGCCTGTGTTCTCCTCTAGGATTTTGATGGAATCTTGTGTCACATTTAGATCTTTCATCCATTTTGAGTTTATCTTTCTGTACGGTGAAAGAGAGTGGACTAGTTTCATTCTTCTGCATGTGGATGTCCAATTTTCCCAGCACCATTTATTGAAGAGACTGTCTTTTTTCCAGTGGATAGTCTTTCCTGCTTTGTTGAATATTAGTTCACCATAGAGTTGAGGGTCCACTTCTGGATTCTCTATTCTGTTCCATTGATCTACGTGTCTCTTTTTGTGCCAGTATCACACTTTCTTGATGACCACAGCTTTGTAGTACAACCTGAAATCTGGCATTGTGAGGCCCCCAGCTATGGTTTTCTTTTTTAAAATTCCCCTGGCTATTCGGGGTCTTTTCTGATTCCACACAAATCCTAAGATGATTTGTTCCAACTCTCTGAAGAAAGTCCATGGTATTTTGATAGGGATTGTATTAAACGTGTAAATTGCCCTGGGTAACATTGACATTTTCACAATATTAATTCTGCCAATCCATGAGCATGGAATATTTTTCCATCTCTTTGTGTCTTCCTCAATTTCTTTCAGAAGTGTTCTGTAGTTTTTAGGGTATAGATCCTTTACCTCTTTGGTTAGGTTTATTCCTAGGTATCTTATGCTTTTGGGTGCAATTGTAAATGGGATTGACTCCTTAATTTCTCTTTCTTCAGTCTCATTGTTAGTGTCTAGAAATGCCATTGATTTCTGGGCATTGATTTTGTATCCTGTCATGCTACCAAATTGCTGTATGAGTTCTAGCAATCTTGGGGTGGAGGCTTTTGGGTTTTCTATGTAGAGTATCATGTCATTGGCGAAGAGGGAGAGTTTGACTTCTTCTTTGCCAATTTGAATGCCTTTTGTTTCTTTTTCTTGTCTGATTGCTGAGGCTAAGACTTTTAGTACTATGTTGAATAGCAGTGGTGAGAGTGGACATCCCTGTCTTGTTCCTGATCTTAGGGGAAAGGCTCCCAGTGCTTCCCCATTGAGAATGATATTTGCTGTGGGCTTTTTGTAGATGGCTTTTAAGATGCTGAGGAATGTTCCGTCTATCCCTACACGCTGAAGAATTTTGATCAGGAATGGATGTTCTATTTTGTCAAATGCTTTCTCAGCATCTATTGCGAGGATCATACGGTTCTTGTTTTTTCTCTTGTTGATATGATCTACCATGTTGATTGTTTTACGAGTGTTGAACCAGCCTTGCATTCCAGAATAAATCCCATTTGGTCACGGTGAATAATCTTCTTAACATATTGTTGTATCCTATTGGCTAGTATCTTGTTGAGAATATTGCATTTGTGTTTATTCAGGGATATTGGTCTATAATTGTCTTTTTTGGTGGAGTCTTTGTCTGGTTTTGGAATTAAGGTGATGCTGGCCTCATAAAATGAGTTTGGAAGTATTCCATCCCTTTCTATCTTTTGGAACAGTTTTAGTAGAATAGGTATTGTTTCTTCTTTAAACATTTGATAGAATGCTCCTGGACAACCATCTGGCCCTGGACTTTTGTGTCTTGGGAGGTTTTGTATGGCTGCTTCCATTTCCTTCCTGGTTATTAGCCTGTTCAGGTTTTCTATCTCTTCCTGTTCCAGTTTTGGTATTTTGTGGTTCTCCAGAATTGTGCCCATTTCTTCTAGATTTCCTAATTTATTGGTGTACAGCTGCTCATAATAAGTTTTTAAAATCATTTGTATATCCTTGGTATTGGTTTTTGATCTCTTCTCTTTCATTCATGATTTTATTCATTTGAGTCTTTTCTCTTTTGTGTTTAATAAGGCTGGCTAATGGTTTATCTATCATATAGATCAATGGAACAGAATAGAGAACCCAGAAATGGGCCCTGAATTTATGGTCAACTAATATTCAATAAAGCAGGAAAGACTATCAACTGGAAAAAGGACAGTCTCTTCAATAAATGGTGCCGGGAAAATTGGACAGACACGTGCAGAAGAATGAGACTGGACCCTTCTCTTACAGCATAGACAAAGGGAAACTCAAAATGGATGAAAGATCTAAATGTGAGAAAAGTTTCCATCAAAATCCTAGAGGAGAGCAACACCCTTTTTGAACTTGACCATGGCAACTTCTTGCAAGATACACCCATGAAGGCAAGGGAAACAAAAGCAAAAATGAATTATTGGGACTTCATCAAGATAAGAAGCTTCTGCACAGCAAAGGATACAGTCAACAAAACTCAAAGACAACCTCCAGAATGGGAGAAGATATTGCAAATGACGTATCAGATAAAGGGCTAGTTTCCTAGACCTATAAAGAACTTATTAAACTCAACAGCAAAGAAACAAACAATCCAATAGTGAAATGGGCAAAAGACATGAAGAGAAATCTCACAGAGGAAGACATAGACATGGCCAACAAGCACATGAGGAAATGCTCTGCATCACTTGCCATCAGGGAAATACAAATCAAAACCACAATGAGATACCACTTCACACCAGTGAGAATGGGGAAAATTAACAAGGCAGGAAACAGATGTTGGAGAGTATGTGTAGAAAGGGGAACCCTCTTGTACTGTTGTTGGGAATGTGAACTGGTGGAGCCACTCTGGAAAACTGTGGAGGTTGTTCAAAGAGTTAAAAGTAGACCTGCCCTATGACCCAGCAATTGCACTGCTGAGTATTTACCCCAAAGATACAGATGCAGTGAAACGCAGGGACACCTACACCCCAATGTTTATAGCAGCAATGTGTACAATAGCCAAATGGTGGAAGGGGTCTTTTTGTCCATCGAAAGATGAATGGATAAAGAAGATGTGGTTTATGTATACAATGGAATATTACTCAGCCATTAGAAACGACAAATACCACCATTTGCTTCAATGTGGATGGAACTGGAGGGTATTATGCTGAGTGATGTGAGTTAATCGGAGGAGGACAATCATCATATGGTTTTACTCATCCGGGAATATAAAGAATAGTGAAAGGGATTAAAGGGGAAAGGAGAGAAAATGAGTGGGACATATTAGAGAGGGTGACAAAACATGAGAGACTCCTAACTCTGGGAAACGAACTAGGGGTGGTGGACGGGGAGGTGGGGGGGTGGGGGTGACTGGGTGACTGGCACTGAGGGGGGCACTTTATGGGATGAGCACTGGATGTTATTCTATATGTTGGCAAATTGAACACCAATAAAAAATAAATTTATATAAAAAATAAGTACAAAAAAATGGGCAATGGGGGATGCCTGGGTGGCTCAGGGGTTGAGTGTCTGCCTTCCAATTAGGGCGTGACCCCGGGGTCCTGGGATGAGTTCCACATCGGGCTCCACACGGAGAGCCTGCTTTTCCCCCTGCCTGTGTCTCTGCCTCCCTCTTATGGTCTCTCCTAAATAAATAAATAAAATCTTAAAAAAAAAAAGGGCAAAGGGCTTTGACAGACATTCACAGACACAAACAGCCTGTGGGCACCCAGGAGGACGCTCGGAGGGTCATCTGTTAGGGATGGAAGCAGAGACCTTTGCACCTGCTTCGGCGGCAGGAAGAAAACGTGGTGGGGAAGATGTGGAAAGGCCCCCGCCCACTGACCAGAGGAGCTTGTGGGGCTGCAGCCATGGGGGATCCAGGGCCAGCACCTATGAGCTAGCTGTGCAATTACAGGCGGAATGGAGACCCTCGGCCCCAACAGAGCTGAACAGGCACGTGCACACCTGCGTGCACAGCAGCCTGTCCACAGGCCACACGGTGGAACACGGTCCACTAATGTGCCCACAGATCAGCACTCGGCATCTGCAGGGACAGTGCTGTCACCTGCCGAAGCCACTACTCTCCCAGAAACACTGCCGGTGATAGACCACAGGCATGGAAGGCCATGTGGATGGGTTGAGGGGAGGGGCCAGAGCCTGCAGGCAGGTTGGCGGCCTTCATTCAGGGTTAGACATGATGATGTCACAGCACTGCGGATGCACCAAGTCTCACTTTGCTGTTCACGTAAAAACTGTCGATTTCATGTTTTGTGAATTTTGCTGTCTTAGCACCCCCCCCCCCGCCCACCCTGCCCAATGACAGGGAGGGCAAGTGTGTGGCTGTGAATTCACTGTTTTGTGAACGAGGACGGCGACACATAGTCCTCTTCCTCTGCGCTGTCCCTGGCTCTTCTACTGTCCAACGGCAGAGCTGCACCCTGGCAGCAGGGACCCTAATCAGCTAGATTAGGCTTCGGGCCCACTGAACAGGGGATGGAAAAGGTTTGAAGGACCTGCTCCTGTCCCTGTAGAGGTGACTGCGTGTTTGGACAGGCTACACAGACACAACCAAGGGGCACAGCTGAGGGTCCTTCCAACTGTCCCGGGGGGCTGTGGCTGGGACTCCATGACAGCATGCCAAAGCTCAGAGAGGGAGCCGCACCTTTCTGGGGATGACCATCGGCAAGCCCTGGCCTTCTCCTCTCCCAGGCCTCCTTCTCACTAACTGTTCCACCTCCCTGGGGCTGCTCCACCTCCCCGGATGCTCCATCTCACCTTGTCCAGTGAGGCTGTATGCATACCTGAGGCAGATTCTCCAGGGCACTCATCAAGTATGGATAAAGTTCTGGAGCTTATAGGTTTTTCATTCCACTTGCCGGGTGGGGAAGACAAGGATGAAAAAACCTCAGATGATGTGAGTTCTATGAAGACTGTGAAAGGATCCTGATCATGCACCTGTCCCATGAGCATCCTGGTCAGTGGGTGGGGTTTTCACTTGAGTTTTTCTTCCCTTCCTCTTCAGCTTTTCCAGGCTGCCAGGTGGTATCTGCTGGTCAAGCACCTGCACTTGTCCTGGTCTGGGGTCCCAGCTGTGGTTCCCCTCCCACTGTGTGAGTTCAGAGGCTGGCCTGACTGGAACAACACACTCACTCACAAGGCTTCCCCTTCACGGACCAGGTGGTCAGGCTGGAAAGAGCCTGGATAGGCAGGGAAATGCTTGCGACCACATGTCCACACAGCTGTGACCATCTCTTGGCTGCCAACCCTTCTTCCGTCCCAGCAAAGGGCCAAGATGGTGACACAGGGGGTGTCCAAACACAAACTCTCCACCCCTTCTCAAAGAACTCTCTCTGATCCCTAAACCAGATTTATTCCAAAACAAAGCCCTCCCCCCTCCCCCGCCTGCCATGGCCCAGCGTTGGTCCTTATAAATGCCAAAGCCACAGTGTTCATCTGGGGCACAAGAGCTGGCAATCACAGGCTGTAGGGGCAGAGCACACCCACAGATGCCTCCAGAGAGCAGCCCCATCTGTCACCCAGAGGCACCACCGCTCATAAACGTGGCTCAAGGGGTCCTGCGCTTCGCATGGTGATGCTGTCCAAAGATGCCAGACAGGAGCCTGAGCCTGTGGCTCCCCACCTGTGAAATGTGGAGTCATCCTACCTTCCTCAGCCCAGGCACACAGTGAGCAGCTTGGAGCACAGCTGTTGTTTATATGATTATCAGTGTATTTTCTGTTCGCTTTTATTTCTACCCCCATCTGATGTCACCATCCTTTTCTCTGATTTGCTTTCTTATAAATTTTCAGAGATGTTTTATAAATTCTTTAGAGCTCTTTTAAAAAAATTTGGAACAAGGTGCATTTGCAAGCATTGAGCAAATACTGTGTGTGCATGCTTTCTGCATGTTTCCACATGTCTATGTTTCTGCATAGGCCTGCATGCCTCTGTGTGCACATACACACACACACACACACACGAATAAATTACTGCATAATTACATCTGAGCCAGTGGGAGATGGGGAAGTCCTAGGGCAACTTGTTCACAATGGTTTTAGTGGGTTGGCGCATGTCCCAGGGGTCCATGTGACGGAAGGCATGCTTCCATGTAGTGGCTGCCAGAGGAGATTGGGACATGAACTTTCCTCGGGCCCAGCCCCGTGGGAAAGGGGTTTGTGTGGCAAAATGCAGAATATACAGAAATGCTGCATGATGCTACGAATTCATCTGACCTGGGAAGACAGGACATGGACTAGCAAGGCTGTGGAGACCGGTGGCCCAGGGCAGACACGGCTCTCAGTAGGTGGACTTCTGGACTCACTCTCTGTCTGAAAGTCACAGTTTCACCTGAAAACAACCTCTGTTACCTTTTGTAGATTAAAAAGTAATGAGAGGACACCTACCTGGATCAGTCGGTTAGGCATCAGACCCTGGGTCTCAGCTCAGGTCTTGATCTCAGGGCCATGTGTTCAAGCTCCAGGTTGGGCTCCTTTCTGGGTGTGGAGCCTACTTAAAACAAATGTAACCAGAGAAGAAGACTACTTCCCAACATGAATTTACCCCTTCCTCCCTCTCGCAAAGAAGGCTGACTAACCTAGTTTTAGGAATGCCAACCAAAGCAGACAGCTATGGCGGGGATGCTCCACCCTCGGGGCCCCAGGGAGAACCACGCTGATAGTGGGTCTGCTGTCATTCTGCAAAAATCCATGTGGAATTGGATACCTATCCATGAATCCCATAAAACTGCAGAACAATCCCAGAGAGACCTGGCTTCCAAGCTGAATGTCAAGTCAGTCTGCATAAGGAGACGCTTACTGCTGTGTGTTTAAACTGTAGCCTTTACACAAACGGGGGACTTAGCTTGTTGGTCATACAGAAAATTCAGGATTTCAGCTCTTCAGCTCGCCTTGCAATATCAAGACACATTTTAATCAAACTCACCCAGAAACTCCAGAGAAAGGTAAACTTGTGTTGCAAAGCTCCACACAGCGGCTTTCATTTTTAATTATAAATACTACAAGTCAGCTGGGAGGTTCCAGTGCTGGCAAGCACCTGGAGCCATCTCAAAACTGTAGACACGGAGCTCCAGCATTTGTGGGTCCCAGAAGTAGCGGGCTGGTTCCAGGGCTGCAGCCGCTCAGTGGCACTGGCGCTGTCCACACTTCTGGGAAGGACCTGACAACCTTGTGTGGAAAAATCCTGTCCTCCCACCAAGTCCTCAGCTCGTCCAGGCCATCCAGAGACGTGACACGCGCGCACAGTTATGCGCCGTGTGGATCCCTGCCTCAGCCTCTCCAGGTGCCTCTGCGTGACTCCCTGGCCTCCTCCTCCTCTGAGGGACCCTTGGAGTTCCCTCAGTGTTCTTCCAACTTTTAGTGTTCGGTAGACCTGTTTTTATGTTAAGCCAGCACCGTCCTTTTGGAAAGAAGGTTAATTAGTTGATTGGTACATGCATTTATTAGGATGGATCCTCACCAGTCGCAGATTCTGTATTTGTGAATTTTTCTGCATTTTTATTCCAATTTCCAGAAGCCTGTTGCAGCTCGTTGGGCGTGCCTTTCAGCGAGGACCTGGGAACCCGGGGACAGCGTCTGGGAAAAGTGCCTGCCCCCTGGGCAGCGTGGTTCTATGTGCGGGGTCTGTTCAGAGGCCACACTGTGTTCTGGCTCCCACCCGGTGGCCCCGAGCAGCCTCAGGCCATTCTCGCTCTGGATTTAGCTTCCCTTCTGTTTGTCAGGGGGCAGATTAAACCAGGGGTGTCTCATCTTTGCAAACCCACTGCAACCTGCGTGCCCCCATCCAGTGCAGACAACAGCCTCCTGTCCTTGGGGTTGCTGGCCCAAAGCCTTCCTGTGGCTGTGGCAGCAGCGGGGACCCTGCTGCAGGAATGAAGCAGCAGCCCTTGGGGAGTAGGGGGGCCAAGGGTGGAGGCCACGAGGGTCCTGCTGTCCCCGGGGCCGGGGGCTGGAGGGGGCCCCATCTGGAGCCTGTGCCAGGCAGCTGCTATGGCTGCCCCACTGCCCCTTCTTCCTATTGTCCGATGACCTGGCCGGCCCGGCCCGTGGTGGCATGCAGCCCATGTGGGGGCACAGACAGGAAGCCCGGGGGGCAGTGCTGGTGAACATGAACTCCTGCTGGCCACAGCCCCTGTCCGTCCAGAAGAAGTCCCTTGGGGGTACTGTAGGGGTCTGGGTCTCTGGTACGTCAGAGGGTCATGTCCCATGGCTGGCCTGGTGTCCCCAGCCCTTCCCACCCTGAATTTCCCTGGGAGATGCGTCACGGGGGCTCATACCCTGCCGGGCTGGCCCTCTGGGCAGCCTCGTGAGTGTGCAGGCCCTCTCCCGATGGAGGCCATGGGAACTGAGCTCGGGATGCTCCTCCCAAGGGTGACTGTGCTCTTGTTGGAGAATCACAGGGGAGGGTCTGAGCCACTTGGAAGGCACAGTGGTGTGTGCTCCGCTTCTTCACCTCGGCAGGCCCTGCCTCCACCGGCTGCCCTTGGCCCAGATTGCGGGCCTCCCATGGGTACTGGCCGCCGGGCATGCGGCTCACGCTGGGGGTGGCCGGGGATTTGCAGTTGCTCCCGTGCTGACACGGTCTGACTGGTTTGCTGCTGTGGAGTCTCAGAGGATGGCCTCAGGAGCCTGCACCGCCAGGGGCGCCCAGAGGGTGGAGGTGGGGAGCCAGGGCCTACCAGCACCTGGGGCCAGCAGCACAGCTGGCTGCCGGGAGGTCGCGGTCTGACCACACTCAAATCCTAAACAGCTGTCAGTGGGCAGCCAGGGAATGGTTGCTCCACGGCTTGGGCATGCCACCCAGACATGCCGCACATGGACTCTGATGCACACGCGTGTGTGCACTCTCACCCCCCCATGTGCATAGCGTGTACACACTCATGAGAACATACATATACCCCAAACCCATGCATACACACGCATGCATACATAGCACACACACATTCACACGAACACCATGCACGCGTACCACTTGTCCTGTGACATGTCTCCACCTAGGACTGGGAACACCACCAGCAGCAGCCCTGTGGGAGCCTGATGGGCCCTGGAGTGGAACGCTCTCCCACTGGCCTCTCCCTTTCCCACCCACGCTGCTGTCTGCACTGCACCCACAGACAACACCAGGCCTGTGTCCCCGACCAAACCCAGCTCTGGAGTTGAGGGAAAGAGGCCAGACCTGGGCAGGGGTCCTGGTCAGGCTCCTATGCAAATACTGGTGCGTGAGGCCCATGCAGTGCAGATCAGGGTCTGAGGAGGCCGTAGGTCTGGTCAGAGATGGGACCCTCCACAGGAGCCAGCAGCTGACAGTGGTCAGCCGATGCCCACCTGGGCTGTAGACAGGCTGTGTGCACACGTGCTTGTCTGGAGGGCTCTCCAGTGTGCGCAGGCACCTCTGGGTCACCGCGTTTCTACCTCCAGGGCACTGGACAGGGCTTGGAGCCCAGGGGGTGTGGGTCCTTTGCTCCCCCCATGACACTTACTGAAGATCTCCCCACACGGATACACAGCTCAGCACCCAGCCCTTCCCCGCCTTCCACACAGGCTGGGTTCTGGTTGCTGTGAGATGCCCCCGGGCTCTGCACCACCCACGCCATCCCCCGTGTACCTCTGTGTCCCCTGTGGACACCCTCTGTGCACCTGGGTCCACCCGCCACTCAGCCCATGCCACTCTCCCTTCCCACTGTGGCCGTCTGCTGCCCCCACACCTTCCCAGGGCGCTAGGGCAGGGTCGAGGCGTGCCACACGCAGGGTGTGCGCTCCGCCAGTGAACAAGCCAGTCGCTTCCCCAGCACAGATCTGGATCCTTTCAGCCCCAGACACATAGCAGGGCGCATGAGCATGAGTTTTTATCAGACTCTGAACATGAGGAAAGAATCAAGCTTTGAAGGAGGTATCATTTCCAAATCTAAGCAGAGATTTTTGTTTTGGAAACTTCTCCTTTGAAAATCACAGCAAGCCGATGCTGACAGGCCTGCTTTCCTCGGAACTGCAGGGCGGTTTATTTGCTCAGGCTGTTCGCTCTCCGGGATGGCCTCTGGAGGTAGACATCTGCTTCTGGTGAGAGCTGCGATTCCATTGTGAGCAGCACACAGCGACGTCAGCTGCGTGAGCGCCAGCCGCCTCCTCACACAAGGAGCTGCTCGGGGACGAGCACCCAGTGTGGAGCCTTCCGGGGGGCAGCTGCATCCTCTCCAAGGCTGTGCCTGTCCCCTCATGGCCTCTTCTTTCCAGGAAGGGGACTGGGCAGGCCCACCCCTCCTCTCCCTGGGACCCCACTCCAGACTTGGGACTCTCCGGGTCTTGCTCCTGTCCCCCGGCTCGGAGGCGCACCTAACCTGGGGGCTTCGAGGTTTTGGGCAGGACAAAGTTCTCCCAGGGGCACAGCCCTCGGGAGCCAGGCCTCATGCTGCCGGAGCCCTAAGCAGGGCTTGGACGGACCGTGTGCCAGGCTGGCGCCCTCCAGGGGAGGGAGGACTCTGGCTGCACGGGGGTTTTGCTGGCGCACTTAGACCCTAGTTGGTGCCCCAGGGGTCACCTCTGGACCTGCCTGGGCCTCACCCACGCCACTTGCCCATTCCTGCCCATGGGAGCCCAGGTAGGGACGCTCAGGCCTTGGTCTTTGTTGGGCACTGTGGCCTGCATTACAGGGTGCCATTCATCTATGGGGCTAAGGGACCCGGGGGTGGGTGGGTAGAGTGAGCTCCGGGAGCCCCGGCCCCGGGGGCCTCTCTCTCTTCCTGCCTTCCCTCCTCCCACTGCCATGTCCACAAATGGTGGCAAATGGTGATGCACCCTCTTGGACCCAACTCACTGCCATGTGCACTGGACGGGGGTCCAAGGCCCACAGCGGCCTCCTCCTGGCTGCACTGCTGTAAACACCACGTGCCATGAAAGAAACCATCCAATTGAAAATGTGCCAAACATGTGGAACGCATTGGCACGATTCCATGGATGGGGCTGGTGTCTCCCACCACCCAGTGCGGACCTGCGGCTGTACCTCGCTGGCCTGCTGCAGGTTCTGGTGGGGCTGTCAGCCTACAGTCAGGCTGCCCGGACAGACAGGAGAGGGTTCCTGCTGCGATGGCAGAGGACCTGGTCCCCTTAGCCGCTGGGCTTCTTCCCCCAGCACGGCCTTCATCGTGTGGCTGCAGCCTCCTCAGACACATAGGGGGCAGGGGATCTCACCAGGGCTGTAGCACTAACGGGCCCCGGCCAGGGGCTCTGTCTGCTTGGGACATGGGTTCTTCAGGATCTGCATAATCTAGATGCAGAAATGCACGTTCAGAGGTGAGGACTGACTTCCTCACGTGGCAAGGAATGGTCGCTGAGGGGCGAGGTGTCCACTCCCTTTGGGTACACGGGGACTCAGAGCTGGACCGCAGCTCTCCTGGAAACAGGAGCAGATCCCGAGATGCCCCCAGCATCTCTGCTCTGTTGTGCACACAGCTGCTCCCAGTAACTCAATCCAACACCAATCGGACGGTGCTGTGACAGGATTCTGCAGATGGATTTGGGGTCCCAGATCCAGGGACCTTCAGGCAGGGCAGCATCCGAGTGGGCCTGACCTCACCACATGAGGTCCTTTATAAGCAGACCGTTCTCTCGCTGGTCACAGAAGGGGAGTTTGAAATTCCCAGCATGGGAAGACCTGGCTGTTGGCACAGACGGAGAGGACCATGGGGTGAGGGGTGCAGGCGACCTCCAGGAGCTCAGAGTGGCCTAGCTGGCAGCCAAAAATGAAAGTGGGACCTTGGCAAGCAGCCCGATTCTGACGGCAACTTGGATGTGCCTGGATGTGCCCCAGTGATGCAGCCCGGCCAACAACCTGGCTGCAGATCTTGGCCTCCAGAGCCGGGGGAAAGCATTCCTTTTGGTTCAAGCCACCCTGTTTGTGCTGCTTTGTTATGGCAGCCACAGGAAACTAGCAGATCCTGTTACCAGGACATGGGGGGGCCACCTTAACAGTACCTAAAACTGTGCAAGTGGCTTTGGAATTGGAGAATGGTTTGACAATTTTGACACATGAGAGAAAAAAGCCCCAGCTGCCTTGAACAGTCCTTTGGCAGAAACAGGCAGTTCGACAGGCTCTCAGAGATGGGGGACACTTGGGACAACAGCAGAGAGCTCAGCGGGACTGTGTCAAGAGCAGAACCTGTGAGTCAAGGGTGGTAGGCCTTGCCTGGTGTGTGGCCGGCCACATGGAGGTGAATGGAAGATGCCCGGAGCAGCTCCTGAAGGTTTGGGAAGGTTTCAGCCTGCTAAGTTGCAAAGATCCACGGCTGGGAGAGCATGCCCTGGAGAGAGCCAGCCCTTGGCTTGCGGGTGCCTGGGCCTCTCTGCGGAAGCCAGCGCAGAGGCTGCGGAGTGCAGGACTCTCTGACAGTGTGGCCCGTGAGGTCTTGGAGAACGTCATATGAGCAGAAGTACTGCCCGCTTAGACCGAAAGGGACCCAGGGAAACAGGGCCGTTGTACTTCCAAAATTTCAGGCAGAAAACAGGCTTTGGACATGCTCTTCCCTTCAAGAGAAGACAGAGTGACCCCAAGAGCAGAGAGCAAAGCCTTGGATCACAGAGGAGTGCGGTCAGGCCTCGAAACCGATTGGACTTTGGTATATCTTGGCATCAGACCCTCCTGTCCTCCCTCCAACTCTCTTTCTTAGAGCAGTTTAGGTTCATAGCAGGATTGAGTGGAAGGGACAGAGTTCCCATATACACCTGACCCCAGATGAGCACAGGCTGTCCCGCCGTCCAAATCTCACATTGGAGGCGTGCATCCATGCACAAAGAAGAGCCTATTCTGACATAGCATGGTCACCAAAGTCCGCGGCATACATAGGGGTGCAGTCTTGGTGCTGGCATCTATGAGTTCAGATATACCCACATTCCAGTGGCAAAACGCAGTGATGGTTTCACGGTCCCAAAGCTCCTCAGTGCTCCCCGAGTCCTCCCTGCCTTCCCCCCAGGCGCTTGTGGAGAGGACCTGTCTCCTGTGTCCACAGCCCCGCCTTCTCCAGAATGCCCCACACTTGGAATCACAGGGTGCGTGCCTGCTGGGATGGGCAACTTTCACCCAGTAACCCACGCTTCAGGTTCCCCCGCGGCTCCTCGTGGTGCGGGAGCCCGTTTGTTCCATTGTGTGGACGGCCCACAGCTCATATATTCATTCAGTCCTTTGGATAACAGTCCTTTATCAGGTATACCTTTTGCAAACACTTCTGCCTTGACAGTTTTCCCCAGAGCAGAAGACTTGCACTGTAAAGAAGTCCAGCTTATCCATTCTTTCACGGGCTAAAAGGCCTCACCAGGGAACCCTGGGTGGCGCAGCAGTTTAGTGCCTGCCTTTGGCCCAGGGCACCATCCTGGAGACCCGGGATCGAATCCCACGTCGGGCTCCCGGTGCATGGAGCCTACTTCTCCCTCTGCCTGTGTCTCTGCCCCCCTGCCTCTGTGTGACTATCATAAATAAATAAAAATTAAAAAAAAAATAAAAGGCCTCACCATACCCAAGGTCATCTGGGTTCCCCACATGTTGTCTCTTGGGACGTTATTATTGTATGTTTTACATTTGGGCCCATAATCTATTTTGAGTTAATTTTTGTGAAGGATATAAGGTATCAATCAGCCTAGATTTTTTTTTCCTGAATGTGGATGCCCGGTACCATTGGCTGTAAAGACTGGTTCATTGTATTGCCTTTGCTGTTTTGTCCAAGATCTGTCGGCTTTATGTCTGGGGGTCTATATCTGTGCTCTGTTCTTTCACGGATACCATCCTGCCTTGATGACGGTTCCTTTATAGTGAGTCTTGAGGGCAGGTAGTGTCAATTCTCTGTTCTTCACCAACACTGAAGTGCCTATTCTGAGTCCTCTGCTCCTGAAAATACACTTTATAATCAGCTTGTCGACATCCGCAGGATAATTTGCTGGGATTTTAATTGGGAATGCACTGATCTACAGAACAGGTTTGGAAATGCTGATATCTTGACACTATTGAGTCTTCCTATCTGCAGTTTCCTCCCTGTTCCAATCAGTATACTTTTCCTATCTCATCTCGTTAGTTGGGAATTCTAGTAGACATTGAAAAGGAGTGGTGAAGGAACTCCCTTGCACTGTTGGTGGGAATGTGAACTGGTGCAGCCACTCTGGAAAACTGTGTGGAGGTTCCTCAAAGAGTTAAAAATAGACCTGCCCTATGACCCAGCAATTAGGCTGTTGGGGATTTACCCCAAGGATACAGATGCAGGGAAACGCCGGGACACCTGCACCCCGATGTTTCTAGCAGCAATGTCCACAATAGCCAAGCTGTGGAAGGAGCGTCAGTGTCCATCGAAAGATGAATGTGGATAAAGAAGATGTGGTCTATGTATACAATGGAATATTACTCAGCCATTAGAAACGACAAATACTCACCATTTGCTTCAACGTGGATGGAACTGGAGGGTATTATGCTGAGTGAAGTGAGTCAGTCGGAGAAGGGCAAACAGTGTATGTTCTCATTCATTTGGGGAATATGAATAATAGTGAAAGGGGGGATCCCTGGGTGGTGCAGCGGTTTACCGCCTGCCTTTGGCCCAGGGCATGATCCTGGAGACCCGGGATCGAATCCCACGTCGGGCTCCCGGTGCATGGAGCCTGCTTCTCCCTCTGCCTATGTCTCTGTCTCTCTCTCTCTACCTGTGTGACTATCATAAATAAATAAAAGCTTAAAAAAATTCTCTTAAAAAATAGTGAAAGGGAATAGAAGTGAAGGGAGAAGAAATGGGTAAGAAATATCAGAAAGGGAGACAGAACATAAAGACTCCTGACTCTGAGAAACGAACTAGGGGTGGTGGAAGGGGAGGAAGGCGGGGAGTGGGGGTGACTGGGTGGCGGGCACTGAGGGGGGCACTTGACGGGATGAGCACTGGGTGTTATTCTGTATGTTGGCAAATTGAACACCAATAAAAAATAAATTTATTATTAAAAAAAAGGAGTGGTGAGAGGGAACACTTTGCCTTGTTCACGATCTGAGCAGGAAATTTTCTTATTTCTCACCAGTAAATATGATGTGAGCCATAGATGTTTTATTTTGTTGTTTATTTTTGGCAGAAATTGAGTTTATATTTTCAGTTTTATTTTAATTAAAATTTTTTATTGGAAATCAATTTGCCAACATTTAGCATAACACCCAGTGGTCATCCCACTAAGTGCCCCCGCTCAGTGCCCATCACCCAGTCACCCCCACACCCCCACCCACCTCCCTTTCTACTACCCCTTGTTCGTTTCCCAGAGTTAGGAGTCTCTCATGTTTTGTCACCCTCACTGATATTTTCACTCATTTTCTCTCCTTTCCCTTTACTCTCTTTCACTAATTTTTATATTCCCCAAATGAATGAGACCATATAATGTTTGTCCTTTTCCGATTGACTAATTTCACTCAGCATAATACGCTCCAGGTCCATCCACGTCGAAGCAAGTGGTGGGTATTTCTCATTTCTAATGTAATGGCTGAGTAATATTCCATTGTATACATAGACCACATCTTCTTTATCCACATTCATCGTTCGATGGACACCGAGGCTCCTTCCACAGTTTGGCTATTGTGGACATTGCTGCTAGAAACATTGGGGTGCAGGTGTCCCAGTGTTTCACTGCATCTGTATCTAAATCCCCAGCAGTGCAATTGCTGGATCCTAGGGCAGGTCTATTTTTAACTCTTTGAGGAACCTCCACACAGTTTTCCAGAGTGGCTGCACCAGTTCACATTCCCACCAACAGTGCAGGAGTGTTCCCCTTTCTCCACATCCTCTCCAACATTTGTGGTTTCCTGCCTTGTTAATTTTCCCCATTCTCACTGGTGTGAGGTGGTATCTCATTGTGGTTTTGATTTGTATTTCCCTGATGGCAAGTGATATGGAGCATTTTCTCATGTGCTTTTTGGCCATGTCTATGTCTTCCTCTGCCAGATTTCATGTTGTACTACAAACCTGTGGTCATCAAGACAGTGTGGTACTGGCACAAAAACAGACACATAGATCAATGGAACAGAATAGAGAACCCAGAAGTGGACCCTCAACTTTATGGTCAACTAATATTCAACAAAGGAGGAAAGACTATCCACTGGAAAAAAGACATTCTCTTCAATAAATGGTGCTGGGAAAATTGGACATCCACATGCAGGAGAATGAAACTAGACCACTTTCTTACACCATAGACAGAGATAAACTCAAAATGAATGAAAAATCTAAATGTGAGACAAGATTCTATCAAAATCCTAGAGGAGAACACAGGCAACACCATTTTTGAACGTGGCCACAGCAACTTCTTGCAAGATACATCCATGAAGGCAAAAGAAACAAAAGCAAAAATGAACTATTGGGACTTCATCAAGATAAGAAGCTTTTGCACAGCAAAGGATACAGTCAACAAAACTCAAAGACAACCTACAGAATGGGAGAAGATATTTGCAAATGACGTATCAGATAAAGGGCTAGTATCAAAGATCTATATAGAACTTATTAAACTCAACAGCAAAGAAACAAACAATCCAATCATGAAATGGGCAAAAGACATGAACAGAAATTTCACAGAGGAAGCCATAGATGTTTTATAGATGTTCTTTATGAAGTTGACAAAATTTCCCCCATTCCTATTTTGCTGGAAGGTTCTTTCTTTCTTTCTTTCTTTCTTTCTTTCTTTCTTTCTTTCTTTCTTTCTTTTCTTTCTTTCTTTCTCTTTTTCTTTCTCTTTTTCTTTTTTACTTTTTAATCATGACTGCATGTTAGAATTTGTCAAATACTTTATATTTATTAATATGATCATACAATTTTTCTGTAGTCTGTTGTGATAGATTGTATTAATTGACTTTTGGATGGTGAACCAGCCTTGCACAACACTGGCTCAGGGTGTATAATTACTTTTATGGATTGTTGGATTTGATTTGCTAACATTTTGTTGAATATTTTTGCATCTATGCTCATGAGAGATATTTGTCTGTGGTTCCTTTGTAATGTCTTTGCTGGATTTGTATTAGGATAATGCTGTCCTCATAGGATGTGTTAGGAAGTGGGTGACATTACTATTCTGGGCAGTGTAATGAGGGAGGGCTGAGCATGTTCATGGCAGCAGGTCTTGAACTGTGGGCATCTAGGGTCAGGGTGTGAATTCACGAGGGCAAAGCACTTACTCTTCCAAACCCAGAGGTCAGAGTGCGCTTGGACAATATGCAATGATCTCCCTTCTCATGACCTAAACACTCCTGCCAGCACACAAAGAAAGTGCGGCTGCAGGTTCGGGCACCTCCCAATTTGGGTTTGTCTGGAGGGATGATACTGTTGCTACCCAGGGTATCTTGTTCCACTCCCCCAGCAATTTCTCCAGTTCCCTCTGTGACACCCTTTGTCAGGGCCATGTGCTGTGGGGTCAAGCCACTTGGGGAGAAAGGTCGTCTGGGTTTAGCAGCCAGCCTCAGACTCCAGGAGACCATTTTACTATGAGATGGGGCATAAATGGGTGGTTTTGGATCTGGACCCTGAGCAGCCTTTGCTCGTCCAGGCCCCAGTCTGGAACCTGAGACTCCTTCCCTTCTTTCCACACAGTCCTCCTTGCAGGCTTGCTCCTGCTGGTCACTTGGAATCTCACGTGCAGAGCGCATGATACCTGCCAGTGGCGTCGGTGCCATTGTGGGGTTGCTCTGTGAGCCCTTGGAGCAATGCCACACAAGTGGCCAGAGGTGTTCGATTAGTAGATGAAGCACTCACTCAGCACTTGGAGATGCTGCTGGGGCTTAGGCCTTCTACCCGTCCCCATCATCTCATTCCCCAGCAGCACCTCTCAGAGCTATTGCCACATCTGGAACCAGCATATCACATCCATTGGAAAACACAGCCTGAGGTCCCAAGAGTGACATCCAAGGGACGTCATGAGGCTGCACATTCCTTGCTTTCCCTTAACCTTAAAAATAAAATTGTTACTTTGTGAGCAAAAATGGGTGTATTCAGGGATAAGAGAAGGTCAATTCAGGACAGTAATGATTTCTCATTGGCTGGACTGCAGAGGTGGGGAATTTCTGATAGGAGCTGCAATGCACACCTTGTCCTTTTGGGGCCTGTAACTGATGCTCTTCTCTTGGGGTTTGTAATGACAGCTCTTCATGTGAGGGACGCCGAGTGCTAGGCATGCCCTTTTGACTGCCCCCAACCCTCCCAGGGCAAGTGCCCCAGTGCTTCCAAACAAGGGTCAGCCTCACCGACCTCCTGCACCAGCTGCATGGCCAGGCAAGGGGGAACAGCCACTGGGGGCGGGGTGGGGGGGGGGAGCGGCCTGGGACAGTGGTGTTGGGCTGTTGGAGCACTTTCAGGAAAGCCTGTGAGGCCCTGACTGTCCCCCACATCCAGTTGGGTTTCTGCATCCTACAACCAGATGGACACAAGGCCTTTGCTCCCTTCAGGAAAGATGCCCCTTCTGTAACTTTCCCACCTTCCAAGCAGAAGGGTCAGCTGAGGAAAGCAACTCACCTGTTCTTTAGCTCACACTTCTCTCCCTAGGGTGAAAGGGAAAGGCAGAGGTGGGGACAGGAGATGCTGAGCAAAATCTGAAGGACCCTGAGGAACCTGGTGGAGGAAGGTGCCAGAGCTTCTCTGAGGTCCCGCTGCCTGCAGTTGTACATGATGGGACGCCAACCATGCTTTGAGGACATGCCTGTCCACACCTCCAGGAGCCCCAGCACACAGGTCAGGCTGACAGAGCAGTCTCCACGCTCGTCACCCCCGGCTCCAGCAGCAGGAGGGTACAGGGGCTCCCTTCCCTGTACCACAGCCCTCCACTCCTGATAACTGAGAGCGTGGCCCCTGTGTAGCTCTCCAGGGCTGGGAGGAGCCCCTGGATCTGCAAGTCAGTACCTTCCCTGCTGAGGAAACCCAGGGAGGAGCCTGAGGGCCCTTCTGGGAAGCAGGACCACCCTTGCCTCCAACCCTGTGGCTTTTCACTTTCAAAATGAATCAAGGAAATTACCTCCTCGACAGGCTGACTGCTGTTCCAAGTTTCCAGATGGGTGCCAAAAGTCTGAAATATTACGTGGAGGTGGAAATCAGTTGCAAATGTGAAAACTGACTACAATTTGTGTGTCTTTCAAGTTTTACTCCAACCTATAGCTAATAATTACACTGGCAGCAGTGAGAATGGAGGGGGTCCTCACAGGTGAGGCTGGTAGTCTTGCGCCAGGGTTGATGCCCTAACCTGCAGAGCTGCCTCCAAGAGAGCATTTTATCAAACTCCAAACCCAACCCAACCCAAAGCCCCAACCCTCACTGACTGCAGTCAAGGGTTTCTGTGGTGTCTGAAAATGTCTCAAGCATGTTTGTATTTTCCTCTCCTAAAATTTCCATGCATGATAATTTGGAGCCTGTAGAGAAAATCATTTGTAGAAACCATCATCAGTCACCCTCCTCCCCTCTCCTAGCTCTGGGAGGAGACTATGTGCCATTACTGCATCTGTGAACCTGGGGATGGGGTGTGGGCCTCCTGGGGACGACCCTGGACTCAGCTGCAGTCACCTGCAGTACTGCCGTGCTGTTGGCCTCCTGGACAGAAGGCCAGGTATAGCCTCCTAAGGAACACACACCTGGGGTCAGTGTGTGTACACGCACGCATGCACGTACATGTGGGTAGGCACACGTGTGTGGATTTTCTGAGTCCCTGGTGTGAGCCCAGAGCACAGCTGTCACTCAGAACCATATGCTCCATGTCTGGGAATGTCACTCCTCCTGGGCTGCTGTGACAAGTGGCAGCTTCTGGGCACACAGCCTGCCCACCTGCACTTGCCCTGGGCCCAGGGCACGGGCTGCCTTTCCTCCAGCATTCTTCCTCACTCCATAGGATGCCATCCAGCCAGCACCTCTGGGCAGTACATAACCTCTCAGTGACTGTGCTTGTTGACACATCTACACATCTGCTGTGCCCTCCCTGCCCTCTTCAGCACTGAGCATGAGCAGAAGAACTGCATGGGGCTCAGATCTCTGGAGTGGCTGTGAGCTCTGAAAGCTCCATCCTCATCCTGCCAGGAAAAGTCAGGAGCAACCACTCACACACCAGCATCAGTCAGAAACCTTGATGGGACAGGTGCAGTGGAGGTTGGGAAGTACAGACCAAATAATGCAGCTAGAGACTAGGAACAGAATTCACCAAGAAGTGAAGAATTAGAAGACCCCTGTGAAGGTTACTTTCTGGAAGTGCTATTTCTTATGTCTTTATTTTTTTTAAAGATTTAAAAGATTTTTAAAAGATTTTATTTATTTATTCATGAGAGACACAAAGACAGGCAGAGACACAGGCAGAGGGACAAGCAGGCTGGGGGGAATACGGGACTTGATCCTGGAACCCCGGGATCATGACCTGAACCAAAGGCAGGTGCTCAACCACTGGGCCATCCAGGTGCCCCTTCCTGTGTTTTCTCGAACAGGTCAGCTTCCAGAAGTCACAGCACTCCAAAATTCACACCCACACCAAACCTCAGAAATGAGACCTTAGTGGAAATTGTCACACGATGCAAAGGCTGATCCTGGCTCAGGGCGAGCCAGATGTCCTTATGAGAAAAGGAGATTTGAGATGACCATGTGGTGACAGAGGCAGAGACTGGGGAGACATGGCCACGAGCCCAGAATGCCTGGGGCCCCTCCAGGTGGAGAGCACGGCCACGACACCTTGACTGCGGACTCCTGGCCTCCAGACCTGGGAGGGGACAGAGCTTGGTGTCCCGAGACCTTCATTTATGGTATTTCATTAGCAGCCCTAGAAAACTAGCACTGCGCCTGCCCATTCACTCTTCAAACCGTCCAGGACCCAGAACGTCAGCACGGGGCCTGCCGTGCAGTCTGAAAGGGACACCTTAGCAAGGCCTAAAGGCGTCTCTGTGCACAGCCCTCCTGGATGCTACTGCAAAGCGGTCTGCAGGTGGCCTGTTTGGCTGTGATAGGGGAAGGGTCTCCCACTTCTCCACTTTGGCCTTGTCCTTCCCTGAGGGGCCCTCTCACTGAAACACCCAAAACTAAGCAAAAAGCAGCATGACTGCTCATCTTCAAAATATATTCTAAACCATGATTTCTCTTTTGTTTCTGGATAGAAATAGAGCGGTCAAAGAAAAAAAAATCAACACTTTTTAAAATAGGTGCAGTATGTATTATTTTCACACTTGGCTACAAACTGGACAAGAATATTCTAGGTGTTCACAGAAAGACCTACAGATGTACTGGAGGTCACAGTACAACCAAAAGACACAGGCCCGTCTTCCAGAGAAGAATGGAATGAAGTGACATGAGAGGGGCCCATGCAGACCAGCCCACAGAGGTGAGGCAGATTCAAAAATCAGCACATTTCTTTCACAGAGTTTTAAATTGCCCTTTTACACCTAGCAAGAACAGAGAAAGAATGAAAATTCAGCTAGTGGGGATGCTCGCCATGCAAAGCAGCCACTGGGTGCAGCCATCCGTGTGGGTAAGAGCCTTTCTGTTACTGTGGACCCTCTGAAGGGCTCCAGTAGGAAGGGGGAGCCGAGGCCTGGGGGGAGCAGGGAACTGGGACCTGAGGGGAATGGGGGAGCAGGGGAGCTGGGCTGTGGGAGTAGGGAACAGGGGAGCAGGGAGCTGGGGCCTGGGGGCAGTGGGGGAGCAGGGCCACCATGGCAGGGGCTTGGGGGGACTTGCTGGATCTGCAGGCAGACCTCCCTCTCCTGGAGCTCCCCCTTCCCTGCCTGTATTATGGCAGGAATCACATCACAGCAGCCCTGCACCCTGAGGCAAGCCCACAGCTCCTGGCACAGGGCCTCCAACTACTAACTGGCCCCTGGGACGACTTCCCAGATTTTTATGTAGGAAGCATGCAAGTGTTGAGGACAAAGTCCTCAGGGAAGCCACTGTCATCAGAATCAGTCACCTCTCTGCTTTCCAGTCCTAGGTCAGTTTTCTCGTACGTTGGTTATGCTTGTCAATGGTTAAGGTGGTCCGGTCAATGGCTGCGGTGATGCCGTCCAGGACGTCATCCTGCCTCTCCAGCTCCGTCTCAGTGTCCAGTGCGAGACTCTTCAGCTTCCTCAGGATCTGCAAGAGCAGCATACATGGCAGGAGGGCCTGCCTTCTCTTAAGCTCTCAAAAACAGACACTATTTTGCAGTACTTAGGAAATTCTGTGAGTCAGTGGGGATGACAAACCCTCTGCCTTCCAATCCCGGGTTTGGGTCTCAGCTCTGCTGCTGACCAGCACTGACCCCCAGGGCTGCGGAGCCTGCCCTCTGGCCAGCTCCAGCCCCCTCCCTCCTGACGATGCCCCGGGGCACTGCTGTTCCAGCCACATAGCAGGGGAGGGCTGGCTCAGGGCACAACCAGGCTCCGGCTCTGACCAACCACTGTCTCTATTACCTGTATGCACCCACGTAAGCCAAATCCCTTTCTTCCTGTTTGAAACATTTCACAGATACATACAAATAGCCCGAGGCCTGGAGCAGCCTCAAAGCACAGCCCGTGGGGCCCCTGTAAAAAGAGGTGGGCTGGCCTGGAAGCATAGGCCCCAGGGCTCTGGGAGGCCAACATCTCTGGGACTCATGTCACATGTCAAAACGTCTCATACGCTGGTAAGAGCAGCCACTTTACTGCAATCCTATTGAGGCCACTTGCATTGAGAAATGTGCTTTAACTACATGCATGGTGAGCCTGCATTTAAAAATGTAGTATCCTCAAGGTAACAACAAAAAGGAATGATTTTAAGAGAGATCTTAATGACCAACTACTTGCAATAAACGTTAATACCTCTTTTAGGGAAAGTTTCAGATCACTGGTTAGGTCAGGACAAAGGAACTGCAGAACATGAATCATCAGAGGAGCCCGGGGGCCTGTTCCCCATGTCAAAGGCCTCTGTCCCTTAGGGACCGATGTCAGTGTGGGCAGCCTGGGTGAGCATCAGAAGGGCCCCAGATCTAACTTTACTGGCACCACACCATGCCGCACACAGAGATCACTGTCGCAGGCACAGCCAGGACACTGCAGCCTGAGACCTACTGTCATCATGGAGACCACACAGCACCCCAGGGGAAGGCGTGACACTCCCTGTGCATTCACACAAAGTGACCCTGTGCTGCCCACCACGTGAGAGAGCTGCTTCATCGGATATAGGAGGAATGGAATGGAGGAGGCAGGGAGGTGGCTTGGAGTGTAGTAAGATCAACTCCTTCCTCAGGAATGGTGAGGCTGCAATGAGCTCACAAATGTGAACAAGCTGTGAAAACTATAAAGTGGGATGTGAGGCGCCCCCGCCAAGTCCTGGAAGGGCTCCGCTGCAGGAGGGACCCAGTGGTGAGGAGCGCTAGGGCCATCTGCAGTCTCAGGCGCTCCTGACAGAGGCAGGACTTACCCCACATATCTCTGCACACAAGCATCATCCCTGGGAGCTCCGTCTAGGCGCGGAGGAACAAATCCTGACCCAAGGTCGCAGGCTCAGACAGCAGCCTTTTGCACCCTCTGGGAGCCGCTGAGTCACTGGAAAAACTGGACGGAGCTCTGGAAAGTATACTGTGGGGTCAGTCAGCTCTGAGGGACGGGCTAGATGACCTAATACAGGAGGTCTTTTCCATCGCGTTCCTATGACCTCATATGGCTGAGGCCCAAACAGCATAATAAACAGTCGCTGCTCACCATCACCACCGTGTGAGGCAGGTCCTCGCGCTCCGTCTTCTCTGCTCAATGACCCCTCCCAGTTGGCCTGTACTTTCAGTGTTCTAATGAGGTTGCTCCAGCAGGTACATTCACATTATGGCCCTGAGGAGACTGGCCTTGGCCACATGCTTGGTTATACCTGACTTCACACTCATGAGTGGTACCTCCACCCCCCTGCCTTGTGCCGGGCAATGAAGCCACATGCGCTGTCCACCACCTCTATGTCCTTGTCAACCACGTAGCGTCCTTCAAACCACCCGGCTCTGAACTGTGAGCAGTCACCACCACAGCTGTGTGGATGGCCGGGTGCAGCCTCGCCACAAGGCAACAGCTGCTTCCTTCAGAGCGGGGCATCCACTGTCCTGTCCTGTTCCAAGACTCACACCACAGATAGAAAATCAGGACATGGGGCCAGAGAAGAAAGTAAAACCTGTCCTGAGCCTAGATGACAAGCACCGCTGGTGATGCTGTGGCACCTGTGTGAATACCCATACCCATACGCTGGCCTGGGGACATGACACTGGGGGTGGAAGTGCATATCCACGCAGCTGCTTCCTGGTTTCTCATCCACAGTCATCCCAAATGAGGGCATGGAATGTCTCTGTGAACCCTCACACTAACTGTTGCACACACGGGGCTGAGAGGCATGTGCAAGACCCCGGGCTCTGCAGCCAGTGTGCACTGTGTGGCCCTGGTGTGATGAGCTCGTGGACGACAGGTGTCACAGCACCAGTGACACTGACAGGAACTCCACACATTCCTTAGAAAGGCAAAAGGGCCCTTGCCAGGGATCAGCAAGCCATTCAAACAGCCATGAGAGGAGGGCACCAGCCCCAGGCCTGCTCTTGGAGCTCTGAGAAGCTATGGCAAAGGTCCCACATAAGGAGGGCCACACCTGTGACTTTAAATTTTTTAATGCTCACATTTTCAACAGTAAAAACAGTAAGCATTTTTTTATTTAAGTAATCTCTACATTCTGATTATGTGGCTTGAATTCACGACCCCAAGATCAAGAGTCACAGGCTCCTCCAACTGAGCCATTCAGGTGCCCTATAAAAAATGGTAAGTGTTTTTGATTTGAAGAACACATCCTGTTTAACTCAACTCAATAAAAATATTATCATTTCAACATAGAATCAATATAACGAATTATTAGCGAGATATGGTCTTCTATTATGTGAAGTTCTAGCAAGCTGCTGAGTGGTATCCTCACAGCACATCTCCACACCCTCCCCCTGAGCACCGTCCCCCATGCCAGCCCCTGTGTGAGCATCTCCCCTCCCTATCAAGGCAGCAGCAGCGGGAGGAGTCTGTGCCTCCTATGCAGAGATAACAGACACACAACTTACTTCGTGAGCAAGACCAACTGATGTGCCTATGCAAGTTGAGCATGTTATGGAGTCTATTGTGTAAACACGGGCTCGTTCCTGTTGAACTGTCTGATTCTGAAAATGTCTCACCGAGACCCCTCCTCTGTGGCCTGTGGAGAGCCCAGCTGACCCGCCAAAACTGCACTTGAAATGAATACTACAAAAACACGTGTGATCTGCGTAGCTACCAAGTCTGCAAAGAAAATCACCGAGCAAGTCTTCAAACTAGGAACCTCAAGTCCTGGTCCAGTGTTTTTCTCTTTAAGGAATGAATGAGAGAAATTAAATGCCATCATGTGCATTCCATATAACACGGGGTGGAAAAAATGGGGAACAGGAAGTCTGGCCAGACCTTCACACAGTTGTTACTTCTGCGGCCCAGGATGACAAGCTGTCTAGTCATCGGTGTGTCATGCCGCCAGCCTCTGAACTATCAGCTGGCTGTCCCTGGGCTCTGCCTCAAGCCCCTGCCACACCAGTAAGTCAGCCCGGTGACCAGCCATCTCTGCAAGCACGTCCACCCGACACAGGAACTGTCCAACTGAGCTGAGGAGAAAGTGACTTTTATAAACTCCAAAGAAATACACAGGCACAGGTGAGACACAAATGTGTGCCGGCATGGTCCGGAATACTCAGCGATCTGCAGCCCAGAGGGGCAGAGGTGCTCAACTGTGTCTGCACAGCAAGCTCCGTTCTCCACGGGCAGGGTGCGGGTGTGTCAGTGTGACCCGGGCTGGAAGTAGGAGGCACCACGTGCTCCCCAGGACACAGCAGACATCACTACGTTCTCCTCTGCTCTGGCCACATGCCCTGACAGCTTCTACCTCCTGGCACCACAGATCTTGGGACAGCAGCACAGATACGAGCGGAGACGGACATGTTTCCACCTTGTTTATAAAAACGGAAAAACAGCTCATCCAGCAAAGGAGGTCCGCTGACCAAAGCAGATGCATCTCCATGTATGCACCTCACACCAGCCATCAAGATGTGGGAAGCAGGGAGTCGGAGGCCCAGCTCTGCTGCGAGCTGTGCCACCAGGACCCCAGGGCGTCCAGCCTTGTGGATCACTGCATAATGGCAGCAGGGGAGTGGTGGTGCATGGAAGCATGGGCCTTGATGTGTCCAAAACATCTTTTATGTACTGGTGGCCTCATGTAGGGTCTGAAAGAAAAGAATGTTTGGCTGTTCTTCATGATAAAGCTCCAGGATTCCGAGTATTACTGTATTAATACGAAGCACCTAAAGTGAGGTTAGTATTAGCTAGACTGTCTGCCCTGATCTTGTTATTAAGCTGACTCACTGAAAAACTGTGAATTTTCTTGCAGTGAGAAATTAGCAACCATTTAAGAACAGAGCTGGGATAAATCAAGCTGTCTGCAACTCCAAATAGTTCTTCCAGTTGGGGCCATTAATATGCTATAGAGAAGGTAAAGAGGGAAAAATTGGCTTCCAGCACAGCCAAAGCTCTGGAGGCTGTAAAGAACATTCTAGGCTACAATCTGTCACATTCAGCACTCAGAGACCACCCCCACATCCCACCCTGTCCCTTCTGCTGCATTTCTTGAGGCCCCAAGGGCTATCTGTGGATAGCAGCACAGGATTCTTTTCTAGGGAGGCCCTACCTTCACGGTCCCCACCTCAAGATCTGCAGCCTAACTGTGAGACCCTGAGAGCCCTCACTCACAGTTGGCTGATCAGCCTCCAGTGGCCTCCCTAACTCAAGGTCCAGTCAGGGCACATGCACGTGAGGACCCACAGTGCTGTAGGGGGACCCTGGAAACCAGCCCACTATCAGGTCACGATGGGATCCAAATAGGGCTCAGCCCAGAACACAAGCAAATAGAGGTAAAGGCCTAAAACCCACACATCGCACTGAAAGAAATTAAAGACAAACTAAATAATGAGGGATGTGCTGTGCTCCTGGATGGCAGGATGACAAGATGCGCCCAAGTTACCTACACATTCAACGCAGTACCAAATTTCCAGCAGCCTTTTATTCCCTCAGAAACAGAAAAACGGATGCTCAAATCCATATGGAATTGCATGGAGCCCTGAAGAGACAGAGCAATCCTGAAAAAGAAGAATGAAGCTAGAGGACTCACTTCCCCACGTCCGTGCCATCAGGAACATAAAACGGTATGGCCATTATGGAAAAGAGTTTGGCAGCTCATCAAAAATCTACACCTAGAATTATCCCGTGACCGAGCAATTGCACGCCTAGCTAGTATATGCCCCCAAGGAGCAGACACAGACCCACACAGATTCTTGTGTGAATGTTCAGAGCAGCACCACGTACTGCAGGCACAGATGAATGGACACACAAACTGTCGGCCATCCATTCAGCTGCGAAAAGGAAACACAGATGAGCTCTGAAAACACAGTGCAAAGTGAGGGGGGCCAGCATGGAAGGACACACACCTGACAGAGCAAGGACTGGAGGGGCCAGCACGGGGCTGGCGCTGCAGGGGACTGTCTGGAGGCAGTGGCACCGCAGGGCACTCTGCGCATGATCAGTGCCACTGAACTACACACTGAGAGTGGGCGAGATGGCAACGTTTACACCATATACATTCCCTACAATAAAAAACAGCCAGGCAACTCAGTAATAAATGACCAAACCCCCTAACACGGCAGGGGCACGTCTAGGCTGACTGAGAAGACGGGAAAGCGTCTGCCCCTGGCCCTGGTGCTCCTCTGTCTGCACAGCAGAGCAGCTGCCCTGGGAGATGCTCACCCAGACGCTGGCACGTCTGGAATCCTGTCAATGGACAAGACCCCGGGGTTCCTTATCCGGCATTCCCGCCCTGTTCATGTTTCCGAGACAGCGGAGGGGGCAGAAAGCATCTGCACCGCCCAGGTCTGTTCTTTCTGAGTGCGGGTGAGGGGCCCTGCCAGCCCCACCTGAGCCCCACCTGAGCCACAGACAGCATGGGCCAGCTCTTGACTGGGGCCACAGCCAATGTGTGAGAGCGCAATGGGCTGTCTAGGATCCCAGAGGAGAGCACGAAGGGCACGTGAAGCCACAGAGAGGCTGGGGAGGGGGTCCACAGTGGCAGGTCATGTTTGCCAGTGATGCAGTTCACCAGCAGAGTGCACAGAAAACCCATGGATAATACAGAAGGTGGGGCATGACATTCTCCTGTGAGTCAGCTTTCCTGTCACTGTGCTCATTTGTGCAGCAGGTGGAGGGTTCTAGGGTCCCTGCTGCCCAGAGCCCTTGCTGTCCAGAGGCAGAGGCCAGGGCCAGGGCAGGCGTGCAGCCCACCCGGGACTGTGGGGCCAAGAGCAGGGCCGCACCAGTGCCAGGACCAGACTGCCCAGCTAGGGCAGGTCCCCCGATAGACGTTTGCTCCCCGAAATGTCACCTGCCATGGATGTGAGAAGTTACTCAGCACCTCCTTCCTGGTACCAAGTCCCTTCTGCTGGTTTAACAGATGACATAGGCTTGATGTATTCAGGAAGCTTTGTTGATAATTTACAAAGTAACAGATGCCCAACTGGGCCTAAGTGATGGCCAGTGTTTGCACTGGTATCAGGCCAGGAAAACAATAGCATATAACCCCCCCGCTGTGGGAACCTTGACCTGCGCCCCAGTCCACACTCTGCACGCCCTGCTGTGGGAACTGGAACCTGTGCCCCAGTCCACACGGGGCACCCCCACTGTGGGAACCGTGACCTGCACCCCAGTCTACACAGGGTACTCCCACTGTGGGAACCGTGACCTGCGCCCCAGTCCACATGCTGCACCCCCATGCTGTGGGAACCGTGACCTATGTCCTAGTTCACACACTGCACCCCCTGCTGTGGGAACCGTGACCTGTGCCCCAGTCTACATGCCACACCCCCACTATGGAAAAGGTCAGCAGCCCCTAAGGGGAGCCCCTTGGCAGTGCTCACTATTCATCCTGGTCTTGGGTGGGGAGAGGGGGGAAAGGTCAGGATGGACAGTCTGGGGAGCAGGGTGACTGACGGAACCTCAAACTGCATGGACCTGGCATTGGACCCAGATCTGGTGACAAACAAGCAGCAGCTCGAGCGAGGAGAGGTCAGCACCTCAGATGGGAGCCACGGTTCAGGCCGCTCTGCCAAACCTATCCCAGTGAATCTGCTTCCTGGCCTGGCTGCTGCCACCACAGGCCCTCCCCATGGACAGTGGACGCCGCAGTGAGGGCTGCTCCGGGGCCCACGTGTAGTGGTAGTTGGCACAGGGTGCAGAACCCTCCTGTCCTGGGGAAACCACACCAGCCGCGTCTCTCAGCATCCACTGCGGGCTAAGTCACCGAGACCCATTTCCACGTAAGGACGGTAATCGCATCTGCCACAGAAACCACAGCTGAACGGGAGGAGTGGTTCTCGCATTTCTGTTTTCCCCAGAAATTTACCTCATTCCTACTTATGCTGGGGCTTCAGCTACACAGCTAAGAATTCTCTAAATAGGAAACATGTGTTTTACCTCCAGAAAACGTTCTCTGGTGGACCCAGGGTGCCTGCAGGGAGGAGGACTGGTGGCTGGTGTGAAGCCCTGCTCTTCCGCAGCGGCTCTCCCCAGTCTCACCACTCAGGGGTCACCACGTCCCCACCCTGTGGCCAACGTCCTGACTCAGCACAGCAGCTGCTGTTCCCAGCACGGACACCACAGGGCTCACTAAGCCACTGATGATGCTCAGGACCAACCCCACAGACATGGTCTCACGTGGAAGGTGAGTGAGGAAGCTCATTCCATTCCCGGCTGCTGGCATCTTCATCATGACCTCTACCATCTTGGCTTCTAGGGCAGAGGCTGCTGGTGTGAAACTGGAAGGGCCTTCTCACACTACATGGCCATCACCAGAATTAACATAAAATCCCTACATTTCCCATCAAAAAGCTGTGTCCCTGTCTTGGTCTTGACACAGCGGCAGGACAGCTTCACACGAGGGTGGGAGAAGGGTCTCAGATCCCAGCAGCCTGAGGTGTGTGGGCTCACATCCATTCTCAAGAGAATGGTAGTGTTTCCTTATAGGATGGGGGTTTCTCAAGTCCTGAAGCCATATTCTGGAGTCAATATGTGCATCAAAAACCTCAGTCGGTAACCTGCAGCATTTGCTGGTCGCAGCTAGAAAGCAGCATTTCCGTGGTCATTACTCAAAGTGACTAAGTTAGACCCAGGGAAAGAGTGACAAATCATGCATATTTAAAATATCCCATAGCAAAGATGAGCACTTTTTTTCCAGAAAGGAAATGGCCAAGTTTAAAGGAGGCTATGCCTAGGCTGACATGTCAGTAAGCCTTTTTCTTTAAAAACAGGTTTGAAAGACAAATGGTCTTCCTATGTGCCCTGGTGGAAGTGTGTGGTGCCAGGGATGACACAACCTCTTTAGACCAGAGCCTGGATATGGCTAAACTTTGAGCTATGAACCAGGGAAACTGAGTCAGGAAGAAGCAAACCAAAATCTCCACAGAGAAACAACTGAGTTTTTGCTACAAAAAGACTGTGAAGCTAACGGAAAGGACAGAGGGAAGCTGTGTAGTGAGAGGCGCTTTGCTGAGCAGCTGGAACAGGCCTCATACGGTTGTGAGCTGAACACACACACACACACACACACACACACACACTCTCTCTCTCTCTCTCTCTCTCTCTCTCTCACAAAGCAACAAGCACATCTCCCTGAATGAGACGATGGGTTCTGACAAACCAAGGCTAGTGCAGCACAGCGTGAGGGCTTTTAACAGCTTTTATGTTCTAAAGAAGTGCACTGAGATGCTGATGAACAAGGTGACACTCGGTATCTGCTTCAAAACTACTCAAAAAGGAAAAGGAAAAAACACTGCACTCTCCAGCAATAACACAGGAAGACAATTTAAAAGTATTTCTAGCAAATGTTGTTTAAATTTCTACTTCCCGGACAAAAAGTGGCAAGAATCTGGTGTCAAGCCCTTGAGAGCAATTGGGATGAGTGAGTACTCTCAGTTGTATGTGCACCTGTGGAGTCATGCACATGCTGACATGTACAGACACACACAGACACACGCACAGGACAGGCACACACAGAAATGCACAGACACGCAAACACCGCACACAGACACACACATAGGATGTGCACACAGATGCACAGACATGTACGCACAGCACACACATGCACAAGACACAGATGCAGGCATGCAGACACATGCAAACACAGCACACAAACATGCACAGGATCTGCACACAGACATGCTCAGACAAGCACAGTACACACACGGCACACACACATAAACACGCACAGTACATGCACACATGGCACACAGACACAACGCACACACACAGAAAAACATGCACACATGGCACACACAACATACATACACACAGTACATGCACACATTGGGACACCCAGTATATTCACACACAGCAGACACACATAGATACACGCAGAATACATGCACACATGAAGACATAGATAAGCACACCAATAGTACACACGTGTATACATGGATGGTATCATAGCACACAGAACACACAGTACATGTACACAGAGCACACATGTACATAAATGCACTTATAAGTCACAACGCACAGATGTACACAGATGGGTCTCATAGCACATACACAGTACATGTACACCTCATGTGCACATCTCATGCACGGTACATCTCATAACACAGGGCACCACACCCATAGCACACACACGTACACACGAGTACATGTACCACACATATGCACACATGTATATGCACAGAAAGCCCACATGAACCTGCATATCCTGCACACACACAGCCCACATGTATACTTGCACGTGTACATGTACAACAGGCAGAGCAGCCAGCAGGGGGGCCGTGCGCACGGAGTGTCTGTGTGCCATGGAACACAGGGACTCAGAATGGGCACCGCTCTTTCCTTTCTCCAGCTACACGAGCAGACAGAGCTGGGGGGCACAGTGACAGGCCCCTGCAGAAGACAGGCCAGCATCTCCCAGCGAGGAGCTAGGGGCAGGCAGAAGAAGAAGCATGTCACATGCAGGGACCACGTGGTGCCGGGAGTGCACATTACCTGTCTCAGTTCCTGGGCATCCCCCTCAGAGATGAGCGGCTCACTCCTCTGCAGCTGAAGTGACGGGCCCTCCTGGCTCCCTGAGCAGGGCTCGTGGGGCATGGCACGGTCCATCAGTCCAGACGCTGGAATGGAAAGTCAAACAGCAGTGACATCTTCCAGGAGGTGCGAACAACGCACGAACATTCAGAAGCTCACAGGGAGTGATGTTTAAGACCATCAGCTCTCTCTGGGCTGGCAGCTGTGGTGGGTCCATCTTCCTGAGCTCTGCTGTGTGAAGCCGGGCTGGGGGCTGCCTGGGCTCACTGGGACCCTAGCCCAAGCTGCCTCCTTACCCTGCTCTGGTTAGAGAGTGCACCACTGACAATGTCCCAGGTCTGGCTGTGTATTTGGTCTCTCAGGAAAGGGCTACACATGGGGAGTATCCAACAGGCCACTTGCGGAACCTGGTGAAACGCACATAAAACATGGTCCTGGAAACTGCGGCACCATCTCGTCAGCCCACAGAGCGCTGCGGTTCCCCAGGGCACAGGAAATGGCCGGCTGGCTCGGCCAAGCAAAGCTGGTGGCGTGGCCACTTTGGGGTGGGGGTGGGGGGGTGAGTCAGAGTGCTAAACGTGGCTGGGCCCTGCTCAGGGGTGTTCCCAGCACCCGCACCTGGGCAGGCTCCTGGAAGAGCAGAAGGGCAGCCTGGAGATGCAGTGATACTCAAGAGGCCCTGCATGCCCCCCACTGCATGCCACGTCCTTTATTTAGAGAGCTGACATCCAAACCCTGGCACCACAGGGTCCAGGGAAGGGCATCAGTTAGGTCTACTGCCTGTTCTTCCCCATATTACAAGGCCCCTCGGATACACAGCATGGTCACGTTCATGTATCACGATGCTGGAAAGCAGACAGCATTTGGATGAGAATCCGCTGTTTGGATGCCAGCACCAACTCCTCGGAACGCGTCTCTGCTTCTGTGGAACAGGAGGCACAGAAGGGCCAACAGGATCCTGGACGTGGGGACGCTGGAGGCGGTGAGCAGAGGCTCCTTTGAGCAGAGCAGCCTGATGAATGCACTGTCAGGAAGGGAAGGGGCCCAGCGAGCCATCCCCAGCATATACCAACTGCCCAAGCCCCTCCTTCTGGGGCACAGACCAGCCACCTCCAACACATACAGAAATACCCTCTCTTCTCAGTCCTCGAAGTAATCCTTACGAAGTGATACTCCCCAAGGGGTGCCTGGCTAAGCAAAGGGAGCGTGGCCTCACCCAGGATAAACGCAGGCTGCTGTGGGGACGAGAGAGGCTTCTCAAGGTCCTGCAGAGGAGAGCATTCAGGAAGCAGTGGGCGGGCACCCACACAGAGCGCCTGTGAGGACTGCACCCCACGGAGGCCCGCCACACCCGCAGCTGCACCCAGGAGGCCTACCTGTCTTACCAAAGCCCTTACTGTATACCATGCACACAGATGTCTGCTTTTCTCGTTCATTCTTCAAAAACAATAAAAGCTGATCGCAACCAATCAAACTGATCTCACAACCTGTGTTTTAAAATCTCCAAAGTCCCATCCTATTCCAGCTCCTAAGGGATTTAATTAGTAAGGAACTTTCCACAGCATGCAACTGTTTGGCCTTACGTGATCTAAAGTGTCACAACTAAAATGTTACATAAGGAAAAGTACCGCAAAAGTTCCGCCTGCAGTAGAAGCCGTCAGAGCTAGCTGGAAGGTATGACGGCAGAAATAGCAAACATGTGCCACCAGCTATTATTAGTCTTACAGGCCAATCCATGCACACGTTAGCAAGTCATTGGTGCTGATGTGATGACAAACAGTGGTCTCCTCACTCAGCCCAGAACCTCCTCCTTCCTTGGTGTCCACTCCACTCCACTGTCTCGTGGACTCCTGTTCTAGCCACCCTGGCACGCTGTCCCCAGCCAACTGGCTCTGCCCACTCTGCATCCCCCCACCTCCCGAATACATCACATACATACACAGATGTCCTCCACTCTGCCATTCCATCAGCAGCAACTTTCGCTCACATGTCCTGGCATCACTTAGCTTGCACAGCTTTGGTATCAACGTGTTGCACCCCACAGCTTCTCTGACGCCAGCGCCCACCCTTGTGCTCCTTCAGCACTGCTCTGGTTTCCACTCCAATACCCCTATGTTCTGGAGGGACATGCTGACCTTTTTAAAATGTTAAACAAAAGGGGTTTTTTACTTAACTAGAAAGCCAAAATAGAGAATTTCTCAGTACGGAACACACTAAGTCAGGGGTGTCGGTTATGACATGTTGCAGGGTCAGCAGGATCACGCCTAGCACAGAGCTCGGCACTCTGGGTGCTCTGCGTTGAGCCCTGACCCACTGACTCAGTTACTTCAATGCCTTGAAATATCTTCGAAAAAGAATTTACTTCAGTATACAACGGTTCTGCCTCTAAAGTCATTACTTACCACAGTTAAACAAAATCAGCACAAATTGTTCCAGCTTCAAGGGAACTTAGGGATGATTTCACTTTCCAGGAACGACAGCTGGGCTGCTATGGGCAGCTGCGGACTCCAGCCCCCTGACGTACAGACGCAGACCCTGGCCTCAGATCCCGGCCTCACTGGGGATTCAGAGCAAGAACCACCGGCCCTGCCCCAAGAACAGAAGAACCCCTCCAAGCCCATCTGGCCACGGGCAGATTTTCCTCCTTGTCCCTGGGACCCAAAAGCCTCATCAGTGACACAGGGAAGGAAACACCTACTCTACACAGGGACAGCCCCAGAAGCATACACAACTGGGGTGGGAAGCCCTACAAACATCACAAAATGCCCACGCCCTTCACACAGCAGAGAGCTGAAACGGAGAGCGAGTAAGCAATCCCAACTGCCTACAGCCAAAGTCACTTACTGGCAAATGTTCAAACCTACACAGTGCACAGCGTGGACCTGGGGCTCCTGGAAAGAGATCAAGTGTGTGAGAGCCACACAGCTCCCAGGGGGTCGGCTGGGGTCAAGGGGTGCCCATTTCTAAGTACCCAAAGGAGGTCTGTGAGTGGTCAGCGTGGTGCCTGCGTCCTAGTGACCATGTGGGTGGGGGGTGTGCCTGTGGTCAGTGTGGTGCCACGTCCTGGCACTGAACTCCACTGCCTGAAGCCCAAGTCTTCAATGAGTAGTCCTGCACTGGATATCAGTGCCCCAGACATGTATTACTGTCTCACAGACGTGTGCCCCTGGATGCCTGGGCCTCTTCTGGGTGCTGGAGACGTGGTCATGAAGAGACAACTTGTGTCTGGTGAGGACAGAGCACATGCCCCAGTGTGAAAGCACAACAGCCAACCGGAGGGCAGCAGTGCCGAGGGCAAGTGTAGGGCAGGTAACTGGAGGTCTCTTAATCAGGTGGCCAGAGAAGGCTTCTCTCAGAATATGGCAGTCAGCAAACAACAGAGACAAAAATAAGTACCAAAAACATAAAAGGCCATGCGTGGGCTATGCTCTGAAGTCATCTTCCTGAAACCCATTACCCCAGGACCCTGAGAAAACACGGGTGAAGCACAATTGGGAGACATGCTAGGAAACCTCGGCAGCACTCCTACAGGCCGTCAAGACTGTCAGGGCCAGGGGGGTCCAGGGAGACGCCCCCCCAGCACGAGGGTTCCAGATGGGGTTCTGGACAGTGAGTGCGAGAGAGCCTGGACAGAACTGAGACTTCACAGAGTGATGCTGCATGCACACATGCGTGTGAGCTGTGACGATGAGAATGGCAAGGCAGGGGAATATCGGGGTCTGTACCAGCCTCCTAGCTCCTCCTCATGTCTGAAATACTCCAGGACATAAAGAGTCCTTTAAAGATGCTGTGTGAACACACACGGACTCTGCATGGCTTCGCCCCAGGGTAGAAGCAGCCCCCTGTGTCATTCCCCACCCCCGAAGCCCAGGAGACCGCAGTGGCTGGCTGCTGGCTGGGCCACCGGCACTTCACATGACTGTGGAGGTCTCTGGAAAGTTCTTCCAGACACGGACTCCAGGCAAACAGGGGTGCTGTGGTGACGCTGCCACCTGCTGGTCACACGTTCTACCAACACTGCTCCTGGCTGGAGAAGAGGAGTACATTTCTGAGATGTCAAGTCATGGTTTCCACCTCCACTGCTTCTGTACTTTCCACCCTGGGACAGTGAAAACACCATCAGAGGCGACAGAGAGGGCTGCCCAGGCCTCCTGCAGAGGTCCCAGCAAGCCAGACATGGTGCTGCTCACAGCCCACATGCTGGCCTCTTCCCCAGCTCCCTTCTGCATAAACTCCTTGGGATGGGGTGGCCTCACCACGGGAGGATGGCCCCTCTTGCTCCGTGCAGTCACAGACCTCCTGCGGGAACCCACCCAGAGGCTGAAGTGGGCTGAGCGCAGGATGAAAACCCATATGTCATCCTGGTTGTGGTTCCACTCATTCCATACACACAGCCCCTGACTGTGACAGGCGAGGCCACACACCCCGTCATGCGAGCCACCCGCAATCTAGGTGTTGCTGGGAAGGTGTCTGCAGAGGTGGTGGAGGCCCAGCCCCAGCTGACTTTAGGTGAGGGAAACTGTCTGTGGCTTCCCTGAGGAAGAAGACATTCGGCCTGTGGTCAGCAGCCTTGGCCTGTACCCTTCCTGAGGGCGGGCCCTGCGGAGTCTGTACTCACCTAGCTTCCTGCAGCCAGACGACGGCCGCAGAGGCCCTGGCATGCACCTCCTTTTCCCCTCCAGCCCTGTCTGCACGTGGACACGTGGGGGCAGGGCCCAGAAAGCCTCTTCTCCCCTGCACAGTGCCACACTCTGTGCCACGTGTGCTCACAGCTGCCCCCTACACAGGACATTCAGTGCCATGTCCCTTCTCTGAAACCACCAGGCGGAGCTCCATGAGAACAGGGACTGTGGGTGCCTGGCACTACGCCTGGCGCAGGGAGTTCTGGTTCAGCAGCAGCAGAAGCAATGGCTGGAGGCACTCTGCATTGGGACCCAGCAGCCCTGAGTCTCTTCCTCCCACAGGAAAACAGCAGTGTGGGGGCAAGAGGTGGCCAACGGCCTGACCTGCTCAGAGTCTTAGGCTCGTGGCATTGCCCACCCTTCTCAGTCCTGCCCTGAGAGAGGGGCCAAAGAAAAATCTGGAAATGCTAAGGAAATAAGTTTTTAAATGAAGTTTTTACATTTTGGTGCTTATGGGACCAGATCTATCTTCAGGTATATTTCTTTTGAAACTTGAAGCCATCTAGAAATGTTCATGTGTTAGGGAAACAGGTTACATATTAGTGCTGAAATCAATCACTTCCGAGCAAAACGAAACCAGAACCGTAACAAACACTTCTCTAACTGTAAAAGATGTCCAGCAATCAAAGTTAATAAGAAGAGACTACTAGGCTGTTAGAAAAATCATTATAATGCAGACATAGGTCACCTATAATGCTAGCATTAGGAAATATGGTATTTTATGACTTTGGGATTTCTTTAGCTGGGCTCTAAAACAAACTTAATGGGAAAAATGCTAGATTAGACCATAGCAAAATTAAGGATTTCTGTAACGGAGAATGACAGTCTGGCAGAGGTACTGGTAGCCTCTAGAGCCAAGAAGGGATGCAAACCTACATGTGAGGAGCTCCTACAAATCACAAAAAATAAACAGCACAGTAGAAAAACAACAACAACAACAACAACAAAAAAGCCACACAATCCACAGAGAAAAATGCGTGAAGCCAGAAAGCAAATAAGGAGCGTCAGATGTTCCACATCACAATCAATGATAGACATGAAAATAAAGGCACCAGCGAGATGCTACCTGACACCATCTGGATGGCAAACTGACAAGTCAGATGACCCCAGGCTGCCCCAGGCAAGGCTGGGGCTTGGACCTGGGACTCTCTCTCAACCTCCAGGGCCACGCCCAATGCCACACACTCCCCACTAGGGGAGGCCTACAAACCTACAAAAACTATGCTGCAGTTCTCAGAGATTCTGATTTCTTAAACAGGTACCCAGAAGGCAGGCTGAGATGACCCTGATTGAGGCTGAGGTCAGGGGTGGAGGGACTGGATGCCTACCAGGGCAGGCGGGTCACACAGAGGAAAGGGGAAAATGCCTAACTTGGAGCCTGCCTCTGATCTGAAAGGGCCATCAAGCCCTCCTGCCCTCCGGGGAAACCCACATAGCACTCAGTGGGTGATAAATCTGAGCTCTGGGATTTACACACTCTGAGATGGCAAGTACTAAGTTGTTTTCATTCACAAACACATGGACAGTCACTGCTGCAGAGAAATCAGCAGCTGCTCCAAGTGACACAAGTGAACAGTGTACCCCAGGCATGCTACGTTCTGACTGCAAGTTTGGAGAAGGAGGCACACTCCAAATGCCAATGCTCACTTACCTGCCTGCCAGACTGAGCAGCCCTTCTCTATTGGGGAAGACGATCTGGCACTTCTGGGCATCAAGGCGTCTTCTAACAGCTCCATCTTCTTGCTGAACTGCACCTCCAAAATGGGGATAGCTTCTGACATCTTGGCAGATATCAAGCGATAAGCTATGTCTGGCCTCCCAATGAACCGCTGTCGGATGCTAATTTCATAAGGCGTGTGAACCTTAATGTCATCTATATCTTCTCTTTCGAATCTGTGCATGAGCAAAGAACAGGAGTCATGGATTTCCAACCCAGACACAAGGATGGTGAGACTTCCTGCTTTAACATGAGATGCATTCCCTTGGGAGATAACAGCAGGAATTCGGACCACTACCCCTTCTTTTCCAAGAACTTTGGGACTAGCCATTGAGGTGCTTTCCTTGGGGTTTGTTTCTGCTGGCATCTTCCAAAGCTTGGAACTAAATGGCCACCAAGAAGGGGACTCCAGCTCCGTCAGCAACCTAAAAGACCAAACAAAACACAGTCAACTGAGTTTGAATATTTTCTTCAAAACTGCCTTAGGCTTCATAAAGCAGCTAACCATTTTATAGTGTTCTTTTCCACAAGCACTCCATGAAGCAAAGAGCAGGAATTACTACCTGCATGTTTTAGAAAAGAAAATTGAGGCTAAGAGCAGATCTCTTAGGCTTACAGACTACAAAGCCATCAATAGTAAACACACAACAGAAACACACATCTTCTGACTAGAAATGTTACCCTTTTCACCCTGGACCCTAGCTAATTCTGACTCAAAATAAATCCTGACCTCAATCTGCAGGGAGCTGTCTGATGGAACTTTCTGCAGGAATCTGTCCTGTCCAATGTGGTAACAAGCACATGTGGCTACTGGGTCCCTGGAGTGTGGCTGATATAATGAGGGACTGATTTTAAACTTAACTACATGTGGCTAGTGGGTACCACAGTGGATGGCAACACTATAAAATAACTGCAAATAACACCAAGAGATCTACCTTGTGCTGAAAAAAATGGAAGCAGGAAAGGAAAAGCAAAGGAACAAGGACCAAATGGTATAAACAAAAAATAAATATCAAGATGGTAGAGTTAGACTCAGCCATATTAGTATTTATACTAAACATAAATAGACTAACTCCTCTATTTTATTTTATTTTTTTAAATAAATTTTTATTTATTTATGATAGTCACACACACACACACACACACACACACACACACACAGAGAGAGAGGCAGAGACACAGGCAGAGGGAGAAGCAGGCCCCATGCACCGGGAGCCCGATGTGGGATTCGATCCCGGGTCTCCAGGATCACGCCCTGGGCCAAAGGCAGGCGCCAAACCACTGCGCCACCCAGGGATCCCTAACTCCTCTAATTTAAAGGCGTATTGTCATCCTGGATTAAAGACATAAACCAACAAACTATAGCTATATCTTGTTCACAAGAGACTCTGAAATATAAGGACACAGACACATCAAAAGCAAATGGATTGGAAAAAAGATCGTGCCAAAAGTAAACTCTAAGATAAGGGGTGTTATCAGGAATAAAGACAGACAATGCATAATAGTAAGAGAGTCAATTTGAAAAAAAAAAGACAATTCTAAAACATATCTAACAAAATTTCAAAATTCATTAAGCAAAAATTAACAAAACTAAAAGGAGAAATAATCACAGTTGTAGATTTTAATATGTTTCTCTCCATAATTAACACAGCAAGAAGACAAAAATGATTAATAATATAAACACTATTTAATCCACTCAGCCTGACTGATATTTATTGAAACATCACCCAACTGCTGAATGTACACCCTTTTAAAGTGTACTCAGAAGATTAAGAAAAAGACTATAACACATCTCAATAAATTTCAAGTATTGAAATCCTACAGAGCGTACCCTCTGTCCCCAAAGAAATGAAATTAATAACAGAAGATTTGTAGAAAATCCTCAAATATTTGGAGATTAAGCACAATTCTAAATAAAGGGAATCAGAAAATATCTGAAATGAATGAAACCAAATAATATGCAGGAAATGGCTGGATGCAAATGGAACAGTCATGAGTAAAATTTATGGCTCTCAATGCACGCATTTGAAAACTTCTTAGGTTTAAAATAAGTGACTTAAGCTTCTGTTGCAAAAAGTTATAAATTAAACCCAAAGAAGAAGGAAAAGCAGAAATCAATGAAATTGAAAAAAGAAAAAATGAACAAAGCCAAAAGTTAGTTCTTTGAAGTAATTTTATTATTTTTTTAAGATTTTATTTATTCATGAGGGTAGCCTCGGTGGCTCAGCGGTTTAGTGCCACCTTCGGCCCAGGGCCTGGTCCTGGAGACCAGGGATGAAGTCCCACGTCGCGCTCCCTGCATGGAGCCTGCTTCTCCCTCTCCTGTGTCTCTGTGTCTCTCATGCATAAATAAGTAAAATCTTAAAAAAAAAAAAAAGATTTTATTTATTCATGAGAGACTCACAGAGAGAAGCAAGACACAGGCAAAGGGAGAAGCAGGCTCCCTGCGGGGAGCCCGATGTGGGACTTGATCCCAGGACCCCAGTATAATGCCCTGAGCCAAAGGTAGATGCTCAATCACTGAGCCACCCAGGTGCCCCTCTTCGAAGTAATTAAAATAATTAAACCCTTACAAGAAATGATCAAGAAAAAAAAAAAGAAAATGCATATTATCAATATCAGGAATAAAAACAGAGGCTTCACCATAGATACTTTAGGCCTTGAAAGGCTTCTAGGGAATATCATACCCAGCTTTACACTAATGATTGGGACAACAGTAAGTAGACAACATATTTAAAAAACCCAACCTTCTAAAATTGAAGCAAGAAGTAGTTTAAGAATATGAATACACAGGGTAGCTGGTGGTTCAGTTGGTTAAGCGCCTGCTTTTGGCTTAGGACATGATCCTAAGGTCCTAGGATCAAGCCCTGCACCTGGCTCTCTGCTCAGTGGGGAGTCTGCTTCTTCCTCTGCCCTCTGCTTCCCCCTGCTTGTGCTCATGCTGTCTCTCAGTTAAATAAATAAATCAAATCGTAAAAAAAAAGGAAAAAGAATATGAATACTCATAACAAAGTGGCAGCAAGAGAAATCTGGCAAAATCTCATTTATGAATGTACCAAAAATAATAAATACCTTAGGGTTAAATTTAACCAAGGAAGTGAAACACTTGTACTCTGAAACCTATCAGACATTGATAAACTGAACATGACACAAATGGAAATAAATACTATGCTCATGGATTGGAAGGATTAATATTGTTAAAATGTCCATACTACCTAACACAATCTACATATTTAATGAAATCCCTTTCAAAATACCAAATGCATTTTTCACAGAGCTAGAAAAAGTAATTATAAAGTTTGTATGGAACCACAAAAAACCTCAACTAGCCAAAGTGATCTTGAGAAATAAGAACAAAGCTGGAGGTATCATAATCCCAGATTTCAGGATATACTACACAAAGCTGCAGTTATCAAAACAGTACAGGACTGGCACAAAAACAGACACAGATCAAAGGAAAAGAATTGAAAGCCCAGAAGCACACCCACACTTTCATGGTCAATCTATGACAAAAGAGGCAAGAATATACAACAGGGAAAGGACAGTCTTTTCAACAATGGTGTTGGTAAAACTAGACAGTCACATGCAAAAGAATGAAACAGGACCCTTTCTTACACCACACACAAAAATAAGCTCAAAATAGATTAATGGCTTAAATATGGGACTTGAATCCATAAAGCTCCTAAAAGAAAACGTATATAGTAATTGCCTGGACTTTAGCCTTAGTAACATACGGAACTGTCTCTTTAGACAATGGAAACAAAAGTGAAAACAAACTGTTGGGACTACATCAAAATAAAAATCTTCTATACCGGGCACTTGGGTGGCTCAGCAGTTGAGTGTCTGCCTTTGACTCAGGTCATGATCCTCGGGTCCTTGGACTGAGTCCCACATCGGGCTCCCCACACGGAGCCTGCTTCTCCCTCTATGTTTCTGTTTCTGTCTCTCTCTCTCTCTCTGTGTGTCTCTCATGAATAAATAAATAAAATCTTAAAAAAAAAAAGCTTATGCACAGCAAAGGAAATCATCACTGACAAAACAAAAAGCCAACCTACTGAATGGAAAAAGATATTTGCAAATGATACATCTGATAAGGGATTAATATCCAAAATATATAAAGAACTTATACAATTAATCACCAAAACAAACAAGCAATCGAATTAAAAAATGGGCAGAGGATCTGAATAGGCATTTTTCCAAAGAAGACATCCATGTGGCCAAGAGACGTGAAAAGATCTAAACATCACTCACCATCAGGGAAATACAAATCAAAACCACAACACTCCTAACTCTGGGAAACGAACTAGGGGTGGTGGAAGGGGAGGAGGGCGGGGGGTGGGGGTGAATGGGTGACGGGCACTGAGGGGGGCACTTGATGGGATGAGCACTGGGTGTTATTCTGTATGTTGGCAAATTAAACACCAATAAAAAATAAATTTATTATATAAAAAAAGAGGTATCACCTCATACCTGTCAGAATGGCTAAAATTAACAACACAGGAAACAACAGGTGTTGGTGAGGATGTGTTGAAAGGGGAACCCTCTTATACTGTTGGTGGGCAAACTGGTGCAGGCACTGTGGAAAACAGTATGGAGGGTCCTCAAAAATTAAAAATAGAATTGCCATATGATCCAATAATTCCACTACTGGGTATTTACCTAAAGAAAATAAGAACACTAGCGATAAAGATATATGCACCCCTATGTTTACTGTAGCCAAACTATGTAGCCAAACAACCCAAGGGTCTCCATACATGAATGAATAATGAAGCGCTCTCTCTCTCTCTCTCTCTCTCTCTCTCTCTCTCTCACACACACACACACACACACACACACACAGGAATATTACTTAGTCACAAAAAAGAACGAAACCTTGCCATTTGTAACAATGTGGATGGAGATAGAGTGTATTATGCTGAGTGAAATAAGACAAAAACAAACACTACATGACTTCACTTATATGTAGAATAAGCAAATAAATAAAACAAACAAAAAAGCAGAAACAGACCTGTAAATACAGAGAACTGTTGGCTGCTGAAGGGGATGGGGCCTGCGGAAGGGGCAAAATGGTTGAAGGGGATGGGGTATTACCGGCTTCCAGTTATGGAATGAATAAGTCATAGGGACGAAAGGCACAGCATAGGGAATATGGTCAATGGTATTGTACTAGCGTCTCTGGTGACAGATGGTAGTTACATGTGTGGTGAGCGTAGCATTAAGTATAAACTTGCCAAATCACTACAACATACATCTGAAATTAATGGAACATGTCTGTCAACTAAACTTCAATGCAAAAAAAAAAAAGGGCATGGATGCCTTCCTCTAACTGGAACAGTGTCAGAAAAGGTACCTGAGCCACCTCAACATCCACCATTACCTGGCTGCACTAGGGTTCCTTCCCCTAAGTGGATGGTGGTAGAGAACACCACATGAAAGGCCAGGGGCAACAAGGGAAACCTTACCAGTCTGTAGAGGGGGATGGTAACAAGACCTCCCTAATTCTCCCAGCTAGGGCACGGTGGTGAGGAAGCAAAAAATCCCACTCCCAGCCAGCAGCAACAGGTGTCTGTACCTACCCCAAGGCATGAACAAGGGCCAAATGGGGAAATGAGGGCTCTGACCCTCACACGGCAGTAAGAGGAATCAGTTTTTTTTTTTTTAAGAGAGAAAGACAGACAGTGGGGGAGGGAGGGAATCTCAAGCAGGCTCCACACTCACCATGGAGCTGAATGTGGGACTTGATCTCACAAGCCTGTGATCACAACCTGAGCCAAGATCAAGAGTTGGACACTTAATGGATGGAGTCACCCAGGCACCCCAAGAGGAATCAGCTTCTTACTCCTGGGATGCCATGTCAGGGAAAGCTCTGCAAAAACAGAAAAATAATATCCAGAGTCTTAATACCCAAATTGTCCAAGATACAATGAAGAATTACTTACAATGCCAAGAACCAGGAAAATCTCCACTGAAATTAAAAACGTAAGCAAATGCCAAAACTAGGATGAAACGATGGACTTACTAGACAAAGATTCTAAAGCACTGTCATAAAAGTATTTCCATAAGCTATTATGGACATGCTGGAAATAGATTAAGAACCAGAAAGTCTTAGCAGAGAAACAGGAGAAACAATAAAGTACCTGGGAATTTTTGAACTTAGAAATATAATAACTGATATAAAAAAATGGGTAGATGTAAACTGCTGCATGAGATGATAAAAGAATCCATGAAATTAAAGATCAAAGAACAGAAATTACCCATGTGAACAACAGAGAGAAAAATACTAAAAACAATGACAACAAACCCAAAACTGAACATTCGTATCACCAGTACTCCAGCTGGAGGAGAGAGAGAGAGGGTAGGGCCAGAAAACAGCTCAAACAAATCTGACCATTTCCCAAATCAAGCAAAAAAATATAAGCCCATAGATTCAAAAAAATAAAACCTCATTAGACCCACATAGCATAAAATCAAAAAAATTACTGTGAACTGATGTTAAATAGACAAAAAATCCTGACAGCAGTAGGAGAGACTCACCTACAGGAGGAAACCAATTGCTTGTCAGAAACCATGGAGGCTGGAAAGAAGTGGCACAATGGTTTTCAGTGCTCCAAGAAAAGAACTGTCACTTCAAAATTCCATATTGAGTGAAACTTTTCTTCAGGAATAAAGAGGAAATTTAATTATTCTCAGAGGAAGAAAACCCACAAAGAAACTGCTGCTAGTAGGTCTGCCCTAAAAGAATGTCTCAAAGAAATGGATGAATCAGAAAGGAATCGCTGAGGGCAGGAATCCTGGAACATCAGGAAGGAGGGTAGAAAAACAGAGTAAAAATATAGGGAAATAAAATATACTTTTTTTTTCTCTTGAGCTGGCTAAAATATGTATGGCATTTGAAGTAAAAATTACAACACTGATGTGGTTCTCAAGTAGGCAAATGAAGTCAAGAGATAATTAACTTATACATCCTTTCTATGAATCAGGCAGGGTAAAGCGACATAAAGACAGGTTAGGTTTCTACATAGTTCTCAATCTGGTAAAATGCCAACCACCAGAACACTGGGACCAATTATGCATATATAATGTAATACTGAGAGCGATGAAGATGAAGAATCTATGTAAGGAGATAACATTCAAAACAGTGTAGGTAAGTCACAATGCAATCTGAAATAATATTCAGGTAACCTACAGGAGGCAGGGGGGAGAAAAGAAATGAACAGAGGGAATAAGTAACAAAAAATAAAATAGCAGATTTAAGTGTTTTTATACACTAATAATTACATTGCTAGGATGGCAAAACTGCTCCAGATTCTATCCAATTTCTATCAAAATCCCACCTAGCTCTTGTGCAGAAACTAGCTAGTTGATCCTAAAATTCATACAGAAATGCAAGGGACCCAGAATAGCCAAAACAATCTTGAAAAAGAATAAAGTTGGTGGAGTTCCCACTACCTGAGTGCAAAGCTTACTATGAAGCTACAGAAATAAAGATGGTGTGGTACTGCCATAAGGTCACACACATGGATTACTGATAGAACTCAGTCCAGAAACAAACCTTTACATGTAGGGTCAACTGGTCTCCAACAAGGATGACAAGACAATTCAATGGGGGAAACAGTGAGATATTGCTGAGACCACTGGATATCTACACACAAAGAAAAGAAGTTGGACCCATTTCTCATGCTATGAACTCCAAGTGGATCACAGACCTAAACAGAAAGGCTAAAAAAGAGTAAACCTCTGTGACTTTGGACTAGGCAATGAATCATGTAGGACATCAAAGGCAAGTGACGAAAGAAAAACGGATACAGTGGATCTCATCAGGCAGCCAGAGCAGGGCTACAGGCGCAGGAGGTGCATGCAGTCAGGCCCTGGTGTCCCAGCATCCCAAGGAGGAGCTGAGGACGCAGCCACGAAGAGAGCCTGGGCACAAGAATGCCACAGTTTTCTGCCCTGGTCCCATGGTATGCTCCAGGGAGGGAAGTCCCCTTGGCAGTGTCTGAAGGTGGGAAGCTGCAAAGCTCTGAAATGCTGATTTTTTGAATGGAAAAGATCAATGTTGGGATGCCTGGGGGGCTAAGCAGTTAAAGCGTCTGCCTTCGGCTAAGGGCTTGATCCTGGAGTCCTGGGATCGAGTCCCATGCGCTCCCTGCATGCAGCCTGCTTCTCCCTCTGCCGGTGTGTCTGCTTCTCTTTCTCTCAGTGTGTGTGTGTCTGTGAATAAATAAATACAATCTTAAAAAAAAAAAGAACAGAATATTTGGTACTAGTATGTTGAAACCAAAAATAAAAACAACAAAGGATTTTCTCTGGTCATTAAAACAGAGAAGCCAAAATAAGAAACAGACTTTGCTACATCTGTTGGGTTGGACAAGTTTTTCCCACCATGAACACAGAAGAAAATGGATGAATTCTGTTTTTGAATATGTATAAATGATTCTCTTGCTGTAAGTTATTTTAAGAAGAAAAAATTAATTAAACAGTCATGAGCTGGGGGCATTATAACATGTTTTGAGAATTGTTCTAAAGTACAAAGTGGGGTACCTGGATGGCTCAGTCTGCAGAGCATGTGACTCTTGATCCTGGGGTCTTGAGTTCAAATCCCATGTTTGGCATAGATATTACTTAAAAAAAAAAAAAAAAAAAAGCTAAAGCACAAAAAGTGTAAAGATTGTTATTTCCAAACTCGACTCTTCAACCAAATGACACAATCTGCACATCTTTTGTGAATATTATGAAGGTCACTGATGGGACTTAAAGTTGATAACATGAAGCCTGAGGAGAAAAATATCTATTTGGGGGATGCCTGAGTGGCTCAGTGGCCTTTGGCTCAGGTCCTGATGCCAGGGTCCTGGGATCGAGTCCCACATAGGGCTCCCCACACAGAGCCTGCTTCTCCCTTTGCCTGTGTCTATCATGAATAAATAAGTAAAACCTTAAAAAAAAAAAAAAGAAAAAGAAAATATCTACTTGGAAAGTTTAAGACAAAACTTCTTTTATTCAATCTGTTCTATTTAGTTCTAAAATAAATTGTGTTTGATTCCTTGGAGAAAAAAAAATTAAAGTTCTCTGCTTCAAAAAATACCTTCAAGTAAGTAAAATGAAGGCACCTGGGTGGCATAGTTAAATATCTGACTCTTGATTTCGGCTCAGGTCATGATCTCAGGGTTATGAGATTGAGCCTCCTATCAGGCTCTGTGCTCAGCAGGGGTCTGCTTGAGATTCTCTCTTTCTCCCTCTGTCTCTCCCCCTCCCAAGACTAAAATAAATAAATCTTAAAAACAAAACAAAAAAAGGGGGCAGCCTGGGTGGCTCAGCGGTTTAGTGCCGCCTTCAGTCCAGGGTGTGATCCTGGAGATCTGGGATGGAGTCCCATGCCAGGCTTCCTACATGGAGCCTGCTTTTCCCTCTGCCTGTGTCTCTGCCTCTCTGTCTCTCATGAATTTAAAAAAAAAAAAAAAAAAAAAAGGTAAAACAACAATCCACAGAAAGGGAGCAAATACTTTCAAATCATATATACCATAGAGAGACTTCTATCCAGAATATATAAGGAATTCTTACCAACTCCATAATAAAAACATGACAACATAAAAAACACTCAAATGATCTGAAAACATATGGAAAAAAAGCACATGAAAAGATGCTCATTATCATTAGGAAAATGAAAATCAATACCCCAGTGAGATGCCACCTTGCACCCACTAGAAGAGTTATAATAAAAAAGGCTGGTGATAACAAGTGTTGATTAGGTTGTGGAGAAACTGGAGCCTTCCAAATACTGGCAGAGACATAAAATGGTGCAGCCACTTTGGAAAACAATTGGTCAGTTTCTCAAAATGTTAAGGACCCAGCAATTTCCCTCCCAAGGGAAATGAAAACAAATGTTCATAGGAACACTTGTACACAAGTGTCCACAGCAGCACTATTCATAATAGCAGCAAAGCAGAAACAACAAAACATCCATCAAAACCGGTAATGGATAAACAAAATGTGATATATTAATAGATAATACAACAGAATATTAGTCAGAAGTACAAAGCAACAAGGCACCTGGCTGATTCAGTCAGTAGAACATGTGACTCTTTGATCTCAGTGTTGTGAATTCAAGCCCATGTTGGGCATGGAGCCTACCTAAAAACAAAAGAAAGAAGAAAGAAGGAAGAAGAAGAAATATGAAGTAACAAAGTACTTCTTAAATATATCCTTATATCCTACAACAAGGATGAACCCCCAAAAACATGGTATGTATGTTAACTCCTTAAAAAAGAGAAGACTACACAGAAAGAGCAGATCAGTGGTGACCTGGGCAGGGTGAGAAGAGAATGACTGCCAAAGGGCTTGAGGCAACCTGTGGGAGTGACAGAAATGTCCTAAAATTGGACTATAGTGATATCTACACAACTCTGTAAATTGAAGAAAAATTGATGAATTGTTCACATACAATGAGTAAATCATATGGTATGTAAATTAGAAGGCTATTTAAAAAAATCTAAGACACATCAGAATAAAACTTCAGAATATCTAGGATAGGGAGGAAAAAATAGCCACAATCCTACACGACTTAGCAATAGCATATAGCAGGAAGACAACGGAAAACATTGTCAAAGTGCTGAGCTACATTAGGCTCAACTGTGAAGAGTCAACTGTCATTCCACAGTGCCATTTTCCAACATCTGAGCACTGAGGCCATACTCATAGATGCCAGTGAAAACACAACCAAACTAATTACCTCAACAACTAGATTCCAGCAAACTCCTGATATCAAAACCAACTTGTCTTCATTTCATTTAAAGAAAGATATAGAATACCAAGAAGTAGGAAGCATATAATCAGAATTTTAATATATGTAAACAAATTTGTTTTCTAGAAGTTCTATGGGGCCCTTTTGCTGCTTTTTATCATGGAGAGGCCAACACAGAGGTTTCAAACATCATGAACTGAAGTGGCTTTCCTGCCAGAGGGAACTCAAAGAGACAAGATGTATTTCCTTTTCCCTTGACAGGAGCCAGATAGCTAAGATTTTTTTCAGTTCACTAGCTGAACGGAGAGACAAGGCAAGAGAAACTTCAATGATCACACACAACAAAGAAGACATGGTTTGCAAAAATAGTTTGGAAAAGATACAAAGGTCAGCCCCAATCCTCAATAAGTAAAAACCACCAATCCCCAAGGAGTAGGAGAAATAGGTTTCCAGAGTGAATCAGTCAGCTTGGGCTGCTATAACAAAAATACCACAAACTGGGGCACCTGGGTGGCTCAGTGGTTGATTGTCTGCCTTCAGCTCAGGCTGTGATCCCGGAGTCCTGGGATTGAGTCCTTCATCGGGCTCCCTGCACAGAGCCTGCTTCTCCCTCTGCCTGTGTCTCTGCCACTCTGTCTCTCATGAATAAATAAAATCTTAAAAAAAAAAAACAAAAAACTGCATGGCCTGAGCAACAGACTGATTTCTCAGTTATAGAGACTGGGAAGCTTAAGATTAGGGTGCCAGCAGATCTGGTTTTGTGGGAGAGCTCTCTCCCTGGCTTGGAAATGGCTGCCTTCCCATGTCCTCACATAGCAAAGAAAGGTCTCTAGCCTCTTCCACTTATCCCATTGTGGGGGCTCCACTCTCATGACCTCATCTAAACCTAATCACCTCCTAAAGGCTCTGCTTCCTTACACCATCACAATGAGGGGTGACTTCAGTATATGAGTATCAAGGAAACAAATACTTAGTCCATAACAGAGTTACCACAACCATAACAGAATGTATAGTTTCCAAGAAAAAAATTACAAAACATACAAAGAAAGAAGTATGGTCATTCACAAGGCCCATTACCATTTCTTAGGAAACTCTAATATTTTGATTATTTGTCAAAGATGTTACACCAAAATCTTAAATATATTCAATGAGCGAAAGGAAACTATAACAAATAACTGAAAGGAAAAAAAAAATGAAAACAAGAATATCAGTAAAAAGACAGAAATTATGAAAAGAAACCAAATTCTAGAGCTGAAAAATACAATAACTGAAATGAAAAACTCACCAGAGGGATTCAACAGCAGATGTGGGCAGGGAGAACAGAGAATCAGCAAATTTGAAGGTAATATCTTTGAAATTACCCAGTCTGACAGGCAGAAAAAATGAATACAGCTTAAACAATCTGTGGGACACTATCAAGCATCCACAAATGTATTACAGGAATCCCAGATAGACAAGAAAGGGGCAGAAAAGTAATCCGAGGAAACACTGGGCTGAAAACTTCCCAAATCTGATGAAAGATATGAACGTACACATTCAAGAAGCTCACCAAACACCCAGGAGGATAAACTTAAAAAGATCCACACTGAGATACATTATAAAGTGTTGAAACTCAAAGACAAAAAAAGAGTTTTGAAAGCAGGAAGAGAAAAGTGACCTGTCACATTCAGGAGAGTCACAATAAGTGGCCCAATGTAATCAAGCAGCCCCCAAGGAGCTGGCTCACCCACCTGGAGAATGGAGCCATACTGGAGACTCAGCACTGGGGTCTCCAGATTAGGCGTGCAGCAGTGGCTGTGGCCAGGCTGGCCTTAGTGAATTGAAGTCCACATTGCTGAGCCCCCTCATAACTTCCATCCCTGTTACCATGGCCACTTTGCTCATGGGCCCATTGGTTTAGGAGATGCTGGGGAAATAGGCTGACTGGTACCCAGAGAACAGGTCATCTTATCCACATGGTTATCACAGTCCTCCTCTGCTGAAGAGACTGGTGGAGCATTCACACAGGTTACATCTTTGCCTCTTGTCCCACTAGAGAAGTGTATCCACATACTTCTACCCTAGACCTCCTTGTCGTGAAGTTTCTAATTGTGTTTCCTCCATTCCCCAAACATCCAGCCAAACCACTGGCCACAGCCAAGCAGTATGCAGTTGACCTCTGGCCATTCCTCCTTCCAAGGAAATGGCTGAGCAGAGTACCACATAGTGGTCACCAGTCTTAGGAGAGGACTCTAAACACTTCTGCCCATAGCATCTTGGTACTGCCATTTACCACAGAACACAACGTGGTCAATCACTGGATGGGGTAATACCTAACCCAGCTTTACTTATGTAGAGAAGAGACAGAACGAAATCAGTTCCAATATTAGGCAGTGGTCTCTCTTGGCCAGCAGGTCCCCCAGCAGCCGACACAGGGCAACTGGCTTATACATATCCCTGTAATGCTGCAGTTCAAGCACGCCCCCCCGCCTCCCCCCCCCCCCCCCGCAGTCTGAAATACGGAAAGCTGGGGGTGTGCCTGAGAGCCACTAACATGTATGCTTGTGTAGGACAAAAGAGTACTGGCTGAGCTTGTAACAGGGAAAGCGATTTCCCTACTAGGGGATAAGCTGGCACAGACTGTGTGTTCCAGCCCTAAGACCCATCCTCATGAGGCTGAGAGTGGGTCAGAAGACTGTATACACAAGACTACTCACTCAACACAATGATTTTCCAGGTGCATAGCTTGAAGTTCTGCCCCCTGAAAGGATTTCCCTTCACCACTGTGGACTTCTGGGTGATGCCTCCATATTGCACAAAACCATCTGTACCAGGCTCCACTATCTTCCTCCTCAGAACTGGCTATGGGGGGCACTCCCCATGTAGGAAATGCACCATAGGGGCAGGCTCAGAGAATGCAGTGCAGCAGGAGTGGGGGCCGTGGCATTTGAGCTGACCTGTCATGTGACCTAGCCTGTGCTTTCAGAGCCTGCTTGAGCCTTATCTCCCATATCCCACTGTGTCATTTGATGATGGAGTGTCACTGTGCATGCCCCACTTTATAGCTTGGTGGGTCACACAATATTCACTTCACGAAGAAAAGCTCAGATTGCATGATAACTGGTGGTCCATGGTCAAGCATTCAGTCTCTACAAAGGCCCAGTAGCAGGTCAAGAGTGGTTTCTCAAAAACAAAACAAAACAAAACAAAACAAAACAAAACAAAACAAAACAAAACCAAAACCAACCAACCAAACAAAAAAAGTCATCCATAGGTAGGACTTTGCTCCAAAATCCCACACGCATGCACTGTGACTCCCTACAAAGGTCTGCCAAAGGCTCCAAAGGGCACCCCTGTCTACTGCAGACACTTCGAGTGCTATTGGATCATGTGGCCCAAATGGCAACCTGGACCTGCTGCAGAGCCTTCTTGTTCTGGGCCCCACTCAAAGGTTTCAAGTCACTTTGTAAACTGGCTGGAGTATCACACCCAAATGAAGAGTATGTTGCTTCCAAAATGCTAAAGGGCTCACTAGGTACTGTCTCTCTCTCTCTGTTAGATTTTATTTATTTGAGAAAAAGAGAGAGCACGTGTGCACCTGTGTGTGCAAGCATGCGTGATGGGCGGAGGGGCAGAGGGGGAAGGGAGAAGGGAGGGAATCTCAAGCAGACTTCCCACTGGGTGTGGAGTCCAATATGGGGCTCATTCTCATGACCCTGAGATGGTGACCTGCAGTGAAACCAAGAGTCGGCCACTTAACTGACTGAGCCACTGAGGTGCTCCAACTGAAGAGCCAGGTGCAAAAACTCTTTCTTCACCTAGGGGAGCTATTTCAGCAAGCCCTGCTCACTCCACTGGATCCCCAGTAATCTCAGTATGAAGGGAAGTCCCTAATTTGTCAGGTTTCTTTCCTACCCTCTGACATGAAAACATCTTTCCAATGCATCTAGAGCAGCTGCTAATTCTTACTCGATCCAGTCTGCATGGTGTAAGCCATGTCATGGACTAGCACACTATCCTGTGCAGTGAAAGCCAGTCAAGGGCTCTGGGACATACACTGTGACACAGGGCTGGAGAGCTGAAATATCCCTGATGTGGGATGACGCAGACGTCCTGCTAGATGTGCGGCTGAAAGTAATCGGACTAAGCTGTCCTGACAAACAGCACAGAAAGAGAACATTTGCCAGACCGACTGCGGCATTATCAGGCTCCAGAGAAGGTGTTGGTTGGCTCAGGCATTTGGAACAGCAACTACAATTAGAGTACCAGCTGGTTAAGTTTAGGACAGTCCACTGTTTTTTTCCAAGATCTGTCTTTTTCTGCAAAGTCGAGTAAGTGAGCTGATGGAGATGAAGTAGGGCTCACTATTCATGCACCCTTCAGGTCCTTGATGGGGTGCTGATCTCTTAAATCCCTCCAAGAATGGTTTACTCTTCTAGGTAGTCTGGAGGCTTCCACTTGGCCTCTGCCACCAGAATAGCCCTTGCTGCCCCGGTCAGGGAACCAGCGTGGGGTTCTGCTAGCTGCTGAGTGTGTATATTCTAATTATGTGCTCCAGTACCAGGATAATAGCCCTGGAGTGGGTTCAGAGCCTTACTGGGCCCACTGTGAGGCAGACCTGAGCTAAAACTCCACTGATCTCTTGACCCTCCAGAAGCCCCTACTCTGAATGGTATGTTACAATCAGCAGCAGTTTCAGCATCCAGTAGTCTCAAAAAAACTGAGTCCTGCTCCCCAATGCACAGCCATCCTGCTTAAATGCCACAGGTCTCTGGGAGTCAGACTACTGTGATCGCTGCTATGGCTCTTGTGCATGATGGTGACCATCCCCACTTGTCTTCAGTGACCAAGGGCCACCACCTGGCCCTGCCACCTCAGAATCTTGTTATCCCTGCTGTAGTCCCACCGTCCCTTCTGGCCTACAGACAAGAAAGGAGCCACCCAGAACCTCAAGGACACTCGGGCCCTTCACAAATGCATTTCTCACAGTCCTGGAGGAAAATGTGTCCTCTGGACCACACCAGGTGGGTGAGTGGGTCTAATGTGGTTAAGTCCAGGCTACCATTCCAAAGTACACGCAGTGTAGGCCACCCTTCAGTGTGCATGTCACCCACTGGCCAGAACCCTCTCCGACCCCAGGTGCTGTAGTACCAAATCCAGCATCTCTCCCATTCGTTTGGTCCTGTCTCCTGTTCGGTCCTATTCCCTGCTACCCCCTCCTGTGATAGCTATTCCCACACAAGTCCTGAAGACTTCTGTCTGTGTTTACTGGGAGCATCATGTGGTACTTCCACAGGGCTGCACGCCTCCTGCATGTGATCCATGCGCTGAAAGATGACACTCTAGATCTCATGTTCAGAGATCCTGGCCCTGCAAACAGGAGCTCAGGGTTTCTTTCAGAGTAGAGACGGAAATGGTCAGGACATTTGTACCGAGTCTAGCCATTCATCTGGAAGCAATGCACAGTGGTCATCCTGCAAAGCAGTTACTTTGGGGGGGCCTTGACAGACTCTGGTGAAGATGGCCAATTCTCTCAGGAGGGCAGAAGTGACATTAACACCAATAAAGTCTCAACCGAATGGAGGGACTCAATGCCCCCAGTTCCATAAGGACCCGCCTATACATCCACATCCACCTTGCATGACTCATTGTCGTCTTATCTGTGCCCCAGGCTTCACAGCAGACAGCACACAGAGCTGGGGTTTCCATTTCTGCTGTGATCCATGCACTCAAAGATGACACTCTAGATCTCATGTTCAGAGATCCTGGCCCTGCAAACAGGAGCTCAGGGTTTCTTTCAGAGTAGAGACAGAAATGGTCAGGACATTTATGGGGCACCCTGAACTCATCCGTTCCCTCTCCTACTTCGTGCAGGGGAGTTAGGAGCAGTGAGCAAGTCTCGTTACTATGGAGAAATGGTCACTCAGAACCTTACCTTTTAAAGTATGTGAGTAGGGGTGTCCCATGGTGGCATTCAGGCATGTCTAGAGCCAAAGGCCATGCAGTAGTTCCCTCTATGCCACTGGAAGTAAGAGTCAGCAGCACCTTTAAATCTACTCAGGTTAGAAATCCCAGAAACTATAGAATATGTTCAGAAAACACCCTTTAGACCTAGTACCAGATTCCATATTTATCAGGGTCCTCCAGAGACATATAATCTATACAGCAAACATACATAGCATGCACACATATGACACACATGCACACACACATGTGGAGGGGGGGAGAGAGAAGGAGTGGGAAAGAGGAGGAAGGAGAGAGAAAGAGGGAGAGAGTGGAGGAGGGAGAGAGAGAGGAGAAAGGTGAGAGAGGAGGAGGGAGAGCAGAGAGGAGGTATGGGGAGACAGGGAGGATCCCTCTTCCTGAAGAGCACCGAGGACACCCTGTGTTTCCAACCTGGGACTGTGGGGAGGGAGAGCACAGAGGTTTTCAGATGGAGTGCTGTGACCTGGTCACTGGCTGGGCTCCCGGGAGGCAGGGGAGGGATGGGGTGGGGTGGGGTGGGGAGGAGTTGGGGTGGGGAAGAATCCTAAGAGGAGAATAACAGATCTCAGCCATGAGAATGGAAGCCATGGCAGCAGGGGCTGAAGGTGCTGGCTCTGCGGGAGGGTCAGGGGAGGCCACGCTTCCAGCCCCATCAGGTGCTGGTGGCCCCAAGGACACCAGGATGGAGTGAGATGTGAAGGGGTGGCCCTTCTGAGACAGCGGGCTCTCCTAGGCACTCGAGGTGTCTGACCCCACAGGGAAGTGGTAGGGCAGCCATCGGGGGTAGAAGGGTCTGATTCTCTTCAATTCAACGGGAGCTTCTCTGGGTCACCATTTAAATTCTCAGGAAAAGCAACACAACACGTAAGACTAATGGCTCCGATACTTCAGGTTAGTTAGCAGTTACCCTCATTTCCCAGTGGGAACCCTAAGCAAACAGCAGGGGTTTGGGGGTTGTCACAGCAAATATGAGGCCATTAAAGCCTGGATCCAGGTATAGAAAACAGCCAAATGGTAAATCAAAAGAGACCACTTGGCCAAAGCTTGATCTATTGGACGGATGAAGCCATATGTCTATTTTACCCAACTCGGAATCTGGAGCCACCAGCCCCATGACCCCTGCAGACACCGCACACGCACCCTGCCACTTCTGTTTCACGGTGAGCTCTGATGAACACGGCGGGACCTGCAGTCTGTGGAGGGCTTTGCTGTGCTCCTGCTCCTCCACAGCTCGGCAAGCGGCAGAGCCCCAGCTCAGCACACTCATGTGGAAGCAGGTGCGCACTGACCTGAATCCAGGCTCCCATCCACTAGGGCGCGGGGCCATTGCCCAAGTGTGAGGACGGCATTTTACCCGCTGCATCTGCAGGGCACCAGCGCTCCTCTGAACAACTGCAATAACTTAAAGAGAACACAGCCCAGAGCTAATCCTCAAAACATAGCAGTAGGAACTGAGCACAGATACTACTCTAAATAAGTATACATTGGTATACTGAAAAAGATACTCCAGGATATGCTGTTTTGAAAAACAGAAGACTGGCTAAAAATGACCAATTCCAATTGTGTGTGGTTTTATCCCTACAGGAAGCCCTTCACTCACTCCTGACCACCTGCCCATCTGGGGACGCCACAGGTTCCCCGAGACACCAGCTGCAAGTCCAGGGGTTGCCCCCACTGACCCCCTGGCTACAGACCAGAGGTTCCCACGGCTCCTCCTTGGGTCCCTGAACTTGCTCGAGTGGCTCAGATCTCAGAGAAACGTCCCATGTTACCAGCTTATTATCCAAGGCTGTGATCCGGGGCCAGCCCTGGGGCAGGTCACTCTCTCCAAGTCTCTATGTGCTCACAAGCCCCAAGCTCTCCAAGCCCATCCTCCCCAGGTTTTCATGGGGTCTCATGACACAGGCGTGATTGATTACATCACTGGGCATTGGTGACTGATCCCCTCTCCCCTCCCAGAGGTCGGGGCGGGGGGAGGGGACTGAAGTGTCCAACCCTCTGCTCCCAGGGTTGGGTCCCCTGGCCACCTGCCCCCATCCTGAGGGGCCACCCAAGGTCACCTCCTCCACACTCCCTCAGGGGCTCCTTATGAGCACCAGGACACCTCCATCGCTCTCCTCACTTGGGGAAACCCCAAGGGCCTTAGGCACTCTGTGCCAGGAGCCATGACAAAGACACACACGTACTTCGTGGTATAAGCCACGCGATCAGAGATGGCAAAGTAAACACACATATTTTCCCTGGGGACAAAGAGAAGAGATAGGAGCAACAAAATTTTAGAACTTGGAAACCAGGCAGACTTTGCAAAACCAAGAAAGTAAGCTGTAAGGCCGCAGTGGCACAAGCCAAGAAATAAGCCAGGCTGCAGTGCAAACTCCCTATGGGGAAAAATATCAGAGACCTCCAAAAGCTGGCGTGAAGTTGGGGCTCACAACCCAGCAGACTCAAAGTTCATTTAAGGAGAGCTTGGTGAGATTGCCGACCTCACGAACCCCGTGCTGCTGGGCCCCACTACCATCTGGCCACCACTTCCTGCTCTGCTGAAGCAGGTGTGGTGAGCTGAGAGCACAGAAATGGGAGGTACACCCCTGGCCCTCCCTGTAGGAGGTTTTCCAGCAAACTCTGAGAGGTAAGAGGACAGCAACCAAGAGAGAAACAACAGCTGCTACTAAAAGGAAGATTAAAAAAATCTTTGGGGATCCCTGGGTGGCTCAGCGGTTTAGCGCCTGCCTTCAGCCCAGGGCCTGATCCTGGAGTCCTGGGGTTGAGCCCACATTGGGCTCCCTGCATGGAGCCTGCTTCTCCCTCTGCCTGTGTCTCTGCCTCTCTTTCTGTGTCTCTCATGAATAAATACAATCTTAATATAAAAAATTAAAAAAAATAAAAAATAAATCAATCTTAGAAATCAAAGATATCACAAAAATGGAAGGGTAGCAGGAAGATAAAACCTTAGAAACAAGAAAAGTACATGGAGAGAGAAAAATGAGAATGCTATGAGAAGCTCAGTACAGGACGCCTGATAACCAATGAGAGTTCCAGAAGGAACACAGTTGACCACTGAGGGGAAGAGCCTCACGTCACAGACAAACCCGAAGGCTCACAGGGACCCACTTGAGGACCTGTGCCAGCAGGAGGTCCCCCCGCACTCAGGGGTCCATCAGCTGGTCTGCGGAAGCTGTCCGTGGTGGCCGTGCACACCCCTCCAGCTTGGGCTTTCACACTTGGGTGCTCCTTGCATTTTCCTATACTGCTACTTTGCCTATTTAAAAGCTCCTAGGGATCCCTGGGTGGCGCAGCAGTTTGGCGCCTGCCTTTGGCCCAGGGCGCGATCCTGGAGACCCGGGATCGAATCCCACATCGGGCTCCTGGTGCATGGAGCCTGCTTCTCCCTCTCCCTGTGTCTCTGCCTCTCTCTCTCTATGACTATTGTAAATAAATTAAAAAAAAATTTTAAAATAAAAAAAAATAAAATAAAAGCTCCTATACGTGGTGCTCTGTAGTACGCACTTGATTTTGTTTTATTCATGTTGCTTTCGGGGGGATCTAGGTGGGTCTGTGTGGATGTGACATGAAGCAGTCAGCCTGACAAAATCCGTGTACTGCATCACAGTCAGTAGGGACCACTTACCTGCCCAGCCCCCTGAGGAGCAGCCACCACAGCTGTTCATGACCATCAGAGCCTGTCCACACAGTGGGCTTGGTCACAGGGTCTGCACATCCTTGGCCTGGCTAGGTCCTGCCAGTGGCCGAGCCAAGTCACATCCATGACAGCAACAGGAGACTTCTTGTCCTGACCCACACGCTGACTGGCTGTCAGTGTTGTTTCATCTATCAGGGGTGCCAGCCTCCCTGTCATGGGCCTGCATCATTTGCTTCAAGACAAGAGCATGTGCCCTGGCCTCCCTGTGCACACCCCACCCCTAATGGCTTGGAAGATGGATGCCAGAAGCTTTGGACGCAGCCATGGGGCCCCACGCATTACCTAAAGCCTTCTATTTCTACCTGTCTGGGACACCGACAGATGCTTATCCTACTCTCCAATCAATGGCCACTGCCCATTTTTCTGTCGAATTGGCTTATTCCCATTTTGTCATATGAGTTCTTCACCTGGTTGGGTGTGAATCCCTTGGTGGGAATAGGGGCGGATGTTATAAGCATTTTCTCCTATTCTCAGGTTCATCTTCCCCTGTCCTTTGTTAAAAGAACATTTCTAAATTGCCAGATTGTTCTCTGAAAGGATTACACCAACAGACATTCCCAATAGCAGTGTGTGAAAATGCTTATTCACTGTCCTCTAGCCGGTACTATGTACCCTTCCTTTAATTCTTATTAATGTCATTACCGAAACCTGAATTTCTGTTATTCCAATGCTGATGTAGAACCCCTGTAGAGGGCTGGGGTCAGATCTGCTCTGGGATGCCACCTGGCAACCCAAACTCCATCCAACTCATGTCTGTGTACTTTGCCCCGGGCCCCCGAGTCCAGGGGAGGATTCTGTGTGCCACTTCCAGGTGAGGGGAAGACAACACTGGAGATTGGGTGGCAGGCTTTCAGGGACCAGGCGTGGAAGTGACTCACATCACTCCTGCCCACAACTTGGTCCCATGACCCCAGGGTGGCATAAAAGGCAGAAACTGCCCAACTGTGTTCCCAGGAGGAAAGCTCACAGAGGTCTCATGACCTCCCACTTCATCCACCACAAGCACCCCTCCTTAGGTTAAGCACCATGGTACTGCCTGGCTTTTCACGCGCTCTCTCCCTTGGGCACATGGAGAGCCCAGAGGCCCCAGGACATAGGATAACACGGCAGGCAGACTGTAGACACAGGCAGGAGGACTTGGCAGTCTTCTATGAAGTCCTTCTGTAAAGGGATGTGTAGAAATCTTAAAGGTGCTACTCTTCCCACTAACACATCTACTTTATAAATGCTATTTTTCATTGACAGTTATTTCTATAACTAGATCATGGGTTCATCATTGCATTTCTTAGACGAACAAATAATCTTTTCTTAGTTTCTTAGTTTTCAAAAAATACAGGAACATTGGCACACATGATACACAAAAACAAAAGCTCCTTGGGGTCCCTAACCTCAATCCCCCCAAAAGAGTGGAGGTTCTCTGAGGTAGAAGATTGGGAGTGGCTGGTGTGGAGCAAAAGTGGCAGCTCCTGGAGCCAAAGTGAGTCAGCTCAAACCTTGAGGCTACATGGCCATGCAAAATAACAAACTTAGTATGCATGACACTGAAAAAATCACCAGCCTCTGGGCCCATTTCCCCCCACATGATTAAATGAGGTAATCTTCCTTAATCACATAAAGTTGAAGCTCTGCACCTGGCACACAGTGTGCCCCCCACCAATGCCTAATTGGTGTAACCGTGCAAAGCATGACCCCTATGTCTGAGACACTCCCTGTACCTGTCAGCCACGTCCAGGTCCGATTCCATCTTGTCCAGGCCTCTGGTGATGCTGTCCAGCTGTTCGCCCTGATGGTGGAGGACTCGGGCTGTCTCTTCTAGGCGTTTCTGAGAACAGGTCATCAGACCTGTCAGCTGCTTCCCCTTGGTCATGGGGAGCGCTGCCTCTGGTGGAGACAGCAGCAACTCTCTCCAGAAATGCTCAATGATGCTGAAGACTGCATTCCGACTGGGCTGCAAGGAGCTGAACCAGTGCTTGGGGCCGCTGTTCTCCAGGATGGTGATGGAACTGAAGACAAAGTGAGAAGCTTCCTTCTTTATCTCAACCACACTAGACAGCGGGAAGCTGACCAAGGTCTCCCCGGTTTTATCAGTCATAAATCTCAGGGAGCGAGAAGTTAATGAAAGCTTTCCAGGAACCCATCGCTTCTCTGGTTCTAAGTAGTAGGAGCAAGGCCAAGAGTGCACGCAGATCTCTCTGCTCATCTGGCTCCCAGGGTGGTCTGCCCCACCGCTCGGCGTCAGCCACTACGTCTCTGGAGGAGAGGGACAAGTTAGTGGGTGGGGGAGTCTAATGAACGTCAGCACAGTTGGCCTACAGACACTAGGACAGTGGTGGCGAGGCTGTGCTTGGGCTGCTGAGCACACTGGGGACTCCCACCACCCAGACATGCAGGACGGAAGCCCAACTCACCCAAACCAGGGCCACAGCCCGATGCCATTGCAACCCCAGGATCCTTCACAAGAACACTGTTTTGACTGTGACAATCTCACCAATACACACTCCTCACACATTCCTTTTTTTTTTTTTTTAAGATTTATTTATTTATGAGAGACACAGGGAGAAAGAGGCAGAGACATAGGCAGAGGGAGAAGCAGGCTCCATGTTGAGAGCCCAACATGGGATTCGATCCTGGGACTCGGGGATCATGCCTGAGCCAAAGGCAGACGCCCAACTGCTGAACTACCTGGAAGTCCCTCCTCACACATTCCTACACTAACATTCTCCTCTTGAAATCTTTATCATAAAGGAAATAATGAAGGGAAAGTCTACACAAAGGCTTTTCCCTTCCTGCATGGCCCACGAATTCCATAAAGTTCTACGTAATTATCTAGCTCTACCTACAGTTCTATACAGTTGTACATAGTGAACATATACCATCCACATCTAGTTTGCACTTTTTTTTTTTAAAGATTTTATTTATTTATTCATGAGAGACACAGAGAGAGAGAGGCAGAGGGAGAAGCAGGCTTCATGCAGGAAGCCTGATGTGGGACTCGATCCTGAGACTCCGGGATCACACCCTGGGCCGAAGGCAGATGCTCAACCGCTGAGCCATTCAAGCATTCCTACAGTTTTCATTTGTTAACGAAATATGGAAACCCAGGAATGACGGAGTAAGACAATCGTTATAGAACACTATGTCTGTCCCTCTCACTCACCAGATGAGCCAACAAAGCTAGGAAAGGAAGAGGACCTCGTACAAGGTCAAACCACAAGTACAGGGTGTGGAATTGGCTACAACTAGGCTTGGAAATGCCTTGTGCACCTCACATGTGGGCAGAGGGCCACCTATACTGGAGCCTGTCTTCCACTCTCCCGCATCCCCTGCTGCATACATGTAGTTATGGCACAACCTACTTACAAGAATGAGAGAATGAATCGCTGGTGTTATCTTTTACAATACTGAGAAATGTGGGCCTTTGCAGCATGGCCAGAGCCTCAGGGAGTCTCTGAATCGTGGCCACAGGTGCCAGGCCCCACATGCCACGTGGGGCAGCTGGCAGGCAGGACTTGACTCTGACATCATCCCTGGCTCCTGGAGCTCAGCATCTACTGAAACCCTATGAATTTGTCCACAGAGTTATACTTTTAAAGACCGAGACCTCTAGTGACGGCATCAAACAAGAAAAGCTAGGCAAAACACAAAAGAGCTTGCATGGTATGGAGCTTCCTCATTATACAGAATCAAAGAGACTAGAGAGTCGGCAATGCATCACAACACTACCGACGCGCCTAGTAGATGGCAAGCTCACAGCTCACAGTGTGAGCTTAGGGGCCTCTGCGAAGAGTCCACAAACCCACACACCAGACCTTCGGAATGGATACCGAGTCACCTTCCTACAGGGCATGACCTGTGGGCTCTCACAGGAGTCTTCTGGCCATGCTGGGATGGTGTGCAAGTCTACCATCTGGGGCAGTGTGGCTGCCTTTCCGCTGTGACCATGTCTCTCACTGGACAGAGGGAACTGGAAAGCAAACGTGTCTTGGTCAGGCTTCTCCCCCCACCTGACATTGAAGTAAATCCAGACTACAGAGTGCTGCCAGCCCAGGGCCTCTGACAGCACAGACCTGCAAGATCCCTCGCATGAGACCTGCCAGTGCTGTTGGGCCACCAGGCCACAGGCAGTCATTCAGACTGTCAGAACCAGGGACGACTATTTAGTTTTGGGTGTTTCTCAGTCCAAGACCAAGGTTGGAGGCTGGACGCCTGGGCCCCACCACCTGAAGATGGCCTGACCCCAGTCTCCCAGCTGAAGGGAGCCTCCTGCCATTCAGCCACCTGACCCCCACACAAGTCTCCAACCCGCAGAGAGAGTCAGGGCATCGGGTGGTTGGGGGCCTGCTGCAGCATGGAGGCTGAGTCCCTATCTCCAAGAGTCTGTGCCCCTGGGGGCACTTTGGAGCACGGCAGGGTCCGAGGACCCCAGTCTGCCACATATGTTATCATTGTGGAAAGTCACTTCGCCCTCTGGGCCTGTTTACCCACCACTAAAAACCGAAAAGGCAAGGACAACATCAGCTCTAAAATGCACTAGGATTCAAAGAGGAGGAGAAATGAAACACTTCTCACTATGGATTCCAGGAAAAAGCAATAGGAGAAAGCTGTGGACAGCACTCCGCCTCCCACACATTTCCATGGCGTCTTCCTCAACAGACGGAGTAAACAAGGGTGAAGTGGAGAGCCAAAGCAAGAACAACATTCCCACACCCTCCCTCTCCCTGAGCTGCAGACTCACCTGCCACACCTGTCCCCAGATGTCCTGCCTGCCCTTGCCTGCCCTCTGTTCCCCACTACCCACTGCGGGAAACAGGGCCCCACCGCGTACGAGGCCGCGCCTGGTCCTGTGCCCTTGATCACGACCCCTTCCAGCAACATCAACCTCTCCGTTCTTCCGACACTAGGGCACACTATTTTTCCAAAGGCCAGACGGTATCTTAGGTGTTGTGGGCATATGGGCCCTGCTGCCAGGGCACAGCTCTGCCGCTGGACAGTGGAAGCAGCCAGGGACAGCGCAGAGACAGAGGGCTATGTGTGGCCATCCTTGTTCACAAAACAGTGAATTCACAGCCGCACATTTGCCCTCCTTGTCCTGACCCTCTCATCAGTTTGCACAGATGCTTTAAGGTCTCCATCTTAGAAGAGACCAGCGCCGCCCCCCCCGCCCCCCGCCACAGCCCTCTCTAGCTACCGCTCCTCCAAGAGACACCCACTGCGGCTCCCACCACCAGGCCTCCCACCCCCAGACAGGCTGCTCCCCACTGCTTACTGATGCTGCTCTGCCCAGGCCTCCCCAGGCCTGCAGGTGGCCAAATGCAATGCCCACATGTGTTCTAACGCCTGTCCGACACAGCTGCCCTTCTGGAGACACTGGGCTCCTTCTCTGGTCTCCCACCCTCCCCACCCCATGGCCAGCTCCAGGGGGGCCCCCTCACTCCCATAGCAGATCCTTCACTGACCATGCAGCACTTGCCACAACCTCCAGGAGCCTGGGCATGTTCCTACATGGTGACAGGCTCAGTGTACATGCTGGAGAAGGCAAATATCAGGACGGTGCCTTGGGCACAATGCCAGCACACCACGGGCACCCAGTAAACATGCACTGACTGAACCACCTAGTGACATCACATGGAAACACTGACTGTGTTCACCGTGGATGGCTTTCTTCCTTAAGTGTGCTGACCTGGGTCTTTGATCCATGGTGTATTCCTGGAGGCCTTGTTCGGTCCTTGCCTATTATAGCCTGGAACCCACATTGACCTGCACTGACCTAGGGCCTGAACTAGGGGATGGAGCTAAAGTAGGATGGGAAGATCTTGGTGCAGGACTCTGAGGGATGCTCATGGGGAGACACGAACCGGCACGTGGATGGAGTGTGCGGCATCCGGCATTTTGAACCACATACTGTTGTACACGGATGTCTCCTAGTGCTTGCACCGGCCTGTGCCCTGGGTGAGACTCAGCATCAAATAAACACCCTATTTTTAGTCAGTTTCTAAAGTAACAGAACCAGCGACATTTTACACAAGTTCCAAGGACTTCTGAACACAAGGAGGTCTGGAGGCAGAACAGTGGCAGCAGTGTCTCCTGGTGCCGGCAGCCACCGTTTCCATTACCTCCATCTCCTGCTCCTCAGAAGCTCCCACTTACAACCCGGGAGGTGCCAGTGTGCTGCTGGGGTGTTTCAGGGCCACACTGTGGCCGAGTCACGTGACACACACCAACCTCCTCACTCCTTGGAGAGAAGGAGCAGTCTTCCTTCCCGCTGAGGGCTGACTGTGCAAGCCCCCTTCTGCCTCCATGTTCTGACTCCATAGGCCCGAGTGGGGCCCGGAAAATGTGCATTTCTCATAGTTCCCAGGCAATGCCAGGGCTGCTTTCCAGGCGCCTTTGAGAGCCACAGCCCCATCTGTGCAGTGCTGGTGACACGTCTAGCACCAGAGGGCCACCGTGTGGACACAGCACGAAACACGGGGTCTCATTTCCTACCCTGGCTTGGCTGCCTCCACCATTCTGGGGAGCAAGTGGACCTGGTGGCCCAAAGCCTCCTGTTTCTGAGGTAACTTAGTCGCAACGACCAAGCCTCAGGAGCCAGAATCCAGGATTCTTCCCAGGAGACACCTATCTGAATTCCGTGTTTCTCCCAAGAGGCAAACTTTAAACCACATTTTCTAAATCTTCAGACAGTTATAAACGCTCTGCTTCCCAAGCTTTTCCTAACTGCCTCCTGGTGATCTGCATTCAGCACAACTGAAACCCAATAATTAAGGAAGATCTAGTCAATCCACGGTAAGATGTGGACAGTACCGGCTCAATTTTTTTAAAAAAAGGATTAAAAACAGCAAAAGCTTACATACATGTTTCCATACGTAAGAAATAGGCGGGAGGGGGTGTGTACGATGGGGGGAGAAGGGAGTGGAAAATACGAACGAATGCACAAATGCCTGGGAGGACAACTGTATCTCAAAGTCCCATCTAGGGAGGACTATGGGGGTCCCTCTCGCCACGCACTGCCGTCGAGTTCTCCTAGATGGGCACCTGCTGGTCCCTGAGGAATTCTGCCTGGGAAGCAGCCTTTCCTGCAGCTCCACTGCCCCCCTGTCTGGCATTCTCAGCTCCCACCGTGGACCCTCTTCGCCCTGATGTCAGACGCTCCCAAACTCATTCTCCTGGTCCCTCCCTCCTCTCTGCCTCTCCCTACTCGTGGTTCACCCTGTTCTTCAGGGGCAAGAGTCCCACTCAAGCCCTGCAAAGCTCAGAGTCCCAACACCCCCAGGCCTTCCTTATCACACCTGCAAAGGTAAACACAGTGGTATCTTCCTCGTCTAATAAAGGGGCGTCCTCTGCCCCCCCTTTCACTCAGAGGGCCCCTCTGTTCAGGAATGATGTAAGCCCACATCCATATTTTACAAGGCACAGTCACCAACTGCCGCCTCAGAGCTGTAACACATCCCTACAGAACTGAGTCAGGAATGTCTCACCAGGTGCAAGAGGACACAGGTGCATCTGCTTTCCCCTCAAGGACCTGAGTGCTTTACCAGGTGTGAGATGTGTGAAGGCCTGCCCACTCTCTAGGCGCCTGTCATCTGCAGAGCCCTCCCAGTAAGCAGCCTGCCTTCTTTCCTTCCCTACCAACGGGGTTAGGTTGTGTTCCCAGGACACTTTCTCTTACATGCTCAGACCCTTGCTCGTCACCCCCTCGTGCCCCCCCATTCCAATCCTGCTGGAGTGCAGCCTCAGATCCTCACCTTTGCTCCCCCAAACTCGCGTTTCAGGCCTCTACTCCCCACCAGCCACTCATCATCTCCTTAGGCCGCAAACATCTCTTACAGGTCCCCAGCATCCCCTTGGGTCCCCCCACATCCCCTCTGGGTCCTTACCATCCCTCTGGCTCCCCAGCATCCCCTCAGATACTCCGTATTCCACCGTATTCTGGCCCCCAAGCCCCCCCAAAACCTCCTCTGCACCCCCTCCAGTCCCCCCAGCCCCCGCACGCCCACCCCGCACACCGGCACCCCCGCTCCCCCGCCAGTCCCCCCACCCCCTCCCTAGCCTCTCCGCCCCGTCCACCGCCACCTCGGCAGCCCCTCCAACCCCCGCCCTTTGCCCTCCCCCCCGGTCCCCCGCTGCCAGCCCCGCGCACGTCCCACGAGCTCCCCCGGCCTGGGGCGCGCTGGCAGCAGCAGGGGCTCTCCCCGAGGCAGCAGCGGTAGGCAGGACGGACCCAGGGGACGGCCCGGAGGGCCCGGCACAGGCCCAGCCACAGACTCCGGGGGCCGCTGACCTGAATCACCGCAGAGGTGCGAAGACGGCGAGGCTCGGGTCCGACGCTGCCTCACGGAGGGCTGCGGACCGCCCTCGCGCCTGAGCAGAAAGAGGTCCGCGGGCTGTGCGCGTGCGCCCAGGGCCCGCCGCGCCGGGATTCCTGCTCCGGCCGGAACTGGGGCCGCGGCGTCTTGGTTCCGCTCCGCCGCGCTGGGTCGACGGCGGGCTCCGAGCTCCTGTGCCGCTCGGCTTTCGCTCCGGCTGGCACCGAGGCTGTGAGCTTCCGGTCTCCGCACTAGCATCTACTCCGGAAGTAGTTTTAGCAAGTACTTCCTTTCCCCGCCGGGTTTAAAGAGCCGGGAGGTGGGAGGTGGGAGGCGGGAGGCGGGTTCCCGGCCCGTGCCCCTCGCTGGGTCGCGGGGTCCCCGAAGCCGGGGCTCTCGCCGTTCTCCCGCCCCGCGCAGGATGGACCGGGAGACACGCGTGTTCGCCGAGAGCTACTTCCGAGGCCTCCGGGGGCGCCCAGCAGGCGGGGTGGGCGCGTCCCCGGGCCGCGTGGACTTCATCGAGAGGCCTGACTCCTTCTCCTACGCCGACTTTTTCAAGGGCTACCTGCTGCCCAACGTGCCGTGCGTCTTCTCCAGCGCGTTCACCGAGGGCTGGGGCAGCCGCAGGCACTGGGTGACCGCCGCGGGGAAGCCCGACTTCGAGCACCTGCTCCGGAAGTATGGTAGGGGCGGAGCGCGAGGATGCTTGGGCGCGGGGCGGGGGGCGGCGGTGTGCGGCCCCTCAGGGAGGTACGGGAGGGGCGGGGTGAGGGTGGGGTGCGTCCTTGGGTTCAGACCTCCCCGGGCAGTGGGCCTTACCCTCTGGCCTTCCCCCTGGCTGCAGGAGAAGTGGTGGTCCCCGTGGCCAACTGCGGGGTGCGGGAGTACAACTCCAACCCCAAGGAGCAGATGCTCCTCCGCGACTACATCGGCTACTGGAAGGACTACATCCAGGGGGGCTGCTCCTCTCCGCGCGGCTGCCTCTACCTCAAGGACTGGCACCTGTGCAGGTAAAGGCCGGATGCTGCTTCTGTACCTCACACTGAGCCTTGGATGCGCCCAGCTTGCCCCCTGGGAGGTGCGCAGTCCTGGAAGTTCTCTGATCGCAGGGCCCCCAGCTGGGAGCCCGGGTGGGCCGAGGGGACCACCTCTCCCGGCCTGTGTGCCAGACTTGTGCTGGCCACCCCAGGCCTCTGACTGGCGGTGGCAGTGGCACCCTTCTTGTCGGGTGCTGCGCGTGTCCGCTCAGCTTAGGCTGGGTCTCACACCCTGCCTGCCGCCAGCCCTGCACAGCCTTGCTTTGCATACTCAGGTTCTTTCAGCCACTGTTTCAGTAAGGCGGTACCTAGCCTGGGGAGACTCTCCATCAGTGAGCAGTGACTCACTGACTTTAAGGAAGCTTTCCTTCTGTGCTTGGTCCCCACCTACTCACCCTGCTCCCGCGCCAGGGGGTCCCATGATGGGGGCTCTGGGACACATGTCACACCCTCATGCAGCCCCACCCATTGGCTGCATTCCTGCTCTCCGAGGGGCTCCTTGGGTTTTTTTTTTTAATTTTTATTTTTATTTATGATAGTCACACACACACACACAGAGAGAGAGAGAGGCAGAGACACAGGCAGAGGGAGAAGCAGGCTCCATGCACCAGGAGCCCGACGTGGGATTCGATCCCGGGTCTCCAGGATCGCGCCCTGGGCCAAAGGCAGGCGCTAAATCGCTGCGCCACTCAGGGATCCCGGGTCCTTGGGTTTTGTGCCCATTCCCCTACCCAGGGCTGTGCTGGTCACCCCAGCCAGCTGGCACAGGACACACAGTAAACACTCAATTCGTGTTGTATAAATGAGCCAACAATTGAATATTTATTTTTCTGATGTGGAAACTAAGGCTCAGAATGCTAAAGGGAGTCTGGGTTCACTTCCTTATGATTCTCTGGATCCATCCAAGAGTGCACCTCACAGATGCTCCCTGCCACACTGTATGTTTGGCATGGAGAGCTGGCCAAGGGACAGTGGTCTTGGCCCTCAGGGACTCCTATTCTAGCACACATAGGTACTCCTAGACCCAGATGCTCCTGCATGGTGGTTTTGGGTTTCCGATAAGCAAGGAGTGGGTATTTGTGTGTAACTCTCTTTTAGGTTTTGCATGGGACATGGTTGTCCTTGAAACTTATCCACTGTTTATTTGAAGGTCAGTTTTGATTGAGTGTCCTGTATTTTCTCTGGAAACCCCAGAATACACAGCAGAGGAAGGCTGAGTCAGGCAGGCAGAGGTGGCTCTGGGAGTTTTGAAGGATAAGCAGAAGTGTGACCAAGGCATGGAACAGAGAGATAGGCATGGTGTTTTGGGGATCTCCCCTGTCATGACCTCTGGCCATGAGGATGTGTGAGCTACTCCAGAGCCTGTTCCAACATGTCACTGGGAGAGCTATGCTCTCCCTTGGGCTGATGAGCTCCTGTGTCTGGAGGCCCATTGGTTTGGTTGTGGGGATCAGGCTCTTGGACCAGAGGAGTAGGGAGTTGAGGGGTAGGGGAGAGGGACCTCGATGGATGGACATGGGCTGTACTGTCTTGGGCCACGGGTCGTCCATCCACTTAATAAGACTCGAGGTCACTGGAGGGTTGAGAGTATAGATGAGGCCGCAGGTTCTGGAAAACAGCAAAATGCAGACGAGGCACTTAAAGCCCCAGCTCAACCAGAGGCTGAAATCCTGGGAATGTTGCAAGAGTGGTCTGGAATAATTGGGTTATGGGGTGCTGCCTGCATGGGTCACCCAAGCTGCGTCACAGCACCGGCAAAGCTGGCTCATGTGTTTATGACTGTGGTTCGTTCTTCAGATGGGGCTTAGGTGGGGTCATGGGCTGTGGCAGCTGTGGTCTGAGATGGCCCCACTCAGCCTTACTGCAGGCACCGGCTCCAGAAGGCACCTCAGGGTCATTCACTCGCTCTGAAACTTGCTCTCCCGTGTGTTGGGGGCACAGGTGTGGGGAGGTGAGTACTCCTGCAAGAGCCTTGTGTCACTCCGTCCAGGGACTCCTTGGCAGAGGATGTGTTCACCCTGCCCATGTACTTCTCATCTGACTGGCTCAATGAGTACTGGGACACCCTGGACGTGGATGACTACCGCTTCATCTACATGGGGCCTGCCGGCACCTGGTACCATTTGTGCGCTGCCACCCTCCTTCCTGTGCCTCGTCCCTGCCTGCCTCTCCCCCATACCCTCCCCTACCCCGTCGACTCCGGGAGAGCCTCTCTAAGATGCCCAGTCCGTGAAATAGGCTGCCAGGTGTTCCAGTCCCCAACCTCCTTACTCACTGCCCCTGGGGGCTCTGCTTAGAGCCCTTGTGTTCTCAAGTGGGGGAGGTAGGACCCTGGGGCCCATGTCCGTGGCCAGCCTATGCTGAAGAACCAGATCGCCTCTGAGCCAAGAGGCACCAACAGGAGGTTTCACACAGGTCACCGTTCCATGCCGACATCTTCCGCTCCTTCAGCTGGTCTGTCAACATTTGTGGGAGGAAAAAGTGGTTCTTCTTCCCTCCGGGGCAGGAAGAAGCCCTGCGGGATTGCCACGGTGGCCTGCCCTACGATGTGACCTCCCCTGCGCTCCTTGACAGCCAGCTGTACCCCATGCGCGAACACTGCAGCCCACCCCTGGAGGTCACACAGGAGGCGGGCGAGATGGTCTTTGTGCCCAGTGGGTGGCACCACCAAGTCCACAACCTGGTAGGGTGGGCACACCCCACCGCATGTGACTGCAGCATGGCCCAGACAGGTCAGGGAGATGCCCTGGGGCCCCACTGGTCTGACCCCCACACCAGAGTGTCATCTCCCCCTTGGCCTGCCCGGCAGCCCTCCTCACCCTTGGCACGTCTCGGATGCCTTTCCAGAGAGAGGGCCAGCCCCACCCCTCCTGATCCCACAGCAGACAAGCTACCCTCTAGGAGAGCCTGGGTATGGGATGGACAGGCTATGGGCAAGGGCCCCCATCCCAGCCTCTGTTTCTTCCCCTCCCTTCCATATTTCTTCCTGGGCAACAGTGGGTAGTTACCAGCCCCCTGGGATCCCTGCTTTGGGTCAGCTATGGACTCAGGAGACACCAGCCCCCTCTTCACGCTAGTATCCCCTGGGAGACAGTCGGAAGGACCTCTGGACAGTGGTGGGCATGGTCTGGTATGGACTTATGGGGACACCCATGCCCCACCTTTTTCAGGATGACACTATTTCCATCAACCACAACTGGGTCAACGGTTGTAACTTGGCCAATATGTGGCACTTCCTGCAGCAAGAGCTCCTTGCTGTGCAGCAGGAGGTCAGTGAGTGGAGGGACACGATGCCTGACTGGCACCAACACTGTCAGGTAGGATAGCCTGGAGGGGCTCTCCAGAGCTGCAGTGGAGGACGGGGGATAGGGGGAGGCTCAGCAGGATCAGGGCTGCAATGGGAGTGGGGGGAAGCTCAGCAGGACCAGGGCTGTCCCCACCATCAGGGATGGACCACTCTTTTTTTTTTTTTTTATTATACCACCATTAATTTATTGGTTTTGTACATTTACTGTGGTTATATCAGATTTTTTTTAATGATAAATTTATTTTTTATTGGTGTTCAATTTACCAACATACAGAATAACACCCAGTGCTCATCCCGTCAAGTGCCCCCCTCAGTGCCCGTCACCCATTCACCCCCACCCCCCCGCCCTCCTCCCCCTCCACCACCCCTAGTTCATTTCCCAGAGTTAGGAGTCTTTATGTTCTGTCTCCCTTTCTGATATTTCCCACACATTTCTTCTCCCTTCTCTTATATTCCCTTTCACTATTTTTTATATTCCCCAAATGAATGAGAACATACACTGTCCTTCTCCAATTGACTTACTTCACTCAGCATAATACCCTCCAGTTCCATCCACGTTGAAGCAAATGGTGGGTATTTGTCGTGTCTAATGGCTGAGTAATATTCCATTGTATACATAAACCACATCTTCTTTATCCATTCATCTTTCGGTGGACACCGAGGCTCCTTCCACAGTTTGGCTATTGTGGACATTGCTTCTATAAACATCGGGGTGCAGGTGGGATGGACCACTCTTAAGATGGTTTGCAGTCTGGTCCCTACCCATAGTCAGCAGATACTTGCTCATGCTCTGCTATCCTCTGGCCAGGTCATCATGCGATCCTGCTCTGGTATCAATTTTGAAGAATTTTACCACTTCCTCAAGATCATCGCTGAAAGGAGGCTCCTCCTCTTGGCCAAAGGGATGGGCCATGGTGAAGTGGAGGACAGTCAGGACACTTGGCTGGGCCGCCAGCAGGCTGCTTTTGATGTCAGCCGGATTGCAGAGGTGCTGGCATCTGTGGTGGCCCACCCCGACTTCCAGAGACTGGACACTAGCATGTTCTCTCTGCAGCCAGAGGAACTCTTGCAGCAGCTGGAAGAGGTCATGGTCACCACCGCCTCTCTTTAGCGAATGCAGCCTGGATCAGGCGGGACCCTGAGGCACCAGCCTGGGAGGCAGGCAGTCTGTTCTAGTGTCGCTTCCAGAAATAAAGCTCAGTGCTTCTGTGTGGGCTCGGACATGTCACCTTCCTGCTGAACCATTGTTGTCTCAAGTGTCTCTTAAAGGTCTAGTACTATCCTGCCTGTCTTTTGGCATCCCTGGGACTGTGATGCCTGTGCAGAAGATTCCGCTTCTTGTCTTCATGAGGCTCAGCCAGAGTGCCTTGGATCCAGTGAGGGGGGTGGAAGGTAATGCCAAATGAGATTTGCAGCACAGAAGCCTGGAGTGTGCTGGGGACTCAGGAATGGGGGCGGCATGTGGCTGGGATAGTTGATGCCCCCAGCCTTCTCTGAGCAGAGGCCAGCATCCGAGCCAGTAGGCTTCCCATCCATGGCGGGGTGAGGCAGCTGGCCTGCCGGGCAGGGCCCCCTCTGCAGTGGGACCACATCTGTGCTTGCCTACATCTTCCCCTGGAGCAAGCTCCTCCGTGTAGGGTGTAGACTTGGGCCTAGGGCAACCCCTAGACCAGGGCCTCTGTCTGTATCCTAGAAGAACCACTATTTATGTAGAGCCTGCCTTCCCTCTACTGGCCTGTGCCTCCCCTGCCTGCTTGCCCCCTGCCCAGGGCCCTAAGCCAAAGAGGTCTATTTGGTCAGGGCACCAGGCCAGGCTTTGTACCTCATCCCTCAGGCGGGTCCCCGGGCATCATGGTTCTGTCATTTTCAGGTGCCACTTGGGGTCTGCTGGCCTCGGATGCCATCTCCCTCTTGGGTGTGACAGTACTGCCTTTGTCATTCTGGCTCTGAGTCCACCCTCGTGGCTGGGGACCCAGCGAGGGCCAGGACCTTGCCCAAGGTGTTCAAGGCCCCCTGCAGGCCCCCTCCCACCCTTCACATGGACTGGCCATGTTAGGTGACCAGCAAGTTCAAAACCACTCTGCACACATTGGCCCTACCCAGCTTCCTCTGCTAGGAGAAAAGGCACCATTGCACTCTGGTCCAGTTTTTGAAGGGCATACTTACCTGCAGCATTCAGCTTCCACTCCTCGCACACCCATGTGCCACTCAACAGTGACTGTAGTAGGGCTCTTCAGAGACATGGTATCCCCCCCCAAGATATATCTAGAGTGAGAGAGTGGGGTCTGGTGAGTGAGATCTGTGAGGCAGGCCGCAGGCTAAGGACCCAGGGGAGAATGGATGTCGTGGTCTTGGCCCAAAGCCTGGAAACCCAGGCAGCGTCTGTGCGTTGTGGTCTGGAAGCAGAATTGCTTCCTTGGGAGACCTCTGCCCTTGCCCGAAGGCCCCCCACTGATCGGATGAGGCCCACCCAAAGTGTAGAGGGGAATCTGCTTTATCAAGCTGTGTGGAGTTCAGAGCTAACCACCTCTGAAGGATGGGGTCACGGCTGCATGGAGACTGGCATTTGAGTGACTGGCGTAGCACTGGCCTGGCCAAGCAGGTGTGTAGAGCTGACTGACAGTCACTCCCAGCGCGTGCTGGAACTCGGCAGGTGTGCCGCTCTGTTCCATGCTGCCTCGACACCCAGCAACCACTCCTTGCACAGCAGCCATGGACAGTCCCAAGGCCGCCCTGCTCTTTGCCCTTGTCCCAGACAGTTGTGTCTGGACACGTGCCTGTGTGTGGCTCATGTTCACCCCTTGCTCACATGTTCTGTCCCGTCAGCCTCCACCACTGGCAGTCCCACTGCCATATAGTCGCTTCTGCACTCGCCGTGTGTCACTCAAAGGTGGGTGCTCATGCTACTCTCCAGTCAGCTGCATGGTTTGCATGGCCATTGTTTGTCATCCAGTGACCTTGTACATACAACAATCCAAGCCTGTGTGTCCCCCATTCCCCAGCACGCCTCCCCCTGTGCTCACTTTCAGGCTTTTGGTTTGAGCACGCCCACTTTGTGCCATCAGACCATGTCTCACTGCACACTACACACTGGACCCTGGCGGACCAGGTTGTTGACTCGTGGTGTGCCATTAGATGGTGCTGTACACTCACTGTGCAAGCCTCTGACCGCTGCACACATAATTTGTCAGTGTTCCTCGCATGTCCCTTCTATACCATCCAGCCCACTATGCCACCAAGAACTGCCACGTGTGGTTCCATGGGTGCTTCCTCCATGTTGCTCTATCTTATGTCCACCTATTGCACACGCAACTGCATTCCACAGCCTGCAGTCACTGAGCCTGGTGGGTGTGAGCCGTGCTGTGTTCCGGTAACACTCGCAGCCATTGGGCAGGAGGGCCTAACCCTCATTCACCCAGCTCTTTTTTTTTTTTAATTTTTTTTTTATTTATTTATGACAATCACAGAGAGAGAGAGAGGCAGAGACACAGGCAGAGGGAGAAGCAGGCTCCATGCACCGGGAGCCTGACGTGGGATTCGATCCCGGGTCTCCAGGATCGCGCCCTGGGCCAAAGACCGGCGCTAAACCACTGCGCCACGCAGTGTTCCCTCACCCAGCTCTTAACTCTGTAGGCCGCGTATTCAGGGGATGATGTTGGCAATATGTGATGAGCACACTGGTGGTTCCCTCGCTGGCCTGGTGTAGCCCTTCAGCTCATCCTGGGAAAGGCCATGGGAGGGCACTCTGGTCAGCTCAGGGCTGCCCAAGGGTCGTCGCTTCAGCTGGTACCCATCTCTGGTCAGGCTGCATCTTTCAGCCTCCTCACCCCCATGACATAACCAGACACAGCATCAGGCCTCAGCCAGAGAGGAGTGACCATAGTGGACCCAGGGGGTGGGGGTGGGGCATCTCTGTGGTGAGCAGTTGTGCAAAGCATTGCAGGGATGCTGCAGGTCCTTGTGTACAAGAAGCGGGAATGCTTATGGAATGGGATGCAGCTGTAGCTCTAAACTCTGCATCACAAATCTTTCTCCTATATGAGAAGCCAGCCAGGGAAAAGGAGTTCTGAGGTCAGAGAAAGAACCCCAGGAGGATTTACATCTAGGTAAGGGCCCTTGGGGAGGGTTTGCAGAGGCAAAGTCCTGCCTGCCCTTAGCCCATTCACTGATAACCTTCCTCTGGCCTTGTCCTTTCCACATTGTGCATTCTCACCTGCTTCGTTTTTGTTTTGTTTTTGTTGTTGTATGATTTTCCCCACTTGGGGCTGATAAAGTTCCAGAGTTGGACCTTGAAAACTATAATTTCTCAATTGGTGGTCAGAAGAAATCTCAGCAAGAGAAGGAGAGTATGTTCCCTCTTCCTCCAAATTGTAGCAATGCAGCTACTGTTCTGGGATAGGAAAATGGTCCTGGCAGTCTCTATTTTTAAGGGCTCCCAAATTTTAGTGATTGCCTGCATGTGAAAGGACCTTCAATCTCTAAATGCCATGATTCTGTGGGGCCATCTCTGCTCTCATCCAGGGTCGCAATACTGACGTGTCCCCCAAGCAAGGGGGATCTGGGTGTTTCTCAGAGAAGCCAGAGAAATGTGGCTGGTCCCCCTTGCTTCTCTCACCTAAAAAAGACTAATGACCCTGCAAGACTTCCTATTGAAGGAGGAGTCTGTTTCATTTAAATGCGGTAAGTGAAAGAACAAAATCACAACTCCCAGCTATAGTAGAAAAAGTATTCAAGTGTGGCTTTTGCTATTTATGACTAATATTGTCCAAATAAATATTACTTTTTTTTAACCTGCTGTACAAAAATTCAATTACCCTCTCACCTCTTCTGATATTGTCCCTTCCCACTGACCCCATCCCCTGTGGTCTCAAAACCCCTAGTGCCTGTCATTTGCAGCATTACCAGAGGATATGAGTGGGACTCAGCTGCCCCTTTCACCTGGCAAAGAGTGAGGTATGTGAAGGGGGCCTCTCCTGTCCTCAGGGAGTGGTGGGGTGTGGAAGGGGGGGGCAGGACTCTCATTCACCGTTGGCCTTGAGGGTGGAACCTGATATTCCATCTACCCTGAGAAAGGCTGGAGCAGTGGGAAGCAGAGCCAGGACCCTTGGGAGGGTCATGGGCAGATGTTGTAGACATGAGGAGAGAACCGTAATCATCAGACCCAGTGTGTGAGAGTGAGTGCTCTGCAGTGGCAGTGACCCATACCTGTAAAGGGGTGAGGGGAATGCCTGGTTGCAGGCAGGGCCCTATGCCCATTAGCGGTGCTCCTTGGCCAGGGTCAGCTAGTCCTCAGACTCCCAGAGAGCAGAAGTTACCTAGGGCAGCAGGTGGTTCACAGGGTTCCAGGCTGGCCTCTCGATGGTCAGGTATCATGCCCAGCCGTAGAAGAGATTCAGCAATGAGACCGGAGTCATGGTGACCTGGGCCACTCTAGTCTGTGAGAGTTCAGCTACCTGGTCAGCCATAACCTAGAGACAGTGATCCTGAGGCTGGCATTGCCAGGGGTCAGTTAGAATATTCACTTTGTGAGCTAGAAAAAAAAGCAAAGTAAACATGAAAAAAAATGTTAGAGCAGAGAGTAATGTAATTGAGAACAGAAAAGCAGTAAAGAAAATCAGCAAAAGTTGTTTTTCTGAAGAAATGAAAAAAATTCTCAAATTTTTAGCTAGATTGACTAAGAGAAATTTAGACAGGACTCAAAATCAGAAACAAAGTTACAACAACACTTCCAACCCTACAGAAGTAAAAGGGTTTATTATAAGAGACTATGAACAATTAAATCGGATAATCTAGATGAATTTCGCAAATTCCCAGAAGCACACAAACTACTGAACATTCTACAGTTGAATCTTATTAAACATTTAGAGAAAGATTAACACCAATTCTTCTCATCCAGCAAATAGAAGGGGAGGGAGCTCTTCTAATTTCTGCAAGGCTAACACCACACTCATACCAAAACTAAAGACCTCACAAGAAAACTACAGACCAATATCCCCTATGCTGTACATGCAGAACCCCCCCAATAAATAATAGCAGACATAATCCAGCAGCAACTTAAAAGATTTGTACATCATGACGAAGTGGGTTTTATCCCAGAGATTAAAGGGTTCCACCTATGAAGAGCAACCTATACCAGATTAGTAGAATGAAGGGGAAAAAAATTCACACCATAATCTCCACTGCTGCAGAAAAAGTATTGTATAAAACCCAACATTCTTTCACGATAAGAGAACTCAATAAAGTAGAAATTAAAGGGAATGTCCTCAACATGATAGAGGACATGTATGAAAAACCATGCTCAGCAGACAAAGCTTTCACCCTAAGATCAGGAACAAGGCAAAGACACACACTTTCATGACTCCTACTCAATATTTCCCTGGAAGGTCTGGACAGAGCAAGTAGGCAAGAAACAGAAAACCATCCAAATTGGAAAGCAGAAGGTAAAACTGTCTATAGATGACAAGATCTTATATGTAGAAGATCCTAAAGAATAGCCACATACATACATTCAACTGTTGAAGATAATGCAACTTGGTGCAGCCACTCTGGAAAATAGTATGGAGGTTCCTCAAGAAGTTACAAATAGAGCTACCCTATGACCCAGCAATTGCACTACTGGAGATTTACCCCAAAGATGTAGATGTAGTGAAATGCCGAGACACCTGCACCCTAGTGTTTATAGCAGCAGTGTCCACAATAGCCAAAGTGTGGGAGGAGCCATGATGTCCTTCGACAGATGAATGGATAAAGAAGATGTGGTCTATGTATACAACGGAATATTAGCCATCAGAAAGGATGAATACCCATTATTTGCTTTGATGTGAATGAAACTGGAGGGCATTATGCTGAGTGAAGTCAATCAATTGGAGAAGGACAATCATATGATTTCACTCATATGTGCAATATAAGAAATAGTGAAAGGCATTATAAGCGAAAGAAGAGAAAATGGCTGGGAAAAATTAGAGAGAGTGACAAACCATGAGAGACTCCAGGCTCTAGGAAGCAAACTGAGGGGTAGTGGAAGCAGAGGTGGGCAGGGGGTTGGGGGTAACTGGGTGACGGGCACTGAGGAGGGCACATGATGGGATGAGCACTGGGTGTTATACTATATGTTGGCAAATTGAATTTAAATTAAAAAAAAAAGTAAAATAAGCCAAAGAGAAGTAATTTTGGGGGGGGGGTCTTAGCATGTTCACTAATTTTTCTGTATAAATTAATGGTAATTGCTTATTTAGATCATTTCTGCTTACAAAAGATTTCATAGGAACACTGCACTTTCAAATAGCAGGGGAAGCTGTACCCCAACACGCAGAATTAGCTTTAGTCTCCATGCTGCACAGAAGATTCCATAAGTTATGGATTTTATCACTCAAACATTGCACCTTTGATGACCTTCACCCATTTCCCTTGATCCCCAAATCTGGCAACTACCAATCTGTTCTCAGTATCGATGGGTTCAGTATTTTCTTTCCCCATTTGATATATACATGGGATCACCTGGTATTTGTCTCTTTGCATCTGATTTACCTAGCATAAGGCCTTCAAGGTCTATGTTTCTATGAGTTGCTTATTGTGAATAATGCTGCAGGAAACCTGCAAGTGTATCTATTTTTTTGAAGTAGTGTTTCTGTGTTCTCCAAATACTCAGTAAAGGAATTATTGGGTCATGTTGTAGTTGTATTTTATTTTTTTCCAAGAACCTCCATATGATTTGTCACAGTGGCTGCACCCATTCACCTTCCCACCAACATTGCCCCGGGTTCCCTGTCTACACATCCTTGACCACATCTGTTGTGTGTCTCTGTGACGATTACCATTCCAACAGTTGTGAGGTGATACCTGACTACGGTTTTGACCTACATTTCCCTGATGATGATTAGTGATGTTGAACAACTTTTTATGTGCCTATTAGCCTCCTGGATGCCATTTTTGGAAAGTATTCACATATTCTGTCCATTAAAAATATTTTATTTATTTATTCATGACAGACACAGAGAAAGAAACAGACACAGGCTGAGGAAGAAGCAGGCTCCCTTTGGGGAGCCTGACGTGGGACTCGATCCCAGGACCCCGGGGTCACTCCCTGAGCCAAAGGCAGATGCTTAATCGCTGAGCCACCCAGACACCCTGTCCATTTTTTATACAGAGGGTTTTTTTGTTTTGTTTTGATTTGATTTATATGACTGTTTTGTATGTTTTGGATATTAGCCTCTTCTCAGACATACGATTTGCAGTCATTCTCTCTCATTAGGTAGGTTGTCTTTTAATTTTTTCATGGCTTCCTTTGCTGTGCAGAAGATTGTAGTTTGATGTGGTCTTGTTTATTTTTTTGTTGTTGCCTTTGCTTTTGATGTCTGATCTAAAGATTCTTCACTTGGGGCAGCCCGGGTGGTTCAGTGGTTTAATGCCGCCTTCAGCCCAGGGCCTGATCCTGGAGACCCGGTATCGAGTCCCATGTTGGGCTCCCTGCATGGAGCCTGCTTCTCCCTCTGCCGTGTCTCTGTCACTGTCTCTGTCTCTCTCTCGTGTCTCATGAATAAATAAATGAAAAATTTTTTGAAAAAAAGACTCTTCACCAGAACCAATGTCAAGAAACTTGCTGTCTGTTTTCTTCTCAGAGGTATATGGATTTTTATGTCCAAGTTGTTCATTCATTTACAATTTTTGTGTACAGTGTAATAAAGTGATCCAGTTTCATTCTTCTGCATTTAGTTTCCAGTTTTCTCAGTATGATTAACTGAAGAGACAGTCCTTACCCCTTGTATATTTTCTGCTCCTGTGTTGTAAGTTAAGACCACATATGTGTGGGTTAGTTTCTGAGTTTTGTATTCTGTTCCATTGACCCATGTGTCTGTTTTTATACCATACTGTTTCCATGCCTACAGCTTTATAATCTAACCTAAAATCCAGTAGTGTGGTGACTCCAGCTTTCTTTTTCCAGATTGCTTTGGCTATTTGCAGTCTTTTGCAATTCCATACAAATTTTTGGGCTGACTTCTCTTTCTTTGAATAATGCCATTGGAATTCAGATATTTTCATCACATCTGCAGTTGCTTTGGGTACTATGACCATGTTAACATTAACTCTTCCAGTTATTGAGCATAATGTATATTTACCTTTATCAACCCCCCCCCCCACATACACAAATATTTCCCTTTTTTCCCCACCATGTTTTCAGTGTACCAGGTCTTTCACACTCTTAGTTTTATTCCTAGATTTTTTTCTTGGTGCAATTGTAAATGGCATTGCTTCCTTAATTTCTCTTTGTGAAAGTTTGTCATGAGTATATAGAAATGCAACAGGGCTCTATATATTGACTTTGTATCTTGCAGCTCTACTGAATTTGTTTATAAATTCTAAGTTTTTTGGTGGACGTTTTAAGGTTTTTTATATATAGTATCACGTCATATGCAAATAGTGACAGTTTTCTTTCCCTATTTGGATGTCATTTCTTCCTTCCTTCCTTCCTTCCTTCCTTCCTTCCTTCCTTCCTTCCTTCCTTCCTTCCTTCCTTCTTTTGTCTAAATGCTTTGGCTAGGACTTTAAATATTATGTTGAATTAAGATTTTTTTAAAATTTATTTATTTGTGAGAGACACAGAGAAGGGCAGAGACATAAGCAGAGGTAGAAGCAGGCTCCTCGCAGGAAACCTGATGCAGGACTTGATCCCAGGACCCTGGGATTACATCAAAGCCAAAGGCAGGTGCTTAACCACTGAACCACCCAGGCGCCCCTAAATACTATGCTGAATTAAAGTGGTGAGGGTGGGCATCTTTGTCCTGTTCTTTTTTTTTTTTTAAAGATTTTATTTATTTATTCATGAGAGACACAGAGAGAATGAGAGGCAGAGATACAGGCAGAGGGAGAAGCAGGCTCCATGCAAGGAGCCCAATGTGGGACTCCATCCTGGGTCTCCAGGATCATGCCGTGGGCTGATGGTGGTGCTAAACCGCTGAGCCACCCGGGCTGCCCTGTCTTGTTCTTTTTTAAAGATTATTTATTGGGATCCCTGGGTGGCGCAGCGGTTTGGCGCCTGCCTTTGGCCCAGGGCGCGATCCTGGAGACCCGGGATCGAATCCCATGTCGGGCTCCCGATGCATGGAGCCTGCTTCTCCCTCTGCCTGTGTCTCTGCCTCTCTCTCTCTCGCTGTGACTATCATAAATAAATAAATAAATTAATTAAAAAAATAAAGATTATTTATTTACTTGAGAGACAAAGAAAGAGATAGTGAGAGAGAGCATGAATGGGGAGGAGAGGGAGAAGCAGACTCGCCACTGTGTAGGAGGCCCAATGCTGGGCTCGATCCCAGGACCCTGGGATCATGACCTGAGCTGAAGGCAGATGCTTGACTGACTGAGCCACCCAGGAGGCCCCTTTGTCTTGTTCTTGATCTTAGTGGAAGACTTTTCTTTTTTTTCATAAATTTATTTTTTATTGGTGTTCAATTTGTCAACATATAGAATAACACCCAGCGCTCATCCCGTCAAATGCCCACCTCAAGTGGAAGACTTTTCAGCGTTTCATTCTTGGCATATGATATCAACTGTGTGATTTTCATATATGGCCTTTGTTGTGGTGAGGTACATTCCCTGTATACCCCAGATCGTTTCGGGTTTGTATGTTGTATGTTGAATCTTGTCAAATGTTCTTTCTGCACCTATTGTAAAAATCATGATTTTTATCTTTTATTTTATTAAGGTGGTTTGTCCCAATGGTTGATGTGTAGATGTCGAGTCATCCTTGCAACCCTGGAATAAAGCCTACTTGATCATGTTGTATGATTCTCTTGACATATTCTGTTTGCTGATATTTTGTTGAGTATTTCTGCATCTATGCTCATGAAGGATATTGACCTATGAGTTTCTTTTCTTGTAGTGTCCTGTCCTGTTTTGGTAGTAGGGTAATGCCAGCTTCATAAAAGGAGTTTGGAGGTTTGTCTTCCTCTCCTATTTTATAAAGAGTTTGAGAAGGGTTGGTGTTAATTCTCCTTTTACTGTCTGGTTGAACACCTCAATGAAATTGTCTGGCCTTGGACATTTTTTTGTTGGGAGATTTTTCATTATCAGATCATTTACTAGTAATCAGTCTGTTCAGATTTCTTTTCCTTCAGGATTCAATCTTTCAATGTTGTTGTTCAGAACTTACCATTTCTTCTAGGTTATCCAATGTGTTGACATATAACTGTCCATAGTAGTCTCTTAATGATCCTTTGTAGCTTCGTGGTATTTGTTGTAATGGCTCCTCTTTCTTTTCTGATTCATTTGAGTCCTCTCTCTTTCTTCATTGGTCTAGATTAAAGTTTGTTGATTTGGTTTATCTTTCTTTTTTTTTTTTTTTTTTGGTTAAGCAGCTATTGTTTTCACTCATCTTTTCTATTGTCTTTTTAGTCTCCATTGGATTTATTTTCACATTCCTTTTTGTTATTTCATTATTTCTACCGTACTGTTCTCCTTTGCTTGTATTTCTTTCTATTTCCTTGCCATGGAAAATTAGGTTGTTTACTCAAGAGATTTCTCATGGATTGATGAAGGCCTGAATTTCTATGAACTTCCTTCTGAGAAGTACTTCTGCTGTATCCCATAAATTTTTGAAGGTTCTCTTTTTCATTTGTCTCAGATAGTTTAAAATTTTCTTTTGATTTTTTTCTTTGACTATTGGTTATTTAGTAGCATGTTGTTAAACCTCCACATATTCTTGAATGTCACATTTTCTTGTGACTGATTTCTAGTTTCATTCCATTGTGGTTGGACAAGATTTGAACAAGAAGGTGAAAGGAGCATTCAGATGAAAGGTTTGTCTCCTGAGGGTTTTTTTTTTCTGAGGGCAGATCATGAGTTCTGCAGGGCACAGAGGAAGTTACAATGAGATGGGGGGGGGTCAACCCTTGTTAGGATTGCTAACCATTACCATCTAGGCTATGCACTGCACCTTTGGGGACTTTTCACACTGTAATCCTGATAGACTTGTATTTTATTAGAAATATTTTCTAGGAGGTGCTGGGCTGGCCTTCTGTAACTCTCAGAAAAGTGCCATGTGGGCTCTTGGCTTGGCCCCAGATTGGAAACCAGGATGTATGTATCATATTGTGGGGGATCAGAGTCACTCCAACTCTGTGAAAAATGTCCATGGTATTTTGATAGGAGTTGCATTGAATGTGTATATTGCTCTGGGTAGGAGACTTCAACACTCCACTCAGAGCAATGGACAGATCTAAGCAAAGGATCAACAAGGAAACAAGGGCTTTGAATGACCTGGTGGACCAGAGGGATTTCAGAGATATATACAAACATTCCATCCTAGAGAAACAGAATACACATAATTCTCAAGAGCACATGGAACATTCTCCAGAACAGATGACATATGAGGTCACAAATCAGGTCTCAACCAACGCCAAAAGATTGGGATCATTCCCTGTATATTCTCAGACCACAATGATTTGAAACTTGAGCTCAATCACAGGAGGAAATTTGAAAGAGGCTAAACACTTGGAGGTTACAGAGCATCCTACTAAACAATGATTGGGTCAAACAGGATATTACAGGAAAATTAAAAAGATTCATGCCGGGTTTTGGAATTAAGGTGATACTGGCCTCATAGAACGAGTTTGGAAATATTCCATCTCTTTTTATCTTTCCAAACAGCCTTAGTAGAAAGGTATTGTTTCTTCTTTAAACATTTGATAGAATTCCCCTGGGAAGCCATCTGGCCCTGGACTTTTGTGTCTTGGGAGATTTTTGATGACTGCTTCAATTTCCTCCCTAGTTATTGGTATGTTCAGGTTTTCTATTTCTTCCTGTTCCAGTATTGGTAGTTTGTGGTTTTCCAGAAATGTGTCCACAAAAAAGGAGAATTATAGACCAATATCCCTGATGATCATGGATGCAAAAATTCTCAATAAGATACTAGCCAATAGGATCCAACAATACATTGAGAAGATTATTTACCATGACCAATAGGATTTATCACCAGGATGCAAGGCTAGTTCAACACTCCAAAAGCAATCAATGTGATTGATCATATCAGCAAGAGAAAACAACAATAACCATAGTATCCTCTCAATAGATGCAGAGATAGCATTTGACAAAACACAGCATCCATTCCTGATCAAAACTCTACAGACTGTAGGGATAGAGAGAATATTCCTCAGCATCTTAAAAGCCATCTACAAAAAGCCCACAACAAGTATCATTCCCATTGGGGAAACCCTGGGAGCCTTTCCCCTAAGATCAAACCAGACAAATATGTCCACTCTCACCACTGCTATTCACCATAGTACTAGAAGTCCTACCCTCAGCAATCAGGCAACAAAAAGAAACAAAAGGCATTCAAATTGGCAAAGATACAGATGCAATGAAAGGCCGGGACACCTGCACCCTGATGTTTCTAGCAGCAATGTCCATAATAGCCAAACTGTGGAAGGAACCTCGGTGACTATCAAAAGATGAATGGATCAAGAAGATGTGGTTTATGTATAAAATGGAATATTCCGGGAGGGAGGGGCAAGATGGCGGAAGAGTAGGGTCCCCAAATCACCTGTCCCCAACAAATTACCTAGATAACCTTCAAATCATCCTGAAAATCTACGAATTCGACCTGAGATTTAAAGAGAGACCAGCTGGAATGCTACAGTGAGAGGAGTTCACGCTTCTATCAAGGTAGGAAGACGGGGAAAAAGAAATAAAGAAACAAAAGGCCTCCGAGGGGGAGGGGCCCCGCGAGGAGCCGGGCTGAGGCCGGGGCGAGTGTCCCCAGGACAGGAAAGCCCCGTCCCGGAGGAGCAGGAGCTGCACCAACCTTCCCGGGCGGAAAGGGGCTCGCAGGGAGTTGGAGCAGGACCCAGGAGGGCGGGGATGCCCTCGGGCTCCCGGGGACACTAACAGACACCTGCGAGCGCAGGAGAGTGCTCCGAGCTCCCTAAGGGCTGCAGCACGCACCAGAGCAGTTCGGAGGGGCTCGGGAGCGGCTCCAGGGAGGGAGCTGCGGGGCGGGAGCGCAAATCCAACAGCGCAGGCCCCGGAGCACAGGGCGCCCGGGACACAGCCCAGGATCCGGCCTCCCCCCGGGACAGGCAGAGGCCGGGAGGGCCCAGGACAGCAAGGACGCTCCTGCCCGGAACTGAGCAGATCAGTGGCCCCGCCCCGGAGCCTCCAGGCCCTGCAGATGGAAAGCCGAGAGCCCGAGCCCCGTAGTTCCTGCGGAGGCTGAATCCAGGCTTCCTGAGTTGCCATAGCAACTGCAACTGTTCCTCCTGAGACCTCACGGGGTAAACAACCCCCGCTGAGCCCTGCAGCAGGCAGGGGCAGAGCAGCTCCCCCAAGTGCTAACACCTGAAAATCAGCGCAACAGGCCCCTCCCCCAGAAGACCAGCTGGACGGACCAGTTCCAGGGGAAGTCAAGGGACTTAAAGTCTACAGAAATACTCCCCCGTGTTTTTTTTTCTTTCTTTTTTTCTTTTTTCTTTTCTTTTTGATTTCTGATTGCTTCCCCCACCCCCTTTTTTTTCACCTTTCTTTCTTTTTCTTTCCCTTTTTCTTCTCTTCTTTCCTTTTTCTTTTTTCTTTTTCTCTTTTCTTTCCTTCTCTCTCTTTCTCTCCTTTTCCCAATACAACTTGTTTTTGGCCACTCCGCACTGAGCAAAATGACTAGAAGGAAAACCTCACCTCAAAAGAAAGAATCAGAAACAGTCCTCTGTCCCACAGAGTTACAAAATCTGTATTACAATTCAATGTCAGAAAGCCAATTCAGAAGCACCATTATACAGCTACTGGTGGCTCTAGAAAAAAGCATTAAGGACTCACGAGACTTCATGACTGCAGAATTTAGATCCAATCAGGCAGAAATTAAAAATAACTGAATGAGATGCAATCCAAACTAGAAGTCCTAACGACGAGGGTTAACGAGGTGGAAGAACGAGTGAGTGACATAGAAGACAAGTTAATGGCAAAGAGGGAAACTGAGGAAAAAAGAGACAAACAATTAAAGGACCATGAAGACAGATTAAGGGAATTAAATGACACCCTAAGGAAGAAAAACCTACGTTTAATTGGGGTTCCCGAGGGCGCCGAAAGGGACAGAGGGCCAGAATATGTATTTGAACAAATCCTAGCTGAAAACTTTCCCAATCTGGGAAGGGAAACAGGCATTCAGATCCAGGAAATAGAGAGATCCCCCCCTAAAATCAATAAAAACCGTTCAACACCTCGACATCTAATAGTGAAGCTTGCAAATTCCAAAGATAAAGAGAAGATCCTTAAAGCAGCAAGAGACAAGAAGTCCCTGACTTTCATGGGGAGGAGTATTAGGGTAACAGCAGACCTCTCCACAGAGACGTGGCAGGCCAAAAAGGGCTGGCAGGATATATTCAGGGTCCTAAATGAGAAGAACATGCAACCAAGAATACTTTATCCAGCAAGGCTCTCATTCAAAATGGAAGGAGAGATAAAGAGCTTCCAAGACAGGCAGGAACTGAAAGAATATGTGACCTCCAAACCAGCTCTGCAAGAAATTTTAAGGGGGACTCTTAAAATTCCCCTTTAAGAAGAAGTTCAGTGGAACAATCCACAAAAACAAGGACTAAATAGATATCATGATGACACTAAACTCATATCTGTCAATAGTAACTCTGAACGTGAACGGGCTTAATGACCCCATCAAAAGGCGCAGGGTTTCAGACTGGATAAAAAAGCAGGACCCATCTATTTGCTGTCTACAAGAGACTCATTTTAGACAGAAGGACACCTACAGCCTGAAAATAAAAGGTTGGAGAACCATTTACCATTCAAATGGTCCTCAAAAGAAAGCAGGGGTAGCCATCCTTATATCAGATATCAGATATCAGATATCCCCGCCCTCCTGGGTCCTGCTCCAACTCCCTGCGAGCCCCTTTCTGCCCGGGAAGGTTGGTGCAGCTCCTGCTTCTCCGGGACGGGGCTCTCCTGTCCTGGGGACACTCGCCCCGGCCTCAGCCCGGCTCCTCGCGGGGCCCCTCACCCTTGGATGCCTTTTGTTACTTTAATTCTTTTTTCCAGTCTTCCTACCTTGATAGAAGCGCGAACTCTTCTCACTGTAGCATTCCAGCTGTTCTCTCTTCAAATCTCAGGCTGAATTCGCAGATTTTCAGGATGATTTGAAGGTTATCTAGGTAATTTGGTGGGGACAGGTGGTGACTTGGGGATCCTGCTCTTCCGCCGTCTTGCCCCGCCTCCCGGATTCCACACAAATCTTAAGATGATTTGTTCCAAGTCTCTGACGAACGTCCATGGTATTTTGATAGGGATTGCATTAAACATGTAAATTGCCCTGGGTAACATTGGCATTTTCACTATATTAATTCTTGCAATCCATGAGCTCCGGAATATCTTTCCATCTCTTTGTGTCTTCCTCAATTTCTTTCATAAGTGTTCTGTAGTTTTCAGGGTATAGATTCTTTACCTCTTTGGTTAGGTTTATTCTTAGGTATCTTATGCTTTTGGGTGCAATTATAAATGGGATTGACTCCTTAATTTTTCTTTCTTCAGTCTCATTGTTAGTGTATAGAAATGCCACTGACTTCTGGACTAGCCTCACTTCTATGGGAGTTATGATTGAGCTCCACTCTACATGACGAGGTGCAAAGGAAAGCGTTGTTTTGAACTCGGAGACACAAGTCTCCTTTGCCATTAGCTTGCCATTTGCCTCTCACCCAATGTCTCTTAAGCATCTAAGATAAAGAGATTTAGAAACTAATTCCTCAGGCAATGTGGAGCTGCGAGTGCCAGGCCCTGTGCTCAATCTCAGTAATAATTATGTCATGAGCCAGCTCTCTACTGGCCTCGCTCCTGTGGGAGTTCACAGCTAACTCCACTCTGGGTGAGGAAGTCCCTAGGGAAGACCTGTATTGAACTCGGAGACACATCTTTGGGCCTGGAGCTTGCCACTTTCCTCTCACCCAGGTTCTGATAAGCATCAAAGATACGGAGTTAGAAGCTAAGTCCACTGGCAATGTGGAGCCACGAGGGACAGGCCCTGTGCTCAACTCTCAGAAATAAATATGTCATGAATCCAGCTTTTAGCTAGCCTCGCTCCTATGGGAGATAGAAGCAAACACCACTCTAGGTGAGGAGGTGCCGTGGAAATTGCTGTATTGAACTCAGAGACACAAGCCCTCCGGGCCTGCAGCTTTTTACTTGTCTCTCACCCACAGGATGTACAAGCTAGCTGTAGAGGAATGTAGGGCCCATGGAAATGCGATGTACTTAACGGTGAGCACCCAGCATTATGGGGGTCAGCTTTGCACTTTCCTCTCATCTACTGGCCTTAGAACCCAAATCAAAAGCTCATGTGGTGGATCGCAGGAAATGCGGCCTACTGAACCTGAGAAATTAAGTGTTCCATGCGGGTAGCTTCTGAGAAGCCTCTAACATAAGGGAGTTAGAAGCTAAGGCCACAGGCAGTGTGGAGCCACAAGGGGCAAGCCCTGTGCTCAATTCTCAGAAATAAATATGTCATGAACCAAGCTTTCAACTAGCCTCGTTCTTATGGGAGTTAAAGCTAACTCCACCCTAAGTGTAGAGGTGCCATGGAAATACTGTATTGAACTCGGAGTCACCAGTCTTCCAGGCCTGCATCTTGCCACTGGCCTTTCACACATGAGGTACAAGGTAGCTGTACTGTGGTAGAGGGCCCATGGAAATGCGATGTACTGAATAATGAGCCCCCAGAGTTATGGGGGAGCAGCTTTCAACTACTCTCTCACCTACCTAGCTAAGTCCACAGGCAGTGTGGAGTCAAGAGGGACAGGTCCTTGCACAACTCTCAGAAATAAGTATGCTTCAAGCAAGCTTTCAACTACCCTCACCACTATGGGAGTTAGAACCTAGCTGCACCCTAGATGAGGAGGTGCCATGGTAAGCTCTGTATTGAACTTGGAGACACAGGCCTTCTGGGCCTGCAGCTTGCCACTTTCCTCTCACCCATGGGAGGTACAAACTAACTGTACAGGGGTGGAGGGCCCATGGGCTTTGTAGTGAACAGTGAGCACCCAGCATTCCTTGGAGCCACTTTGCAGCCTCTTACCTACCCACCCTAGAACCCAAATCAAAAGTACATGTGGTGGCTCATGGGAAATGTGGCCTACCTCACTCTGAGAAACAAGTGTTCCTTACGTTCCTTCTGAGAAGCTTCTAACATAAGGAATTTAGAAGCTAAGTCCACACATGGTGTGGAGCTGCAAGAGACAGACCCCGTGCTCAACTCTCAGAAATAAGTATACCTTGAAGCCAATTTTCAATTAGTCTCACTCCTATGGGAGTTAGAAGCTAGCTCCACTCTAGATGAGGAGGTTCATTGGAAAGCATTGTATTGAACTTGGAGGCACTATCCGTATGCGTTTGCAGCTTGCCACTTGCCTCTTACCCATGGGAGAAACAAGCTAGCTGTACAGGGGTGGAGGGCCCATGGAAATCCTATGTCCTGAATGGTAAGCACGCAGCATTTTTGGGGAGCAGTTTTTCACTACACTCTCACCTACTGGCTTTAGAACCCAAATCAAAAACCACATGTGGTGGCTCACGGGAAATGCAGCCTACTCAACAGGAAAGAAACAAACAATCCAATCATGAAATGGGCAAAAGACATGAAGAGAAATCTCACAGAGGAAGACATAGACACGGCCAACAAGCACATGAGAAAATGCTCCGCATCACTGGCCATCAGGGAAATACAAATCAAAACTACAAGGAGATACCACCTCACATCAGTGAGAATGGGGAAAATTAACAGGACCAGAAACAACAAATGTTGGAAAGGATGTGGAGAAAGGGGAACCCTCTTGCACTGTTGGTGGGAATGTGAACTGGTGCAGCCACTCTGGAAAACTGTGTGGAGGTTCCTCAAAGAGTTAAAAATAGACCTGCCCTATGACCCAGCAATTGCACTGCTGGGGATTTACCCCAAAGATTCAGATGCAATGAAACGCCGAGACACCTGCACCCCGATGTTTCTAGCAGCAATGTCCACAATAGCCAAACTGTGGAAGGAGCCTCGGTGTCCATCGAAAGATGAATGGATAAAGAAGATGTGGTCTATGTATACAATGGAATATTCCTCAGCCATTAGAAACGACAAATACCCACCATTTGCTTCAACGTGGATGGAACTGGAGGGTATTATGTTGAGTGAAGTAAGTCAATCAGAGAAGGACAAACATTATATGGTCTCATTCATTTGGGGAATATAAAAAATAGTGAAAGGGAATAAATGGGAAAGGAGAAAAAATGAGTGGCAAATATTAGAGAGGGTGAGAGAGAGAACATGAGAGACTCCTAACTCTGGGAAATTAACAAGGGGGTGGTGGAAAGGGAGGTGGGTGGGGGGTAGGGGTGACTGAATGACGGGCACTGAGGGGGGCACTTGATAGGATGAACACTGGGTGCTATATGTTGGCAAATTGAACTCCAATAAAAAAAATAAATGCAGCCTACTGTACTCTGAGAAACAAGCTTTCCTTGCAGGTAGATTCTGACATGCCTCTAACTTACGGGAGTTAGAAGCTAATTCCACAATAGGTGTGGGGCTGCGAGGGACAGGCCTTGCGCTCAACTCTCAGAAAGAAACACTGCTTGAACGCAGCTTTCAACTTGCCTCGCTCCTATGGGAGTTAGAATCTAGTTCCACTATAGGTGAGAAGGTGCCATGGAAAGCTGCTGTGCTAAACTGTGTGACACAAGCATTCCAGGCCTGCAGCTTGCCACTAGCCTCTCACCCACGGCAGATACAAGTTAGCTGCACAGGATATGCTGTCCATGGATATGCTATGTAGTGAACTGTGAGCAACCCATGTTCCTGGAGAGAAGCTCTGTACTACCCTCTCACCTCCTGGCCTTAGAACCTAGATCAATTGTACCTGTGGAGGCTTGCGGGAAATGCGGCCTCCTGCACTCTGAGAAGCAAGTGTTCCTTGCAGGCAGGCTCTAACATAAGGGAGTTAGAATCTATGTTAGCAGGTAGCGTGGAGGCACATGTAAATGCACTGTACATAACTCCAAATAACAGGGTTCCTTGAAGGCAGCTGTCAACTTGCCTCTATTTAAACAGAACCTGACTCCTCTCGACAGTAGGTGGCGCAGGTGCAGTAGAAGTGAATTGTACTTAAGTCTGAGAAAGTATTTTTTTCTGAGTGGAACTTTCAGCTAGGTTCTCTCATAAGGGAGCTAAGAAATATCTTACCAGGAGGCGCAAGGAAAGGCCCTGTCTTAACTCTGAGAATGGTTTCTTCCTTGTATGCGATTTCCACTAGCCTCTCACTCGTTAAGAACCTATCTGAACAGTAGGTGAGGGGAAGCAATGGAAATGCACCGTGCTTAACCCTCAGACACAAGCATTCCTTGAATGTAGCTTTCAACTAGCCTCTGACATATGGTTCCCTCACGAATGCCCTGGCTTTTGGTGGGGAACTGATGCTCGGTTCCCTTGGGGAGATACTCTGGTCTTTGGTTGTTTGGTTTGTTTCTGCAGCTTTTGGTATCTTTGCAGGAAACCAGCCCTGTTCTGATTTGATCAGAACACGTGGTCACGGTAGACGTGGTCACGCTACCTGACATCTGGAGTTGTTTTCATAAAAGGGGGATATTGGAACATCGGGTCTTTCGTGATCTCTCCACAAACAGGAGTGATACAAAGGATAGATTTTGTTGGCATCTTGTTCGTGTCTATGTGTCTGTGTATGTGTTCTCTGTGGAAGAGGTTTCCTCTGCCTACAGGTGCTATTGCTAAAATCTGTTTGTAAAGGAACTGTCTAGCCATGAGTTGAAAGGCAGGTGCGGGTAAAAATTGGGCACTGTACAGCTCAGAAAGTTAAAGACGAGCTCCAATGTTTTACAAGTTCCTATGATCTGGTCTGAAATTCCCTACATTTGGAACACCTGTGTGGCTCAGCGGTTGAGCATCTGCCTTTAGCTCAAGGTGTGATCCCGGGATCTAGGATCAAGTCCCACATCGGGCTCCTTGCATGGAGCCTGCTTCTCCCTCTGCCTAGGTCTCTGACTCTCTCTCTCTGTTTGTCTCTCATGAATAAAGAAATTAAAAAAATCTTTAAGAAAGACAAAAGAAAAAAAGAAATTGCCTACATTCGGACTTCTAGGTCACCTCATCAGAAAGATGCCTCCTGGGACAGGACCCAAGAGGTTGTCCAGAGACATAAGGATAGACCAAAATTTTACACACCTGACTCAACCACTGCTTCCCAATAGTCAAAATCATGCAGAAGAGGGGGGGAGAGCAGGCCAGGCAGATGCCAGAAATCTGAAATCCACTCCTCCCCAAGCATAAGCAGCAGAACTGATGTTCAAACCACTGTCTGCTCCTCCACTTCTTTCAGAGGGTTGAAAGGCAACCCCAGATGAAGCCTGTATTACAGGAGGAAAAGACAGGAGACTGAGATGAAGGAATAGGCGGAGGTGGAGGTGGAAGAGCAGAAAGTGATGGATAAGAAAAAAGGAAAGAGGGACGCCTGGGTGGCTCAGTGGCTGAGCATCTGCCTTCTGCTCAGGGTGTGATGTCGGGGGTCCTGGGTTAAAGTCCCGCACTGGGCTCCCCGCGGCGAGCCTGCTTCTCCCTCTGTCTGTGTCTCTGCCTCTCTCTCTGTCTCTCATGAATAAATACATAAATCTTTAAAAAAAACCCCAAAACTTTAAACCTACCTCAGCCCCCACCTCTGCTTCTCCCCCTCTTCCTTCCCCATATCCCCCTCCCTCTCCCCCTGCACCATGCCCCTGGCTGGAGTGGTCAACCTCTCTGCCATCCCAGGTGCCGCCAGTGCCATCTCCTCCCCACCTCCCCAACCCCACCAAGGAGCAAAAATCACCCCAAGCCATTGGGCCAACTTCTTCTGAGGTTCACATTGGAGCACCTCACAGATCAGCAGGCAGGATGGGGCCCGAGGGCTCCCCTGGACTTAAACTGCCCACTTCAGACTTTCTCATGAGAGCCTGACAATGGGTGGGGAACAAATCAGTTGACTTTTTAGTGGACACAGGGGCGACATATCCGGCTTTCAAGTCAATTCAAGGTTGTTGGTTTATTTTAAAAAGACGTGTCTTTGGAGCTATCAATGTCACACATCACACAGATAACCAGCTTTATCTCCCATCCTCCCCACCCCCTTGAGTTGTAAAATCACTTGATTTTCAGTTCTGTCTGCCATACAAGCCCTTGATGTGCTGCACTCCCATCACAGTTTGTGAGCCTAGAATGGTGGTAATTGAAATAGACCTTTCCGTCACCAGCAAACCACATTTGCTATCTTGTTATACAACAGGTACAAAAAAGAAAATGAGAACTACTTACACCCTTGTTAACTCTCGGACTGACCGGTACGCTGGAGGGTCCAGGCCTGAGGGAGGGCCCTACTCAACTTTGCTGTTAACTCAATGGATTAGTTAAGTTGTACCTGTTGTGATTTATCCACAGAAACTACTTAAAATGGTTGATTTTGTCTGTTTTGTATACTTTTCATTGTTAAGAGAAAATAGGTAAAATAAAAGAGAAAAGGTTTATTTTTTTTAAAACATTTTATTCACATGAGAGACAGAGAGGCAGAGACACAGGCAGAGGGAGAAGCAAGCTCCATGCAGGGAGCCGGACGTGGGACTCGATCCCAGGTCTTCAGGATCACACCCTGGGCTGAAGGCAGTGCTAAACCGCTGAGCCGCCTGGGCTGCCTGAAAACAGGTTTATAGGTAAACCTGTACAGTAGCTTCCAAAATCTTTGGTGACCTGAAATTTTGAAGTCGTGCTAGGTTAATTGATAATTGGGTTGAATTCATTGGATACCTACGTCTTTTCAACATAAGGTAAAATACTAAAGCATGAATCACTAAGACACGCAAGATGGTTTTTTGTTCCATTATGTTTTCATTCCTCCCCACCCTTTTTTTCTTTTTATCTTTTGTCTTATTCAGGAAACTGCAGATACTTGGATGTGTTAGTAAACATGGTTCATGCTTTCTTAAAAATTGTATTATAAACACACACACACAGTGTTTCTAAAAACTATGAAATGTGTTCATACATTTGCCAATGTAAAGAATTCTGGGACAATAGTGCGCCATTCGTTCCTACTGACTTTTCACCAGAGACTGAGGTTCAAAGTGTGCCACATGGGGAACGCCTGGGTGGCTCAGCTGTTGAGCATCTGCCTTTGGCTCAGGGCATGATCAGGGGGTTTGGGATCGACTACTGCATCCGGCTCCTTGCAGGGAGCCTGCTTCTGCCTAGGTCTCTGGCTCTTTCTCTCTTTGTCTCTCATGAGTAAATAAACAAAATCTTTTTTTAAAAAAAGAAAGATTCTCTCTCTCTCCCTTTCTCCCTTTCCCCCTTCACACAAGTGCTCTCTCTCTAAAAAATGTAAATAAGTACAATTAAATACAAAAAGTCTGCCACATAGAATCGAGACTGCTGGAAAACAATATGGAAAACAATTGCTTGTGTGAGAAGGTAGGAGACGTGTAGAAGAGGTACAAGGCATGAGAATACATTTTTGTTGAGGAAAAAGAAAATAATTTTGTCCTGAAATGAGCCCGGCTATTTTTTTTTTTAGATTTTATTTATTTATTCATGAGACACACAGAGAGAAGGCAGAGATATAGGCAGAGGGAGAAGCAGGCTCCTTGCAGGGAGCCCAAGGTGGGACTAGGTCCCAGAAATCTGGGATCAAGCCCTGAGCCTAAGGCAGAGGCCCAACCACTGAGACACCCAGGTGTCCCTATTTTTTCTCTTAATATTTTAAAAAAAATTATTCATGAGAGACACAGAGACCTAGGCAGAGGGAGAAGCAGGCTCCTGGCAGGAGCCCCAGGTGGGACTCGATCCCAGATCCCAGGATCGCAATCAGGGCTGAAGGCAGCTGCCTAAACGCTGAGCCACCCACACATCCCTAAAGGAGACTTTTTGAAACAGAATTATATATGCATGGTCAGGACTGACTGAGATTGGAAGAAGTGAGTTTTACAAGCACACTGGTATAACACTGAGATTTGCCTCTTCTCTCTGTTAAAACGCCAAAGTTTTCTTGCATTCTTAGTCTACTCTTGATAAGAGATTGTGAACAGAGAAGAAAAGACTTTTTCTTTACCTGCCTGGAACAACAAGGTTTTTATATTCGTCTTTATCTAATCTTTACCTAAGTAAGAGAGTGAAAACTTCTCGATATTAAAGGAGCTACATTTTGTTTTTGTTTTTTAAATTTTTTTTATTGGAGTTCAATTTACCAACATATAGCATAACACCCAGTGCTCATCCCAAGTGCCCTCCTCAGTGCCCGTCACCCTGTCACCCCAAACTCCCACCCATTTCCCCCTCCACTACCCCTTGTTCATTTCCCAGAGTTAGGTGTCTCTCATGTTTTGTAACCCTCGCTGATATTTTCACTCATTTTCTCTCCTTTCCCTTTATTCCCTTTCACTATTTTTTATATTCCCCAAATGAATGAGAACATATAATGTTTGTCCTTTTCCGATTGACTAATTTCACTCAGCATAATACACTCCAGGTCCATCCACGTCGAAGCAAATAGTGTCATTTCTAATGGCTGAGTAATATTTTGGTGACAACTCTATAACCTCCTGTAGAATTTTCTAGGGCTACCTTGGCAAAACAGATACTGAAGTTCTCAGTTTTATAAGGATCCATGATCCTTTGTAGGCATGTGCCTTGAAACCTTCTGAGATGTTGGTTGGTTGGTTTAGCTGGCTGGCTGGCTGGCTGGTGGCTTTTTCATTCATTCGTTAATCGATTTTCAATAGATTCCCAGAAAGTCAAACCTTAAATAGAGTTTCTTGACTAATTAGCATAGTTTACCTGCTATGTGAAGTTCCACGAGAAGCATTGTCAAAAAATTATAAGCCCTCTTAGATTATATTGGGTGCGTGAATGCTGTTGTTGTTCCAAAAATTAAATGAAATTGCTAAAGTTGTAACATGTCCTGGTACAGTGTCATCACTGGACATTCAAATTGTTAAAATACTGTGTGTTACAAACAATAATCAATGTTTCTTATCGACTGCATTATAATGAACTCTTATTGTTTTTTTTTTTTAATTTTTTTTTATTTATTTATGATAGTCACACAGAATGAGAGAGAGAGAGAGGCGCAGAGACACAGGCAGAGGGAGAAACAGGCTCCATGCACCGGGAGCCCGACGTGGGATTCGATCCCGGGTCTCCAGGATCGCGCCCTGGGCCAAAGGCAGGCGCTAAACTGCTGTGCCACCCAGGGATCCCTCTTATTGGGTTTTTAACCACGTCCACTTTTTTTTTACTGCCCTGTCACTTACAGGTGTTGTTCTAATGCTCTTGCAAAAATATGGTCCAGATTCAAGAAGATTCACGAAAAGGGCTTTTGACAAATACTGGTCTCTGGTCACCCTGAGATCATAAAACTAAAGTATGAATTGTCAGAACTAACAAAAAGCTATATTTAAACAGAACAAAAAGAAACAACATGGAACCGAATGAGTTAAGGACAATGATGATTGTTTTTAGTGACTCTTGTTCAAAACTCAGATAGGATCAGACAGCTTTAAGAAACTCAGATCAACTTTCTGGAGCCAATCAAGCCCCTTGGAAAATCTTGGCCTGATACCTTTCTTCCAGAGTTCCCCACAGCCTGACCAGGTGAGTCAAGAGTGCCACCTCCTGGCATATGAAAGCAAGAGTCAGATGCTTAACGGGACCTAGCCTCCGAGGTGCCCCTAAAAGTTACTTCGAAACGCTGAAGAATGAGTGGGAAATATCAGAAAGGGAGACAGAACATGAGAGACTCCTAACTCTGGGAAACTAACTAGGGGTGGTGGAAGGGGAGGTGGGTGGGGGGTGGGGTGACTGGGTGACGGGCACTGAGGTGGGCACTTGACGGGATGAGCACTGGGTGTTATTCTATATGTTGGCAAATTGAACACCAATTAAAAATAAGTTTCTAAAAAATAAATTTATAGATTAAAAAAAAGAAAAGAGGGATCCCTGGGTGGCGCAGTGGTTTGGCGCCTGCCTTTGGCCCAGGGCGCGATCCTGGAGACCCGGGATCGAATCCCACGTCGGGCTCCCGGTGCATGGAGCCTGCTTCTCCCTCTGCCTGTGTCTCTGCCTCTCTCTCTCTCTGTGACTATCATAAATAAATAAAAATTAAAAAAAATTAAAAAAAAGAAAAAAAAAGAAAAAAAAAAAGAAATGCTGAAGTTCTTCCTTCTTGCCTTGCTTCTACAGGGATGACATCAGTGATCACGTCTGTCTCCCTGGAGAGGAAGAAAATATTACAGATTGCTGAACCCTGGTTTCCCACACTGCAGACGACAGGACCCCTTCCAACCTGACCCAGGAGCTCCCTTACTCTGAGCCAAGGAAAAGGGGTCTTGTTTTGTTTTTAAGTTATGGTTAAAAATAGACATCACCTACAATGGAGCATTTTAGCTATCTCTAAGCCTAGAGTTCAGCAGTATTAGGTACATTCACATCCTCCTTGCCACATTATCTTTCCATTTTTTAAATTTTAATTTTTATTTATTTTTTTAAATTTTTTTTAAATTTTTATTTATTTATGATAGTCACACACACAGAGAGAGAGAGAGGCAGAGACACAGGCAGAGGGAGAAGCAGGCTCCATGCACCGGAAGCCCGACGTGGGATTCGATCCCGGGTCTCCAGGATCGCGCCCTGGGCCAAAGGCAGGCGCCAAACCACTGCACCACCCAGGGATCCCAATTTTAATTTTTATATGATTTAAAATTTTTTTTTTTTTACTCATGAGAGACACAGAGAGATAGATGCAGAGACATGGGCAGAGGGAGAAGCAGGCTCCCTGCAGGGAACCTGACACGGGACTCAATCCCAAGACCCTGGGATGGTGCCCCAAGCCGAAAGCAGACACTCAACCGCTGAGGCACCCAGGTGCCCCATACATACTTAATTTTTTAAAAGTTCATTCATTCATTTTTCATTATTTCTAGACCCAATGTAGGGCTTGAACTCATGACCCTTACTTGGGACAAGAGTTGAGTGCTCTTCTCACTGAGGTCAGAGTTGAGTGCTCTTCTGACTGAGCTGGCCAGGTGCTCCTTCCATTTCATTTTTTCAAGAACCCTGGGATCATGGTTCAGAGTCACCATTGGTCTGGTGAGGTCTCCCCACCATCCACCTCTCCATGTGGAGGTACCATCTGTTGGGCTTGTTCATGTTTGTCCATTTTCCTTCCTCCTTTTAGAAGACAGAAGGTGTCTTGTGAAACAGCCAGTGACTATGTCAAATGAAACTGAGGATTTACCTTGGGAAGTGGTTGCAAGAGGGAGGAACAGGTCAATGGAGAACCAGTAAACTGTTGGCGTTGCTTTAGAGGAAAGAGTGTGCTTGCTGGGCCCTCACCAAGGGTGGATGAGTCAGAACTGTCCTCTGGCAGGCTTCCTGTAGTCCCTCTCCCTTATCACTCCATGCCAGTGTTTGGTCTCTCAACCCAAAGACACCACCATCATGTGTTTAAGTCCCCCTCAGACTCAGCAAGCCACACACCATGCCACACCCTCCCAGACGCACACCTACCCCTGGAAGGCATTAGAGTGAGATGTCTTCCTCCACATCAAGGATTCCCAAAGGGTTTATTGGGGTTTCCTGGGTCAGGAAACCAGGAGGGGACTCTTTTGCCCCAGATAATGTGAATTCTTCAGACATCCTTTCCCCTTCCCTTTCCCTTTCCTGCTCTCCTCCTCCCTCCCCTCCCCTTCCATCTCTTTCCCATCCCTTCCCCTCCCCCCTCCCCTGAAGTTTGGAAGCTGCAGCCTGAGGGCTGGGGGAGAAAGCCTTTCAATGGAGAGACGTCCCAGGCTCTGACTTTAACAGACAGCCTTGTGCATTTTTTGTATATTTTTTTATTAGAGTTCGATTTGCCAACATATAACATAACATCCAGTGCTCATCCCGACAAGTGCCAACCTCAGTGCCCGTCACCCAGTCACTCCAGCCCCCCGGCCACCTCCCCTTCCACCACCCCTAGTTCCTTTCCCAGAGTTAAGAGTCTCTCAAGTTCTGTCTCCCTTTCTGATATTTCCCACTCATTTTCTCTCCTTTCCCCTTTTTTCCCTTTCACTATTATTTATATTCCCCAAATGAATGAGAACATATAATGTTTGTCCTTCTCCGATTGACTCATTTCACTCAGCATAATACCCTCCAGTTCCATCCATGTTGAAGCAAATGGTGGGTATTTGTCGTTTCTTTTTTTTTTTTTTAATTTTTATTTATTTATGATAGTCACAGAGAGAGAGAGAGGGGGGGGCAGAGACACAGGCAGAGGGAGAAGCAGGCTCCATGCACCGGGAGCCCGACGTGGGATTCGATCCCGGGTCTCCAGGATCGCGCCCTGGGCCAAAGGCAGGCGCCAAACCGCTGCGCCACCCAGGGATCCCGTATTTGTCGTTTCTAATGGCTGAGGAATATTCCATTGTATACATAGACCACATCTTCTTTATCCATTCATCTTTCGATGGACACCGAGGCTCCTTCCACAGTTTGGCTATTGTGGACATTGCTGCTAGAAACATCGGGGTGCAGGTGTCTCGGGGTTTCATTGCATCTGTATCTTTGGGATAAATCCCCAGCAGTGCAATTGCTGGGTCGAAGGGCAGGTCTATTTTTAACTCTGAGGAACCTCCACACAGTTTTCCAGAGTGGCTGCACCAGTTCACATTCCCACCAACAGTGCAGGAGGGTACCCCTTTCTCCGCATCCTCTCCAACATTTGTTGATTCCTGCCTTGTTAATTTACCACCATTTTCACTGGTGTGACGTTGTATCTCATTGTGGTTTTGATTTGTATTTCCCTGATGGCCAGTGATGCAGAGAATATTCTCATGTGCTTGTTGGCCATGTCTATGTCTTCCTCTGTGAGATTTCTCTTCATGTCTTTTGCCCATTTCTTTTTTTATATAAATTTATTTTTTATTGGTGTTCAATTTGCCAACATATAGAATAACACCCAGTGCTCATCTAGTCAAGTGCCCCCCCTCAGTGCCGGTCACCCAGTCACCCCCACACCCCCGCCCTCCTGGAGCCTCACAGGATAAACAACCCCCACTGAGCCTCACAGTGGCCTCACCGGTTAAACAGCTTAAACATCTTTCATTGAGCCCTGCACCAGGCTGGGGGCTGAGCAGCTCCCACAAGTGCTAACACCTGAAAATCAGCACAGCAGGCCCCTCTCCCAGAAGACCAGCTAGACCTACAGGGGAAAAACAAATTATTGACCAAGCAACACTGGAAAGTCCCAGGGGAAGTGGAGGGATTTACAGTATACAGAATCAGAGGATACTCCCCCTTGTTTTTTGATTTCTGTTTGCTTCCCCCCCCTTTTTTCTTTTCTTCTCTTTTTTTTCTTTTGCCCATTTCAGGATTGGATTCTTTGTTTCTTTGCTGTTGAGTTTAATAAGTTCTTTATAGACCTTGGATACTAGCCCTTTATCTGATAGGTCATTTGCAAATACCTTCTCCCATTCTGTAGGTTTTCTTTCAGTTTTGTTGACTGTTTCTTTTGCTGTGCAGAAGCATTTTATCTTGATTAAGTCCCAACATTTCCTTGCCCTCATAGATGTATCTTGCAAGAAGTTTCTGTGGTCAAGTTCAAAAAGGGCATTGCCTTGTTCTCCTCTAGGATTTTTATGGATTCTTGTCTCACATTTAGATCTTTCATCCATTTTGAGTTTAATTAAGGAGTAAATCCCATTTTTAATTGCACCCAAAAGCATAAGATACCTAGGGATAAACCTAACCAAAGACGTAAAGGATCTATACCCTAACAACTACAAAACACTTCTGAAAGAAATTGAGGAAGACACAAAGAGATGGAAAAATATTCCACGCTCATGGATTGGAAGAATTTTGTGAAAATGTCAATGTTACCCAGGGCAATTTACACGTTTAACGCAACCCCTATCAAAATAGCATGGACTTTCTTCAGAGAGTTGGAACAAATCATCTTAAGATTTGTGTGGAATCAGAAAAGACCCCAAATAGCCATGGGAATATTGAAAAAGAAAGCCAGAGCTGGGGGCATCACAATGCCAGGTTTCAGGTTGTACTACAAAGCTGTGGTCATCAAGACAGTGTGGTACTGGCACAAAAACAGACCCATAGATCAATGGAACAGAATAGATAACCCAGAAATGGACCCTCAACTCTATGGTTAATCAATATTCCACAAAGCAGGAAAGACTATCCACCAGGAAAAGGACAGTCTCTTCAATAATGGTGCTGGGAAAATTGGACATCCACGTGCAGAAGAACGAAACTAGACCATTCTATTACACCATACACAAAGATAAGCCTTGTGCATTTGAATGAAATGAATGAATGAGGTCCATTGGAATGGATCACCCTGAACCTCCCTTCAGCCACCCATCACCCCCATCCCCTCCGGCCCCTGAGTCCTCCAATGGATTTGGGGATGGTAGGCCAGATATGTGTCTGTGTTTATATGTATGCATGCACCGAGGGTGGTGGGGCAAACTCAAGCTGGCTCCTGCAACTCAATTCATTCTGGGAATGTTCTGTTGTTTCTGCTGAGTTGCCATTTGCTGAGAAGAGCAACGCTAAACTCCTCCCATTGCCTAGTACTTAAAAGCCTGATTTTCCCACTCATTTTCTCTCCTTTCCCCTTTAATCCCTTTCACTATTTTTTATATTCCCCATATGAATGAAACCATATAATGTTTGTCCTTCTCTGACTGACTTATTTCACTCAGCATAATGAGTGGGAAATATCAGAGAGGGTGACAGAACATGAGAGACTCCTAACTCTGGGAAACGAATAAGGGGTAGTGGAAGGGGAGGTGGGCAGGGGGACGGGGTGACAGGCACTGAGGGGGGCACTTGATGGGATGAACACTGGGTGTTATACTATATGTTGGCAAATTGAACTCCAATAAAAAAAGAAAATCCAGATTTTCCTGTTTTCTCGGTGAATGGACTGACCCACACCCTCCCATCCTGCCAGACCCCTTGTGCAAATACTTCCACTTGAAGAGTTCTTTCACCTTGTCCAGAAAACAAAGAGCCACCCACACCCACCCCATTGCCACAGATACCCAACCAACAAAACAAAAATTCATCTGGCTTCTTTCTGCCTCAATCTACTGTAGAAAGTTACTCTCTTAGACATGCCTTAGGCTCAATGACTTGATGCTGTCTCGCTTTCTCTGGCACAATTCCATCCTCCATTAAGCCCATATTATAATTCCATGACCACACTTCTCACATGAGCTGGAGACAATATGCTAAAGTGACTAGATGGTAGTACTGTCAATTTAAGAGGACCTACATGCCAAGGCACCCATAAACACAGTCCCCAGAAATCTTTGACATTCACATGACTCTGATGCAATCATTGCTCTGGAAACTCCAGAATCTATAGCTGATCTTGTCCATGTTCTTCTAACCTTTACTTGCCCTTTGTTTGCTTGATATTTTGCCTGATGGTTCACGGAGAAATTAGATCCCATCCCACAAGAGCTGAATCTGAATCCTCTGCTCACCCTGACGACATAAAATATGTACAGGTCTGCACCCATCTTATCCTTCTCCACCATGGCCGAAGGAAATGTGGCCCACCCTCCCTCCTCCTCTCAAAAGTCAAATCTGAGATAAGACTTGCATATAAAGGAAACCAGAATAATTTTTTGAATGTTAGACACTTTTAAAAAGTAGCTGCAGCAGCAAAGAAACACACACAAAACACACCCCTCCCTCCAGCAGGTGTTAGGGGGATGTGCTGACTCTCCTCATTTCCTCCCAAGAAGCACACTCCCTCCCATGCCCCTGGAAGGACTTGGAGGGGAGTGCCAGGAGGGGAGTGAATGACATTCTTATCTTCAAGGACAGGAAGTTGAGCATGAAAATGAGAATTCTGGACAAACAGATCTTGTTATTAAAAAAAATCGTTATGTTCTTTTAGCCTCCCCACATAGTTAAGTTGCCCTTCCATATCTCTTCTCCTTGTTCAACTCAATAGACAAGCATTTAGGGTTTGCCACTCCTTGGGGTCTCAGGAGGGCTCTGCCATGTGAAGCTTGTCAGGGACAAACTCCTCTGCTCCTTTCCCCTCACCCCCATCTTCATAGGAGTGACATCAAGATCATCCTCCTGAGGGACGCCTGGGAGGCTCAGGGGTTGAGCACCTGCCTTCCCAGGGCATGATCCTGGAGTCTTGGGATCGAGTCCTGCATCAGGCTCCCTGCATGGAGCCTGCTTCTCTCTCTGCCTCTCTCTTTGTGTCTCTCATGAATAAATAAATAAATAAAATCTTTTTTTAAAAAAGGTCATCCTTGGGGTCAGGCCACAGACGCTGAGAGGGTGGATGTCAAGGTGGTACCTTAGGGATGCTGTCGTTTCCAGCGTCTTTGGATTTGACCTCTTTCATGGCCTTCCTCCCTTCAGGGTGCTGACCCACTCTCAGCTGCTGTCTCAAGAAACGCCCTGGATAGGGGTGATGCCTTTGCAAGCTGCACACGCTCTTACTGAAGGATCTAGCCATCCCACTCCCTGGGATCAGTCCTGAATGACCCGGAAGAGGTGAAAGTGGAGGGTCATAGTGTCCCTAATCCTCCACCAGTCTAGCTTGTTGAGGTCATTTCTACACCCATCTGATGTGGTGCTGGCACTCAGGAGGCACGCCGATCATGTGTGGAGGCACATGCTCCTCTGACCGATGGAGCCATAGCCAGATGCCCTGAAATACGTGTTCTTGAAAAACAAAAGTGAAGTCTTCACCTGTGACCTTTCTCTTGCTGAGCAGCCTTCTGCTCAGTTGCCCTCCAGGTGGAAGAAATACCAGGAATGCACATAGTTTAGCCAACTGAGGGAGAATTCCTTTGAAAGAAAACTCTTCAGGATCCCTGGGTGGCGCAGCGGTTTGGCGCCTGCCTTTGGCCCAGGGCGCGATCCTGGAGACCCGGGATCGAATCCCACATCAGGCTTCCGGTGCATGGAGCCTGCTTCTCCCTCTGCCTGTGTCTCTGCCTCTCTCTCTCAATGTGACTATCATAAATAAATTAAAAAGAAAGAAAACTCTTCTTTTCAAGTTTCTGATGTTCAGTCAATGCTTTCAACCCACTTGACGTCCAGCCTTCCGAGTCACATGACTTGCTTGATTTCTCTCTTGTGGGCATCTCATCAGTAGCTTTCATAATGCTCAGGATGTAGGATTTATGGGCAACAGTTTCCATCCAGGGGTGGGTGGACGCTGTGAAGTGGGATCAGGGATTCACACAGGTGAAAAGAAGGCAGAGAGAGAGAGACGCTCAGAAATGAAACTCTTAAAAGCCCATGGCCAACTGGTGATGCTAACATGATAAAGAGTTATAGCTCTCCACTGGCGCCTTCTCTGAGGAAGGTTGAACCTCTCAGCCCAGCAGACAGAGAAGCCTGGGCAGTGGCAAGGCTGTGGGCTTCAGTGTGAGAACCAGACCCTTCGGGAGGGAATCTTTCAACATGCCATCCCTCACAGCTGAGAGAGATTAGCAGCTAGGGCCAACCTCCATGAGGGAGGGGCAAGGGCAGGGGCCAGGTACTCTTCAATGAGAAAGCAGCTTTCCTGGCCTGTAGCTGACCACAAATCTGTCACTGGTGTGAGTTAGCACAACCTCTCCTCAGTTGGTATGGAGGTGCATATTCCCTGTGACCCCCCTGAACACTAAGGAACTAGCGTTCCTTGAGTGAAACTTTCAGTTAGCCCCTCCCAGGTGGCGGGTAAGTTCTAGTGCCACATTAGCCTTGAGACACAATGAAACTGGCTGTCAAAAAAAAAAAAAAAAAAAGAAACTGGCTGTCTTGGACCCTAGGCAGAAGCTTATCTTAATGTCAGCTATCCACTGGACTCTCAATGAGTGGTTTTTGAACCCAGCTCCTTAGTGAGTTTGGACGGGTCATGTAAGGTGCTGTCCACCTCTAGGAGATATAGGCCTTCCTGGAATGCCCCTCTGAAAAGCTTTTCACAACAGGAAGTTTAAATTATATGTATCATTTTTTTCTCCTTTCCCCTTTATTCCCTTTCACTATTGTTTATATTCCCCAGATGAATGAGACCAAATAATGTTTGTCCTTCTCTGAAAGACTTATTTCACTCAGAATAATACCCTCCAGTTCCATCCACATTGAGGCAAATGGTGGGTATTTGTCATTTCTAATGGCTGAGTAATATTCCATTGTATACATAGACCACATCTTCTTTATCCATTCATCTTTCATGGACACCGAGGCTCCTTCCACAGTTTGGCTATTGTGGGCATTGCTGCTAGAAACATTGGGGTGCAGGTGTCCCGGCGTTTCATTGCATCTGAATCTTTGGGGTAAATCCCCCACCGTGCAATTGCTGGGTCGTAGGGCAAATCTATTTTTTTAAATAATAAATTTATTTTTTATTGGTGTTCAATTTGCCAACATACAGAATAACACCCAGTGCCTCATCCCGTCAAGTGCCCCCCTAACTGCCCGCCACATATTCACCCCCACCCCCCGCCCTCCTCCCGTTCCACCACCCCTAGTTCGTTTCCCAGAGTTAGGAGTCTTTATGTTCTGTCTCCCTTTCTGATGTTTCCTACCCTTTTCTTCTCCCTTCCCTTATATTCCCTTTCACTATTATTTATATTCCCCAAATAAATGAGAACATATAATGTTTGTCCTTCTCAGATTGACTTATCTCACTCAGCATAATACCCTCCAGTTCCATCCACGTTGAAGCAAACGGTGGGTATTTGTCGTTTCTAATGGCTGAGTAATATTCCATTGAATACATAAACCGCATATTCTTCATCCATTAATCTTTCGATGGACACTGAGGCTCCTTCCACAGTTTGGCTATTGTGGACATTGCTGTTAGAAACATCAGGGTGCAGGTGTCTCGGTGTTTCATTGCATCTGAATCTTTGGGGTAAATCCCCAATAGTGCAATTGCTGGGTCATAGGGCAGGTCAATTTTTAACTCTTGAGGAACCTCCACACAGTTTTCCAGAGTGGCTGCACCAGTTCACATTCCCACCAACAGCGTAAGAGGGTTCCCTTTTCTCCGCATCCTCTCCAACATTTGTGGTTTCCTGCCTTGTAATTTTCCCCATTTTCACTGGTGTGAGGTGGTATCTCATTGTAGTTTTGATTTGTATTTCCCTGATGGCATGTGATGCGGAGCATTTTCTCATGTGCGTGTTGGCCATGTCTGTGTCTTTCTCTGTGAGATTTCTGTTCATGTCTTTTGCCCATTTCATGATTGGTTTGTTTGTTTCTTTGCCGTTGAGTTTAAGAAGTTCTTTATAGATCTTGGAAACTAGCCCTTTATCTGATACGTCATTTGCAAATATCTTCTCTCATTCTGTAGGTTGTCTTTGAGTTTTGTTGACTGTATCCTTTGCTGTACAAAAGCTTCTTATCTTGATGAAGTCCCAATAGTTCATTATTGCTTTTGTTTCTTCTTGCAAGAATTTACTGTGGCTGAGTTCAGAAAGGGTGTTGCCTGTGTTCTCCTCTAGGGTTTTGATGGAATCTTGTCTCACATTTAGATCTTTCATCCATTTTGAGTTTATCTTTGTGTATGGTGAGAGTATCTAGTTTCATTGTTCTGCATGTGGATGTCCAATTTTCCCAGCGCCATTTATTGAAGAGACTGTCTTTCTTCCAATGGATAGTCTTTCCTCCTTTATCAAATATTAGTTGACCATAAAGTTCAGGGTCCACTTCTCGGTTCTCTATTCTGTTCCATTGATCTATGTGTCTGTTTTTGTGCCAGTACCACACTGTCTTGATGACCACAGCTTTGTAGTACAGCCTGAAATCTGGCACTGTGATGCCCCCAGCTATGGTTTTCTTTTTTAAAATTCCCCTGGCTATTCGGGGTCTTTTCTGATTCCACACAAATCTTAAAATAATTTGTCCTAACTCTCTGAAGAAAGTCCATGGTATTTTGATAGGGATTGCATTAAACATGTAAATTGCCCTGGGTAACATTGACATTTTCACAATATTAATTCTGCGAATCCATGAGCATGGAATATTTTTCCATCTCTTTGTGTCTTCCTCAATTTCTTTCAGAAGTAATCTGTACTTTTTAGGGTATAGATCCTTTACCTCTTTGGCTAGGTTTATTCCTAGGTATCTTATGCTTTTGGGTGCAATTGTAAATGGGATTGACTCCTTAATTTCTCTTTCTTCAGTCTCATTGTTAGTGTCTAGAAATGCCACTGATTTCTGGGCATTGATTTTGTATCCTGCCACACTGCCAAACTGCTGTATGAGTTCTAGCAATCTTGGGGTGGAGGCTTTTGGGTTTTCTATGTAGAGTATCATGTCATCGGCGAAGAGGGAGAGTTTCACTTCTTCTTTGCCAATTTGAATGCCTTTAATGTCTTTTTGTTGTCTGATTGCTGAGGCTAGGACTTCCAATACTATGTTGAATAGCAGTGGTGAGAGTGGACATCCCTGTCTTGTTCCTGATCTTAGGGGAAAGGCTCCCGTGCTTCCCCATTGAGAATGATATTTGCTGTGGGCTTTTCGTAGATGGCTTTTAAGATGTCGAGGAAAGTTCCCTCTATCCCTATGCTCTGATGAGGAATGGATGCTGTGTTTTGTCAAATGCTTTCACTGTATCTATTGAGAGGATCATATGGTTCTTGGTTTTTCTCTTGGTGATATGATGAGTCACATTGATTGTTTTACGAGTGTTGAACCAGCCTTGTGTCCCGGGGATAAATCCTACTTGGTCATAGTGAATAATTTTCTTAATGTATTTTTGGATCCTATTGGCTAGTATCTTGTCAAGAATTTTTGCATCCATGTTCATCAGGGATATTGGTCTGTAATTCTCCTTTTCGGTGGGGTCTTTGTCTGGTTTGGGTATTAAGGTGATGCTGGACTCATACAACGAATTTGGAAGTACTCCATCTCTTTCTATCTTTCGGAACAGCGTTAGTAGAATAGGTATGGTTTCTTCTTTAAACGTTTGATAGAATTCCCCAGGGAAGCCATCTGGCCCTGGACTCTTGTGTCGTGGGAGGTTTTTGATGACTGCTTCAATTTCCTCCCTGGTTATTGGCCTGTTCAGGTTTTCTATTTCTTCCTGTTCTAGTTTTGGTAGTTTGTGGCTTTCCAGAAATGCGTCCATTTCTTCCAGATTGCCTAATTTATTGGCTTATAGCTTTTCATAATATGTTTTTAAAATCGTTTTTATTTCCTTGGTGTGGGTAGTGATCTCTCCTTTCTCATTCATGATTTTATTAATTTGAGTCTTCTCTCTCTTCTTTTTCATAAGGCTGGGTAATGGTTTATCTATCTTATTAATTCTTTCAAAGAACCAACTCCTGGTTTTGTTGATCTGTTCCACAGTTCTGGTCTCGATTTTGTTGAGTTCTTCTCGAATCTTTATTAACTCTCTTCTTCTGCTGGGTGTAGGATCTATTTGCTCTTTTTTCTGTAGCTCCTTTAGGTGTAAGGTTCGCTTTTGTATTTGAGTTCTTTCCAGGTTTTGGATGGATGTTTTTATTGCGATGTATTTCCCCTTCAGGACTGCTTTTGCTCTATCCTAAAGATTTTGAACGGTTGTATCTTCAATCTCATTAGTTTCCATGAATCTTTTTAATTCTTCCTTAATTTCCTGGTTGACCCTTTCATCTTTTAGCAGGATTGTCCTTAACCTCCACGTGTTTGAAGTCCTTCCAAACTTCTTCTTGTGATTTAGTTCTAATTTCAAGGCATTATGGTCTGAGAATATGCAGGGGGTGATCCCAATCTTTTGGTATCGGTTCACCCGATTTGTGACCCAGTATGCAGTCTATTCTGGAGAAAGTTCCATGTGCACTTGAGAAGAATGTGTATTCAGTTGAGTTTGGATGTAAAGTTCTGTAGATATCTGTGAAATCCATCTGATCCAGTGTATCATTTAAAGCTCTCGTTTCTTTGGAGATGTTGTGTTTAGAAGACCTATCGAGGGTAGAAAGAGCTAGATTGAAGTCACCAAATATAAGTGTATTATTATCTAAGTATGTCTTAACTTTGGTTATTAATTGATATATTTGGCAGCTCCCACATTCGGGGCATATATATTGAGGATTGTTAATTCCTCTTGTTGGATAGATCCTTTACGTATGATATAGTTTCCCTCTTCATCTCTCACTACAGTCTTCGGGGTAAATTTTAGTTTATCTGATATTAAGGATGGCTACCCCTGCTTTCTTTTGAGGACCCATTGAATGGTAAATGGTTCTCCAACCTTTTATTTTCAGGCTGTAGGTGTCCTTATGTCTAAAATGAGTCACTTGTAGACAGCAAATAGATGGGTCCTGCTTTTTTATCCAGTCTGAAACCCTGCGCCTGTTGATGGGGTCATTAAGCCCATCCATGCTCAGTTACTATTGAAAGATATGAGTTTAGTGTCATCATGATACCTATTCAGTCCCTGTTTTTGTGGTTTGCACCACTGGACTCCTCTTAAAGATGAATTTTAAGAGTCCCCCTTCAATGTCTTGCAGAGCTGGTTTGGTGGTCACAGATTCTTTCAGTTCCTACCTGTCTTGGAAGCTCTTTATCTCTCCTTCCATTTTGAATGAGAGCCTTGCTGGATAAAGTATTCTTGGCTGCATGTTCTTCTCATTTAGGACCCTCAATATATCCTGCCAGACCTTTCTGGCCTGCCAGGTCTCTGTGGAGGGGTCTGCTGTTAATCTAATGTTTCTCCCCATAAAAGTTAGAGATTTATCGTCTCTTGCTGCTTTAAGGATCTTCTCTTTATCTTTGGAATTTTTAAGCTTCACTATTAAATGTTGAGTTTTTGAGTGGTTTTTATTGATTTTAGGGCGTGGGAGCTCTCTCTTTCCTGGATCTGAATGCCTGTTTCCCTTCCCAGATTAGGAAAGTTTTCAGCTATTATTTGTTCCAATACATATTCTGGACTTCTGTCCCTTTTGGCACCCTGGGGAACCCCAATTAAACTTAGGTTTTTCTTCCTCAGGCTGTTATTTATTTCCCTTAATCTATCCTCATGGTCTTTTAATTGTTTGTCTCTTTTTTCCTCAGTTTCCCTCTTTGCCATCAACTTGTCTTCTATGTCACTCACTCATTTTCTACCTCATTAACCATTGTCGTTAGGACCTGTAGTTTAAATTGCATCTCATTTAATTGATTTTCAATTTCTGCCTTATTAGATCTAAATTCTGCGTCATGACGTCTCTTGAGTACTTTATGCTTTTTTCTAGAGCCACCAGTAGCGTTATAATAGTGCTTCTGAATTGGCTTTCTGATGTTGAATTGTAATCCATATTTTGTAACTCTGTGGGAGAGAGGACTGTTTCTGATTCATTCTTTTGAGGTGAGGTATTCCTTCTAGTTATTTTTCTCAGTGCAGAGTGGCCAAATCAAGTTGTATTGGGTAAAGGAGAAAAAGAGAGAAGAGAAAGAAGGAAAGAAACAGAAAAAAAAGAAAAAAGAAAAAAAGAAGAAAATAAAGAGAAAAAAAGAAAAAAGGGATGGGGTAAGCAAACAGAAGGAAAAAAAATAATGGGGAGCATCCTCTGATTCTGTATAGTGTAAATCCCTCGACTTCCCCTGGAACTTTCCAGTGCTGTTTGGTCAATAATTTGTTTTTCCTCTGTCGGGCTAGCTTGTCTTCTGGGGGAGGGGCCTGTTGTGCTGATTTTCAGGTGTTAGCACTTGGGGGAGCTGCTCAGCCCCTTGCCTGATGCATGGCTCATTGAGAGATGTTTAAGCTGTTTATCCGATGAGGCCGCTCTGAGGCTCAGTGGGGGTGTTTACCCTGTGAGGCCCCAGAGGAAGTACAACAGTGGTGGTGGCCAGCTCTGGAGCCCTGGAATCAGTTCCTGCAGTAACAACAGAGCTCTCAGTCTGCAGGGCCTGGATGCTCCTGGGGCGGGGCCGCTGATCTGCTTAGCTTGGGGCAGGAGCGTCCTTGCTGTCCTGTGCTATCCTGGCTTCTGCCTTTCTCGGGGGGAGTGCTGGATCCTGGGCTGTGTCCCCGGTGCTGTGTGCTCCCGGGCTTTCGCTGTTGGATTCCCGCTCCCAGGGCCATGCAGCCCCTTCTGCACAGAGCCTCTGCTGGAGCCTCTGCAGAACTCCCAGGGCCGTGCAGCCCCCTCGGCGCTGAGCCGCTGCCGAGCCGCCTCCAAGCTGCTCCCGAGGCCAGCCGGGCACGCGTTGCAGCCCTTTAGGGAGCTCCGCTGTGGGGTGTTGCGGGCTCTCCCCGGGGCGAAGGTGTCTGTTAGTGTCCCTGGGAACCTGAGGGCATCCCCGCCCCTCCTGGGATCCTGCTCCAACTACCAGGAAGATTGATGAAACCCCTGCTTCTCCAGGATGGGGCTTTCCTGTCCTGGGGACACTCGCCGTGGCCTTTGCATGGGTCCTCGCGGGGCCCCTCCCCCTTGGATGCCTTTTGTTTCTTTCTTTTTCCCCATCTTCCTACCTTGATAGAAGCCTGAACTCTTCTCACTGTAGCATTCCAGCTGTTCTCTCTTTAAATCTCAGGCTGAATTAGTAGATTTTCAGGATTATTTGAAGGTTATCTAGGTAAAACGGTGGGGACAGGTAACTTGGGGACCCTACTCTTCAGCCATATTGCCCCGTCTCTGCCTCTTTGCTGTTGATTTTAATAAATTCTTTATAGATCTTGGATACTAGTCCTTTATCTGATAGTTCATTTGTAAATATCTTCTCTCATTCTGTAAGTTGTCTTTTAGTTTTGTTGACTGTTTCTTTTTCTGTGCAAAAGCTTACCTAATGAAGTACAATTCATTTTTATATCAGACTGTAAATTTCCAATTTTTTTTCTCTTTTCCCACCTTAACTACAATATTTTACCACCTCTTCATTTTTAAGATTCTTCCATTTTGACTTTCCTGTTTCTACAATTACATGTCCTAGATATATTTTCCACTTTTAGATTCCTTTCAACATACTCATCTGAATATTGGGAGATATACAAGATACATATTTTTTTATTTTGTGTTTTTTGTTTTCTCTGCTTCATTTTGTTCTACAATGGTGGAAGTTAATACCTTCTAAAGCATGACCAGCATGCACCCAGCACCAAGGGTATACCATGCTGGATCATTCTGTGAGATTGCTGTTTCCCATTCTGCCCCCCCTCTTTTATCTCATTTATGTTTTGGTGTTCAATGTTGGGGACTTCTACAAGTATTTCTGTTTTATATAAATTTGGGATTAAGAGTTGTCTAACATAAAGAATTTAATATACCCAGAAACAAGATGATCACCCTCTAGAACCCCTCAGGTAGATTACATTCTCTCTTCACTACAACTTCATCACCACCACCATCTTCTAGTCCCCCCTTTTTATTCTCCTTTTTTTCTATTCTATTCTTCCTTGGGATTCTTGGCCTTTTATACTACTTTGTTTTAAAATTTGCTTTTCCCTTTGTTGGTCCTTTTGTTTTATTTTTTTTTCTGATTTTGTTTTCAATTTTTGGTCTCTGACCTCGTCAGAATCATCTAGTGTGAAATTTACTTAGGTCATGGTTGATATTCTTGACTCAGCCCACTCATACAGCCACTCTGAACTGAGCAAAATGACTAGAAGGAAGAACTCACCACAAAATAAAGAATCAGAAAGAGTACTCTCTGCCACAGAGTTATAGGATATGGATTACAATTCAACATCAGAAAGCCAGGTCAGAAGCACAATTACAAAGCTCCTGGTGGCTCTGGACAAGAGCCAAAAGTCTCTTCAAGAGACTTTATGATGCAGAATTTATATCTAATCAGGCCGAACTTAAAAATCAATTAAATGAGATGCAATCCAAACTGGAGGTCCTAATGATGAGGGTTAATGATGTGGAAGAAAGAGTGAATGACATAGGAGACAAGTTGATGGCAAAGAAGAAAGCTGGTGTAAAAAGAGAAAAACAATTAAAAGACCATGAGGAAAGGTTAAGAGTAATAAATAATAGCTCAAGAAGGAAGAATCTACGTATAATTGGGGTCTCAGAAAATGCCAAAAGGGACAGACAGCCAGGAAAGATATTTGAACAAATCGTGGCTGAGAACTTCCCTAATTTGGGGAGGAAAACAGGGATTCAGATCCAGGAGATAGAGAGGTTCCCCCAAAATCAATAAAAACAGTTCAACACCTAGACATTTATTAGTGAAAGTTGCAAATTCCAGAAATAAAGGGAAGATTCTTAAAGTATCAAGAGACAAGAGATACCTAACTTATCTGGGGAGAAATACCAGATAAACAGTGGACCTCTCCAAAGAGACCTGGCAGGCCAGAAAGTGCTAGCACAATATATTCAGGGTCCTAAATGAGAAAAACATGCAGCTAAGAATACTCTATCCAGCAAGGCTCTCTTTCAGAATAGAAGGAGAGATAAAGAGCTTCCAAGATAAGCAGAAACTGAAAGAATCTGTGACCACCAAACCAGGTCTGCAAGAAATGTTAATGGGGGCCCTGTAAAAGAAAGAGAAAGCCCAAAGAAATAATCCACAAAACAGAGACTTAATAGGTATTAAAATGACACTAAATTCATCTCTTTCATTTAAAAAAAAATTTAAATTTACTTATTCATGAAAGGTACAGAGAGGGAGAGAAGCAGAGACACGGGCGGAGGGAGAAGCAGGCTCCAGACAGGAAGCCCGATGTGGGACTGGATCCAGGGACTCCAGGATCACACCCTGGGCCAAAGGCAGGCGCTAAACTGCTGGGACACCCAGGGATCTCCAGTATATCTCCTGAAATAGTAACTATGAACGTGAATGGAATGTATTTGATCCCATCAAAAGACGTAGGGTTTCAGACTGGATAAAAAAGCAAGACACATCTATTCACTGTCTCAAGAGACACATTTTTTTATATTTGTATATTTTTATTTTTTTAAATAATAAATTTATTTTTTATTGGTGTTCAATTTGTCAACATATAGAATAACACCCAGTACTCGTCCCGTCAAGAGCCCAACTCAGTGCCCGCCACCCAGTCGCCCCTACCCCACACCCACATCCCCTTCCACCACTCCTAGTTCGTTTCCCAGAGTTAGGAGTCTTTATGTTCTGTCTCCCTTTCTGACATTTCCCACTTATTTTTTCTCATTTCCCCTTTATTTCCTTTCACTATTTTTTTTATATTCCCCAAATGAATGAGACCATATAATGTTTGTTCTTCTCCGATTGATTTATTTCACTCAGCATAATACCCTCCAGTTCGATCCACGTCGAAGCAAATGGTGGGTATTTGTCCTTTGTTATTTATTTTTATTTTTATTATTTTTTAATTTTTAATTTTTAAAGATTTTTTTAAATAATAAATTTAGTTTTTATTGGTGTTCAGTTTGCCAACATACAGAAAAACACCCAGTGCTCATCCTGTCAAGTGCCCCCCTCAGTGCCCGTCACCCACTCACCCCAACCCCCTGTCCTCCTCCTCTTCCAACACCTCTAGTTCATTTCCCAGAGTTACGAATGTTTATGTTCTGTCTCCCTTTCTGTTATTTCCCACATATTTCTTCTCCCTTCCCTTTTATTCCCTTTCACTATTATTTATATTACTCAAATGAATGAGAACATATAATGTTTGTCCTTCTCCAATTGACTTACTTCACTCAGCATAATACCCTCCAGTTCCATCCACCTTGAAGCAAATGGTGGATATTTGTCATTTCATTTTTTTAATAAATTAATTTTTTATTGGTGTTCAATTTACCAACATACAGGACTCATCCCGTCAAGGGTCCCCCTTAGTGCCCATCACCCATTCACCCCCACCCCCCCGCCCTCCTCCCCTTCCACCACCCCTAGTTCATTTCCCAGAGTTAGGAGTCTTTATGTTCTGTCTCCCTTTATGACATTTCCCACTTATTTTTTTCTCATTTCCCCTTTATTCCCTTTCACTATTTTTTATATTCCCCAAATAAATGAGAACATACACTGTTTGTCCTTCTCCAATTGACTTACTTCACTCAGCATAATACCCTCCAGTTCCATCCACCTTGAAGCAAATGGTGGGTATTTGTCGTTTCTAATGGCTGAGTAATATTCCATTGTATACATAAACCACAACTTCTTTTTTTTTTTTTATAAATTAATTTTTATTGGTGTTCAATTTACCAACATACAGAATAACACCCAGTGCTCATCCCGTCAAGTGTCCCCCTCCGTGCCCGTCACCCATTCACCCCCACCCCCCGCCCTCCTCCCCTTCCACCACCCCTAGTTCATTTCCCAGAGTTAGAAGTCTTTATGTTCTGTGTCCCTTTCTGATATCTCCCACACATTTCTTCTCCCTTCCCTTATATTCCCCTTCACTATTATTCATATTCCCCAAATAAGTGAGAACATACACTGTTTGTCCTTCTCCGATTGACTTACTTCACTCAGCATAATACCCTCCAGTTCCATCCACGTTGAAGCAAATGGTGGGTATTTGTTGTTTCTAATGGCTGAGTAATATTCCATTGTATACATAAACCACATCTTCTTTATCCATTCATCTTTCGATGGGCACCGAGGCTCCTTCCACAGTTTGGCTATTGCGGACATTGCTGCTAGAAACATTGGGGTGCAGGTGTCCCAGCGTTTCATTGCATCTGAATCTTTGGGGTAAATCCCCAATAGTGCAATTGCTGGGTCATAGGACAGGTCTATTTTTAACTCTTTGAGGAACCTCCACACAGTTTTCCAGAGTGGCTGCACCAGTTCACATTCCCACCAACAGTGCAAGAGGGTTCCCTTTTCTCCACATCCTCTCCAACATTTGTTGTTTCCTGCTTTGTTAATTTTCCCCATTCTCACTGGTGTGAGGTGGTATCTCATTGTGGTTTTGATTTGCCATCACTCCCTGATGGCAAGTGATGCAGAGCATTTTCTCATGTGCATGTTGGCCATGTCTATGTCTTCCTCTGTGAGATTTCTCTTCATGTCTTTTGCCCATTTCATGATTGGATTGTTTGTTTCTTTGCTGTTGAGTTTAAGAAGTTCTTTATAGATCTTGGAAACTAGCCCTTTATCTGATACGTCATTTGCAAATATCTTCTCCCATTCTGTAGGTTGTCTTCTCGTTTTGTTGACTGTATCCTTTGCTGTGCAAAAGCTTCTTATCTTGATGAAGTCCCAATAGTTCATTTTTGCTTTTGTTTCTTTTGCCTTTGTGGATGTATCTTGCAAGAAGTTACGGTGGCCAAGTTCAAAAAGGGTGTTGCCTGTGTTCTCCTCTAAGATTTTGATGGAATCTTGTCTCATATTTAGATCTTTCATCCATTTTGAGTTTATCTTTGTGTATGTTGAAAGAGAGCGGTCTAGTTTCATTCTTCTGCATGTGGATGTCCAATTATCCCAGCACCATTATTTGAAGAGGCTTTCTTTCTTCCAGTGGATAGTCTTTCCTCCTTTATCGAATATTAGTTGACCATAAAGTTGAGGGTCCACTTCTGGGTTCTCTATTCTGTTCCATTGATCTATGTGTCTGTTTTTGTGCCAGTACCACACTGTCTTTATGACCACAGCTTTGTAGTACAGCCTGAAATCTGGCACTGTGATGCCCCCAGCTATGGTTTTCTTTTTTAAAATTCCCCTGGCTATTCGGGGTCTTTTCTGATTCCACACAAATCTTAAAATAATTTGTCCTAACTCTCTGAAGAAAGTCCATGGTATTTTGATAGGGATTGCATTAAACGTGTAAATTGCCCTGGGTAACATTGACATTTTCACAATATTAATTCTGCGAATCCATGAGCATGGAATATTTTTCCATCTCTTTGTGTCTTCTTCAATTTCTTTCAGAAGTGTTCTGTAGTTTTTAGGTTATAGATCCTTTCCCTCTTTGGTTACGTTGATTCCTAGGTATCTTATGTTTTTGGGTGCAATTGTAAATGGGATTGACTCCTTAATTTCTCTGTCTTCAGTCTCATTGTTAGTGTCTAGAAATGCCACTGACTTCTGGGCATTGATTTTGTATCCTGCCACACTACCCAACTGCTGTATGAGTTCTAGCAATCTTGGGGTGGAGGCTTTTGGGTTTTCTATGTAGAGTATCATGTCATCGGCGAAGAGGGAGATTTTGACTTCTTCTTTGCCAATTTGAATGCCTTTAATGTCTTTTTGTTGTCTGATTGCTGAGGCTAGGACTTCCAGTACTATGTTGAATAGCAGTGGTGAGAGTGGACATCCCTGTCTTGTTCCTCTTCTTAGGGGAAAGGGTCCCAGTGTTTCCCCAATGAGAATGATATTTGCTGTGGGCTTTTCGTAGATGGCTTTTAAGATGTCGAGGAAAGTTCCCTCTATCCCTACACTCTGAAGAGTTTTGATCAGGAATGGATGCTGTATTTTGTCAAATGCTTTCTCTGCATCTAATGAGAGGATCATATGGTTCTTGGCTTTTCTCTTGATGATATGATGAATTACACTGATTGTTTTATGAGTGTTGTACCAGCCTTGTGTCCTAGGGATAAATCCTACTTGGTCATGGTGAATAATTTTCTTAATGTGTTGTTGGATCCTATTGGCTAGTATCTTGTTGAGAATTTTTGCATCCATGTTCATCAGGGATACTGCCCTGTAATTCTCCTTTTTTGTGGGGTGTTTGTCTGGTTCTGGAATTAAGGTGATGCTCTGCTAGTCCTTTCTGGCCTGCCATGTCTCTGTGGAGAGGTCTGCTGTTACCCTAATACTCTTCCCCATAAAAGTCAGGGATTTCTTTTCTCTTGCTGCTTTAAAGATCTTCTCTTTATCTTTGGAATTTGCAAGCTTCACTATTAAATGTCGAGGTGTTGAACAGTTTTTCTTTTTTTTTTAATAAATTAATTTTTATTGGTGTTCAATTTACCAACATACAGAATAACACCCAGTGCTCATCCCGTCAAGTGTCCCCCTCCGTGCCCGTCACCCATTCACCCCCACCCCCCGCCCTCCTCCCCTTCCACCACCCCTAGTTCATTTCCCAGAGTTAGGAGTCTTTATGTTCTGTCTCCCTTTCTGATATCTCCCACACATTTCTTCTCCCTTCCCTTATATTCCCCTTCACTATTATTCATATTCCCCAAATGAATGAGAACATACACTGTTTGTCTTAATTTTTGGGGGGATCTCTCTATTTCCTGGATCTGAATGCCTGTTTCCCTTCCCAGATTAAGAAAGTGTTCAGCTATGATTTGTTCACATACATATTCTGGCCCTCTTTCCCTTTCTGCGCCCTCGGGAACCCCAATTAAATGAAGGTTTTTCTTCCTCATGCTGTCGTTTATTTTCCTTAATCTATCCTCATGGTCTTTTGTTTGTCTCTTTTTCCCTCAGTTTCCCTCTTTACCATCAACTTGTCTTCAATGTCACTCACTCGTTCTTCCACCTCGTTAACCCTCGTAGTTAGAACTTCTAGTTTGGAGTGCATCTCATTCAATTGATTTTTAATTTCTGCGTGATTAGATCTAAATTCTGCAGTCATGAAGTCTCTTGAGTCCTTTATGCTTTTTTGTAGAGTCACCAGTAGCTTTATAATAGTGCTTCTGAATTGGCTTTCTGAGGTTGAATTGTAATCCATATTTTGTAACTCTGTGGGAGAGTGGACTGTTTCTGATTCATTCTTTTGAGGTGAGGTTTTCCTTCTAGTTATTTTGCTCAGTGCAGAGTGGCCAAAAACAAGTTGTATTGGGAAAAGGAGAAAAAGAGAGGAGAGAAAGAAGGAAAGAAAAGAGAAAAATAGAAAAGAAAAAAGGAAGAAAAAAAAAAGAAAAAGAGAAGAAAAAGAGAAAGAAAAAGAGAGAGGAAAAAAGGGGGGTGGGGGAAGCAAACAAATCAAAAAGCAAAAAAAAAAAAAAAGAAAAACAAACAAACAAACAAACACGGGGGAGTATCTTCTGATTCTGTAGACTTTAAGTCCCTCGACTTCCCCTGGAACTGGTCTGTCTAGCTGGTCTTCTGGGGGAGGGGCCTGCTGTGCTGATTTTCAGGTGTTAGCACTTGGGGGAGCTGCTCTGCCCCTGCCTGCTGCAGGGCTCAGCGGGGGTTGTTTACCCTGTGAGGCCCCAGGAGGAACAGCCCCAGTGGCGGGGCCAGCTCTGGAGCCCTGGAGTCAGCCTCCGCAGGAACTACGGGGCTCTCCGTCCGCAGGGCCTGGAGGCTCCGGGCTGGGGCCGCTGATCTGCTCAGCTCGGGGCAGGAGCGTCCTCGCTGTCCTGGGCCCTCCCGGCCTCTGCCTGTCCCGGGGAGGGCCGGATCCTGGGCTGTGTCCCGGCGCCCTGTGCTCCGGGGCCTGCGCTGTTGGATTCGCGCTCCCGCCCCGCAGCCCCCTCCGCGGAGCCGCCGCCCGAGCCCCTCCGAGCTGCTCCGGCCCCGCCGTGCGCGCTGCAGCCCTTAGGGAGCTCGGCGCACTCCCCGGGGCGCAGGTGTCTGTTAGTGTCCCCGGGAGCCCGAGGGCATCCCCGCCCTCCTGGGTCCTGCTCCAACTCCCTGCGGGCCCCTTTCCGCCCGGGAAGGTTGGTGCAGCTCCTGCTTCTCCGGGACGGGGCTCTCCTGTCCTGGGGACACTCGCCCCGGCCTCAGCCCGGCTCCTCGCGGGGCCCCTCCCCCTTGGGGGCCTTTTGTTTCTTTATTTCTTTTTCCCCGTCTTCCTACCTTGATAGAAGCGCGAACTCTTCTCACTGTAGCATTTCAGCTGGTATTTATTTATTTATTTATTTATTTATTTATTTTAATAAATTAATTTTTATTGTTGTTCAATTTACCAACATACAGAATAACACTAAACTCATATCTGTCAATAGTAACTGAACGTGAACGGGCTTAATGGTCTCTGTTTAAATCTCAGGCCAAATTTGTAGGTTTTCAGGATGATTTGAAGGTTATCTAGGTAATTTGGTGGGGACAGGTGACTTGGGGACCCTGCTCTTCCGCCATCTTGCCCCTCCTCTTGTGGTGAGTTTTTCCTTCTAGTCATTGTGGTCAGTGCAGAGTGGTCAAAAACAAGTTGTACTGGAAAACGGAGAAAAAGAGATAAAAGAAGCGGGAGGAACTGACAAAACAAAAAACAAAGCGGAGTTTCCTCTGATTCTATATACTCTGCATCCCTCGAGTTCTCCTGGAACTTTCCAATGCTTCTTTGTCAATAAATTGCTTTTCCCCTGTCCTTCTAGCTGATCTTCTGGGGGAGGGGTCTGCTGTGCTGATTCCCAGGTGTGCGCATCTGGGGAAGCTCCCCATCCCTCTGCCAGGTGTTTACAGGATAGCTCACATTGAGCTCTGCACCTGGCACGATGGAAGGAATCTGATTTACCTTGGAGAATCAGTCATTCTTGTATGTGATTTCCACTATTTTCACACATACTGTTTAAGAAACTTTCTGAACATTATTTGTGGTGACACAATGTAAAGACACTGTGCTTACCACTTATAAGGAGCATTGCATGAAAGCAGCTATCAACTAGCCTGTCACCTAGGGGAGTCAGAAGCTAACTCCAGTCAAGGTGACGAGGCGCCATGGAAATGTGCTGTACTGAATTCAGAGACCCAAGCATTCTAGGCCTGCAGCTTGGGAGTAGCCTCTCACCCTTGGGAGGAGGAAACTAGCTGCACAGGAGTGGAGGGCCCATGAAAATGCTGCATAGTGCACTGTGAGCCACCCGTGTTCTTGGAGAGCAGCGTTGCATTATCCTCTCACCTACCCTCCTTAAAATCTAGATCAAAAGCCCCAGTGGAGGCTCATGGGAAGTGAAGCCTACTGCACTCTGAGAAACAAGCATTCCTTGCAGGCAGCTCTTGAAAAGCCTCTAACATAGGGGAGTTAGAAACTATGTCCGCAATAGGTGTGGAACTCTGAGGTACAGGCCCTGTGCTCAACACTCAGAAAGAAGCATTCCTTGAATGCAGCTTTCAACTAACCTCAAACCTATGGAAGATAGAAGCTAGTTCCACTCTAGTTGAGGAGGTGCTTTGGGAAGGTTCTCTATTGAACTCTCAGATCCAAGCATTCTGGGTCTGTGGCTTGCCGCCAGATCCAAAGCAAGGGTGGAAGCTAGTGAGAAATGCGGCCTACTACTCAGTAAGAAACATGTGTTGCTTGCAGGCAGCTTCTGAAAAGCCTCTAACATAAGGGAGTTAGAAGCTATGTTCACAATAGGGGTGGAACAACGAAGGACAGGCCCTGTGCTCAACTCTCAGAAAGAAGCATTCCTTGAATGCAGTTGTCAAATAGCCTCTCACCTATGGGAGTTAGAAGCTAGTTCATTCTAGGTGAGGCACTGGCATGGAAATGTGTTGTAATGAATTCAGAAGCACAAGCAGTCCTAGTCCAGCAACTTGCCACTAGCCTATTCCCACATGAAGATAAAGTTAGCTCTGCAGTTTTGGATGGCCCATGGAATTGCAATATAGTGACTTGTAAGGAACCATCGTTCCTGGAACGCAGCTTTCTACTACCTTGTCTCCTCCCTTCCTTAGACTTTACATCAATGTACCTGTGGAAGATAGTGGAAATGCGGCCTACTGCACTCTGAGAAACCAGCATTCCTTGCATGCAGCTTCTGACATGACTTTAACATAAGGGAGTTAGATTCTATGTCAACAGTTGGTGTGGAGGCCAATGGAAATGCACTGTACATAACTCCAAGAAACAAGGGTTTCTTGATGGAAGCTATCAACTTGCCTCTAAGAAAAAGAAGACTGGGGGCGCCTGGGTAGCTTAGCGGTTGGGTGCCTATTTTCAGCTCAGGTGTGACCCCAGGATCCGGGATTGAGTCCTGATTCTGATTCCTGGGAGGAGCCTGATTCTCTCTTTCCCACTTCTCCCCCCCCATGTCTATCATGAACAAAAAAATACATCTTAATATATATATATATTAAAAAAAACAAAAAAGAAAAAGAAGTGGCGCAAGAACATTAGCGGTGAGCTATATTTAAGTCTGAGAAAAAGAATTCTCTGAATGCAGCTTTCAACTGGCTTTTCACATCAGGAAATTATGAAGTATCTCAGCAAGGGACATAGTGGAAGGACCCTGCTTTAACTCCGAGAATGGGTCGTTCTTGTATGCGATTTCCACTAGACTCACAAATTCTGGTTAAGAACCTTTCTGAACAATAGGTGTGGTGACGCAACGGAAAAGCACTGTGCTTACCACTTAGAAGGAGCATATTATGAAAGCTGCTATCAACTAGCCTCTCACTAATGGGAGTTAGAAGCTAGCTCCACTCTAGGTGAGGAGGTGCCATGGAAATGTGCTTTACTGAATTCAGAGACCTATTCTTTCCGGGCCTGCTGGCTGCAAGTAGCCTCTCACCCACAGGAGGAACAAGCTAGCTACACAGGAGTGGAGGGCCCATGAAAATGCTACATAATGCAGTGTGAGTCATCTGCATACCTGGAGAGCAGGTTTGCTCTACTATCTCCTCTACCGGCCTAAGAACCTACCTTAAAAGCAAGAGGCTTGCAGGAAGTGCAACCTACTGCACTCTGAGAAACAAGCGTTCCTTGCAGGCAGCTTCTGAAAAGCCTCTAACATAAGGAAGTTAGAAGCTATGTCCAGAATAGGTGTGGGGCTGTGAGGGAAAGTTCCTGTGCTCCACTCTCAGAAAGAAGCATTCCTTGAGTGCAGCTTTCAACTAGCCTCTCTCCTAAGGGAGTTAGAAGCTAGTTCCACTCAAGGTGGGGAGGCGCCATGGAAATGTGCTGTACTGAATTCAGAGACTGAAGCATTCTGGGCCTGCAGCTTGCGAGTAGCCTCTTGCCCACGGGAGGAACAAGCTATCTGCACAGGAATGGAGGGCCCGTGAAAATGCTTCATAGTGAACTGTGATCCAAAAGCATTTCTGGAGAGCAGCTTTGCACTACCCTCTAACCTACCGGCCTTAGAAACTAGATCAAAAGCACGGGTGGAGGCTCGCAGGAAGTGCAGCCTATTGTGTGCTCTGAGACAGAAGCGTTCCTTGCAGGCAGCTTTCGAAAAGCCTCTAATATAAGGGAGTTAGAAACTATGTCTACAGTAGGTGTGCAGCACTGAGGTACAGGTCGTGTGCTGAACTCTCAAAAGGAATCATCCTTGATTGCACCTTTCAAATGGCCTCAAACCTATGGAAGATAGAAGCGAGCTCCACTCTAGTTGAGGAGGTGCCTTGGAAAGGCACTCTACTGAACTCCCAGACCACCAGATCCAAAGCAAGGGTGGAGAGGCTCACGAGAAATGCAGCCTACTATATGCTGAGAAACATGTGTTGCTTGCAGGCAGCTTCTTACAAGCCTCTAACATAAGGGAGTTAGAAGCTATGTCCACAGTAGGGGTGGAGCAGCGAGGGACAGGCCCTGTGCTCAACTCTCAGAAAGAAGCATCCTTGATTGCATCTTTCAAATAGCCTCAAACCTATGGAAGATAAACGCTAGCTCCACTCTAGATGAGGAGTTGTGATGGGAAGGTGCTGAACTGAACTCCCAGACCCAAGCATTCTGGGTCTGAGGCTTGCCACCAGCCATTTACCATGGGAGGTACAAGTTAGCTGCACAGGAGTAGATGGTAAGTGGAACTGGTATGTGGTGAACAGTGAGGAACCAGCATTCCTGGAGAGCTGCTTTGCAGTACCCTTTCACCTATCAGCCTTAGAACCTAGGATCAAAACCCTTTGTGGGTCTCCTGGAAAATACTGCCTACTGCATTCTGAGAAAAAAGCATTTCTTGCAGGCAGTTTCTGACAAGCCTCTAACATAAGGGAGTTAGAAGCTATGTGCACAGTAGGTGTGGAGCTGTGAGGGACAGGCCCTGTGCTCAAGTCACAGAAAGAAGCATGCCTTGAACACAGCTTTCAACTAGCCTCTCATCTAAGAGAGTTAGAAGCTAGTTCCATTCTAGGTGAGGCACTGCCATGGAATAGTGATGTATGAATTCTGAGACACAAGTGGTCCTGGGCCTGAAACTTGCTACTAGCCTCTCCCCACTTAAGGATAAAGGCAGCCCCACAGTTTTGGAAGGCCCATGGAAATTCAATGTAGTGACCTGTCAGCAACCGTAATTCCTGGAAAGCAGCTTTCCACTACATTCTCTCCTCCTGGCCTTCAACTCTAGATTAATGTACCCGTGGGGGCTTGCGGAAATGCAGCCTACTGCACTCTGAGAAAAAAGTGTTCAATACATGCAGCTTCTGACAAGACTCTAACATAAGGAATTAGAATCTATGTCAACAGTTGATGTGCAGGCCATTGGAAGTGTACTGTACATAACTCCAAGAAAGAAGGGTTCCTTGAATCAGCTGTTAACTTGTCTCTAAGAAAAAGAAGCCTGGGGTCACCTGGGCTACTCAGTGGCTGGGCGGCTGATTTCAGGTGGTTATTCTGGGATCCGGGATTGATTTCCGCATCCATCTACTGTAAAGAGCCTGCTTCTCCCTTGCCAATGACTCTGCCCCTCTTCCTCTCTGTCTCTAATGAATTAAAAAAAATCTTTTAAAAATGGATTAAAAAACTAAGAAAATAAAAAGAAGCCTGACCACCTCGACAGTGGGTGGCTTTGGGATCACTAGAGGTGTACTGTACTTAAGTCTGAGAAAGAAGAATTCTCTGAATGCAGCTTTCATCTAGCTTTTCATGTCGGGAATTAGGAAGATTTTTTAACATGGGGCACAATGGAAGGATCTTGCTCTGACTCAGAGAATTTATCATTCTTGTATACCATTTCCACTAGACTCACACATACTGGTTAAGATCCTTTCTGAATATTAGGTGTGGTGATGCAATGGAAAGGCGCTGTGCTTACCACTTAGAAGGAGCATTCCATGAAAGCAGCTATCAACATAGCCTCTCACCTATGGGAGTTAGAAGCTAGTTCCACTCTAGGTGAGGAGGTGCCATGGAAATGTGCTCTACTGAATTTGGAGACCCAAATATTCTGGGCCTGCAGCTAGTGAGTAACCTCCCACCCACGGGAGGAACAAGCTAGCTGCACAGGAGTGGAAGGACCAATAAAAAGCTATGTAGTGAATGGTGAGCAACCAGCATTCCTGAAGACCAGGTTTGCACTACCCTCTTATCTACCGGCCTTAGACCTAGATCCAAAGCACTTGTGGGAGAGATCAATGTAGATATAGATAGATATAGGTGTATATTTAGATGTAGAGTTAGATATTACTTAGTCATGCAAAAGAATGAAATATTGCCATTTGCCATGACATGGATGGAGCAGGTGACTATTATGCTAAGTGAAATAAGTTAGAGTAAGACAAGTATTATAGCATTTCACTCATATATGGAACTTCAGGACAAAGTAAATGAATTTAGGAGAAACAGAAGATAAACAAAAGGAAAACAACAACAACAACAACAACAAAAAACAAAACCAGAGAGGCAAACCAGGAGACAATCTCTTAACTGTAAGGAACAAACTGGTGGTTACCAGAGGGGAGATAAGTGAGGAGTTGGGTCAAATAGGTGATGGGAATGGAGTGCACTTGTCCTGATGAACCTGTGTTATGTATAGAATTGTTAAATCACTGTGTTGTACACTAGCAACTAACATTATATGTTAACTATATTGGAATTAAAATTTTGAAAAACTTTAAAGATTTTCAGAAATTATTAGAATCCATTGAATATTTGTATTTTCTAAGAACCTGCACAGAGAAAAAAGATCCACATTGATATTTGTAATCCCAAGAAAATATCCTTTCCTGTTCCATATAGAATCTTTATTAAATTATAATGTTATTTAAATCAAATGCTTGAAAATAATTTGAAACCCCCATTTGGAAAGATCTCTTCTTGAGCTAGCCCTAAGTACTCAAGAGAGAGAACTAAATTGTCACCTTCTCCCATAAGATTCATGCACATATAAGTAATTACTCAATAGCAAATTATTTTCGGTATGGAACTCATTAAGTGGAAGATGGAGATTGAGAAAATGTAAAACACAAAACTAAAGTTGAATGTACTAAGACATTTGATCAGAAGAAAAGGAGGAAAAAAATAGAGAAAGACTAAGAACAAGTTTCAAAAGCTATGGAAACTTAAGCTGATCAAACAGAACTGACTATTGAAAGAAAATTGTGTAAAATTTTAAGATAACCAAATGAAAAAGAAGAAAGGGAGATAAAATGTTTGTAGTAGAAATACAATACTTTAAAATTAAGAATATCATGGAAGAAAAAAAACAGGGAAAGGATAAAATACTAAGACAGAATTTATGAATTTTATGTGTATGGTAAAAAGAATGACAACTGGGTAAGTGAACAGGGTTATTCTGTGTCACTTGTATTCTATTCAAGGCTTGATCAATGAATGGGTAAATTTGTTGTCACAGATTTGTTCTGTAATACATAGACATCATAACATTTAATTAATATCTGAAATTTCCTATGATTCAGAAACAATATAAATGTAGTTATTTTTGCTAAAATAGTGCATGCTTAAATGAAAAAAATGTTTTTTATGTATTCAAAAATCATTTTCCAAATGTAAGAAATTAAAATTATTTACTGAACTCTGTCAGTAAATTGTTAAAAATTCAAATACTTTCTTATAAAAAAGATCAACTGATTCTTTTCTCTTTTTAAAAATATTTTATTTATTTATTTGAGACAGAGAAAGAGGGAGGATAAGCAGGGGTAGCTGCAGAAGGAGAAGGAGAAGAAGGTTCCCCACTGAGCTGGAAGCTCACTGTGTGACTCCATACCTGGAGGATCCTGGCATCATGACCTGAGCTGAAGACAGTCACTTAACCCCCTGTGCCACCCAGGTGTCCCTAAACTGATTATTTAATTGAGAAACCAAAAGACTATTTAAAACCAGTAAATAAAACTAAGTTTTTAGAAACTTTATCATATGTCAAAAGCCCCATAGATTTTCCATCTTAGAATTAATACTAAATATATTCAAAACACAGCAATATATGCAAGCTTTAAAATATGGAACATAATTATCACATGTCAAGTAAATATTACTACTTCATGACATGTGACAGATTCAACAATATAATTGGAAACTAAATCTGAGACTGCCATTTCATAATATATTAATGGATATTCTATTTATTCTCTGATCTGTAGTCATTACATGGTTTTTTGATTTTGAAAATGGAAAATGATAGTATAATTATTTTATTCACATTACTTATTGATTTAAGATAGAATCATTTCATACTAATAGATTTTAGAATGGCATTGACAATGAATTCTATTTCAATATAAATAAAAATATAATTTATTTGAACCTGTCAGACATAGCAGAGACCTATTTATTTTTTATTTATTTTATTTTTTTAGCAGAGACCTATTTAAAAAGAATCTCTAAAAGTAGCAGCTCCAAAGTGCTGTGGCTCTGCTATTGAACCCACAGAACTGACAGTCACAACTCCACTGGGGGCAGCTTCTGTAGCATCTATGTGTTTCCGTTTTCTCATCTTTAAAATTAGTAGAATAAGAATAAAACCAAAGTAATAGGATTTACAATGATTGTGTTAGAAAATAGGCTAATGACTTCCAAGTAAGCATACACTCTCGGTTGGATGCTGTTAGCTGTTATTATGAATTTACATTTATATGGCAGCTCCTCAACTAAATTTTTAGAGATTAATTAAATACCAAAGACATTAACAATAGCCATCAATACTTTGAGCTAGAAAATTGTTACATATATTGGTTGGGTGTGAGTGATACAGATGTTGGATATAATAGCTTTAAGAAATTTGTGAAAGCCATTATTTAGCATATTTGCTGATGAGCACCTTTTATGTTTTTTATTGTTCTGTCTCATCCTTCAATGTCTAAATTAAGATATAATTATTTTCTTTATTAGGATAATCAATTAATAATCTAGATCCTTTATTACCAGACAAACCTGGGAAGAGTCATGTCATCACCCTGATCTTCATATTCTTCATTAAAAAAATATATATAAAGATATTAGATCCTTGCTCCTCAGATTAGAGTCCTCAGCCAGGGAGGCCTTCTGTAAATTTGTGTGCAGTGCAGAATCACAGGACTGACTTCAGATGAGTGAATTAGAATCTCTATTTTGACATCACCCACAAGTGATTCACACATCCATTAGATCTTGGGATTACTTCTCTAGAAGACATTGAAGTCCCATTCTGCCATAACTGAGGTATTACCTACCATGTGGAGCCATATAAATATGCCTGTTGACATTAGATACATGTAATGCTTCTTCTAAGATTTATGGAGATGATATTTCTTTTGGAGGGTATAAGATGTGATAGGTGAGGATGGAGAGAGGGGACCTTCTTTCATAAGGGAATATGGAGACTGAGGCACCAGGTCCATTTAGACTTTGTTCAAACTGCTTCTCAAGTGTAGGTTTTAGCCACCTGCATGTTTGACAATAGGAGATCCTAAATAATTTTCTAATTTATATGTTCTGTCCTAAAAAAGAAGCATTCAGAAATGGATTACACAAATTTGTTTAAAGTCCTTTATTTAATGGTAACATAAGAGGAAACTGATGATCTTAATGACAAAGAGAAGTGTATTTTCAATATCTGAAGTTTTAAAAAATGGACTTAATATTATATATTGCATAGTAAAAATGATCATCATTATTTTTCTGTCACTCAATTATTTTTGATTAAATCTAAATTAACTGGTATATATTTAAGTTTTTATTTAAATTCCAATTAGTTAGGTGATGGAGATTAAAGAGTGCACTTGTCATGAGCACTGGATATTGTATAAAACCATGGAATCACTGAATATACACCTGAATCTAATATTACACTCTGTGTTGAGTAACTAGAACTTAAAGAATCGTTTTTAAAAAATAACTAGTTTTGCCGGTGCCTGGATGGCTCAGTGATTGAGAGTCTTCCTTTGGCTTGGGCTGTGATCCCGGATTTCTGAGATTGAGTCCCACATTGGGCTCCCTGCAGGGAGTCTGTTTCTCCCTCTGCCTGTGTCTCTGCCTCTCTCTGGGTCTCTCATGAATAAATAAATAAAATCTTTAAAAAAAACTAGTTTGAAAATTATCTGCTTTTATCCTGTTCTCAATGTAATCATTCCAAATAAATATCAAGATGTCTTAGATTCAGGAAGTAGCTGCCTTAAGTGCATTGTTCAATATGGAAATACCTTTTGGTGCAAAGAATTTATCACATTAGTAAGTTTAAACATGGCATTTGCAAGGTTAGAGAAGACAAAAATAAGTTTCTACTAGTTTAAAACTTCTTATAGTTTACTTCTAAACATTATTTTTGAGGTCAGAAGTTATAAATTAGAAGACCAATTCAAAATTCGAAGTGTCAGATATTAATGTGACAAGAATCTACATTCGAGACACGAAGAAAAAAAAGGAGGAAAACGTATTTTCATTTAAGGACCAGGTAGAAAATGTCTAGTTACAAAATAGTGAACTGTGTCAAGTGACACGATTATCCTTCTGTGTGTTTAGATGTGATCTATGGCTATTCTTGGGCATGTTGAGAATGGGATGATGCAGGTCCAAAGACTGGATTTGAATATTGGATCTGAAGTGTAACCATGGGTGCAGTCTTTGTAAAAAATGCAAAAATGTTTCTCACAGAAGTCTCTTCAACCACTAATTGGTGATAATAGCACATCTATATCCATATTATTAAATTACTTTATATTAGCCATACATAGTTCCAAATACAAAGCAGGCACTCAACATGTTAGACTGTTAGTCTGCATTCAGTTACTGAGGCACGCTCAGGAATCCTTTTATTTCTCTAGGACTGTGTGATTGGATTAAAAGCTTCAGTGAGTGGTCTCTATTTACAGGTATACCTCAGTATTTTCAATGGGCACAGACAATGCAACCCGTCACCAGGATTTTCTCCTGCTGGGCTTTCCTGGGTCCCAGGTCCTTCAGCTATCTCTCTTTATGCTTTTTCTGGTAATGTACATTCTCACAGTGGGTGGGAACATGGCTATCTTGATGCTGGTGAGTACCTCCCACCAGCTACATACCCCGATGTACTTCTTTCTGAGCAACCTTTCTTTCTTGGAGATCTGGTATACCACAGCTGCAGTCCCCAAAGCCCTGGCCATCCTTCTGGGGAGAAGCCAAACCATAACATTCACTGGCTGCCTTTTGCAGATGTACCTTGTTTTCTCATTGGGCTGCACAGAGTACTTCCTCCTGGCAGCCATGGCTTACGACCGCTATCTGGCTATCTGCTATCCTCTACACTATGGGGCCATCATGAGTAGCCTGCTCTCAGCACAGCTAGCCCTGGGATCATGGCTGTGCGGTTTTCTGGCCATTTCAGTGCCCACAGCTCTCATCAGCACCCTGTCCTTCTGTGGTTCCCGCACTATCAACCACTTCTTCTGTGACATTGCACCCTGGATCACCCTGGCTTGCACCAGCACACAGGCCGTGGAACTCGTGGCCTTTGTGATTGCTTTTGTGGTCATCCTGAGTTCATGCCTCATCACCTTGGTCTCCTACATCTATATCATCAGCACAATTCTCAGGATCCCTTCGGCCAGCAGCAGGAGCAAAGCCTTCTCCACATGCTCTTCACATCTCACTGTGGTGCTCATCTGGTATGGGTCCACCATCTTTCTTCATGTCCGCCTCTCCATCAAAGAGTCCTTGGACCTGACCAAAGCCATTCATGTCCTGAACACTGTGGTGACTCCAGTTCTAAATCCCTTCATCTACACTCTCCGTAATAAAGAAGTAAGGGAAACTCTGCTGAAGAAGTGGAAGGGGAATTAAACCACCCTCAAAAAAATAAATCTGTAAATTATCTCATATCTCTCCAAGTAAGAATAGGAGGGGAAGGGGAAGGCAAAATGTTCCTTGATACAGGAGAGAAAATAAACCGAAGGAAAACCAAAACAGAACAAAAGCTGTATATACTTGTTCTGCATTTTAATATATGATTGGAAATGGGGTTCTTGATATAAGTAAACTGGACTCTTAAGAAATAAAGAATGTGTACACTGAGTTAGGTTTGTCTTTGACTTTAATTTATAAAACTTGGTGCTCTGAGAATGGTATATTACTAAATACACTTTAAATTCATCTCCCTTTAAAAAATGTCCTTGATCATATAAGGAAAAACTTTTGAGAGACGTATTTTTGAAATATGAAGTAGAAAAAATAGGGAAAGTTTGAATGAGTAAAGAGATACGTGAAATCAGAGTGTGCAAATATTTAAATATACTATTTTCTGGATAAAATACAGTAAAAAGGTATATACAAAATGATAACTATCATTTGCCACATTTGTTTAACAAGGATAGTGAACAAAGCAATCTAAAAAATCAGGTGACAAAAAGTGGAAAGTAGATACACAGGACAGCAGGAGGGTTTGAAAAAAGCAAGAGAAGTCCCTCACATAACGTTTTGTCCCTAGAAAAGAAAAAATACTAATTCTGATTATTAGCATGTCATGAAGATAATCATGATAGTTACTTTATTTCCTTCTGGTAACATTTTTTTAGGGAGCAAGATACATTTCTTTGAACCATCAGCTAGTCAAAGGTTCATTTCCCTCTCCTTATCCCATTTTCCATGGTTGTGTGTTAGTAGCAGCAAAGAGAGGCTTAGCAGACTGAACAAGTCTAGAGATAGAATCTGTCCCATTCTGCGTTGGCTTACACACACACAAATAGGGCTGCTTGTCAAAGGAGAAAAGCCTGCGGGACTGAGTAGCAGCTAACCCTTAGATTCTGTATATTTGTGTTAATTTAAATATTTTTTAGATTACCACTCAAAAATGAAATGGGATGAGGATAGAACAAGAAGACTATATATTTGAAAAGAATAGGACAAAAATATGTCATTGTGAGAGTCATAATATACATTTTCAAAAACTATATCTATATTTAAAGTTTATCACTTAAAATACCATAATGAAATGATGTACAAGTGATCTGATTTACCTTATTTACTGCAAAAATTTCTAAGCTTTACAAATTTAAAAAAAGCACAAAAAGTTGCACAGATTTTTTGTTGACAATGAATATGTATAGCACTTTGCTTGCTTGTGGTGGTATCATTGGTATATGTATATGTCCAAAATAGTCGATATGTATATATAAATTTGTCTATTTTCTGTTGTACCAATTATACCTCAATAGGGCTCAAAATAAGAAATTACTAAGCTAATTTTTGGGGATTTCTAAGAATCAATACTTTTAACGAGAATCATATTGCTACTTTCTGAGTACAAATACCAATCCTGCTTCAGTGGGTGAAACACCAACTCTCAAAAATCAAAAGGAATTGCTACTATTAATCTCAGTGAAAGTTATCTTTAATACCATGCCCTACTGCTTCTGTACACCTCACTGTAACAAAACTCAGGAAATAGTTTTCAGCTTTTTTTTAAAAGAGTTTATTTATGAGAGAGAGAGAGAGAGAGAGAGAGAGAGAGAGAGAGAGAGAGAGGCAGAGACAGGCAGAGATAGGCAGAGGCAGAAGGATACTCCATGCAGGAAGCCCTATTCAGGACTCAATCCTGGGACTCTGGGATCACACCCTGAGTCAAAGGCAGATGATCAACTGCTGAGCCACCCAGGCATCCCAAGTCTTCAGCTTTTAAAGTCAGTGAGGATTTACCCCAAATATACAGATGCAGTGAAACACTGGAACACCTGCACCCCGATGTTTATAGCAGCAATGTCCACAATAGCCAAACTGTGGAAGGAGCCCCAGTGTCCATCGAAAGATGAACGGATAAAGAAGACGTGGTGTGGGCGACCACGAACTAGCTGGAGTAACTGAACCAAACCAGGCCTGGACTTGCGTCCCTCATTCATTCAAAAGGCTCAAGAGCCTAAAGGATGAATAGTTGGTAGACGCTTGAGAAAGGGCTTGAGCAATGGTTCTCAGGGCTCGCTTGTACGTGATCACCCACATAAAACAATAGATACAACTTATTCTGACCTAAATCAGGTCATAAATGTAAATAAGGGTCTGTGCTGTCCTTGCTGGTCTGTTTACCATACCTAATATTCCTTTAAAGTATGCACATCTGGAGCAACAAGCTTATCTATTTACCAAGGTCTTCTGGCACCCATGAGTCTGTCTTACATGCTGAGAAAGGGGAACTTTGGAGGGGTTCACAAACCTGCTAAAAATAAACACCTTCTTGGCTTTGTTTTGCTCATGCTATAAAATGTTGTAAAAACTTGAATAAAGCTGGCACTGCTTGGACATCATCCACTGTGTCCCTCCTGTCCCCATCTCTTTACTTTTTTTTTATTTTCCTCATCCCCTTATCCTCAGGACCCTGATTGTGTTGCCGCAGCACACATAATGATGTGGTTTATGTATAGAATGGACTATTACTCAGCCATTGGAAACGACAAATACCCACCATTTGGTTCAATGTGGATGGAACTGGAGGGTATTATGCTGAGTGTAGTAAGTCAATCAGAGAAGGACAAACATTATATGGTCTCATTCATTTGGGGAATACAAAAAGTAGTGAAAGGGAATTAAGGGGAAAAGAGAGAAAATGAGTGGGAGATATCAGTGAGGGTGACAAAACATGAGAGACACCTAACTCTGGGAAACAAGGGGTAGTGGAAGAGGAGGTGGGTGGAGGGTTGGGGTGACTGGATGAACGGCATTGAGGGGGGCACTTGATGGGATGAGCACTGGGTGATATGCTGTATGTTGGCAAATTGAGCCCCAATAAAAAATTAAAAAAAATAAAGTCAATGAGTGAAAGACTTGGTTTGACATAATATTGTATCAAATATTTAATAAGTGAAGAAAATGAGTGAGAATAAGCAAAATACATTCATCAACTCAACTTTCCCCTCCTATGCTGATTTAAAAAACATTTAATCATAATTTGCATGATATATTAACAAGTAAACATAATAGCTGGATATTTTATTTTTCTTTTTTATTAAAATGACTATTTTCTAAGTTAAAATTCCAGCTAGGTAACATACAGTGCAATATTAGTTCCAGGTGTAGAATTCAGTGATTCTAAATTTAACATATAACATCTGGAGGAGGAGGGGCAAGATGGCGGAAGAGCACGGTCCCCAAATCATCTGTCCCCACCAAATTACCTAGATAACCTTCAAATATTCCTGAAAATCTACGAATTCGGCCTGAGATTTAAAGAGAGAACAGCTGGAATGCTACAGTGAGAAGAGTTCGCGCTTCTATCAAGGTAGGAAGACGGGGAAAAAGAAATAAAGAAACAAAAGGCCTCCGAGGGGGAGGGGCCCCGCGAGGAGCCGGGCTGAGGCCGGGGCGAGTGTCCCCAGGACAGGAGAGCCCCGTCCCGGAGGAGCAGGAGCTGCACCAACCTTCCCGGGGGAAAGGGGCCCGCAGGGAGTTAGAGCAGGACCCAGGAGGGCGGGGATGCCCTCGGGCTCGGGACACTAACAGACACCTGCGCCCCGGGGAGAGCCGCCGAGCTCCCTAAGGGCTGCAGCGCGCACGGCGGGACCCGGAACAGCTCGGAGGGGCTCGGGCGGCGGCTCCACGGAGGGAGCTGCGGGGCGGGAGCGCGAATCCAACAGCGCAGGCCCCGGAGCACAGGGCGCCGGGACACAGCCCAGGATCCGGCCTCCCCCGGGACAGGCAGAGGCCGGGAGGGCCCAGGACAGCGAGGACGCTCCTGCCACGAGCTGAGCAGATCAGCGGCCCCGCCCCGGAGCCTCCAGGCCCTGCAGACGGAGAGCTCCGGAGTTACTGCGGGAGCTGACTCCAGGGCTCCAGAGCTGGCCCCGCCACTGGGGTTGTTCCTCCTGGGGCCTCACAGGGTAAACAACCCCCACTGAGCCCTGCACCAGGCAGGGGCAGAGCAGCTCCCCCAAGTGCTAACACCTGAAAATCAAAACAGCAGGCCCCTCCCCCAGAAGACCAGCTAGACGGACAGGGGAAAAACAAAATATTGACCAAGCAGCACTGGAAAGTTCCAGGGGAAGTCAAGGGACTTAGAATATACAGTATCAGAGGATACTCTCCTTTGATTTTTTTTTTTTTTTGCTTTTTGATTTCTGTTTGCTTCCCCCCCCTTTTTTCCCTCTTTTTTTTCTTATTTTCTCTTTTTTCCTTTTTCTTTCCTTTTCTCTCTCTTCTCTTTTACTCCTTTTCCCAATACAACTTGTTTTTGGCCACTCTGCACTGAGCAAAATGACTAGAAGGAAAATCTCACCTCAAAAGAAAGAATCAAAAACAGCCCTCTCTCCCACAGAGTTACAAAATCTGGATTACAATTCAATGTCACAAAGCCAATTCAGAAGCACTATTATACAGCTACTGGAGGCTGTAGAAAAAAGCATAAAGGACTCAAGAGACTTCATGACTGCTGAATTTAGGTCCAATCAGGCAGAAATTAAAAATCAATTGAATGAGATGCAATCCAAACTAGAAGTCCTAACGATGAGGGTTAACAAGGTGGAAGAATGAGTGAGTGACATAGAAGACAAGTTGATGGCAAAGAGGGAAACTGAGGAAAAAAGAGACAGACAATTAAAAGACCATGAGGATAGATTAAGGGAAATAAACGACAGCCTGAGGAAGAAAAACCTACGTTTAATTGGGGTTTGTGAGGGCGCCGAATGGGACAGAGGGCCAGAATATGTATTTGAACAAATCCTACCTGAAAACTTTCCTAACCTGGGAAGGGAAACAGGCATTCAGATCCAGGAAAGAGAGAGCTCCCCCGCCCCCTAAAAAAACAAACAAACAAAAAAACAACAACAACCGTTCAACACCTGGACATTTAATAGTTAAGCTTACATTTTCCAAAGATAAAGAGAAGATCCTTAAAGCAGCAAGAGACAAGAAATCTCTAACTTTTATGGGGAGAAATATCAGATTAACAGCAGACCTCTCCACAGAGACCTGGCAGGCCAGAAAGGCTGGCAGGATATAATCAGGGTCCTAAATGAGAAGAACATGCAACCAAGAATACTTTATCCAGCAAGGCTTTCATTCAAAATGGAAGGAAAGGGATCCCTGGGTGGCGCAGCGGTTTGGCGCCTGCCTTTGGCGCAGGGCGCGATCCTAGAGATCCTGGATCGAATCCCACGTCGGGCTTCCGATGCATGGAGCCTGCTTCTCCCTCTGCCTGTGTCTCTGCCTCTCTCTCTCTCTATGTGACTATCATAAATTAAAAAAATTAAAAAAACAAAAAAACAAAATGGAAGGAGAGATAAAGAGCTTCCAAGACAGGCAGGAACTGAAAGAATATGTGACCTCCAAACCAGCTCTGCAAGAAATTTTAAGGGGGACTCTTAAAATTCCCCTTTAAGAAGTCCAGTGGAATAATCCACAAAAACAGGGACTGAATAGATACCATGATGACCCTAACTCATATCTGTCAATAGTAATTCTGAAAGTGAATTGGCTTAATGATCCCATCAAAAGGCGCAGGGTGTCAAACTGGATAAAAAAGCGGACCCATGTATTTGCTGTCCACAAGAGACTCATTTTAGACAGAAGGACACCTACAACCTGAAAATAAAAGGTTGGAGAACCATTTACCATTCAAATGGTCTTCAAAAGAAAACAGGGGTAGCCATCCTGATATCAGATAAACTAAAATTTACCCCGAAGACTGTAGTGAGAGATGAAGAGGGACACTATATCATACTTAAAGGATCTATCCAACAAGAGGACTTAACAATCCTCAATATATGCCCCCAATGTGGGAGCTGACAAATATATCAATTAATAACCAAAATTAAGACATACTTAGATAATAATACAGTTATACTTGGTGACTTCCATCTAGCGCTTTCTACACTCGATAGGTCTTCTAAAGACAACATCTCCAAAGAAACAAGAGCTTTAAATGAAACACTGGACCAGATGGATTTCACAGATATCTACAAAACTGTACATCCAAACTCAACTGAATACACATTCCTCTCAAGTGCACATGGAACTTTCTCCAGAATAGACCACATACTGGGGGACAAATCGGGTCTGAATCCATACCAAAAGACTGGGATTGTCCCCTGCGTATTCTCCGACCATAATGCCTTGAAATTAGAACTAAATCACAACAAGAAGTTTGGAAAGACTCCAAACACGTGGAGGTTAAGGACCATCCTGCTAAAAGATAAAAGGGTCAACCAGGAAATTAAGGAAGAATTAAAAAGATTCATGGAAACTAAAGCGAATGAAGATACAACTGTTCAAAATCTTTGGGATGCAACAAAAGCATCCAGAGCGGGAAATAAATAGCAATTCAAGCATCCATCCATAATCTGGAAAGAATTCAAATACAAAAGCAAACCTTACACCTAAAGGTGCTAGAGAAAAAACAGCAAATAGATCCTACACCCAGCACAAGAAGGGAGTTAATAAAGATTTGAGCAGAACGCAACTAAATCAAGACCAGAAGAACTGTGGAACAGATCAACAGAAAGATAAACCATTAGCCACCCTTATTAAAAAGAAGAGAGAGAAGACTCAAATTAATAAAATCATGAATGAGAAAGGAGAGATCACACCCAACACCAAGGAAATACAAACGATTTTAAAATCATATTATGAAGAGCTATAACCCAATAAATTAGACAATCTAGAAGAAATGGATGCATTTCTGGAAAGCCAAAAACTACCAAAACTGGAACAGGAAGAAATAGAAAACCTGAACAGGCCGATTACCAGGGAGGAAATTGAAGCAGTCATCAAAACCCTCCCAAGACACAAAAGTCCAGGGCCAGATGGCTTCCCAGGGGAATTCTGTCAAACATTTAAAGAAGAAACCATACCTATTCTACTAAAGCTGTTTGGAAAGATAGAAAGATGGAACTCTTTCAAAATCCTTCTATGAGGCCAGCATCACCTTAATTCCAAAACCAGACAAAGACCCCACCAAAAAGGAGAATTATAGACCAATGTCCTTGATGAACATGGATGCAAAAATTCTTGACAAGATACTAGCCAATAGGATCCAACAATACATTAAGAAAATTATTCACCATGACCAAGTAGTATTTATTCCCGGGACACAAGGCTGGTTCAACACTCGTAAAACAATCAATGTGATTCATCATATGAGCAAGAGAAAAACCAAGAGCCATATGATATTCTCAATAGATGCAGAGAAAGCATTTGACACAATACAGCATCCATTCCTTCTGTTTCTTCCATAACCTTGTACATGTTTATTTTTTGTTTATTTTTGTTTTTTTTATAAATAATAAATTTATTTTTATTTGGTGTTCAATTTGCCAACATACACAATAACACCCAGTGCTTATCCCGTCAAGTGCCCTACTCACTGCCTGTCACCCATTCACCCCCACCCACTGCCCTCCTTCCCTTCCACCACCCCTAGTTCATTTCCCAGAGTTAGGAGTCTTTATGTTCTGTCTCCCATTCTGATATTTCCCATCCATTCCTGATAAAACTCTTCAGAGTATAGGGACAGAAGGAACATTCCTCGACATCTTAAAAGCCATCTACGAAAAGCCCACAGCAAATATCATTCTCAATGGGGAAGCACTGGGAGCCTTTCCCCTAAGATCAGGAATGAGAGAGGGATGTCCACTCTCACCACTGCTATTTACCATAGTACTAGAAGTCCTAGCCTCAGCAATCTGACAAGAAAAAGACATTAAAGGCATTCAAATGGCAAACAAGAAGTCAAACTCTCACTCTTCGCCGATGACATGATACCTTACATAGAAAACCCAAAAGCCTCCACCCCAAGATTGTTAGAAGTCATATAGCAATTCGGCCGTGTGGCAGGATACAAAACTAATGCCCAGAAGTCAGTAGCATTTCTATACACTAACAATGAGACTGAAGAAAGAGAAATTAAGGAGTCAATCCCATTTACAATTGCACCCAAAAGCATAAGATATCTAGGAATAAACCTAACCAAATAGTTAAAGGATCTATGCCCTAACAACTACAGAACACTTCTGAAAGTAATTGAGGAAGACACAAAGAGATGGAAATATATTCTTTGTTCATGGATTGGAAGAATTAATATACTGAAAATATCAATTTTACCCAGGGCAATTTACACGTTTAATGCAATCCCTCTCAAAATACTATGGACTTTCTTCAGAGAGTTAGAACAAATTATTTTAAAATTTGTGTGGAATCAGAAAAGATCCCAAATAGCCAGGGGAATATTAAAAAAGAAAACCATAGCTGGGGGCATCACAGTGCCAGATTTCAGGTTGTACTACAAATCCATGGTATCAAGACAGTGTGGTACTGGCACGAAAACAGAACAAACAGACATATAGATCAATGGAACAGAATCGAGAATCTAGAACTGACCCTCAACTTTATGGTCAACTAATATTCTATAAAGGAGGAAAGACGATCCACTGGAAAAAAGACAGTCTCTTCAATAAATGGTGCTGGGAAAATTGGACATCTACATGTGGAAGAATGAAACTAGTCCACTCTCTTGCACCATACACAAAGATAAACTCAAAATGGATGAAATATCTAAATTTGAGAAGATTCCATCAAAATCCTAGAGGAGAACACAGGCATCACTGCTTTTGAACTTGGCCACAGTAACTTTTTGCAAGATACATCCATGAAGGCAAGAGAAACACAAGCAAAAATGAACTATTGGGACTTCATCAAGATAAGAAGCTTTTGCACAGGAAACGATACAGTCAACAAAACTAAAGGATAACCTGCAGAATGGGAGAAGATATTTGCAAATGACGTATCAGATAAAGGGCTAGTATACAAGATCCATAAAGAACTTATTAAACTCAACAGCAAAGAAACAAACAATCCAATCATGAAATTGGCAAAAGACTTGAAGAGAAATCTCACAGAGGAAGACATAGACATGGCCAACAAGCACATGAGGAAATGCCGGGCATCACTTGCCATCAGGGAAATACAAATCAAAACCACAATGAGATACCACCTCACACCAGTGTGAGTGGGGAAAATTAACAAGGCAGGAAACCACAAATGCTGGAGAGGATGTGGAGAATGGGGAACCCTCTTACACTGTTGGTGGGAATGTGAATTGGTGCAGCCACTGTGGAAAACTGTGTGGAGGTTCCTCAAAGAGTTAAAAATAGATCTGTCCTATGACCCAGCATTTGCACTCCGGGGATTTACCCCAAAGGTACAGATGCAATGAAACGCCGGTACACCTGCACCCCAATGTTTATAGCTGCACTGTTCACAATAGCCAAACTGTGGAAGGAGCCTCGGTGTCCATCGAAAGATGAATGGATAAAGAAGACGTGGTCTCTGTATACAGCGGAATATTTCTCAGCCATTAGAAACGACAAATACCCACCATTTGCTTCGACGTGGATGGAACTGGAGGGTATTATGCTGAGTGAAATAATTCAATCGGAGAAGGACAAACATTATATGGTCTCTTTCATTTGGGGAATATAAAAAATAGTGAATGGGAATATAGGGGAAAGGAGAAAAATTGAGTGGGAAATATCAGAAAGGGAGACAGAACTTGAGAGACCTCTACCTCTGGGAAATGAACTAATTGGGGTTGGAAGAGGTTGTGGGTGGGGTTGGGGGTGACTGGGTGACGAGCACTGAGGGGGGCACTTGATCGGATGACTACTGGGTGTTATTTATTCTATATGTTGGCAAATTTAACACCAATAAAAAATAAATTAATAAAAAAACCCAATTTAATTAAAATGAGAAGAGGACCTGAATAGACTTTTTTTTTAAAGTAAGGTATGCTGGTGTCCAACAGATACATTAAGAGATGCTCGACCTCACAAATCATCAGAGATATGTAAGTTAAAACTACTATGAGATTACACTTTCCTCTTGTCATAAAATAGCTAAAGTCAAAGTCACATGAAATTACAAGTATTGGTGAAAATTTAGGATAAAAGTAACCCTTATGCATCTTTGGTGGGAATACAACTTGGTTATGGCACTGTGAGGAGCAGAATAGAGTTTCATTAAAAATTTAAAAATAAAAAATTAATTAAAAATAGAAATACTACATGATCTAGTAATTCCACCACAGGATAATTACCCAAAGAAACAAAACCACTAAAACAGTATAACAGGAACAAAACAAAACAAAAACAAACAAAAAATATGCCAATCCAAATAATATGCCATATATCCAAAAGATATATGCACCCTATGTTTACTGCAGAATTATTTATGATAGCCAAGATATGGAATCCATCACATCAGTAGATGAATATTTAGAGAGGGAATGGTATACACATGCACACACACATGAATATTATTCAGCCATGAAAACAAATGAGATCTTGCCATTTGATACAACATTGGTGAATCTAGGGGATATAAATTCTAAGTGAAATAAGCCAGAAAAAGACAAATAACCATTGGATTTCATTCCTATGTGAAATTTAAGAAAATAAATGAATAAACCAAGCAAAAAAAGAGACAAATAAGAAAACATTATTCAATACAGGGAAAAAATTGTTGGTTGTGAGAGGGGAAGTGGTGGGGGATAGGTGAAGTAGAAATAAATAGAGGATTAAGAAAACAGTTATATATTTTGTTAAAGATTTTATTTACTTGAGAGAGAAGCACAGAGAGCAGGATTGTGAGGGAGAGACAGAGGAGAGGGAGAAGCCGACTCTCTGCTGAGCTGGGAGCCTGATATGGGGCTCCATCCTAGGACCCTAAGATCATGACCTGTGCCATAGATACTCAACCAACTGAGGCACCCAGGTGCCCCAAGAGAACAGCCATCCTGATGAGCATTGAAAAATGTATAGAATTGTTGAATCATTAAATTGTACATCAGAATATTTTTTTCTTTTTCAAGTTTTTTATTTAAATTGCAGTTAACATATAGTGTAATATTTTTTTTCAGATGTACAATAAAGTGATTCAACAGTTATGACACCTAGTGCCCATCACAATTGTCCTTCTTACTTATATGAGACTGTATGTTAATTATATTTGGATATACACAAATATATACAAAACAAATTTTAAAAGCAAAGGATACTATAAATAAAGTGAACAAATCATGTATGCAATGGGAGAAATAGTTAAATACTCATAACTGACAAATATTTAGTGTACAGAATATATGTAAGATAACACAGCTCAACAACAAAAAGACAAAAAGCCCAATTTAAATATATACAAAAAACTTGAATACACATTTCTCAAAATAAGATTTTCAAATGTTCAACAAACACATGAATTCTTGTTGAGTGTAATTAGATATTATGGGAATGAATAATAAATCTTCATACCTATAGTCCAAAATGGAAATTAAGTGCTGGCAAAGATGTGAAGAAATTTAAAACCTTGTACAAAGTTGATGGAAATGTAAAATGGTGCAGCTGCTATGGAAAATATATTTGCAATGTGATCATTTAACTTCTGCATATGAACCCTAAAATAGAGAATGAGTTTGAAACTAAATTTTATATGAACATCCCTGGTATTACTACTCACTTCTGTTAGAAGGTGAAAACAGCCAAATCATCTATCAATTGATAACTGGATAAGCAAAAGGTGGTCTCACCATATAATGGAATATATTCGTAATAAAAATGAGTATGGTACTTATACATACTACAAAATAGGTAAACATTAAAAACATAACACTAAGTGAAAGATAAAAGTCCATTTGATTGCATTTATATTAATATATGGAATAGGTGAAGTCATAGAAACAGAGAGCAAATTAATGGTTGCTAGAGGATGGATGGAGGGGAAATAGAGAACTGATTTCTTAATGGGTACATAGTTTCTTTTTTTTTGGTACATAGTTTCATGCTGGAATTAATAAAATATTCTAGAACTATATATAGCGGTAATATTTATGCAACATTGTGAATGTTTCCAATGTCACAAATAGTTTTATGTGTATTTGATGAGATCAGTACCTTTCTAATAATTACAATGATAACTCAATGTGCAAGACTTTTTACCAATTATTACAGAAATTTGTAAAAATTAATTTATACATTTATTTTATTGTAAAGAACTATGGTGGAATATTGAATACATATTTTTCTTTTTTAAAGATTATTTATTTATTCATGAGAGACACACACACAGAGAGGCAGAGACATAGGTAGCAGGAGAAGCAGGCTCCCTGCAGGGAGCCTGATGTGGGACTCAATCCCAGGACCTGGGGATCACGACCTGAGCCAAAGGCAGACGCTCAACCACTGAGGCCCTCAGATGCCCCTGAACACAAATTTTTCAAGAATAAAATATATCACTATATAAGTATGTTATAAAAGTGAGAAGAATATGACACAATGCAAGCTCTTTTCTTGACAAAGAAATAAATTTATTCATATAAGAATCTCCTAGTGCAGATAACAACCATGACTCCACTAAAATATTTCTTGTGGATATTTGGGTATTAGTATGAGCCAATCAAATATTTAAAAAATTAAATGCATATCCATTATAGGAAAATTCAATACTAATATCAAACTCTCATTATTTCCAATATGCTAGGCACTATTCTGAGCACTTAATGTGTACCAACTCATCAAGATCTCTATATTCCATTTAGTTTATTGGAAATAAAATTTTGTAGGATTCATCAATTTAAACGCAATACTTGGGAAAGTTCTTGACTATAGTAGGTGCGGATAATATAAATACACTTTACTAGAATTTTCATAGAGAAATATAGTATGTTGCTAATTAATAACCCAATCTATTACTAAAAATTAAATATTTTCCATTAGAAGCTTGATGCTTACATTTCTATCAGAGTGTAGTCTAATATACATTATTTTGGGGGTTTTTTTTTGCTTGTTTTCCCAAGTTTATTGAGATATAATTTACATTCAATATTGGGTAAGTGTAAGGTTTACAATGTGTTGATTCAATAAAATTAACATTACCATATGATTTTACTGTATGGTGTAAGAATGTGGCCCCAGCATGTGGACACCTCCCCTAGGGCCTGCCCACATAATGTCCTAAAGCTGGGAGTAAGTTCTTTAATAATAAATAAATATAATATAGTAATCTCTGGATACATGTATCAAGAAAATAGAGAAAAGAATAAAATAAATAAAATCACAAATGTAAGAGGAGTTATAAAACCTACACCTCAGAAATAGAAACTGTTATAAGAAAGTATCATGAAAAATTATATGCCTCAAAGTTGGAAAATCTAGAAGAAATGAATATTTTTAAGAAACATATAACCCACAAAAACTAAAAAAAGAAAAGAAATAGAAAATTTGAACATATTGATTACAGCAAAGTAGTTGAATCAGTAATAAAAAAACCCTCCCAACAAACAAAAGATCAGACCAGATAACTGCACAAACCCATTCTGTCATACAGTAAAAGAAAAGCTAATGCTTATTCTTCTCAAACTATTCTAAAAAATTCAAAACCAGGTAAAGATACCACTAAAATAGGGAAATACTGGCAAATATCTCTGATGAAGATAGATATAAAAATCCACAACAAATACTAGCAAACTAATGCCAACAGTACATTAAAAAATATTTACCATGATCAAGTGGGATTCATTACTGGGTTCCTAGTGTGGCTTAATATTCTGCAAATCAATCACTGTGGTACTATAACATCAATAAGGAAAGGATAAGAACCGTGGAATCATTTTATAATTTCAGAAAAAAGCATTTAACTAAATACAACATACATTCATGATTAACAAACAAAAAACCAAACCAAAATAAAAAACTCTAAAGAAAGTAGTGTTAGAGGGGACATATTTCAACGTAAAAGGCGATATGTGGAAGCCCTCCCAACTAACATCATCCTTAATGAGGAACAACCAAAAGATTTCTCCTAAGGTCAGGAACAAGATAAAAATGTCTCAACACTTTTTATTAAGCATAGTACTGGAAGTTCTAGCCGACAGTGATCAGACAACAAAAAGAAATTAAAGAAAAAAAAAGAAATTAAAGACATCTAAACTGGCAAGGAAGAAGTTAAAGTCTCACTATTCGCTGATGATGATACTCTATATCGAAAATCTGAGGGATGCCTGGGTGGTTCTGTTGTTGAGCATCTGCCATTGGCCCAGGGCATGATCCTGGAGTCTCAGATTGAGTCCAACATGGGGCTCCCCACAGGGAGCATGCTTATCTCTGTCTCTGTCTCTGTCTCTCTCTATCTCTCATGAATAAATAAATAAAAAGTTTTTTAAAAAATAAAGCCTGGAAATGTCAATCAAAACACTGCTAGATATCATAAATGAATTCGGTGAGGTCTCAGGATACAAAATCAATGTACAAATATTTTGCATTTATAAAGTTCAACAATCAAGCAGCAGGAAGAGAAATTAAAAGAACAATTCCACTTATAATTGCACCAGAAATAATAATATTCTTAGGAACAAACCTAACCACAGATGTGAAAGACCTGCACTTTGAAAACTATAAAACATTGATGAAAGAAATTGAAGGTGGCACAAAGAAATGGAATGACACCCATGATCCTGGATTGGAAAGAAATATTGTTAAAATGCCTATACTTCCCAAAGCAATCTATGTAATTAATGTAATCCCTATTAAAGTGCCACAAGTATTGTTCATAGAGTAAGAACAAACAGGTCTAAAATTTTTGATAGAAGCACAAAAGAACCTGAATAGTCAAAGCAATTTTGAAAAAAAAAAAAGCAAAGCTGTAGACATCACAATTCTGCACTTCAAGCTATATTCCAAAGCTGAGGTCATCCAGACATGATAGTTAGTACTGGCACAAAAACACATGTAAATCAATGGAACAGAATAGAGAACCCAGAAATGGGCCCTCAACTCTGTGGCCAACTCATCTCCAACAAAGCAGGAAAGAATATCCAATAGGAGAAAGGCACTTCCTTCAACAAATGGTGTTGGGAAAGAGAACATCAACATGTAAAAGAATAACACGGGGCTACCTTCCATTACCACACACAAAAATAATTAAAAATGAATTAAAGACCTAAATGTGAGACCTGAAAGAATAAAAATTATAGAAAAGAAAACGAGCAGTAACTTATCCGAAATCTGCTGTAGTAAGATTTTTATTTTTTTATAATAAATTTATTTTTATTGGTGTTGAATTTGCCAACTTACAGAATAACAAACAGTGCTCTCCCGTCAAGTGCCCCCCTTAGTGCCCATCAAACATTCACCCCCACACCCCGCCCTCCTCCCCTTCCTGCAGCCCTAGTTCATTTCCCAGAGTTAGGAGTCTTTATGTTCTGTCTCCCTTTCTGATATTTCCCACACATTTCTTCTCCCTTCCCTTATATTCCCTTTCACTATTATTTATATTCCCCAAATGAATGACACCATATAATGTTTGTCCTTCTCCGATTGAATTATTTCACTCAGCATAATACCCTCCAGTTCCATCCACATTGAAGCAAATGATGGGTATTTGTCATTTCTAATGGCTGAGGAATATTCCATTGTATACATAGACCACATCTTCTTTATCCATTCATCTTCCGATGGACCGCGAGGCTCCTTCCACAGTTTGGCTATTGTGGACATTGCTGCTAGAAACATCGGGGTGTAGGTGTCCCAGCATTTCATTGCATCTGAATCTTCGGGGTAAATCCCTAACAGTGCAATTGCTGGGTCGTAGGGCAGGTCTATTTTTAACTCTCTGAGGAACCTCCACACAGTTTTCCAGAGTGGCTGCACCAGTTCACATTCCCACCAACAGTGTAAGCAGATTCCCCTTTCTCCGCATCCTCTCCAACATTTGTGGCTTCCTGCCTTGTTAATTTTCCCCATTCTCACTGGAGTGAAGTGGGATCTTATTGCGGTTTTGAACTGTATTTCCCTGATGGCAAATGATGCAGAACATTTCCTCATGTGCATGTTGGCCATGTCTATGTCTTCCTCTGTGATATTTCTCTTCATGTCTTTTGCCCATTTCAGGATTGGATTGTTTGTTTCTTTGGTGTTGAGTTTAAGAAGTTCTTTATAGATCTTGGAAACTAGCCCTTTATCTGATAGGTCATTTGCAAATATCTTCTCCCATTCTGTAGGTTGTCTTTGAGTTTTGTTGACTGTATCCTTTGCTGTACAAAAGCTTCTTATCTTGATGAAGTCCCAATAGTTCATTTTTACTTTTGTTTCTTTTGCCTTCGTGGATGTATCTTGCAAGAAGTTACTATGGCTGAGTTCAAAAAGGGTGTTGCCTGTGTTCTCCTCTAGGATTTTGATGGACTCTTGTCTCACATTTAGATCTTTCATCCATTTTGAGTTTATCTTTGTGTCTGGTGCAAGAGAGTGGTCTAGTTTCATTCTTCTGCATGTGGATGTGCAATTTTCCCAGCACCATTTATTGAAGAGACTGACTTTCTTCCAATGGATAATCTTTCCTCCTTTATTGAATATTAGTTGACCATAAAGTTGAGGGTCCACTTCTGGGTTCTCTATTCTGTTCCATTGATCTATGTGTCTGTTTTTGTGCCAGTACCACACTGTCTTGATGACCACAGCTTTGTAGTACAACCTGAAATCTGGCATTGTGATGCCCCCAGCTATGGTTTTCTTTTTTAGAATTCCCCTGGCTATTCAGGGTCTTTTCTGATTCCACACAAATCTTAAAATAATTTGTTCTAACTCTCTGAAGAAAGTCCATGGTATTTTGATAGGGATTGCATTAAACGTGTAAATTTCCCTGGGTAACATTGACATTTTCACAATATTAATTCTGCCAATCCATGAGCATGGAATATTTTTCCATCTCTTTGTGTCTTCCTCAATTTCTTTCAGAAGTGTTCTGTAGTTTTTAGGGTATAGATCCTTTCCCTCTTTGGTTACGTTGATTCCTAGGTATCTTATGCTTTTGGGTGCAATTGTAAATGGGATTGACTCCTTAATTTCTCTTTCTTCAGTCTCATTGTTAATGTATAGAAATGCCATTGATTTCTGGGCATTGATTTTGTATCCTGCCATGCTACCAAATTGCTGTATGAGTTCTAGCAATCTTGGGGTGGAGGCTTTTGGGTTTTCTATGTAGAGTATCATGTCATCGGCGAAGAAGAAGAGTTTGACTTCTTTGCCAGTTTGAATGCTTTTAATGTGTTTTTGTTGTCTGATTGCTGAGGCTAGGACTTCCAGTACTATGTTGAATAGCAGTGGTGAGAGTGGACATCCCTGTCTTGTTCCTGATCTTAGGGGAAAGGCTCCCAGTGCTTCCACATTGAGAATGATATTTGCTGTGGGCTTTTTGTAGATGGCATTCAAGATGTTGAGGAATGTTCCCTCTATCCCTACACTCTGAAGAGTTTTGATCCGGAATGGATGCTGTATTTTGTCAAATGCTTTCTCTGCATCTATTGAGAGGATCCTATGGTTCTTGGTTTTTCTCTTGGTGATATGATGAATCACATTGATTGTTTTACGAGTGTTGAACCAGCCTTGTGTCCCGGGGATAAATCCTACTTGGTCGTGGTGAATAATTTTCTTAATGTGTTGTTGGATCCTATTGGCTCGTATCTTGTTGAGAATTTTTGCATCCATGTTCATCAGGGATATTGGTCTGTAGTTCTCCTTTTTGGTGGGGTCTTTGTCTGGTTTTGGAATTAAGGTGATGCTGGCCTCATAGAACGAATTTGGAAGTACTTCATCTCTTTCTATCTTTTGAAACAGCTTTAGTAGAATAGGTATGGTTTCTTCTTTAAACGTTTGATAGAATTCCCCTGGGAAGCCATCTGGCCCCGGACTTTTGTGTCTTGGGACGTTTTTGATGACTGCTTCAATTTCCTCCCTGGTTATTGGTCTGTTCAGGTTTTCTATTTCTTCCTGTTCCAGTTTTGGTAGTTTGTGGCTTTCCAGAAATTTGTCCATTTCTTCTAGATTGCCTAATTTATTGGCATGGAGCTGTTCATAATATGTTTTTAAATTCGTTTGTATTTCCTTGGTGTTGGTAGTGATCTCTCCTTTCTCATTCATGATTTTATTAATTTGAGTCTTCTCTCACTTCTTTTTAATAAGGTTGGCTAATGGTTTATCTATCTTATTAATTCTTTCAAAGAACCAACTGCTGTTTCTGTTGATCTGTTCCACAGTTCTTCTGGTCTCAATTTCGTTGAGTTCTGCTCGAATTTTAATTAACTCTCTTCTTCTGCTGGGGGTTGGGTCGATGTGCTGTTTTTTCTCTAGCTCCTTTATGTGTAAGGTTAGCTTTTGTATTTGAGTTCTTTCCAGTTTTTGAATGGATGCTTGAATTGCGATGTATTTCCCCCTCTGGACTGCTTTTGCTGCATCCCAAAGATTTTGAACGGTTGTATCTTCATTCTCATTAGTTTACATGAATCTTTTTAATTCTTCTTAATTTCCTGGTTGACCCTTTCATCTTTTAGCAGCATGGTCCTTAACCTCCACGTGTTTGAGGTCCTTCCAAACTTCTTCTTGTGATTTAGTTCTATTTTCAAGGCATTATGGTCTGAGAATATGCAGGGGATGATCCCAATCTTTTGGTGTCTGTTCAGACCCGATTTGTGACCCAGTATGTGGTCTATTCTGGAGAAAGTTCCATGTGCACTTGAGAAGAATGTGTATTCAGTTGAGTTTGGATGTAAAGTTCTGTAGATATCTGTGAAATCCATCTGCTCCAGTGTATCATTTAAAGCTCTTGTTTCTTTGGAGATGTTGTGCTTAGAAGCCCTATCGAGGGTAGAAAGAGCTAGATTGAAGTCACCAGGTATAAGTGTATTATTATCTAAGTATTTCTTCACTTTGGTTAATAATTCGTTTAAGTATTTGGCAGCTCCCACATTCGGGGCATATATATTGAGGGTTGTTAAGTCCTCTTGTTGGATAGATCCTTTAAGTATGATATAGTGTCCCTCTTCGTCTCTCACTACTGTCTTCGGGGTAAATTTTAGTTTATTTGATAGAAGGATGGCTACCCCTGCTTTCTTTTGAGAACCCTTTGAATGGTAAATGGTTCTCCAACCTTTTATTTTCAGGTTGTAGGTGTCCTTCTGTCTAAAATGAGTCTCTTGTAGACAGCAAATAGATGGGTCCTGCTTTTTTATCCAGTCTGAAACCATGCGCCTTTTGATGGGGTCATTAAGCCCGTTCACGTTCAGAGTTACTATTGACAGATATGAGTTTAGTGTCATCATGATATCTATTTAGTCCTTGTTTTTGTGGATTGTTCCATTGAACTTCTTCTTAAAGGGGAATTTTAAGAGTCCCCCTTAAAATTTCTTGCAGAGCTGGTTTGGAGGTCACATATTCTTTCAGTTCCTGCCTGTCTTGGAAGCTCTTTATCTCTCCTTCCATTTTGAATGAGAGCCTTGCTGGATAAAGTATACTTGGTTGCATATTCTTCTCATTTAGGACCCTGAATATATCCTGCCAGCCCTTTCTGGCCTGCCATGTCTCTGTGGAGAGGTCTGCTGTTACCCTAATACTCCTCCCCATGAAAGTCAGGGACTTCTTGCCTCTTGCTGCTGTAAGGATCTTCTCTTTATCTTTGTAATTTGCAAGCTTCACTATTAGATGTCGAGGTGTTGAACGGTTTTTATTGATTTTAGGGGGGATCTCTCTATTTCCTGGATCTGAATGCCTGTTTCCCTTCCCAGATTGGGAAAGTCTTCAGCTAGGATTTGTTCACATACATATTCTGGCCCTCTGTCCCTTTCGGCGCCCTCGGGAACCCCAATTAAACGTAGGTTTTTCTTCCTTAGGCTGTAATTTATTTCCCTTAATCTGTCTTCATGGTCTTTTAATTGTCTGTCTCTGTTTTCCTCAGTTTCCCTCTTTGCCATTAACTTGTCTTCTATGTCACTCACTCGTTCTTCCACCTCGTTAACTCTCGTCGTTAGGACTTCTAGTTTGGATTGCATCTCATTCAATTGATTTTTAATTTCTGCCTGATTGGATCTAAATTCTGCAGTCATGAAGTCTCGTGAGTCCTTAATGCTTTTTTCTACAGCCTCCAGTAGCTGTATAATAGTGCTTCTGAATTGGCTTTGTGACATTGAATTGTAATACAGATTTTGTAACTCTGTGGGAGAGAGGGCTGTTTCTGATTCTTTCTTTTGAGGTGAGGTTTTCCTTCTAGTCATTTTGCTCAGTGCAGAGTGGCCAAAAACAAGTTGTATTGGGAAAAGGAGAGAAAGAGAGAGAAGGAAAGAAAAGAGAAAAAGAAAAAAGAAAAAGAAGAAAAAAAAAGGAAAAAAGAAGAAAAAGAGAAAGAAAAAGAAAGAAAGGTAAAAAAAAGGTGGGGTGGGGGAAGCAATCAGAAATCAAAAAGAAAGGAAAAAAGAAAAAAACAACAACAACAAAAAAAACACGGGGGAGTATCTTCTGATTCTGTAGACTTTAAGTCCCTTGACTTCACCTGGAACTGGTCTGTCTAGCTGGTCTTCTAGGGGAGGGGCCTGCTGTGCTGATTTTCAGGTGTTAGCACTTGGGGGAGCTGCTCTGCCCCCTGCCTGGTACAGGGCTCAGTGGGGGTTGTTTACGCCGTGAGGCCCCAGGAGGAACAACCGCAGTGGCGGGGCCAGCTCTGGAGCCCTGGAGTCAGCTCCCGCAGTAACTCCAGAGCTCTCCGTCTGCAGGGCCTGGAGGCTCCGGGGCGGGGCCGTTGATGTGCTCAGCTCAGGTCAGGAGTGTCCTTGCTGTCCTGGGCCCTCCCGGCCTCTGCCTGTCCCGGGGGGAGGCCGGATCCTGGGCTGTGTCCCGGCGCCCTGTTCTCCGGGGCCTGCGCTGTGGGATTCGTGCTCCCTCCCCGCAGCCCCCCCGCGGAGCCTCCCTCAAGCCCCTCCGAGCTGTTCCGGGTCCCGCCGTGCGTGCTGCAGCCCTTAGGGAGCTCGGCGGCTCTCCCGGGGCTCAGGTGTTAGTGTCCCCGGGAGCCCGAGGGTATCCCTACCCTCCTGGGTCCTGCTCTAATTCCCTGCGAGCACCTTTCCGCCCGGGGAAGGTTGGTGCAGCTCCTGCTTCTCCGGGACGGGGCTCTCCTGTCCTTGGGGCACTCGCCCCGGGCCTAGCCCGGCCCCTCGCGGGACCCCTCCCACTTGGATGTCTTTTGTTTCTTTAATTATTTTTCCCCCTTGTCTTCCTACCTTGATAGAAGCATGAAGTCTTCTCACTGTAGCATTCCAGCTGGTCTGTCTTTAAATCTCAGGCGAATTCGTAGATTTCAGGAATATTTGAAGGCTATCTAGGTAATTTGGTGGGGACAGGTGACTTGGGGTCCCTACTCTTCTGCCATCTTGCCCCTCCTTCTCTAACCGGAAATTTTCTTTTTATCTTTTCTGGAACACCTTGAGAAAAATAAGTATTAAATCTTCTCTACATGTTTGGAAGAATTCACCTATGAACTCATCCTGTCCTGGAATTTTGCTTGTTGAGATATTTTTTTTGTTGGGATATTTTTAATTACTGATTCAATTTCTTTTTTTTTAATTTTTAATTTTTAATTAATTAATTATTTATTTATTTTTAATAAATTAATTTTTATTGGTGTTCAATTTACCAACATACAGAATAACACCCAGTGCTCATCCCAAGTGCCCTCCTCAGTGCCCGTCACCCATTCACCCCCACCCCCCTGCCCTCCTCCCCTTCCACCACCCCTAGCAATTTTCCCAGAGTTAGGAGTCTTTATGTTCTGTCTCCCTTTCTGATATTTCCCACACATTTCTTCTCCCTTCCCTTATATTCCCTTTCACTATTATTCATATTCCCCAAATGAATGAGAACATACACTGTTTGTCCTTCTCCGATTGACTTATTTCACTCAGCATAATACCCTCCAGTTCCATCCACATTGAAGCAAATGGTGGGTATTTGTCGTTTCTAATGGCTGAGTAATATTCCATTGTATACATAAACCACATCTTCTTTATCCATTCATCTTCCGATGGACATCGAGGCTCCTTCCACAGTTTGGCTACTGTGGACATTGCTGCTAAAAACATCGGGGTGCAGGTGTCCCGGCGTTTCATTGCATCTGCTGATTCAATTTCTTTGCTGCTTGTTAGTTTGCTTAGATTTTATTTGTCCGCCTGTTTTTGTTTTGTTGGTTTAATTTTCTAGGTCTTTATCTATTTCTTCCTGATTGTCCAATCTGTTAGCTTACAGTTTTTCTTAATATTCTCTTATGATTTTATTTCTGTGTTGTTACTTATTATTTATTCTCTTGTACTTGTGATTTTATTTATTTAAACTTTTCTTCTTGAGAAGTCTGGCTAAGGGTTTATATTTATTGCTTTGTTTCTAATGAAACTGGTTTCATGATTGGTCTGTTTTATCATTTTTGTCTGTGATTGTTTTAGTTTCTATACCTTTTATTTCTGCTCTAATTTTTATTAGTATCTTATGATAGTTTTAGGTTCTTTACTTTTTAAGATTTATTTTTTACTTCTTATTATTTTATTTTATTATTATTGTTATTTAGAAAGTGACAGTGAGAAAGACAACAGAAATGGTGGTGGAGGGGCAGAGGGAGAAAAAATCTTAAGTAGACTACCTACTGAGCATGGATCCTGACATGGAGCTCCATCTCATGACCCTGAGATCATGACTTGATGAAATCAGGACTCAGATGCTTAAAGACTGACCCATCCAGGCTCCCAGATATTCAAAGTGATTATTTTTTTTATAAGATTTTCTTTATTTATTCATGAGAGACACAGAGAGAGAGAGGCAGAGGCACAGGCAGAGGGAGAAGCAGGCTCCATGCAGGGAGCCCGATGCGGAACTCGATCCCAGGATTCCAGGATCACTCCCTAAGCCGAAGGCAGATGCTCAACCACAGAGCCACCCAGGTGTCCCATTCAAAGTGATTATTGATAGATATTTATCATCATTTTGTTATTTTTTTTTACTGTTGTTTGTTTTAAAACTCCTTTAGGGATGCCTGAATTTTTTTCTTAAATAAACATTGGGGTCCATGTGTCCCTTTGAACTAGTATTTTTGTATACTTTGGATAAATACCTACTAGTGCAATTGCTGGGCCATAGGGTTGCTCCATTTTTAACTCTTTGAGGAAACTCCACACTGTCTTCCAGAGTGACAGAACATGAGAAACTTCTAACTCTGGGAAATGAACAAGAGGTAGTGGAAGGGGAGGTGGGCGGGGGGGCGAGGGTGACTGGGTGACAGGCACTGAGGCTGCCACTTGATGGAATGAGCACTGGGTGTTATGCTATATGTTGGCAAATCAAACTCCAATTAAAAACATTCAAAAAATAGTTTTTCTATTTTTAAGGATAAATCAGCCTTAAAAAAAGAGAAGTACATAAAAAGAAGGCAGCTTTTTTGCATGTAGCTTTGAAGCTAGAAAATGAATGTGAACACTCTACTCCCAGGGAAATTCTAATAAAAACAAGACAAATGGAATGGGAGGGGCAGCAGGATGGCGGAAGAGTAGGGTCCCCAAATCAGCTGTACCCACCAAATTACCTAGATAACCTTCAAATCATCCTGAAAATCCACGAATTTGGCCTGAATTTTATCGTCAACTAATATTCAATAAAGGAGGATAGACTATCCATTGGAAGAAAGACAGTCTCTTCAATAAATGGTGCTGGGAAAATTGGACATCCACATGCAGAAGAATGAAACTAGACCACTCTCTTGCACCAGACACAAAGATAAACTCAAAATGGATGAAAGATCTAAATGTGAGACAAGATTCCATCAAAATCCAGAGGAGACCACAGGCAACACCCTTTTTGAACTCAGCCACAGTAACTTCTTGCAAGATACATCCACGAAGGCAAAAAAAAAAAAAAAACAAAACAAAACAAAAAAAAAACCCAAAAGCATAAATGAACTATTGGGACTTCATCAAGATAAGAAGCTTTTGCACAGCAAAGGATACAGTCAACAAAACTCAAAGACAACCTCCAGAATGGGAGAAGATATTTGCAAATGACCTATCAGATAAAGGGCTAGTTTCCAAGATCTATAAAGAACTTATTAAACTCAACACCAAAGAAACAAACAATCCAATCATGAAATGGGCAAAGGACATGAAGAGAAATCTCACAGAGGAAGACATAGACATGGCCAACATGCACATGAGAAAATGCTCTGCATCACTTGCCATCAGGGAAATACAAATCAAAACCACAATGAGATACCACCTCACACCAGTGAGAATGGGGAAAATTAACAAGGCAAGAAACCACAAATGTTGGAGAGGATGTGGAGAAAAGGGAACCCTCTTACACTGTTGGTGGGAATGTGAACGGGTGCAGCCTACTCTGGAAAACTGTGTGGAGGTTCTTCAAAGAGTTAAAAATAGACCTGCCCTACGACCCAGCAATTGCACTGCTGGGGATTTACCCCAAAGATACAGATGCAATGAAACGCCGGGACACTTGCACCCCGATGTTTCTAGCAGCAATGTCCACAATAGCCAAACTTTGGAAGGAGCCTTGGTGTCCCTCGAAAGATGAATGGATAAAGAAGATGTGGTCTATGTATACAATGGAATATTACTCATCCATTAGAAATGACTAATTCCCACCATTTCCTTCAAAGTGGATGGAACTGGAGGGTATTATGCTGAGTGAAATGAGTCAATCGGAGAAGGACAAACATTATATGGTGTCATTCATTTGGGGAATATAAATAATAGTGAAAGGGAATAGAAGGGAAGGGAGAAGAAATGGGTAGGAAATATCAGAAAGGCAGACAGAACATGGAAGACTCCTAACTCTGGGAAACGAACTAGGGGTGGTGGAAGGGGAGGAGGGTGGGGGGTGAGGGTGAGTGGGTGGCGGGCACTGAGGGGGGCACTTGACGGGATGAGCACTGGGTGTTATTCTGTATGTTGGCACATTGAACACCAATAAAAATTAAATTTATTATTAAAAAACAAGAAGAATGGAAAAAATCACAGTAATAAAAAAGAGAAGCACAGAATATAGCAAATGAAAAGTAAATACCAAGAAAGTAAACACAAATGTATCCAGAATTAAATGAAATGCAAGTATATAAAAGGCTAAAATTAAAATACTAAAATTTTATCAAAGGGCGGGGGGTGGGGGGTAAATGGGTGACGGGCACTGAGGGGGGCTCTTGACGGGATGAGCACTGGGTATTATTCTGTATGTTGGCAAATGAACACCAATAAAAAATAAATTTATTATTAAAAAAAATAAAAACAAATTTAGCCCCAGTTGCCTCATGGATAAGGCACTGGCCTCCTAAAACAAATTTATTTTCCATTACATATTTCCAAATGAAGGCAAATAAAAGATGTAATACAAAGATGGAAAATGATACAACTGTAAGACGGAACAAAAGAAAGGTTCACTTGGTGGCTCAGCGGATTGGCCCCTGCCTTCCGCCCAGGGTGCGATCCTGGAGTACTGGGATTGAGTCCCATGTCGAGCTCCTTGCATGGGGCCTGCCTTCTGCTTGTGTCTCTGCCTCTCCCTCTCTCTCTGTGTCTTTCATGAATAAAATCTTTAATGAATAAAATCTTTTTAAAAAAGAAAGCTGGCACCATTATTCTACAATACATAGGAAATAAGGCAAACAGCACTTTCTTTCTTAAAGAAGAAACTTTCATAGTGACAGAGGGACATTTCCACCACAAATGTATCATAAAACAAACTTCCTGTGCACACTAAAGTTTCTTTTCTTTTTTTTTTTAATTTTTATTTATTTATGATAGTGAGAGAGAGAGAGAGAGAGAGAGAGAGAGAGAGAGAGAGACATAGGCAGAGGGAGAAGCAGGCTCCATGCACCGGGAGCCCGACGTGGGATTCGATTCCGGTTCTCGCGGATCGCACCCTGGGCCAAAGGCAGGCGCCAAACCGCTGCGCCACCCAGGAATCCCTAAAGTTTCAATGTAGATATGTGACTTCATGTGACAGATGTAAAGAGAGAATGTGACAATGGGTGGTATTTTAAGTAAAAAATCCAGATGACAGAACAGTCAGAAATGCCAACAGAGCAAAGATCAGGGGAAGCAAACTGGCAGAGACCCATCCTGCTTACCTCCCCCTCCCTCCCCTGAGCCTTAGAGCCTCTGCCTACCCCCTCCTTGTGGCAGAGGCAAATGGTACTAGTTGGCTTGCAGCAGTGTCTTTGCTGGCCCATCTTAGCCCAGTATCCCAGAGCAGACCCTTGTACACTAAATTTTTAAATTTAGGTTATCCTGGTCCACTGTCCAGTCACTCATAGCATCTGGAACTGTCACATATTTTAAGGTATTTATTCAAAGTGACATATTGACAATAATTTTCAGAACTGTAAGAGGAAGTGGGCCATTTACTTTCAAAAATACTACCAGAGAAAGTTACGTCCACTAGTTCAGCAGCAAACACTCTTTAGAGTCTAAGTGTTGAGTTTCTAGTTGGCCATGTAACTACTGTTACATATAATCCATACCCATTCCTTCCTTTCTTTTTTTGACATACTTGGCTAATATTTAGGAATGCCATGTTTCTTATAAACATTAAATAGGAACTTAGATCACTGCCTGGCCATTTTAAAAGACTGTTGAAAATGATCTAATATCACCTGTGTGCTTTTTCTCTGAGATAAACAAATAGAGGCAAGAAACCTATGTGGTAAACATGAAATTTCTGCTTGAATTCTAATGGACTTGGAAATCGTGAGGATATTGTGTAGAGACACAGAGATGTTTCCTTGTGAGTAAATTACACACATAAGTTGCATTTCTGTATAAAAGTGCATAAAAACACCAAAACAATGGAAAGAACAGATTTTTCAAATCATTTGATTCAATTCAGAAATAAATTTAGCTAAGGAGCTTGTTATATTTGTTAGAACTGAACGTTACATAATAGTTTATTCACAGACTTCCTTTCCCTCACACTGTAGAGGACTAAATGAACTTTTATGACCTTTGTTCTGACCTGTGCCTTTGAATCCATTCCCTGCCACTCCTTCCTATGCCTGTTTTTTTTTTTTAATTGAGAAAGAGGTTTTCATTGACCTGGTAGATACAATTGCTTTTACTTTTTTATTTTTATTTTTTTTAAATAATAAATTTATTTTTTATTGGTGTTCAGTTTGCCAACATACAGAATAACACCCAGTGCTCATCCCGTCAAGTGCCCCCCTCAGTACCCGTCACCCACTCACCCCCACCCCCCGCCCTCCTCCCCTTCCACCACCCCTAGTTCGTTTCCCAGAGTTAGGAGTCTTCCATGTTCTGTCTGCCTTTCTGATATTTCCTACCCATTTCTTCTCCCTTCCCCTTTATAACAGTATCTATTGTTATATCTGAGCTTTGAATACATTTTTCTCTGTTAGACATTCCCAGGATCTCTCTTACTCACATTTTTTACTCTGTGAAGTTACTATTTTGGGATACAACTTGGTGTTACAGAGAAATGATGATGCATCGTAATTTTTTAAAAAAATATTTTATTATTATTTATTCATGAAAGACAGAGAGAGTGGCAGAGACACAGGCAGAGAGAGAAGCAGGCTCCTTGCAGGGAGCCCCATGTGGGACTTGATCCCAGGACTCCAGGAACACGCCCTGGGCTGAAGACAGACATTCAATCTCTGAGCCATCAAGGTGTTCCAGATGCATTGTAATTAGGAATCAGTGCCATGTTTTAATTCTCCCCTGAGATCCATATTAACCTAGCTGTGAGAAACTCAGTCTGGATGCTATCCCCTTAGGCCCCTTGTTTTTGAGTCAGGAAACATTGTGATTGATCTTAAGTATAATTAATAATACTTAGGCAGACATAAAAGCAGTCTGTTGACTGCAATTGAAAAGAACTATTATCTTTATTTTCAAATTTTTCTAGTAATTTAACACAGGTCACTGTGTTCAAACGTGATACCCTGCGAAGAACTAGCGTGAGTATTTGTAGATGTTTGTCTAATTTTTATAGTTACAATGAAATTATTATGTCCTAGGTAGAAATATGTTTGAACCAAGTAACTTCTTATGTTCTTTTTTATGTATATTACAAGGAAAAAATATCCATCCATGTAGTATAATTCAGTCCAAAAGAGGGGATACTAATTTGATTATAAATGTATTTATATTGTCTGTCTTCTTCTTCTTGTTTTTCATATTTAATGTAATATGCATGAAATGGAGTTTAGAACAAAGTCAACCAAATTTAGGTTAGTATATACTATTACTTGTGTGGGAGGAATACTTAATACATCTGGAATATCTTTAATTTTTTTAGAATTTCTCACTTTAATTAACATCAAGATTTAATTAGCAAGATTGTTTAAGGTGGGTTTTCAAGACCTCTCAATGTATCAAAATGATCTAGGCTACTTTAAAAATATTTCAGAAATGTGACTTTATTTGATGTGTACATTACACCCATGATATACAAGAATCTGTGATAGACTCTTATTTTGTAAGATTCTATGGTTTATTAACAGTTTTCAAGCACACAACTCATTACTATAGGCTTAGAATCCAGTTGATTGTTTGCAGAAGACTTTGTTCAGTGGTCCCATTTCTTCCCTCCTACTCCATGCAAAAGCTTCCCAATTGTATTGTGCCTCTGCGATAGACTTAATGAAGGAGAATGAGGAATTTGAAATTGAATTTGCAAAATTACATTTTCCCAAAATTGGAAAATGAAATGTTTTGCAAGTAAATGTGTGGCTTAGAATGTCAGGAATAGGCATTGCACTGGCTTCTGGTGTTCCAGGGTGACCACCTGAGCCAGTTTGCTTGAGACGGTGTTTCCTAAGACATGAGATCTCAGTGGCAAAACAGGGGCATTCCCAGGCTAAGCAAGATACTTTACTACCCTGCTGAGAGTAGGGCCATAATGTGTACCCCATTATTTACACAGTCCTCTAACTCCCACCAGTTTCTATCTTTTTGCAGTGAATTCCAATTCCCATCACACTGAGCTTTCATTACTGCTTCTCCTTGTTATGTTAAAAATCTTTGAAAATTGAAAAGCGGCCATTTCATCTCTTTTCCACATGCTTTGTTCAGGGAGAATGAAACATTCTTGAATTAGAAACACCACTCAAACTTTGCTGATGGGAAGTGGCCTAAAATGAAAAGGCATTCAGGAATGGGAGCGCCTACAGTACAGTGTGGCACCCAGGTCCTGTCAGACAGGGTGGCTGCTCTGGTGAGTTCCAAGCTACTTACCTTAAGCAGGGCAGGACATTTAAAATTTCACTGATATTGTTCATGCCAGTAATAGAGACAAAGACATTTGAAAACACTGATCATGATGATGATCTAATTGATAACCCATCAGAAGATACTGTGCCCTGAGATTTGCATCAGGATAACATGATCTTATAAATCACAACATGAGCAAGTTCCCTCGTTGGATTTTCTGGATTCAGATCTCCATGTCACCAGTGTCTGATTGTATAACAATGAGCAAGTCTCTTAACTGTAACAAACTTTGCATGATAGACTTCATGATTTTTAAAATTTTGACAGTAACATTCATCCTTCTTAACTAATCCTGTTCTCAGGATTAAACAAAATAGCAGAATAAATAACATATAAATAAAACATCAATATGAACTTCTGATAAATGATCTGAGCCCTAAGAGTCAGCAAACACAAAACGACCTCAATTGTCTCTAGGAAGAGGTTCATGATGCTCACTTGTCACAATGCCTGCATCCTGCCAAATGAGTAAAATTAACTTGCCTAAATTATTTCTACACATGATTTTATTTACTATATGAATTTCATTTTATTCCAGTGACTAGTTATTACAAGCACATTTTATGTTAAATATAATTAAATGGATATTTTTCTACAAATCAATCAGTGCTTGAAACCAGAGCCTCAGCTAAAAATGAATGACAATTCTGTTACATTCTATGTTACCTTTAGGGCTATCTTTCTAAAACTTTGGGGAAAAACATATAACTCCTCTCAGAAATTTCCAAATTACCCTTTATGCTTATAGAAGAACACAAGAAGTTATTATAATAATCTGAACAAGCCCTATCCATTTGCATTCCACAGAAATTCTGTGCAAACTGTCATTGTATTCTAGTGAAACTACTTGCATTTCTCAGTTACATTGGTACTTCATGCTTGTTATTTTTGCTTGGAAATTATTATCCCTTTTCTTTTATCGTTCCTTTGACATTCACTGAAAATTGCTCACATTTCCAGAATAATACTAAATTCAATGTTTTGATTAGATTTTCCATGATCCTGACCAATATGAAATTACTTGTGCTATGTTACTACACAAAATTGTTTTATATCTAATAATTTCCCCATAATCTCAATGCATGTTGATTGTTTTATCATCATCCCTGAGAAAATTGAGGACATATATTGCATTTGCTACATCATTTTAATTAAATATAATAGCATAATAACTAGTATGAAGTGTGAGCTATAAATATTTATTAAATAAAGTCATCTTAATGATAATCACATTTCTTTCTCTCTCTCTCTTTCTTTCTTTCTTTCTTTCTTTCTTTCTTTCTTTCTTCTTTCTTTCCTTATTTTAATACTTATTCCTTTAGTTTTTTTTTGATTGGAGTTCAATTTGCCAACATAAAGCATAACACCCAGTGCTCATCCCAACAAGTGCCCACCTCAGTGCCCATCACCCAGTCACCCACATCCCCGCCCACCACCCTTTCTACCACCCCTAGTGCCTTTCCCAGAGTTAGGAGTCTCATGTTCTGTCTCCCTCTCTGATAATTCCCACTCATTTTTTCTCCTCTCCCCTTTATTCCCTTTCATGATTTTTTATATTCCCCAAATGAATGAGACCATATAATGTTTGTCCTTCTCCGATTGACTTATTTCACTCAGCATAATACACTCCAGGTCCATCCATGTAGAAGCAAATGGTGGGTATTTGTCGTTTCTTTTTTTATTTTTATTTTTTTAAATAAATTTATTTTTTATTGGTGTTCAATTGTCAACATATCGAATAACACTCAGTGCTCATCCCGTCAAGAGCCCACCTTAGTGCTCATCACCCAGTCACCTCCACTCCCCACCCACCTCCCCTTCCACTACCCCTAGTTAGTTCCCAGAGTTAGGAGTCTTTCATGTTCTGTCTCCTTTTCGGATATTTCCCACTTATATTTTCTACTTTCCCCTTTATTCCCTTTCACTATTTTTTTTATTCCCCAAATGAATGAGACCATATAATGTTTGTCCTTCTCCGATTGACTTATTTCACTCAGCATAATAACCTCCAGTTCCATCCAAGTCGAGGCAAATGGTGGGTATTTGTCGTTTCTAATGGATGAGTAATATCCCATTGTATACATAGACCACATCTTCTTTATCCATTCATCTTTCGATGGACACTGAGGTTCCTTCCACAGTTTGGCTACTGTGGATATTGCTGGTATAAATATCGGGATGCAGGCGTCCCGGCGTTTCATTGCATCTGTATCTCTGGGGTAAATTCCCAGCAGTGCAATTGCTGGGTCATAGGGCAGGTCCATTTTTAACTCTTTGAGGAAACTCCACACAGTTTTCCAGAGTGGCTGCACCAGTTCACATTCTCACCAACAGTGCAGGAGGGTTCCCTTTTCTCCACATCCTCTCCAACATTTGTGGTTTCCTGTCTTGTTAATTTTCCCCATTCTCACTGGTGTGAGGTGGTATCTCATTGTGGTTTTGATTTGTATTTCCTTGATTGCAAGTGATGCGGAGGATTTCCTCATGTGCTTGTTGGCCATGTCTATGTCTTCCTCTGTGAGATTTCTGTTCATTCATTTGCCCATTTCATGATTGGATTGTTTCTTTGGTGTTGAGTTTAATAAGTTCTTGATAGATCTTGGAAACTAGCCCTTTATCTGATAGGTCATTTGCAAATATCTTCCTCCATTCTGTAGGTTCTCTTTCAGTTTTGTGGACTGTTTATTTTGCTGTGCAAAAGCTCTTATCTTGATGAAGTCCCAATAGTTCATTTTTGCTTTTGTTTCTTTCGCTTTCGTGGATGTATCTTGCAAGAAGTTACTGTGGCCAAGTTCAAAAAGGGGGCTGCCTGTGTTCTCCTCTAGGATTTTGATGGAATCTTGTCTCACATTAAGGTATTTCATCCATTTTGAGTTGATCTTTGTGTATGGTGCAAGAGAGTGGTGTAGTTTCATTCTTCTGCATGTGGATGCCCAATTTTCCCAGCACCATTTATTGAAGACACTGTATTTCTTCCAAAGGATAGTTTTTCCTCCTTTATTGAATATTAGTTGACCATAAAGTTGAGGGTCCACTTCTGGATTCTCTATTCTGTTACTTCTGTTACATTGATCTATGTGTCTGTTTTTGTGCCAGTGCCACACTGTCTTGATGACCACAGCTTTGTAGTACAACCTGAAATCTGGCACTGTGATGCCCCCAGCTACGTGTTTTTTTTTTTTTAAATTCCCCTGGCTATTCGGAGTCTTTTCTGATTCCACACAAATCTTAAATAATTTGTTCTACCTCTCTGAAGAAAGTCCATGGTATTTTGATAGGGATTGCATTAAACGTGTAAATTTCCCTGGGTAACGTTGGCATTTTCACATTATTAATTCTGCCAATCCATGACCATGGAATATTTTTCTATCTCTTGGAGTCTTCCTCAATTTCTTTCAGAAGTGTTCTAAAAGTTTTAGAGTATAGATCCTTTACCTCTTTGGTTCGGTTAATTCCTAGGTGTCTTATTCTTTTGGGTGCAAAGGTAAATGAGACTGACCCCTTAATTTCTCTTTCTTCAGTCTCATTGTTAGTGTATAGAAATGCCACTGATTTCTGGGCGTTGATTTTGTATCCTGCCACACTGCCAAATTGCTGTATGAGTTCTAGCAATCTTGGGGTAGAGGCTTTTGGGTATTCTATGTAGAGTATCATGTCATCGGCGAAGAGGGAGAGTTTCACTTCTTCTTTGCCAATTTGAAAGCCTTTTATGTGTTTTTGTTGTCTGATTGCTGAGGCTAGGACTTCCAATACTATGTTGAATAGCAGTGGTGAGAGTGGACATTCTTGTCTTGTTCCTGATCTTAGGAGAAAGGCTCCCAGTGCTTCCACATTGAGAATGATATTTGCTGTGGGCTTTTCATAGATGGTATTCAAGATGTTGAGGAATGTTCCCTCTATCCCTACACTCTGAAGAGTTTTGATCAGGAAATGATGCTGTATTTTGTCAAATGCTTTCTCTGCATCTATTGAGAGGATCCTATGGTTCTTGGTTTTTCTCTTGGTGATATGATGAATCACATTGATTGTTTTATGAGTGTAGAACCAGTTCCCGGGAATAAGTCCTACTTGGTCATGGTGAATAATTTTCTTAATGTGTTGTTGGATCCTATTGGCTAGTTTCTTGTTGAGAATTTTTGCATCCATGTTCATCAGGGATATTGGTCTGTAGTTCTCCTTTTTGGTGGGGTCTTTGTCTGGTTTTGGAATTAAGATGATGCTGGCCTCATAGAAGGAATTTGGAAGTACTCCATCTCTTTCTATATTTCGAAACAGCTTTAGTAGAATAGGTATGGTTTCTTCTTTAAACGTTTGATAGAATTCCCCTGGGAAGCCATCTGGCCCCGGACTTTTGTGTCTTGGGAGGTTTTTGATGACTGCTTCAATTTCCTCCCTGGTTATTGGTCTGTTCAGGTTTTCTATTTCTTCCTGTTCCAGTTTTGGTAGTTTGTGGCTTTCCAGTAATGTGTCCATTTCTTCTAGAGTGCCTAATTTATTGGCGTATAGTTGTTCATAATACGTTTTTAAAATCGTTTGTATTTCCTTGGTGTTGGTAGTGATCTCTCCTTTCTCATTCATGATTTTATTAATTTGAGTCTTTTCTCTCTTCTTTTTAATAAGGTTGGCTAATGGTTTATCTATCTTATTATTCTTTCAAAGAACCAACTCCTGGTTTTGTTGATGTGTTCCACAGTTCTTCTGGTCTCGATTTCGTTGAGTTCTACTCCAATCTTTATTAACTCTCTTCTTGTGCTGGGTGTAGGATCTATTTCCTGTTTTTTCTCTAGCTCCTTTAGGTGTAAGGTTAGCTTTCGTATTTGAGTTCATTCCAGTTTTTGAATGGATGCTTGTATTGTTATGTATTTCCTCCTCAGGAGTGCTTTGCTGCATCCCAAAGATTTTGAATGGTTGTATCTTCATTCTCATTAGTTTCTATGAATCTTTTTAATTCTTCCTTAATTTCCTGGTTGACCCTTTCATCTTTTAGCAGGATGGTCCTTAACCTCCACGTGTTTGAGGTCCTTCCAAACTTCTTCTTGTGATTTAGTTCTAATTTCAAGGCATTATGGTCTGAGAATATGCAGGGGACGATCCCCATCTTTTGGTATCGGTTCAGATCTGATTTGTGATCCAGTATGTGGTCTATTCTGGAGAAAGTTCCATGTGCACTTGAGAAGAATATATATCCATATTCTTTTTGCGTTTGGATGTAAAGTTCTGTATATATCTGTGAAATCCATCTGGTCCAGTGTATCATTTAAAGCTCTTGTTTGTTTGGAGATGTTGTGCTTAGAAGACCTATCAAGTGTAGAAAGCGCTATCTTGAAGTCACCAAGTATAAGTGTATTATTACCTGATATGTCTTAAATTAACTTTGGTTATTAATTGATATATTTGGCAGCTCCCAAATTTGGGGCATATATATTGAGGATTGTTCAGTCCTCTTGTTGGATAGATCCTTTAAGTATGATATATTGTCCCTCTTCATCTCTCACTACAGTCTTTGGGGTAAATTTTAGTTTATCTGATATAAAGATGGCTACCCCTGATTTCTTTTGAGGACCATTTGAATGGTAAATGGTTCTCCAACCTTTTATTTTCAGGTTGTAGGTGTCCTTCTGTCTAAAATGAGTCTCTTGTAGACAGCAAATAGATGGGTCCTGCTTTTTTATCCAGTCTGAAACCCTGTGCCTTTTGATGGGGTCATTAAGCACATTCATGCTCAGAATTACTATTGAAAGATATCAGTTTAGTGTCATCATGATACCTATTCCGTCCCTCTCTTTGTGAATTGTTCCATTGCAGTTTTTCTTAAAGGGGAATTTAAAAGTCTCCCTTAAAATTTCTTTTAGAGCTGGTGTGGTGGTTACATATTCTTTCAGTTCCTGCCTGTCCTGGAAGCTCTTTATCTCTCCTTCTATTCTGAATGAGAGCCTTGTTGGATAATGTATTCTTGGTTGCATGTTTTTCTCATTTAGGACCCTGAATATTTCCTGCCAGCCCTTTCTGGCCTGCCAGGTCTCTGTGGAGAGGTCTGCTGTTAACCGAAAAGTTCTCCCCATATAAGTTAGGGATTTTTTGTCTCTTGTTGCTTTAAGGATCTTCTGTTTTTCTTTGGAATTTGCAAGCTTAACTATTAAATGTCGAGGTGTTGATCGGTTTTTATTGATTTTAAGGGGGGGGGAATCCCTCTATTTCCTGGATCTGAATGCCAGTTTCCCTTCCCAGATTAGGAAAGTTCTCAGCTATTTTTTGTTCAAATACATATTCTGGACTTCTGTCCCTTTTGGTGCCCTTGGGAACCCCAATTAAATGTAGATTTTTCTTCTGAGGCTGTCAGTTATTTCCCTTCACCTATACTCCTGATCTTTTATTTTTCTCTTTTTTCTTCAGTTTCCTTCCTTGCTATAAACTTGTCTTCTCTGTCACTTGCTCGTTCTTCTGCCTCATTAACCCTCATCGTTAGGACCTCCAGTTTGGATTGCATCTCATTTAATTGATTTTTAATTTTGTTCTGTTTAGATCTAAATTCTGAAGTCATGAAGTCTCTTGAATCCTTTTTGATTTTTTCTAGAGCCCCTAGTAGCTTTATAATTGTGCTTTTGAATTGGCTTTCTGACTTTGAATTGCAGTCCAAATTTTGTCACTGTATGGGAGAGAGGACTGTTTCTGATTCTTTCTATTGAGGTGAGTTTTTCCTTCTAGTCATTTTGCTCAGTGCAGATTGGCCAAAAACAAGTTGTACTGAAAAAAGGAGAAAAAGAAAGAAGAGAAAAATTAAAAAAAATAAAAGAGAAGGACAAAAAGAAAAAAAAGGGGATGGGGGAAGGAAACAGAAAACAAAAAACAAAGGGCAGTATCCACTGATTCTATATACTCTAAATCCCCAGACTTCTGCTGGTGCTTTCCAGTGCTATTTGGTCAATAATTTGTTTTTCTCCTGTTAGTCTAGCTGATCTTCTGGGTGAGGGGCCTGTTGTGCTGATTCTCATGTTAATGAAATTAAATTCTCATTTAATTAAATGAATCACATTTAATTCTCAGCTGCTCAGCTCCCTGCCTGGAGCACGGTTCAGTGGGAGTTGTTTATCTGTTTATCCTGTGATGCCACTGTGAAGTTCAGTGGGGGTTGTTTATCCTGTGTGGCCCCGGAGGAACAGCAACAGTGGTGGCGGCCAGCTCTCCTGCCCCAGAGTCAGCGCTTCCAGTTACTATTGCAGCTCCCAGTCCGCAGGGGCCTGGATGCTCCAGGGCAGGGGCTGCTGATCTGCACAGCTCGGGGTCACCCAGCGGCAGGAGCATCTTTGCTGTCCTAGGCCCTCCTGGTTTCTGTCTGTCCCAGGGGGAGCACAGGATCTTGGGCTGTGTCCCCTGGTGCCCTGGGCTCCGAGGTCTGCTTCACTGGGTCACGCTCCCAGGCTGTGCTGACCTCTCCTCGCGCAGAGCCACCACTGAACTCCCTGGCCACCACTGGGCGGCCCTTTAGGGAGCTCGGCCGTGGGGTGTGGCACGCTCTCCCCAGGGCGCAGGTGTCTGTTAGTGTTCCAGGGATCCTGAGGGCATACCTGTGCCTCCTTGGATCCTGCTCCAACTCCCTGCCAGCGTCTTTCCTTCTGGGAAGATTGGTGAAGCTCCTGCTTCTCTGGGACGTGGCTTTCCTGTTCTGGGTGCTCTAGCTGCTCCTCGAGGGCCCCTCCCCTTTGGATGCTTTTTTATTTCTTTTTTTTTCTGTCTTCCTACCTTGATAGAAGCGCGAACTCTTCTCACTGTAGCATTCCAGCTGCTCTCACTTTAAATCTTAAGCTGAATTCGTAGGTTTTCATGATGATTTGAGTTTCAGGATGATTGAAAGTAATGATTTGAAAGTATTTATATTTGAGTGTATCTGGTGGGGACAGGTGACTTGGGGACCCTACTCCTCCGTCATCTTGCCAGTCTTCTCTGATAATCACATTTAATTGAAGTAGCTTTTATGTGTCTTAACAAAATGTACTTAATCTTTCATTGTAATAATTATTCAATAATTTCAAATGTAGTACTGGAATTTCTCCTATTAAGCATTAAAAATAGCCTCTTAATTAATTTTTTTAAAATTTTTTTTGGAGTTCAATTTGCCAACATATAGCATGCCTCCTAATTAATTTACAGATTCCAACTGTTAAAACTATGATTTTTTTAAAGATAAAAAGACTAGTTTGGATTCCAAATAATCATTATCACATTTAATTGGCAGTTCAGTGAGGAATAAGAATTGGGCTAAGGCTTTGCATTCACTGTTTAATCGTTAGAGCAACTCAAAATTTACTACTGTTTTTATTTTCCATTAAACTAATGAGGATAGACAAAACTCAGAAAATGTACTTTGAAAATGCAATGTTAGCAACAAATGTGTCAGAATCAAGATTTAAGCTCTATGTATTAATATATTTCTAATTAAATTTCACTGATTTTTATACTTCCAAATTTAAATCAATAGAAAATCTGAGTTGGATTAAACATAACTAAAGCAATATAAATAATTTGATATGAAAGGAACAGAGAAGGACATGACCAAGAGTCAAAGACTTTTATCTTATAAAACCTAGAGAAATATATTTCCCTGTTGATTTGAGCAGGCCTGGCTTGATTGATTGATTTAACATATTCTGTGGCCTTTTAGGGTTGAAGATAGCATACAAACCAGGCATTCCTCACTTGCAGAGTATCAGTAGAAACCACTGACAACACATTAGACTCCTCTGGATTGATGATGGTATCTACCTGTTTCTTCTCCAAGTCAATAATCCATATTCTGAACTAAGCTATTATAGTCAATATACAGCTTCTTCTCTCTTTGAACTGCATGATGGTCCCTATGGATCTGGCCTCATCTACTCACAGTAACTATCCCAGTTCATAGAACCAGCTGTGAATGGGATAGGACATTCCAAAAGAGATGAGGAAAGGAATTCCCAGGTACCCTCACTCTTTTGTTTTAACACAGAGATAGTGAACCAGAGGTGAATTACCCAATATCTTTGCAAACTTTCACCATTTTATGAATTTTTGTATTGTGTCTTAGGATTAAATTTCTCCTCACATCAAGCTTCAGGGAAACTGATGATTAACAATTAATAGATAAATAGCATTTTTTACATTGATAGGTAACAATTCCCCAAAAGAAAATTGAAGCTTTATTCATCAAGGAAATTAAGGTTTATATTTGAGTGTATATTTTGGTGGGTAAGATCATATTGACTGACAAAGGACTGCTATCTTATAGCTTCATCTCAAAATCATTTATAACAGATCTCTGATTCAAATGACATAACCAGACCAGGGCCTCCTAATATAATTTGAAAATATATACAATACTCAGTATTTCAAAGATTGGTTGTTATTCATTTCAATATCAGATATTTTAAATACTAAAATATTTTAATTTAACTTAAAATATGAACTATCTCATCTATATTCTCCTGTTTCAAGTCATATCTCATTCAGAATAAAGCTCTCATGTTCTTTAAAGTACTTTTTATTATCATTCGGTTTTTGTGTATGTTTGGCATACTACTTGTAATTTACCTGAAAGCATATAGCAGAGAGTTTAATAGAAATTTGTTAAAGGTCAGACAATCTAGGTGTAATAAAGGAAATTTTTAGCTTTTAATGTTTGTGAGTCCTGCTCCTGGGCTCCCAGGGAAGCAAACTTTCACCAAGGTCAGAACGGCTTCACCAAACTTCAAAGCATGGGCTCTTTTTCTGCTGTAAGCACACACTGTATATCTACTTCATTAACAAATAGCCTAAAAAATTTTAAAAACTAAATAAAAGAATAAAAATCTCCCTAAGTTCTGTTCCCATACCCCTGAAGCTTGCAAAATTGCATGCGCTAAAAACAAAAGTTTGTAATTTCCTAAACATCCTTCCTCATGATAATTTGTAACTCCTTTTTTTTAAATTTTTTTTTATTTATGATAGTCACAGAGAGAGAGAGAGAGAGAGAGGCAGAGACACAGGCAGAGGGAGAAGCAGGCTCCATGCACCGAGAGCCCGACGTGGGATTCGATCCCGGGTCTCCAGGATCGCGCCCTGGGCCAAAGGCAGGTGCCAAACTGCTGCGCCACCCAGGGATCCCTAATTTGTAACTCCTGATATAACAACAAAAACAACAAAAACAAAAACATATAACCCTGTATTAAATATTCCTTCTCTCTAGAGCTCTCTTCTTTGAGAAGATTGTGTATCCCAGACAGCAGTCCTTGCTTCAGCTAATATAGAACTCTCTTTCTTTCTCTCTCCCTCCCCACCCTTGAAATTCTAAGTTTTCTTCATTTTGCATCAACAAGCGTCAATCCTGGATCTTCCTCTGAAGAGATATACAATCTTGGATTCTGTTATTTCTTTCTTTCTTTGTTTGTTTTTTTGTTTTTTCTCTGCTTTTTCTTTATTTTTTATTTTTTTAAATAAATTAATTTATTTGGTGTTCAATTTACCAACATACAGAATAACACCCAGTGCTCATACCGTCAAGTGCCCCCCTCAGTGCCCGTCACTCATTAATCCTCACCCTCGCCCTACTCCCCTTCCACCACCCTTAGTTCTATTCCCAGAGTTAGGAGTCTTTATGTTCTGTCTCCCTTTCTGATATCTCCCACACATTTCTTCTCCCTTCCCTTATATTCCCTTTCACTATTATTTATATTCCCCAAATGAATGAGAACATAAACTGTTTGTCCTTCTCCGATTGACTTACTTCACTCAGCATAATACCCTCCAGTTCCACCCACGTTGAAGCAAATGGTGGGTATTTGTCATTTCTAATGGCTGAGTAATATTCCATTGTATACATAAACCACATCTTTATCCATTCATCTTTCGATGGACACCAAGGCTACTTCCACAGTTTGGCTATTGTGGACATGGCTGCTAGAAACATCGGGGTGCAGGTGTCCCGGAATTTCATTGCATCAGAATCTTTGGGGGTAAATCCCCAACAGTGCAATTGCTGGGTCGTAGGGCAGGTCTATTTTTAATTCTTTGAGGAACCTCCACACAGTTTTCCAGAGTGACTGCACCAGTTCACATTCCCACCAATAGTGTAAGAGGGTTCCCTTTTCTCCGCATCCTCTCCAACATTTGTTGTTTTCTGCCTTGTTAATTTTCCCCATTCTCACTGATGTGAGATGGTATCTCATTGTGGTTTTGATTTGTATTTCCCTGATGGCAAGTGATGCAAAGCATTTCCTCATGTGCTTGTTGGCCAAGTCTATGTCTTCCTCTGTGAGATTTCTCTTCATGTCTTTTGCCCATTTCATGATTGGATTGTTTGTTTCTTTGGTGTTGAATTTAATAAGTTCTTTTTTTAATTTACTTTATTTTTTTAATAAATTAATTTTTATTGGTGTTCGATTTACCAACATACAGAATAACACCCAGTGCTCATCCCGTCAAGTGTCTCCTTCAGTGCCCGTCACCCATTCACCCCACCCCCCGCCCTCCTCCCCTTCCGCCACCCCTAGTTCATTTCCCAGAGTTAGGAGTCTTTATCTTCTGTCTCCCTTTCTGACATTTCCCACACATTTCTTCTTCATAGATCTTGGAAACTAGCCCTTTACCTGATATGTCATTTGCAAATATCTTCTCCCATTCTGAAGATTGTCTTTGAATTTTGTTGACTGTATCCTTTGCTGTGCAAAAGCTTCTTATCTTGATGAAGTCCCAATAGTTCATTTTTGCTTTTGTTTCTTTTGCCTTCGTGGATGTGGATGTATCTTGCAAGAAGTCACTGTGGCCGAGTTCAAAAAGGGTGTTGCCTGTGTTCTCCTCTAGGATTTTGATGGAATCTTCTCACATTCAGATATTTCATCCATTTTGAGTTTATCTTTGTGTATGGTGAAAGAGAGTGGTCTAGTTTCATTCTTATACATGTGGATGTACAATTTTCCCAGCACCATTTATTGAAGAGACTGTCTTTCTTCCGGTGGATAGTCTTTCCTCCTTTATCGAATATTAGTTGACCGTAAAGCTCAGGGTCCACTTCTGGATTCTCTATTCGGTTCCATTGATCTATGTGTCTGTTTTTGTGCCAGTACCACACTGTCTTGATGACCACAGCTTTGTAGTACAACCTGAAATCTGGCACTGTGAGGCCCCCAGCTGTGGTTTTCTTTTTTAAAATTCCCCTGGCTATTCGGGGTCTTTTCTGATTCCACGCAAATCTTAAGATCATTTGTTCTAACTCTCTGAAGAAAGTCCATGGTATTTTGATAGGGATTGCATTAAACGTGTAAATTGCCCTGGGTAACATTGACATTTTCACAATATTAATTCTGCCAATCCATGAGCATGGAATATTTTTCCATCTCTTTGTGTCTTCCTCAATTTCTTTCAGAAGTGTTCTATAGTTTTTAGAGTATAGATCCTTTACCTCTATGGTTAGGTTTATTCCTAGGTATCTTATGCTTTTGGGTGCAAAGGTAAATGGGATTGACTCCTTAATTTCTCTTTCTTCAGTCTCATTGTTAGTGTCTAGAAATGCCATTGATTTCTGGGCATTGATTTTATATCCTGTCATGCTACCAAATTGCTGTATGAGTTCTAGCAATCTTGGGGTGGAGGCTTTTGGGTTTTCTATGTAGAGTATCATGTCATCGGCGAAGAAGAAGAGTTTGACTTCTTTGCCAATTTGAATGCCTTTAATGTCTTTTTGTTGTCTGATTGCTGAGGCTAGGACTTCCAGTACTATGTTGAATAGCAGTGGTGAGAGTGGACATCCCTGTCTTGTTCCTGATCTTAGGGGAAAGGCTCCCAGTGCTTCCCCATTGAGAATGATATTTGCTGTGGGCTTTTAAGATGTCAAGGAAAGTTCCCTCTATCCCTACACTCCACTCTGAAGAGTTTTGATCAGGAATGGATGCTGTATTTTGTCAAGTGCTTTCTCTGCATCTAATGAGAGGATCATATGTTTCTTGGTTTTTCTCTTGCTGATATGATGAATCACATTGATTGTTTTACGAGTGTTGAACCAGCCTTGTGTCCCGGGGATAAATCCTACTTGGTCATGGTGAATAATTTTCTTAATGTGTTGTTCCACCAAAGAAACAAACAATCCAATCATGAAATGGGCAAAAGACATGAAGAGAAATCTCACAGAGGAAGACATAGACATGGCCAACATGCACATGAGAAAATGCTCTGCATCATTTGCCATCAGGGAAATACAAATCAAAACCACAATGAGATACCACCTCACACCAGTGAGAATGTGGAAAATTAATAAGGCACGAAACAACAAATGTTGGAGAGGATGCGGAGAAAAGGGAACCCTCTTACACTGTTGGTGGGAATGTGAACTGGTGCAGCCACTCTGGAAAACTGTGTGGAGGTTCCTCAAAGAATTAATAATTGACCTGCCCTACGACCCAGCAATTGCACTGTTAGGGATTTACCCCAAAGATTCAGATGCAATGAAACGCCGGGACACCTGCACCCCGATGTTTCTAGCAGCCATGTCCACAATAGCCAAACTGTGGAAGGAGCCTCGGTGCCCATCGAAAGATGAATGGATAAAGAAGATGTGGTTTATGTATACAATGGAATATTACTCAGCCATTAGAAACGATAAATACCCACCATTTGCTTCAACGTGGATGGAACTGTAGGGTATTATTCTGAGTGAAGTATGTCAATCGGAGAAGGACAAACAGTGTATGTTCTCATTCATTTGGGGAATATGAATAATAGTGAAGGGGAATATAAGGGAAGGGAGAAGAAATGTGTGGGAGATATCAGAAAGGGACACAGAACATAAAGACTTCTAACTCTGGGAAATGAACTAGGGGTGGTGGAAGGGGAGGAGGGCGGGGGGTGGGGGTGAATGGGTGACGGGCACGGAGGGAGACACTTGACGGGATGAGCACTGGGTGTTATTCTGTATGTTGGTAAATTGAACACCAATAAAAATTAATTTATAAAAAAAAGTTTTCTTAATGTGTTGTTGGATCCTATTGGCTAGTATCTTGTTGAGAATTTTTGCATCCATGTTTATCAGGGATATTGGTCTGTAATTCTCCTTTTTGGTGGGGTCTTTGTCTGGTTTTGGAATGAAGGTGATGCTGGCTTCATAGAATGAATTTGGAAGTACTCCATCTCTTTCTATCTTTCCAAACAGCTTTAGTAGATTAGGTATGATTTCTTCTTTAAACGTTTGATAGAATTCCCCTGGGAAGCCATCTGGCCCTGGACTCTTGTGTCTTGGGAGGTTTTTGATGACTTCTTCAATTTCCTCCCTGGTTATTGGCCTGTTCAGGTTTTCTATTTCTTCCTGCTCCAGTTTTGGTAGTTTGTGGCTTTCCAGGAATGCGTCCATTTCTTCTAGATTGCCTAATTTATTGGCGTAGAGCTGTTCATAATATGTTTTTAAAATCGTTTGTATTTCCTTGGTGTTGGTAGTGATCTCTCCTTTCTCATTCATGATTTTATTAATTTGAGTCTTCTCTCTCTTTTTTTTTAATAAGGTTGGCTAATGGTTTATCTATCTTATTAATTCTTTCAAAGAACCAACTCTTGGTTCTATTGATCTGTTCCACAGTTCTTCTGGTCTCAATTTCGTTGATTTCTGCTTGAATTTTAATTAACTCTCTTCTGCTGGGCGTCGGGTCGATTTGCTGCTTCTTCTCTAGCTCCTTTATGTGTAAGGTTAGCTTTTGTATTTGAGTTCTTTCCAGTTTTTGAATGGATGCTTGTATTGCAATGTATTTCCCCCTCAGGACTGCTTTTGTTGCATCCCAAAGATTTTGAACAGTTGTATCTTCACTCTCATTAGTTTCCATGACTCTTTTTAATTCTTCCTTAATTTCCTGGTTGACCCTTTTATCTTTTAGCAGGATGGTCCTTAACCTCCACGTGTTTGAAATCCTTCCAAACTTCTTCTTGTGATTGAGTTCTAATTTCAAGGCGTTATGGTCTGAGAATATGCAGGGGACGATCCCAATCTTTTGGTATCGGTTCAGACCCGATTTGTGACCCAGTATGTGGTCTATTCTGGAGAAAGTTCCATGTGCACTTGAGAAGAATGTGTATTTAGTTGAGTTTGGATGTAAAGTTCTGTAGATATCTGTGAAATCTATCTGGTCCAGTGTATCATTTAAAGCTCTCGTTTCTTTGGAGATGTTGTGCTTAGAAGACCTATCGAGGGTAGAAAGAGCTAGATTGAAGTCACCAGGTATAATGTATTATTATCTAAGTATTTCTTCACTTTGATTAATAATTCGTTTAAGTATTTGGCAGCTCCCACATTCAGGGCATATATATTGAGGATTGTTAAGTCCTCTTGCTGGATAGATCCTTTAAGTATGATATAGTGTCCCTCTTCGTCTCTCACTACTGTCTTCGGAGTGAATTTTAGTTTATCTGATATAAGGATGGCTACCCCTGCTTTCTTTTGAGAACCCTTTGAATGGTAAATGGTTCTCCAACCTTTTATTTTCAGGTTGTAGGTGTCCTTCTGTCTAAAATGGGTCTCTTGTAGACAGCAAATAGATGGGTCCTGCTTTTTTATCCAGTCTGAAACCCTGCGCCTTTTGATGGGGTCATTAAGCCCGTTCACGTTCAGAGTTACTATTGACAGATATGAGTTTAGTGTCATCATGATATCTATTTAGTCCTTGTTTTTGTGGATTATTCCACTGAACTTCTTAAAGGGGAATTTTAAGAGTCCCCCTTAAAATTTCTTGCAGAGATGGTTTGGAGGTCACATATTCTTTCAGTTCCTGCCTGTCTTGGAAGTTCTTTATCTCTCCTTCCATTTTGAATGAGAGCCTTGCTGGATAAAGTATACTTTGTTGCATGTTCTTCTCATTTAGGACCCTGAATATATCCTGCCAGCCCTTTCTGGCCTGCCAGGTCTCTGTGGAGAGGTCTGCTGTTATCCTAATATTCCTCCCCATGAAAGTCAGGAACTTTTTGTCTCCTGCTGCTTTAAGGATCTTCTCTTTATCTTTGGAATTTGCAAGCTTCACTATTAAATGTCGAGGTGTTGAACGGTTTTTATTGATTTTAGGTGGGGATCTCTCTATATCCTGGATCTGAATGCCTGTTTCCCTTCCCAGATTGGGAAAGTTTTCAGCTAGGATTTGTTCAAATACATATTCTGGCCCTCTGTCCCTTTCGGCGCCCTCGGGAACCCCAATTAAATGTAGGTTTTTCTTCCTTAGGGTCTCATTTATTTCCCTTAATCTGTCTTCATGATCCTTTAATTGTCTGTCTCTTTTTTCCTCAGTTTCCCTCTTTGCCATTAACTTGTCTTCTATGTCACTCACTCGTTCTTCCACCTCGTTAACCCTCGTCGTTAGGACTTCTAGTTTGGATTGCATCTCATTCAATTGATTTTTAATTTCTGCCTGATTGGATCTAAATTCTGCAGTCATGAAGTCTCGTGAATCCTTAATACTTTTTTCTAGAGCCACCAGTAGCTGTATAATAGTGCTTCTGAATTGGCTTTGTGACATTGAATTGTAATCCAGATTTTGTAACTCTGTGGGAGGGAGGGCTGTTTCTGATTCTTTCTTTTGAGGTGAGGTTTTCCTTCTAGTCATTTTGCTCAGTGCAGAGTGGCCAAAAACAAGTTGTATTTGGTAAAGGAGAAAAAGAGAGAGAGGAAAAATGGAAAGAAAAGAGAAAAAGAAAAAAGAAAAAAAGGAAAAAAAGAGAAGAAAAAGAGAAAGAAAAAGAAAGAAAGGAAAAAAAGGGGGGTGGGGGAAGCAAACAAATCAAAAGGCAAAAAAAAAAAAAAAAAAAAAAACCCACGGGGGAGTATCTTCTGATTCTGTATACTTTAAGTCCCTTGACTTCCCCTGGAACTGGTCCGTCCAGCTGGTCTTCTGGGGGAGGGGCCTGTTGTGCTGATTTTCAGGTGCTGGCACTTGGGGAAGCTGCTCTGGCGCCTGCCTGGTGCAGGGCTCAGTGGGGGTTGTTTACCCCGTGAGGCCCCAGCAGGAACAACCGCAGTGGCGGCAGCAACTCTGGAGCCCTGGTGTCAGCTCCCGCAGTAACTCCAGAGCTCTCCGTCTGCAGGGCCTGGAGGCTCCGGGCTGGGGCCGCTGATCTGCTCAGCTCGGGGCAGGAGCGTCCTTGCTGTCCTGGGCCCTCCCGGCCTCTGCCTGTCCCGGGGGAGGCCGGATCCTGGGCTGTGTCCCGGCGCCCTGTGCTCCGGGACCTGCGCTGTTGGATTCGCGCTCCCGCCGCGCTGCCCCCTCCGCGGAGCCGCCGCCTGAGCCCCTCCGAGCTGCTCCGGTCCCGCCTTGCCCGCTGCAGCCCTTAGGGAGCTCGGAGCACTCTCCCGGGGCGCAGGTGTCTGTTAGTGTCCCTGGGAGCCCGAGGGCATCCCCGCCCTCCTGGGGTCCTGCTCTAAATCCCTGCGAGCCCCTTTCCACCCGGGAAGGTTGGTGCAGCTCCTGCTTCTCCGGGACGGGGCTCTCCTGTCCTGGGGACATTAGCCCCGGCCTCAGCCCGGCTCCTCGCGGGTCCTCCCCTTCGGAGGCCTTTTGTGTCTTTATTTCTTTTTCCCCGTCTTCCTACCTTGATAGAAGCGCGAACTCTTCTCACTGTAGCATTCCAGCTGGTCTCTCTTTAAATCTCAGGCCGAATTCGTAGATTTTCAGGATGATTTGAAGGTTATCTAGGTAACTTGTTGGGGACAGGTGACTTGGGGACCCTGCTCTTCCGCCATCTTGCCCCTCCTCCTCCGTCTTCCTACCTTGATAGAAGGGTTAACTCTTCTCACTGTTGCGTTTCAGCTGTTCTGTCTTTAAATCTCAGACCGTATTCATAGATTTTCAGGATGATTTGAATGTTATCTAGGTAATTTGGTGGGGACAGGTGACTTGGGGACCCTACTCTTCCCCCGTCTTGCCCCTCCTCCTCTCGGATTCTGTTATTTCACCTATCAGTGCACTTTTTTTGTTATCAACTGTATACAGATGGCAATATTAAAGTCTACCGTGGCTGTGATGAAATGATATATCATACCTACAGAAGATCTAAGAGAGAGTCTGTCACATATCTTAGATCCAAGTAATGACAGCTGTTATATCCCTTCACCATCAGAAAACAAGAAACAAAATGAGGGAGTCTCAAGGTGCCTAATAGATTTGACAAAATACTTTTCTACTGATCTGAATAGCTACACACAGATTATCCCATTAAATTTAGCAAATTAATTATTTAGCTTTCAGGGCTTAGGGGAACAAATCATACTGTATGCAGCCTGAAAAATGACCTATTTCCTCTGTTTAGGTAACAGAGGTACAGTATAATCTCTGAAAAGTCAAAGAACAATTTTGAAGCTTAAAGTTATTAGTAAATTCACAAATACCTTGGATCCTTCTACTATATAGACTAGGTCAAAATAATACCCTCATTCATGTATACATATAGAAAGCTGACTATGCATAAAAACAGATCTATCCAAATAAATAAACAAAATATAATATGGGTGACCTATGATAGTGTTTGTGGAGGAATAAGAATAAAAGGCAGAGACACAAGCAGAGGGAGAAGCAGGCTCCTTGCAGGGAGCCTGATGAGAGACTCGATTCCAGGAACCTGGGATCATGACCTGAGCTGAAGGCAGATGCTCAACCACTGAGACACCCAGATGCCCTCTTATGTTGTTGGTGAGAATGCATCTGGTGCAGCTACTCTGGAAAACAGTGTGGAGGTTCCTCAGGAAGTTAAAAATAGGGCTACCCTATGACCCAGCAATTGCACTCCTGGGTGTTTATCCAAAAGATACAAACATAGTGATTCAAAAAGGCACCTGCATCCCAATGTTCACAGCAGCAATATCCACAATAACCAAACTGTAGAAGGAGCCACACTGTCCATCGACAGAAAAATGAATAATGAAGATATGGTCTATATATACAATGGAATATTACTCAGCCATTAGAAAGGATGAAATCTTACCATTTGCAAAGATGTGGATGGAGCTTGAGGGCATTATGCTAAGCCAAATAAGTCAAGCAGAGAAAGAAAATTATTATATGATTTGACTCCTATGTGTAATTTAAGAAACAAAACATAGAATATTAGGGAAAGAGAGGGGAAAAATAAGATAAAATCAGAGAGGGAGAGAAACTACAAGAGACTCTTAATCATAGGAAACAAACAGGGTCACTGGAGAGGTGAGGAATGGAGTACCTGAGTGACGGGCATTAATGAGGGCACATGATGTAGGAGCACTGGGTGTTATATGCAACTCATGAATCACTGAACTCTACCTCTGAAACTATACATTATATGTTAATAAATTGAATTTAAATTAAATTAAACAAAGAAGTGAAACAGAAAAAAATTGATATTTCTTAACTCATTTAAAAATAACAACAGTAAACTTCCTACATGGTAACACACACAGACAAGAAAAAAAAAGAATTTCCCTCAAAATCTCCTGGCTACTTTCCAAAATAACTTTTTCAAGTTGCCACTTTGTTTGAGTATCCTTAAGAAACTTTCACATTGTCTGTGTAATATCTATAATATCTAATATCTGTCCCAATTTATATCATTTTTGGAAACAAAAAAAAGATTCTCTAAGAATATGAAGTTTATGGACTTTTAATGGCCAATTTACAGCTATACTAAGATAAGGATGCAATCCTAGATCTTCTTTTTTTATGTCAAATATTCTTAGCATTATATGATAGCACAAGTTAGTCATGCAATTTTGGAAATGTGCTTCTGCAATTAAAAAATATCAGGCAAGTAATTGATTAAATTGGTTAGTTCTTAGACACCAATAAATTATCCAATGGTCTCAGAATATCCAGGCTCAGGATATTCTGTGGGACATTTTTCCCCTGAATTTTTCCTGCTGTTACTAACGCTGTCAGATTCTTTTGTTCTAGATATTTCTGCTCCTGTCTTTTACAAGAAAGATAGCATGTAGTTAACAACTAGGGAGCTGTGTAACTATTTGTATTCTATTTCATATACCTGTGAATTTTGTTCAAATAAGTTTCAACTAAAATGGTAATATTGAAATACTTAAATATATTTATTTTACTTATTTTTTCTCAACCACTGGCTTCAGTTTAATGGATTCATTAATTGAAGAACCTGCATCAAAAAATCATATCCAGCTGGAGAATAGAGGGTATTGCCTAGAAGACAGAACTCCATCTGAAGGGAATTTTTGCTACAAAGTTTTATCACATCAACTAATAAATCACTAAGTTCACACACACACACACACACACACACACACACACACACACACACTCCCAGATCATTTTTTGTATATTTTTTTAATTGGAATTCAATTTGCCAACATATAGCATAACACCCAATGCTCATCCCGTCAAGTGCCTCCCTCAATGCCCATCACCCAGTCATCACAACCCCCCACCCACCTCCACTTCCACTACCCCTTGTTCATTTCCCAGAGTTAGGAGTCTCTCATGTTCCCAGATCATTTTAATTCCTAGTTGCTCATTCTCTACAATGTCTGTCACCAAAGCAGGATGAATAACAGCATTGTAACTGAATTTTTGATTCTGGGCTTCACCCTAAAACCTGAACTGCAAAGAGCTCTCTTCATTGTCTTTCTCCTCATCTACCTTGTGGCCTTACTTGGCAATGCACTGATTGTCATTGCCATAATCTGTAACATCACCTTGCATACACCCATGTATGTTTTCCTTCTGGCACTGGCTATTGTGGATATCATCTGCACAACAAGCATTATACCCAAGATGCTGGGGACCATGCTAACAACAGGAAGGAGTATTTCCTATGAAAGCTGCATGTCACAGCTCTTCTTCACGTGGTCCCTGGGGGCCGAGATGGTTCTCTTCACCACAATGGCCTATGACCGCTATGTGGCCATCTGTTTCCCTCTTCGCTACAGAACTATGATGAACCCCCATATGTGTGTGACCTTGCTTGGCATTACCATGGTGATTGCTGTAACCAATTCCTGGGTACACACTGGTCTCATCCTGAGGCTGACTTTCTGTGGGCCAAATACCATTGACCACTTCTTCTGTGAGATACCTCCACTTCTGTCTTTGTCCTGCAGCCCTGTGAGGATCAATGAGGTGATGGTGTATGTTGCTGATATTACCCTGGCCATAGGTGACTTCACGCTCACCTGCATCTCCTATGGTTTCATCATTGCTGCCATTCTCCGCATCCACACAGCAGAAGGCAAGAGGAAGGCTTTCTCAACATGTTCATCCCACCTCATAGTGGTGTCCCTTTACTACTCTCCTGTGATCTACACCTATATCCGCCCTGCTTCTAGCTACTCATTTGAAAGGGACAAGGTGATAACTGTTCTCTATACTCTCGTGACCCCAACATTAAACCCAATTGTGTATAGTTTCCGAAATAAGGAGATGCGGACAGGGATTCAGAAGGTATTTGCATTTCTGAGACATTAGTGGTTTGAAAAGGTTTTTTATATCAGCTTGACTCCAGAATCATCTCCTAGAATGTCTCATATTTTACTGATCAATTGTAAACATTTCCTTCCCCTATTCCCTATTCCCTCTTAGGAGTGTTTCATTCCATTAAGAATCACTGCCTTAGCTCCTGATTTCTAAAATGCACTGACTTTCTTAACATTTCATTGCTGATTTATACTTATCACTTTGCATATTTCTAAAATATTTTCTTTCATGAAAACTTTCACAACAAACCACAGTAAATGTAAAGTGTTTCTCTCATTCTTATTCTTTTCCCAGCTTTTTCATTGTCTCCACAATTGTAATATAGTGATTTTAAAAAATTTTTAGAGAGATTTTATTGATTCATGAGAGAGAGAGAGAGAGAGAGAGAGAGAGAGAGAGAGAGAGAGGCAGAGACACAGGCAGAGGGAGAAGCAGGCTTCATGCCGGGAGCCAGTGGCGGGACTGGATCCCGGGACTCCAGGATCATGCCCTGGGCTGAAGGCAGACACTCAACCACTGAGCCACCCAGGGATACCCTGTCCCCACAATTTTATATTTTTAACTTTAACAATGTCTTTAGGGGATCCCTGGGTGACTCAGCGGTTTGGCGCCTGCCTTTGGCCCAGAGCGCGATCCTGGAGTCCTGGGATCCAGTCCCACGTCGGGCTTCCGGCATGGAGCCTGCTTCTCCCTCTGCCTGTGTCTCTGCCTCTCTATGTCCAGCATGAATAAATAAATAAATAAATAAATAAATAAATAAATAAATAAATAAATATAAATAAATAAAATCTTTAAAAACATTTAAGAATGTCTTTAATGTAATACATGTACCACCTCACATAAATATATATCCCAACGTCTTTTTTTAATTTTTATTTATTTATGATAGAGAGAGAGAGAGAGAGAGAGAGAGAGAGAGAGAGAGAGAGAGACGCAGGCTCATGCACCAGGAGCCCGACGTGGGATTTGATCCCGAGTCTCCAGGATCGCGCCCTGGGCCAAAGGCAGGCGCTAAACCACTGCACCACCCAGGGATCCCCCAATGTGTTTCTAAAAACATGTACATACCTTCTCCTTCCTATATACGTAGATACACAAGCATTTGCCTAGAAGCATACATAAAAATCATATATATTAAAATATTTATACTCACAAAGAAATATTACTTCTAATATAAAATTGATCAGTCTATGAATCAAATCAGTTTTCTCATTTCTGTAAAAGAAAATACATTGCATTACTTTGAAACTTATTTGTGACTCAGGAAGCACTATTTCCCTTGAAATGAATTATAATTAGGGTTCTGCTGCAATGTTTTCAAAATACAGGCACTTTTGTCATACTAATCTTCCTGAAACTATCTAGTTCATGTCACTGTTGCTTGCTTTAGAATCTACTTTATGAAAATAATAATCATGTATTATTGTTGACTTCCTTTTATGAAGGGTGTAATGAGGAATTCTAAATAAACTAATATCTAACAGACAAGAATGGAAAGAGTCCTCTAATACCTTCTAGCTGAAGACCATTCTGAGCAAACATACAGGTGAACAATCTGGATTTATTACATTAGGAGAGAGGCTGTCATGGGTCAATAAGAGGATGCTAAAAAGGACTTATTTGGGATTTTTTTGGGGGATACTTGAAAGATTATACATGGAAGGTTTTCCATAGTTTGGGTCAGAAAATAAAAGAAATTTGTTTAGGAGCTATATAGAATAAACATTGTTAAACTGTGATTGGTAAATAAGTAGCAGTACATCATATTAATTAGGAAAAGAAGGTACCTTTCTTTCTGAGCTTTGGGCTCCATTTCTGGGCTTTGGGCTCCATTTTTATTTTCGCCTGTGCTCAGAGTGGACTTGTTTTTATCTTGCTCTATCGGGTGACAATCTTCTGATGCTATTGTTCTGTGATTTTCTTGTTTATTTTTTTATTTTTATTTTTTTGATGATATGCAGAACACCATGTCCTACCTGTTTAGCCAGACAAGCTGGGCAGACATTATTCAGAGGCCATTCTTTTTTTTTTCTTTCTCATTTCTTTAAAATTAAGCTCACAAATTACTGTCTTCATTATGTTCTCTTCCTTTTTGAAAAGATCCAGCTACATAGAAGCCAAATAAACAAAAATGATTATTTCCTTTAGAAAGACAAATATGAAACAATTTCCTGAAAGTGTCCCTTGTTATGAACTTAGGTGGTTATAAGCATATTTTGAAAAAAGTTAATCATTTGAAACATTCAAATGTACTTTCATTCTGAATTTTTAAGTGGAAAATTTTAAAAGGAAATTAATTCTGGACTCCCTCCTCTCAGAATTTGTTGCATTGTGGCTTCTATATTATTCTTGTTTATTATTATATTGTGAATTGCATTTTGTAATATGTATATAAAGGGATACTACATCTATATATTTTGGAGTATTTTGCATGATTTTCTAACTAACCAATTATACTGTTATGTACAACTCATGCAACATAAAAAAGAATGAATTATGTATAGCTAGACATCTAGAATATTTATGTTTGTTATTCAAGGGAGATCATAGGATGTCTGAAGTTGGAGTTGTATCTCCCCATATTTCTTGCCCAGTACCTTGTACCTTTTAGCATTGCAAACATCCACCTTAAATTTTAAGCCTATTGAGCATTTTTTTTTCTTTTTTAGTTTAAGAGTAAATGCCAATATTGGTTTCAGTGTTCTGTGACACTGATGTGCTGATATCTGAATGTGGGATGGGGAGAACTGGGGTATATAATGGATTTCCCCTACATTGTATCTAGTACTTGATATAGTGTATGATAAATATTCCAGAATGATTTAGGCTAGTTACCTAAGAACACAGTTTTGATGAGGCAGGCATTCTGGGTTTGGACCTCATGTAGATTATTTTAGATTTCTTTTTTTTAAATTTTTATTTATTTGTGATAGTCACAGAGAGAGAGAGAGAGAGAGAGAGGCAGAGACACAGGCGGAGGGAGAAGCAGGCTCCATGCACGGGGAGCCCGACGTGGGATTCGATCCCGGGTCTCCAGGATCGCGCCCCCAGCCAAAGGGAGGCGCCAAACCGCTGCGCTACCCAGGGATCCCTATTTTAGATTTCATTGCAGAAATAATCTATTCTACTGAACATAAATGTATTCTAAAGCCGTGCTAAGTTTCTATTATATTCAGTTACAGAAAATACAGAATAAACCAGTGTATAGACTTGTGCCTCATGCAATGGAAGTCTGGTGTGCAACCATGAATCGTGACTATCTCCACTCAAGGATATTAGCAAAGAACTAGAATCCTTTAAGTTTATTTGTTTTTTGTTTTGTTTTGTTTTGGTTTGGTTTTGATTTTGTACTGCTATACTTTGTTTTCCCTAGGGTCATAATGGCTTCTGTATTGCTAGCATCTGAATCATGACCCAGGTGGAATGAAGGCTAAAGGTGAAGACACAAAGGGCATGTGAATCTTCACCTATTATTTTAAACTCTTGGTTCAGGGACCCCTGGGTGGTTCAGCTGTTAAACATCTGTCTTTGGGTCAGGTTGTGATCCTGGAGTCCTGGGATCGAGTCCCACATGGGGCTTCTTGCATGGAGTCTGCATTTCCCTCTGTGTATGTCTCTGCCTCTCTCTCTTGCTGTGTCTTTTGTGAATAAATAAATAAAATCTTAACAAAAATAAACTCTTGGTTCAGCTTTATTGAGGTAAAATTAATAAACTTGTAAAATATTCAAAAGTGCATCTCATGATTTTGTAATAAAGGAATCACTCAATAACCATGCACTTACATCACACTGGTCATAACTATATCATTGTCATTGCACCATCTCAAACATGTAGTTAATTTCACACTTGTCTTAAAATTGTAACCTCTACATTTTAAAGGCAGTATGTGTGTTAAGTGAACTTAGAACTAGGAGTATTACAAACATGAGTACCTACCTGACTGTATATATGTCATGTGATACAACCTAAATGCAACTAATTTCAAAAAGTTTTTAATATTTTCAGTAAGGATATGTGATTGATTTGTGAGATAAAATACATAAACCTTCCACATACACCATCCATTTTTTAACAATAAAAAATTTACAAGATTTTTAAAATACCAGAACTCATGATGTATTTTACCTTTAAACTATGCTTAATCCATAGCTTAGTCCATTAAAAAGAGTTAGAAATAACAACTAATACACTAACAATGAACAATATCACCTCTGAGATTGTGGTATCTTAAAACTATTTCCTATTAAAAAAATCACAAATCCTTAGAGCAATCATAAGTTACAGGTAAGGAGTAGAATTTGTGTACAGTAATCTGAAAATTTGTGGTTACAATAGAACACATGAATGTGGCCAAATAGGGTCATGGCAAATGACCCCAGACAATAAGTTACATGCTTTTACTGTCAAGGATTGGATATTTGTGTATAAATATGGATAGTGATCTCATGAATTTAACATAGCAAATATGTTTAAATTAAGGAGTTTCAAATTACCCGAAAACTTTTTGATAAACATAGGAAGATTTTAGGGAACAAATTCATTAAAACCAGTAAAAGAAAAAAACCCAGCATTTTTCATTTACTATATAATCTGTGTAGCAGGACATTAAGGTTGCCAAATAATTGGCTTATGTAGGGTGGGTGGGTTGTTTTCAAGAAAGATTTCAGAAGAAAAATAAAAATGTCAATAGCATCGCTTTGAAAACTGTAATGACTCCATAAATCTAGGCAATAGTTTTTATTTATTTATTTATTTATTTATTTATTTATTTATTTATTTATTTGGTGTTCAATTTGCCAACATATAGCATAACACTCAAAGCTCATCCCATCAAGTGCCCCCTTCAGTGACCGTCACCTAGTCCCCCCACACCCGGCCCACCTCCGTTTCCACCATCCCTTGTTCGTTTCCCAGAGTTAGGAGTCTCTCATGTTCTGTCTCCCTTTCTGATATTTCCCACTCATTTTCTCTCCTTTCTCCTTAATTCTCTATCACTATTTTTTATATTCCCCAAATGAATGAGACCATATAATGTTTGTCCTTCTCTGATTGACTTAATTCACTCAGCATAATACCCTCCAGTTCCATCCACGTAGAAGCAAATGGTGGGTATTTGTCGTTTCTAATAGCTATCCATTGTATATATAGACCACATCTTCTTTATCCATTCATCTCTCGATGGACACCGAAGCTCCTTCCACAGTTTGGCTATTGTGGACATTGCTGCTAGAAATATCGGGGTGCAGGTGTCCTGGCATTTCATTGCATCTGTATCATTCGGGTAAATCCCCAGCAGTTCAATTGCTGGGTCGTACGGCAGGTCTATTTTTAACTCTTTGAGGAACCTCCACACAGTTTTCCAGAGTGGCTGCACCAGTTCACATTCCCACCAACAGTGCAGGAGGGTTCCCTTTCTCCACAGCCTCTCCAACATTTGTGGATTCCTGTCTTGTTAATTTCCCCCATTCTCACTGGTGTGAGGTGGTATCTCATTGTGGTTTTGATTTGTATTTCCCTGATGGCAAGTGATGCGGAGCATTTTCTCATGTGCTTGTTAGCCACGTCTATGTCTTCTCTGGCGAACTGTCTGTTTCGTGTCTTTCACCCATTTCATGATTGGATTGTTTGTTTCTTTGCTGTGGGTTTAAGAAATTCTTTATAAATCTTGGATGCTAGTCCTTTATCTGATACATCATTTGCAAATATCTTCTCCCATTCTGTAGGTTGTCTTTCAGTTTTGTTGACTGTATCTTTTGCTGTGCAAAAGCTTCTTATCTTGATGAAGTCCCAATAGTTCACTTTTGCTTTTGTTTCTCTTGCCTTCATGGATGTCTCTTGCAAGAAGTTACTGTGGCCAAGTTCAAAAAGGGTGTTGCCTGTGTTCTCCTCTAGGATTTTGATGGACTCTTGTCTCACATTTAGATCTTTCATCCATTTTGAGTTTATCTTTGTGTATGGTGTAAGATAATGGTCCAGTTTCATTCTTATGCATGTGGATGTCCAATTTTCCCAGCACCATTTATTGAAGACACTGTCTTTTTTTCACTGGATAGTATTTCCTTCTTTGTCGAATATTAGTTGACTGTAGAGTTGAGGACACTTCTGGATTCTCTATTCTGTTCCATTGATCTATGTGTCTGTTTTTGTGCCGGTATCACACTGTCTTGATGACCACAGCTTTGCAGTACAACCTGAAATCTGGCATTGTGAGGCCCCCAGCCATGGTTTTCTTTTTTAAAATTCCCTTGGCTATTCGGGGTCTTTTCTGATTCCACACAAATCTTAAAATAATTTGTTCTAACTCTCTGAAGAAAGTCCATGGTATTTTGATAGGGATTGCATGAAACGTGTACATTGCCCTGGGTAACATTGACATCTTCACATTATTAATTCTTCCAATCCATGAGCATGGAATATTTTTCCATCTCTTTGTGTCTTCCTAAATTTCTTTCAGAAGTGTCCTGTAGTTTTTAGGGTATAGATCCTTTACCTCTTTGGTTAGGTTTATTCCTAGGTATCTTATGCTTTTGGTGCAATTATAAGTAGGATTGACTCCTTAATTTCTCTTTCTTCAGTCTCATTGTTAGTGTATAGAAATGTCACTGACTTTGGCCATTGATTTTGTATCCTGCCATACTCCCAAATTGCTATTTGAGTTCTGGCAATCTTGGGATGGAGTCTTTTGGGTTTTCTACGTATAGTATCATGTCATCGGCGAAGACGGAGAGTTTGACTTCTTCTTTGCCAATTTGAATGTCTTTTATTTCTTTTTGTTTTCTGATTCCTGAGGTTAGGCAATAGTTTTTAAAGTTTGCCAAAACTTTAAAATAGAGCTACATATATAGGTCATCTTGCCAAACAAAATGACAATGTCATCAAACCTTTACATTTAACAATAAATTGAAAGTAATTACAGGGTTTAGAGGAAGATGACATCATGAATACATATCCAGCAAAATTCAGATTACAAGAATATTTTCACTACATGCTATCCAGTTTCTTCAACAATAATACAATGGCAAAATTAAAAATAAATATATAAGATACTAGCAAATTGATAGGACAAGAATCTTTGGAGGGGTTATCAATTAATTGTAAAGTATCTTTATTTATATCCTAATTCAGGCAAACATAATTTATAAGTCAGTTATAAAAATATCAACTGGAGGACACTGGGAAGATCTCAGAGTAGGAGGAATCTAAGCTTGACTTCTCACACAGACACAATTTGATTACACAATGTGCATAACTCAGAAAAGGATCTGAAAACTGGCAAAACAAACTCCATAGCTAATGGTAGGGAAGAAGCCACATTAAAAAGCATAGGAAAGGTGGAGACATGGTGGGGGGTTAAAAGGATCCTGGTCAACTGTGATGAGAAGGAAGTCAGGGGAATGGAGAAGGACAAAAATAGATGATCACACCAGGGAGCGACATGAGGAAGACAAATTTCCATGACATTTCATTTTGAAAGTGACAGGGGCCACATTTCCTTGATTCTTCCAACCAGCTTGGCTTAAAGGTTGGACTTAAAGCCAGTGGGCATTAGGAAGCTGAGTCTCTATGCTTAAAGAGAGAGCACAGAAAACAGCCATGGAAACACACATAGAAGCAGCCTTTGAAAAACGCTTGGGGTATACGGGGGGGACAGTTATTTATTCATTCAGAGTGAATCCCAGAGAGACAGGGATCATAGGGAGACACCCTCCTGGAACAAAAGAGCTGGCAGTGGCCATTTCTCTCCACCATTCCTCAGCATACACACAGGGCTACCTAAGGGAACAAGTGCTGTGATGAAATTCATTAACTAAGTTCCTTACACAAAGCCCTGCTCTGCTGCCATTCATCAGATCAGCCTTTTCTAGTAATGCTTGCCTCAATCCTAGCACTATGGGTGCCGTCCCCCAAAAGACTTGTGAAAACGGTGCAAAATAATGTCTCCCAACCCAAGTATTTTGAGAGGCTTTGGGCCTGGAGGCAGCAGCCAATTACCACTCAAGGAAAATGAGTACACCTTATTAAAACTGTACCCACATGGGATTTGCTGAGCATTTACAGCCACCCTGGTGTCTGCAGCATCTGCAAGTCCCCTGTAGAAGACGAGTACATACAGGTTGAGGACATCGTGTCCCCACCCATGTGCACTTTGTAAAATGGCCCAGCCAGACCCACTTTCTGCAACTTCATGTCTCCTTTGGAAGAGGAACAGCATGCACACTTGGTGAATTTTGTGGGCCCACCAGAGTGAGCTTTCTGAAGTGGCCCTGGCCAGCCCTAGGCTCCATAGGGGCTGCATGTCCCCTCTGAAAGAGAAACAGTGTCACAGTTAAAAGTGTGCACCCTGCCTACTAGTTTAAAGAGCATGAGACATAGAAGACTTTGATAACACACAAAACCAGACACAGACCACTAGACAAAATGTGGAGAAGGAAGAAAAAGTCCCAAATGAAAGAACAGGACCAAAGCACAGTAACAGACAGATGTAGGCAAAAAGATAAAAGTAACATACCTCATTAAGTCCTTAAAATGATAATTATAAGGATACTCACTGAAACTGAGAAAAAGGTGGAGGATACCAAGTAATCAAGCTGAACATGTGAGAGAAAAAAATATGCAAAACAAGAATAGAGTGGGTCCCTGGGAGGCTCAGCGGTTTAGTGCCTGCCTTTGGCCCAGGGCACAATCCTGGAGTCTCGGGATTGAGTCCCACGTCGGGCTCCAGGCATGGAGCCTGCTTCTCCCTCCTCCTGTGTCTCTGCCTCTCTCTCTCTCTCATAAATCAAACAATCTTAATAAAACAAGAATAGACTTAGGAAACTCAGTAATTGAATCAAGTGTAATATCATTTACATTATAAGAATTGAACAATTGAAGAATTAAAGAAGAAAAAAAAAGAAAAGGGGACAGAATATATATTTGAAGAAATAATATCTGGAAAGTTTCAAAATCTGGGAGGAGGGGCAAGATGGCGGAAGAGCAGGGTCCCCAAGTCACCTGTCCCCACCAAATTACCTAGATAACCTTCAAATATTCCTGAAAATCTACGAATTCGGCCTGAGATTTAAAGAGAGAACAGCTGGAATGCTACAGTGAGAAGAGTTCGCGCTTCTATCAAGGTAGGAAGACGGGGGAAAAAGAAATAAAGGAACAAAAGGCCTCCGAGGGGGAGGGGCCCCGCGAGGAGCCGGGCTGAGGCCGGGGCGAGTGTCCCCAGGATAGGAGAGCCCCGTCCCGGAGAAGCAGGAGCTGCACCAACCTTCCCGGGCGGAAAGGGGCTCGCAGGGAGTTAGAGGAGGACCCCAGGAGGGCGGGGATGCCCTCGGGCTCCCGGGGACACTAACAGACACCTGCGCCCGGGAGAGTGCGCCGAGCTCCCTAAGGGCTGCAGCGCGCACGGCGGGGCCCGGAGCAGCTCGGAGGGGCTCGGGCGGCGGCTCCGCGGAGGGGGCTGCAGGGCGGGAGCGCGAATCCAGCAGCACAGGCCTCGGAGCACAGGGCGCCGGGACACAGCCCAGGATCCGGCCTCCTCCCGGGACAGGCAAAGGCCGGGAGGGCCCAGGACAGCAAGGACGCTCCTGCCCCGAGCTGAGCAGATCAGCGGCCCCGCCCCGGAGCCTCCAGGCCCTGCAGACGGAGAGCTCCGGAGCTACTGCGGGAGCTGACTCCAGGGCTCCAGAGCTGGCCCCGCCACTGGGGTTGTTCCTCCGGGGGCCTCAACGGGTAAACAACCCCCACTGAGCCCTGCAGCAGGCAGGGGGCAGAGCAGCTCCCCCAAGTGCTAAAACCTGAAAATCAGCACAACAGGCCCCTCCCCCAGAAGACCAGCTAGACGGACAAGTTCCAGGGGACGTCAAGGGACTTAAAGTCTACAGAATCAGCAGATACTCCCCGTGTTTTTTGTTTTTGTTTTTTTTTTTTCTTTTTGATTTCTGATTGCTTCCCCAACCCCGTTTTTTCACCTTTCTTTCTTTTTCTTTCTCTTTTTCTTCTCTTTTTTTCTTTTTTTTCTTCTTTTTCTTTTTTCTTTTTCTCTTTTTTTTCCTTCTCTCTCTTTTTCTCCTTTTCCCAATACAACTTGTTTTGGCCACTCTTCACTGAGCAAAATGACTAGAAGGAAAATCTCACCTCAAAAGAAAGAATCAGAAACAGTACTCTCTCCCACAGAGTTACAAAATCTGGATTACAATTCAATGTCAGAAAGCCAATTCAGAAGCACTATTATACAGCTACTGGTGGATCTAGAAAAAAAGCATAAAGGACTCATGAGACTTCATGACTGCAGAATTTAGATCCAATCAGGCAGATTTTAAAAAACAATTCAATGAGATGCAATGCAAACTAGAAGTCCTAACAAGGAAGGTTACCGAGGTGGAAGAATGAGTGAGTGACATAGAAGACAAGTTAATGGCAAAGAGGGAAACTGAGGAAAAAAGAGACAAACAATTAAAAGACCATGAGGATAGATTAAGGGAAATAAACGACAGCCTGAGGAAGAAAAACCTACGTTTAATTGGGGCTCCTGAGGGCATGGAAAGGGCCAGAGGGCCAGAATATGTATTTGAACAATATTAGCTGAAAACTTTCCCAATCTGGGAAGGGAAACAGGCATTTAGATCCAGGATATAGAGAGATCCCCCCCTAAAATCAATAAAAACCCTTCAACACCTCGACATTTAATAGTGAAGCTTGCAAATTCGAAAGATAAAGAGAAGATCCTTAAAGCAGCAAGAGACAAGAAGTCCCTGAAATTTATGGGGAGGAGTATTAGGGTAACAGCAGACCTCTCCACAGAGATCTGGCAGGCCAGAAAGGGCTGGCAGGATATATTCAGGGTCCTAAATGACAAGAACATGCAACCAAGTATACTTTATCCAGCAAGGCTCTCATTCAAAATGGAAGGAGAGATAAAGAGCTTCCAAGACAGGCAGGAACTGAAAGAATATGTGACCTCCAATCCAGCTCTGCAAGAAATTTTAAGGGGGACTCTTAAAATTCCCCTTTAAGAAGAAGTTCAGTGGAACAATCCACAAAAACAAGGAATGAATAGATATCATGATGACACTAAACTCATATCTGTCAATAGTAACTCTGAACGTGAACGGGCTTAATGCCCCAATCAAAAGGTGTAGGGTGTCAGACTGGATAAAAAAGCAGGACCCGTCTATTTGCTGTCTACAAGAGACTCATTTTAGACAGAAGGACACCTACAACCTGAAAATAAAAGGCTGGAGAACCATTTACCATTCAAAGGGTTCTCAAAAGAAAGCAGGGGTAGCCATCCTTATATCAGATAAACTAAAATTTACCCCGAAGACTAGTGAGAGATGAAGAGGGACACTATATCATACTTAAAGGATCTATCCAGCAAGAGGACTGAGCAATCATCAATATATATGCCCTGAACGTGGGAGTTGCCAAATACTTAAACGAATTATTAACCAAAGTGAAGAAATACTTAGATAATAATACACTTATACTTGGTGACTTCAATCTAGCTCTTTCTACCCTCCATAGGTCTTCTAAGCACAACATCTCCAAAGAAACAAGAGCTTTAAATGATACTCTGGACCGGATAGATTTCACAGATATCTACAGAACTTTACATTCAAACTCAACTGAATACACATCCTTCTCAAGTGCACATGGACTTTCTCCAGAATAGACGACATACTGGGTCACAAATCGGGTCTGAACCGATACCAAAAATTGAGATCATCCCCTGCATATTCTCAGACCATAATGCCTTGAAATTAGAAGTAAATCACAAGAAGTTTGGAAGGACATCAAACACGTGGAGGTTAAGGACCATCCTGCTAAAAGAAGAAAGGGTCAACCAGGAAATTAAGGAAGAATTAAAAAGATTCATGGAAACTAATGAGAATGATGATACAACCCTTCAAAATCTTTGGGATGCAGCACAAGCAGTCCTGAGGGGGAAATACATCGCAATACAAGCATCCATTCAAAAACTGGAAAGAACTCAAATACAAAAGCTGACCTTACACATAAAGGAGCTAGAGAAAAAACAGCAAATGGACCCTACGCCCAGCAGAAGAAGAGAGTTAATTAAAATTCAAGCAGAACTCAACGAAATTGAGACCAGAAGAACTGTGGAACAGATCAACAGAAGCAGCAGTTGGTTGTTTGAAAGAATTAATAAGATAGATAAACCATTAGCCAACCTTATTAAAAAGAAGAGAGAGAAGACTCAAATTAATAAAATCATGAATGAGAAAGGAGAGATCACTACCAACACCAAGGAAATACAAACCATTTTAAAAACATATTATGAACAGCTCTACGCCAATCAATTAGGCAATCTAGAAGAAATGGACGCATTCCTGGAAAGCCACAAACTACCAAAACTGGAACAGGAAGAAATAGAAAACCTGAACAGGCCAATAACCAGGGAGGAAATTGAAGAAGTCATCAAAAACCTCCCAAGACACAAGAGTCCAGGGCCAGATGGCTTCCCAGGGGAATTCTATCAAACGTTTAAAGAAGAAAGCATACCTATTCTACTAAAGCTGTTTGGAAAGATAGAAAGAGATGGAGCACTTCCAAATTCATTCTATGAGGCCAGCATCACCTTAATTCCAAAACCAGTCAAAGACCCCACAAAAAAGGAGAATTACAGGCCAGTATCCCTGATGAACATGGATGCAAAATTCCCAACAAGATACTAGCCAATAGTATCCAACAACACATTAAGAAAATTATTCACCATGACCAAGTAGGATTTATCCCCGGGACACAAGGGTGGTTCAACACTCGTAAAACAATCAATGTGATTCATCATATCAGCAAGAGAAAAACCAAGAACCATATGATCCTCTCATTAGATGCAGAGAAAGCATTTGACAAAATACAGTATCCATTCCGGATCAAAACTCTTCAGAGTGTAGGGATAGAGGGAACTTTCCTCGGCATCTTAAAAGCCATCTACGAAAAGCCCACAGCAAATATCATTCTCAATGTGGAAGCACTGGGAGCCTTTCTCCTAGGATCAGGAATAAGACAGGGATGTCCACTCTCACCACTGCTATTCAACATAGTATTGGAAGTCCTAGCCTCAGCAATCAGACAACAAAAAGACATTAAAGGCATTCCAATTGGCAAAGAAGAAGTCAAACTCTCCCTCTTCGCCGATGACATGATACTCTACGTAGAAAACCCAAAAGCCTCCACCCCAAGATTGCTAGAACTCATACAGCAATTTGGTAGCGTGGCAGGATACAAAATCAATGCCCAGAAATCAATGGCATTCCTATACACTAACAATGAGACTGAAGAAAGAGAAATTAAGGAGTCAATCCCATTTACAATTGCACCCAAAAGCATAAGATACCTAGGAATAAACCTAACCAAAGAGGTAAAGGATCTATACCCTCAAAACTATAGAACACTTCTGAAAGAAATTGAGGAAGACACAAAGAGATGGAAAAATATTCCATGCTCATGGATTGGCAGAATTATTATTGTGAAAATGTCAATGTTACCCAGGGCAATTTACACGTTTAATGCAATCCCTATCAAAATACCATGGACTTTCTTCAGAGAGTTAGAACAAATTATTTTAAGATTTGTGTGGAATCAGAAAAGACCCCAAATAGCCAGGGGAATTAAAAAAAAACCATATCTGGGGGCATCACAATGCCAGATTTCAGGTTGCACTAGAAAGTTGTGGTCATCAAGACAGTGTGGTACTGGCACAAAAACAGACACATAGATCAATGGAACAGAATAGAGAACCCAGACGTGGACCCTGAACTTTGTCAACTAATATTCGATAAAGGAGGAAAGATGATCCACTGGAAGAAAGACAGTCTCTTCATTAAATGGTGCTGGGAAAATTGGACATCCTCATGAAGAAGAATGAAACTAGACCACTCTCTTGCACGATACAGCAAGATAAACTCAAAATTGATGAAAGATCTAAATATGAGGCCAGATTCCATCAAAATCCTAGAGGAGAACACAGGCAACACCCTTTTTGAACTTGGCCACAGTAATTTCTTGCAAGATACATCCAAGAAAGCAAAAGAAACAAAAGCAAAAATGAACTATTGGGACTTCAAGATAAGAAGCTTTTGCACAGCAAAGGATACAGTCAACAAAACTCAAAGACAACCTACAAAATGGGAGAAGATATTTGCAAATGACATATCAGATAAAGGGCTAGTTTCCAAAATCTATAAAGAACTTATTAAACTCAACACCAAAGAAACAAACAATCCAATCATGAAATGGGCAAAAGACATGAAGAGAAATCTCACAGAGGAAGACATAGACATGGCCAACAAGCACATGAGAAAATGCTCTGCATCACTTGCCATCAGGGAAATACAAATCAAAACCACAATGAGATCCCACCTCACACCAGTGAGAATGGGTAAAATTAACAAGGCAAGAAACAACAAATGTTGGATAGGATGCGGAGAGAAGGGAACCCTCTTACAGTTTTGGTGGGAATGTGAACTGGTGCAGCTACTCTAGAAAACTGTTTGGAGGTTCCTCAAAGAGTTAAAAATAGACCTGCCCTACGACCCAGCAATTGCACTGTTAGGGATTTATCCCAAAGATTCAGATGCAATGAAACGCTGGGACACCTGCACCCCGATGTTTCTAGCAGCAATGTCCACAATAGCCAAACTGTGGAAGGAGCCTCGGTGTCCATCGAAAGATGAATGAATAAAGAAGATATGGTTTATGTATCCAATGGAATATTCCTCAGCCATTAGAAACGACAAATACCCACCATTTGCTTCAACGTGGATGGAACTGGAGGGTATTATGCTGAGTGAAGTAAGTCAATCGTAGAAGGACAAACAGTGTATGTTCTCATTCATTTGGGGAATATAAATAATAGTGAAAGGGAATATAAGGGAAGGGAGAAGAAATGTGTGGGAAATATCAGAAAGGGAGACATAACATAAAGACACCTAACTCTGGGAAATGAACTAGGGGTGGTGGAAGGGGAGGAGGGCGGGGGGTCGGAGTGAATGGGTGATGGGCACTGAGGGGGACAGTTGACGGGATAAGCACTGGCTGTTATTCTGTATGTTGGTAAATTGAGCACCAATAAAAAATTAATTCATTAAACAAACAATCAAACAAAGAAAGAAAGTTTCAAAATCTAAGAAAAGAAACAGATATACAGATTCAGTGGGCATAGAGAACCCCCAGAAATCTACCCAAAAGAAGCACACCAAGACACATAATATTTAAAGTGGCAAAAAGTAATGATAAAGGGCCAATTTAAAAGCAGCAAGAGAAAATAAAGAGTTTCCATGTAAGGGAATCCTGATGAGGCTGTGAGTAGATTTTTCTGCAGAATTGTTATAGGCCAGAAAGGAATAGCATAATATAATGGAAGTTATGAAAGGGAAAAATCTGCAGACAAAAAATACCCCATTGAGAAAAGCTATCATTCATATTAGAAACAGAAATAAAGAGTTCCTCAGAAAAACATAAAGTAAAGAAGTTCATAACCACTAAATCAATTCTAAAGGAAATGTTAAAGGAGAATCTTTGAGTGGAAAGGAAAGACCACAAAAAATAGTATGAAAAGAAGGAAACACAAAAGCAATATAAATAAGTATATCTGTTAATATCCGTCAAAGGATTCACAAGATGAAAAAAAAGATACAGAATATGATGCCGAATGTTTAAAATGTGGGAGGGAGGTACAGCAGAGTCAATGGATGCAAGCTTAAGCAATCATCAACTAAATATAGTCTGCTATATACAGAAGATGTTATATACATATCTGATGATAACCACAAATCTAAAACATTAATAGATATGCAAAGAGGATAAATAAAGCCAACTATATCAATAAAAAAGGTCTGTAAACCATGAAAAAGAGCAAGAAAAGAAAGATTCAGAGAAAAATTACAAAAATAACCACAAAACCAAAAGTAACCAACTGGCAATAAATGTATATATATCAACAATTACTTTCATTACAAAAACCCTAAATATTCCAGTATAAACACATAGGATTCTTACATGTTCCATCCTCCAATTGACTTACTTCGCTCAACATAATACGCTCCAGTTCCATCCATGTTGAAGCAAAATGTGGGTATTTGTCATTTCTTTTTTTTTATTTAAACTGGAGTTCAATTTGCCAAATATAGCATATCACTCAGTGCTCACCCCTCAAGTGCCCCCCTTAGTGCCCATCACCAGTCACCTCAAACCCACACCAACTTGCCTTTCCACTAACCCTTGTTCATTTCCTAGAGTTAGGTGTCTCTCATGTTTTGTCACCCTCACTGATATTTTCATTCAATTTCTCTCCTTTTCCCTTTATTCCCTTTCACAATTTTTTATATTCCAAATGAATGAGACCATATAATGCACTGAAACATTGGGGTGCAGGTGTTTCAGCATTTCACTGTATCTGTATCTTTGGGATAAATCCCCAGGAGTGCAGTTGCTGGGTAATTAGGGCAGTTCTATTTTTAACTCTTTGAGGAAGCTCCACAAGGTTTTACAGAGTAGCTGCAGCAGTTCACATTCTCGCCAACAGTGCAAGAGGGTTCCTCTATCTCCACATCCTCTCCAACAATTGTTGTTTCCTGTCTTGTGATTTTCACCATTCCCACTAGTGTGAGGTGGTATCACTTTGTGGTTTTGATTTGCATTTGACTGCTGGCCAGTGATCCTCAGCATTTTCTCATGTGCTTGTTGGCCTTGTCTATGTCTTCGTCTGTGATAATTCTGTTCATGTCCTTTGCCCATTTCATGATTGGGTACTGTGTTTCTTGCTGTTGAGTTTAAAAAGTTCTTTTTTTTTCCAATTCTGTTTTAGTGTTCAACATACCCTCGTTGACGTTTTCTGCTTTTCCTTTCTTTTATAAATTTATTTTTTATTGGTGATCAATTTACCAACATATAAAACAACACCCAGTGCTCATCCCATCAAGTGCCCCCCTCAGTGCCCATCACCCAGTCACGCCCACCTCCCCTTCCACCACCCGTAGTTCGTTTCCCAGAGTTAGGAGTTTCTTGTGTTCTCAATCCCTTTCTGATATTTACCTCTCATTTTTTCTCCTTTCCCCTTTATTCCCTTTCACTATTATTCATATTCCCCAAATGAATGAGAACATACACTGTTTGTCTTTCTCCGATTGACTTACTTCACTCAGCATAATACCCTCCAGTTCCATCCAGGTCGAAGCAAATGGTGGGTATTTGTCGTTTCTAATGGCTGAGTAATATTCCATTGCATACATAAACCACATCTTCTTTATCCATTCATCTTTCAATGGACACCAAGGCTCCTTCCACAGTTTGGCTATTGTGGGCATTGCTGCTATAAACATCGGGGTGAAGGTGTCCTGGCATTTCACTGCATCTGTATCATTGGGGTAAATCCCCAACAGTGCAATTGCTGGGTCTTAGGGTAGGTCTATTTCTAACTCTTTGAGGAACCTCCACACAGTTTTCCAGAGTGGCTGCACCAGTTCACATTCCCACCAACAGTGCAGGAGGCTTCCCCTTTCTCCACATGCTCTCCAACATTTGTTGTTTCCTGCCTTGTTAATTTTCCCCATTCTCACTGGTGTGAGGTGGTATCTCATTGTGGTTTTGATTTGTGTTTCCCTGATGGCAAGTGATGCGGAGCATTTTCTTATGTGCTGGTTGGCTATGTCTTTGTCTTCCTCTGTGAAATTTCTGTTCACGTCTTTTGCCCATTTTATGATTGGATTGTTTGTTTCTTTGGTGTTGAGTTTAATAAGTTCTTTATAGATCTTGGAAACTAGCCCTTTATCTGATAGGTCATTTGCAAATATCTTCTCCCATTCTTTTGGATTGTCTTTTAGTTATGTATACTGTTTTCCTTTGTGCAAAAGCTTCTTATGTTGATGAAGTCACAATAGTTCCTTTTTGTTTTGTTTCTCTTGCCTTCATATCTTGTAAGAAGTTGGCTGTGGCCAAGTTCAAAAAGGGTGTTGCTTGTGTTTTCCTCTAGGATTTGATGGATTCTTGTCTCACATTTAGATCTTTCATCCATTTGGAGTTTATCTTTTTGTATGATGTAAGAGAATGGTCTAGTTTCCTTTTCTGCACATGTCTGCCCAAGTTTCCCAGCACCATTTATTGAAGAGACTGTCCTTTTTCCAGTGGATAGTCTTTCCTGCTTTGTCTAGTATTACCTGACCATAGAGTAGAGGGCCCATTTCTGGATTCTCTATTAAATAAATAAATTCTTAAAAAAGATTTAGATCTTAGTATACATTCAGATCTTTGACTGATTTGTAAGATTTCACCTAGCTTCTTAGGAAGGTATGTGTGTGTGTGTGTGTGTGTGTGTGTGTACTCATCTCACCAGCTATACCAATGTCAGTAGATACCAATGGTGATTATTCTCAAAAAAGATTATTTGAAAAAGAAGGAAATAGCAAATGACTGACAAATGAAATATAACTCATTTTGTATATATTAAAATAAATAAAATCTGTTCTGTTTTCATAAAAAAAACAGAACAAACAGAGAAAGGAAATAATAAAGTCTCTTTCCAGAAATAAAAGACACAACAACTAAGAACAATAGCAGAATTGATTAATGGAACCAGGGGTAAGTTCCTTCAAAAGACCAAGAAAATTAATAAAACTCTAATGAGGACTCAAATGAACAAAATCAGAAATAATAGAATAATAGCACTGAAATCACAGAAATACACTAGTTCTAACAGAATGTTAAAAAAAAATCAACAAATTGAGCAATTTCGAGTAAGTGGATATGTTCCAAGAAGCATACGAACTACCAAAACTGAACCAGAAAGAAATAGAAAATTTGAACAGATCAATTACTACCAATTAAACTGAATCAGAGAAAACAACAGAAAACAAAAACTTCCAACAAATGAATGTCTAGGACCAGATAGCTTCACAGGGGAATTCTACGAAACAATTATAAAAGAGTTAACATCTGGGGTGCCTGGGTGGCTCAGTTGGTTAAGTGTCGCCTTTGGCTAAGGTCATGATCTCAGGGCCTTGGGATGGAGCCCTGAGCCACATCATCTGGCTCCCCGCTCAGCGGAGAGCCTGCTTCTCCCTCCCTGTCTTTCACCTACCTCCACAAATGCCCTGTCTCTGTCTCTCTAATGAATGAATAAATAAAATCATTTTTTTTATAAAAGAAGAGTTAACATCTATTCTTTTCAAACTATTCAAAAAATAGAAGAGGAAAGAAGACTGCCAAATTCATTTTATGAAACCAGCATTACCCTCATACCAAAACAAGATAAAGGCAAGATGGAAAAAGGAACTAAAGTCCAATATTCCTGATGAATAGAGATGCAAAATCCTCAAGGAAATAGTAACTGAACAATATATTAAAAAATATTCAAACTGAGCAATATATTAACAAATATAGCATTTGTTCCCTGGATGAAAATGTTCCCCAATAATGACAAATTATTCAATATGACACATCAAGTCAATAAAAGAACATACAAAAATACATATTATCAACTCAATAGATGCAGAAAAAGTATCTGACAAAGCACAACATTCATTGTTGATAAAAGCTCTCAACATAGTGTGTACAGGGGAACATACCTCAACACAATGAAGGTCTTATATGAAAAACCTACATCTAACATCATATTCAAAGGAGAAAAACTGAGAACATTTCCTCTAAGGTCAAGAAAAAGGGTATTATTATTATAGTATATTGTAGTATTAATCTACATACTACCAGAAGTTCTACACACAACAATCAGACAACAGCAAAAACAAAAGGCATGCAAATGAATAAGGAAAAAGTAAAGCTTTCACTATTTACAGATGACAGTGCTTTATAGAGGAAACCCTAAAGAATCCACCAAAAACATTACTAGAAGTGATAAATTAATTAATCAAGTCACACGATATAAAGAAAATGTATAGATATCTGCTGTATTTCGATACACCAATGATGGAGCAGCAGAAGGAGAAGTTAAGAATACAATTCTAAAAAGAAAAGAAAACAGTTCTATTTACAATTGCATCAAAAAATAATAAGATGCCATGAATGAAATTGACCAAAAAGGTGAAACACCTGTACTCTGAAAACTATAAAAGATTGGTAAAAGAACCGGAAAATGACACAAGGAAATGGAAAGACATGGGACGCCTGGGTGGCTCAGTGGTTGAGTGTCTGCCTTTAGCTTAGGGCATGATCCCACAGTCCTGGGATTCAGTCCTGCATCAGGCTCCCCACAGGGAGACTGCTTCTCCTTCTGCCTGTGTCTCTGCCTCTCTCTCTGTGTCTCTCATGAATAAATAAAAAAATATTTTGAAATGGAAAGACATTCCAGGCTGAGGAATTGGAAGAATAATTATTAAAATGTCCATAATACTGAGAGGAAACTATACATTTAATGCAATCCCTATCAAAATGCTAGCAGTATTTTTCACAAAATTAGAGAAAAAATTATCTTAAAGTTTGTATGGAACCACAACAGAACCCAAAGTGTCAATGCAATCTTGAAAAATAAAAACTATGGAACTCTTCTGAAAGTAATTGAGGAAGACACAAAGAGATGGAAAAATATTTCATGCTCATGGATTGGAAGAATTAATATTGTGAAAATGTCAATGCTACCCAGGGCAATTTACACATTTAATGAAACCCTTATCAAAATACCGTGGACTTTCTTCAGAGAGTTGGAACAAATCATCTTAAGATTTGTGTGGAATCAGAATAGACCTCAAATAGCCAGGGGAATATTAAAAAAGAAAACCAGAGCTGGGGGCATCACAATGCCAGATTTCAGGTTGTACTAGAAAGCTGTGGTCATCAAGACAGTGTGGTACTGGCACAAAAACAGACACATAGATCAATGGAACAGAATATAGAATCCAGAGGTGGACCCTCAACTCTATGGTCAACTAATATTCAACAAAGCAGGAAAGGCTATCCACTGGAAAAAAGACAGTGTCTTCAATAATTGGTGCTGGGAAAATTGGACTTCCACATGCAGAAGAATGAAACTGGACCATTCTCTTACACCATACACAAAGATAAACTCAAAATGGATGAAAGATCTAAATGTGAGACCAGATTCCATCAAAATCCTAGAGGAGAACACAGGCATCACCCTTGTTGAACTTGGCCACAGTAGCTTCTTGCAAGAGACATCCATGAAGGCAAGAGAAACAAAAGTAAAAATGAACTATTGGGACTTCATCAAGATAAGAAGTTTTTGCACAGCAAAAAAAAAAAAAACAAAAAACCAGTCCACAAAACTAAAAGACAACCTACAGAATGGGGGAAGGTATTTGCAAATGACATATCAAAGGGCTAGTTTCCAAATCTATAAAGAACTTCTTAAACTCAACAGCAAAGAGACAAACAATCCAATCATGAAATGGGCAGAAGACATCAACAGAAATCTCACAGAGGAAGACATAGACATTGCCAACAAGCAAATGAGATAATGCTCTGCATCACTGGGCATCAGGGAAATACAAATCAAAACCACAATGAGATACAACGTCACAGTAGTGAGAATCGGGAAAATTAACAAGGCAGGAACCCACAAATGTTGGAGAGGATGCGGAGAAAAGGGAACCCTCTTGCACTGTTGGTGGGAATGTGAACTGGTGCAGCCACTCTGGAAAACTGTGTGGAGGTTCCTCAAAGAGTTAAAAATAGATCTGCCCTAATGACCCAGCAATTGCAGTGCTGGGGATTTACCCCAAAGATACAGATACAGTGAAACGCCGGGACACCTGCACCCCGATGTTTATAGCAGCAATGTCCACAATAGCCAAACTGTGGAAGGAGCTCAGTGTCCACCGAAAGATGAAAGGATAAAGAAGATGTGGTTTATGTAGACAATGGAGTATTATTCAGCCATTAGAAACGACAAATACCCACCATTTTGTTCGACGTGGATGGAACTGGGAGGTATTATGCTGAGTGAAATATGTCAGTCGGAGAAGGACAAACATTATATGTTCTCATTCATTTGGGGAATATAAAAAATAGTGAAAGGGAATAAAAGGGAAAGGAGAAAAAATGAATGGGAAATATCAGAAAGGGAGACAGAACATGAAAAACTCCTAACTCTGGGAAACGAACTAGGGGTGGTGGAAGGGAAGGTGGGTAGGGGGTTGCCGGTACTGGGTGACAGGCACTGAGGTGGGCACTTGACGGGATGAGCACTGGGTGTTATTTTATATGTTGGCAAATTGAACACCAATAAAATATCAATTTATAAAAAATGAAGTGAAGGTATTATGCTGATTGAAGTAAGTTAATCAGAGAATGACAAACGTTATATAATTTCACTCATTCATGGAATATAAAGAATAGTAAAGAGATTCAAAGAGAAAGTATTGAAAATGAATACGAAAAATCTGAGAGGGTTACAGAACATGAGAGACTCGTAACTCTCAGAAATGAACAAGGGGTAGTGGACCGGGAGGTGGGGGGTG